>NC_134702.1:275108930-275708930 GCF_043290135.1 Rhipicephalus microplus | reverse complement strand
TTCCTGTCGCTATGTCCCAATGAAATGACCCCAAAAGACAAAATATTGGGAGTATTAAGTGATATTCCTAATTTTCTGAATAAAATTTCGAAGCAGTTTTTTCTTTGATTTTTGAATCGGTGACATGTAATAAGAAAATGGTCGATATGTTCAGGTTCGTTACAGCTTGAGCACACAGGGGATGGCACCAGACCAGACCTGTTTAAGTAGAAATTAAGAGGTGGTACACGGCAACGTAATTTTGTTACCAAGACTTCCAATTTACGCGTGGGACACCATTTATTATTCCATGTGAAGTGCAGGTGCGAGAAATCTGGATTCGGTATCATGGTTTTTGATGAGTCTTCAAGAAGGGAAACTTTTTTTAAACCTCGCTGCTGTTACATAAGCTGTAGGAGGCATGATTGGCACAATCGGAAGATCAAGAGATGTTCGCGCAAGTTTGTCAGCCATCTTGTTTATAAATATACTACGATGGCCTGGCACCCATATCATTCGCACTAGACGGATGTTTGCTGGGATTAATGAATTCTTCACTCTGCTGCGCTGCCTCTCTCGAGCGAATCCGCGTTCTTCGTTGTCGTCGCTATCTCGCCGCTAAATGCAGCTATGCACGCGGCAATATATCATTACCCTAACGTTCGACCTAAGCATTTTCCCTGACCAGTTAGAAACAGCAAGATTTGCAGCAATATACAAATCCAGAGACAAAATTGCTTTTATAAATTACCGGCCAATATCAGTACCACCCATTTTTTCAAGAGTTTTCGAGTGAACGAGTAGTGATAGCATAACAAAGTTCTTGAAAAAAGCCATATTGTAACTAGTTCACAGTTTTTATTTTAAAAACACAAGTCAACTGGAGAAGCGCTACTTTACGTAAAAGAGAAAGTCATTCAAGGCATTGAAAGTAAGTATCATATATTATGGCTATTTCTAGATTTGCGAAAAGCGTTTGACTCACGCAATCATGGTTTATATTCTGGAATATGAAATGCTGTGGCTAAAGTTCCACGTCATTGAAATAATAACTACTCTAGAAACGCTGCCAGTTTACAAGTGTAAATAATTATCCCTCCACACGGTTAAATGTAAGGAATGAAATACACTAAGCATTTGTGTTGAGTCCTACGCTGTTTTTGTTATACATCAATAATATAAGACAAATTTTCAAAACCTTCGTTATGGAAATGTTCACAGACGACACGAGTATATTTTTTAATTCGCAAACAAAACATTACCTGCAGGAAGAGATTTATGATTATCTTGAGAAGCTTTCCAAATGGTTAGAAGAAAACTGTCTGCGAATAAATGCCTCTATATTTCAGAAAATTACCTTTTATTAACCAAAAAAAACGGGACTAAAATGACATGCATTTTGCCTAGGGCACTGGGAGTATTAAGCAAACTCCTGAACACAAATTCCTAGGCGTTTCGTTTTACGAATCTTTGGCATGGTCATGTCTTCTGAACCACTTGGCAATCAATATAGTTCGATCTATAAGATACATTAAAATATTTTCACTTTACTTTCTCATCCCCGGAAAAAACTTATACTGTAGTCTACTCGAACATTGTCTATTGTTCACTAGCATGGGGTACTACCACTCAACGTAACTATAGTAAACTAACTACATTTCAGAAGCGAGTGCTGCGTATTTTTGAAAATTATATGGAGGATATACGCGACTTACGCACCCGTAAATGATTTATGTGAGAGTGCGCGCTTATGGTCGATAAAGTTTATCTTTAAAAGCTAATGCAGCATGTTGTCACGTGCCACGAAAGGTATTACACTTGGAAGAACTGAGCCGGTGGGTGACGTACAGAAAACTTCCAAAATGACTTAGTATGAACAACTAGCCAGAGAGCGCGCTGCCCCAGAGCATCTTCTTCCATTCTAGCGGGCAGCCATGGCTCGCGCTCACCGTACCTTGTGGACAACTGGCATTATTCCCTCTCTTAAAAACAAGATGGGCTTCGCTGCCACGCTCTGAAAGTAAAAGGCAAAGTCGGGGCAAACCAGGAGACAGTATGCGCTTACACAAAAACATAGCAATAAAGCTCATGTGCAGTCGCACTACCTGGTGAAGTACGGCTTCAGTCGCACTACCTGCACAATCTCCGAAGAGTGTGGAGCGTGGAAGCTTGGGCAAGTTGGTAGGACATAACTGAATGCAGGAACAGCGCAACCTAGAAGTAGTTACGAAGTAACTACTTCTAGGTGGTGCCGTTCTTGCATTCAGTTACCTCCGAGGGGTGCCTTCGACGCAGTGGTGAGATGGCCCCGTCAGAGACTACCTCTTAGTTCACATCGCTGACGTGTCGCAACACTTTGTACTGTACAAAGTAGTGACTGAGCAGTTTTGCTGACAATACCTGTCGTCAGACTGGAGTCTACACCCAAACTTCATCGTCTGGATGGTAGACAACTTGTCGATGGTGAGCGTTGTTGTAGCATACTGCTGTACTCAGCTGGCGCGTAATGTGCAGGTGTGCTAACTGGCGTGCTTCTTGCCGTACTGTGTAAGCTGCAAAGCGTCAGGCGTGATAAAAGCATCGCAATTGTGTGGAAGCATTGCATTCAGCATAGTCTGGACCTCACGTACATAGACAAGGCGGAAAGACGTGAATCGCGCAGTTTCCTGGACGCATTATTGTAGGCGAATGTGACGTACGGCAGCACCTAGTCCCCGGTCCTATGCTGGACATCTACGTACACGCATAACATGTTAGTGGTGGTTTTGTTGAGTCGCTCTGTCAAGCCATTGATCTGCGAATGATATGCTGTGGTCTTGCGATGGCTCGTGTAGCTGAGCTTGAATACGTCATGAATGAGCAGAGCCGTGAATGCTGTTCCTCAGTCTATGTTTGCACATGACGGGGCGCTTGTCGAAAAATGAACGGGTCCCGGAAAAATTGGGCAACATCAGAAGCCTTAGTGCGTTGTAGTGCCTTTGTTTCGGCGTAATCCATCAAATAGTCTGTGGCTAATACGATCTACTTGTTGTCAACAGATGATAGCGGAAATCTATTCCCAGTAAATTAATTCCTATTTGATCGAATGGCACCTAGGTGGTTCGATTTGTTGAATAAGCCCTGTGGACTTCAGTGGCGGAGTTCTGTGGTGTTGTCATTTCCTGCAGCTTTTCACGTATTGCTTAACGGATCCGGAAAGATTAGGCCAGTAGTACACTTGTTGAACTCGAGCGAGAGCTTGAGATGAACCTAAGTGACCAGATGTGAACTCATCGTGGCAGGCGAGAACAATGTCGTCATGCATGTCATTTGGCACCACTAGTAGATAGATAGGTTCTCTCCCTTCTATTAGAGTTTTTTTATACAGGACTCCATCTCGCAGGCAGAACGTCAGACTTCGAGAAATACATCGAGGTATGGAAGAGTTACGTCCTTCAAAGCTTTCAATAACTGCGTGGATTTCATTGTCCGCGTGCTGCTGTGTGATCAGATCTGTTGAAGTAAGGGCCCCACGGAAACCACCGTCATCCTCGGTGTCGTAGTCACAAATTATACAGGGGCACGGGACAATGAATTGGTATCTTCGTGCTGGTGACCCGATTCATAAGTGATCATGCAATCGAACTCCAGCAGACGAAGACTCCATCATGCCAGCCTCCCGCATGGGTCCCGTAGGTCAGCTAAGAAGCACAACGCATGATGGTCAGACATTACCTTGAATTATCACCTGTAAAAGTAAGGGCTAAATATTATTTCAGCCCATACCACAGTGATGCACTCTTTCTCTTACGTGGAAGGGAGACGAAGTGCTTCTCTTGTGAAACACATCTTGCGGTCTGTGCTGTATTTTCTGCGTTCCACAGCACAACAGCGGGGTCTCCAGGCCCCTGCATCGCGGTGATGGATGTACAACCACCCGAGATCCCACCCGGTACCAGTTCATTCACGGGCATTGCTTCAAGAAAGCGTGGTAATGCATCTGGCGAGAGCGAGGACACCAAGCTGTACTCTGCAACAGACGACGAGTCCTCAAGAGACGGCTTGGAACCTGTGCTCTACAGCAAGGCCAAACGAAGAATCATGAACGCATCACCAGCATCAAGTACAGCCACTGTGAGGACAGCGCCTCAGCGATGGCCCAACTCCATTCTGTTTGTGCCGCAAACCACTACTACCAATCTACGCATCTTCAACAGGCAAGCACTGTCCTTGTACCTTAATAACATTGTGCCTAACGAGATTAAGAACATCAGGATAACCACGAGGAAGAATATTTCGGCAATCGACGTGATGAACCAGAGTGCATTGAACACGCTAGAGCATGTGTCGGAGCTGGGAAACATCAAAGTCTGATCCATCATACCAGCGAATGGTGACACCGTAACAGTAGTTACCTATGATATTGACACTGAATTCGCCAATGAAAAGTTCCCTGTTCTGATAAAACCAGTGAGTGAAAACAATGTCATTGCGCATGCTGGTCGCCTAGGCAACTATCGTTGTGTGCGAATAACATTCAAGAGTGACTGTCTTCTCTCTCACGTGAAGGTTGGTCATTTTCTTCACCTTGTTCGCCCATTTATTCCAAAGCCTATGCAGTGTTTTCAGTGCCAGAACATTGGACACGTGAAGGGTGTTTGCATAAATTTGGCAGTGTGCCCCCGATGCGCTGAACACCACTCGAAAGATGACTGTAGTGCAACTACGTTGAAATGCCCCAACTCCCGTGGCGCTCACAGTGCTTCCTTCAATGACTGTCCTCAGATTAAGAAAAGATTTATATTGTGAGGCAACTGGTGCGAGACAACCCGACTCAGAGAGAGCTGCGCCAAAAGTAGAGCGACGGCGCCGTCATCGTCGAAGGTCCTCAAGAAGGACAGTACAAACTCTAACGAGAAAATTAGAAACTCGAGTGAAATCGACGGGCGCGGCTCCTAGCATGGCAAACATCTGCGCTGAAAGAGAAGATGCTGGGAGATTTCTCTCACCAAAGGAATGACCAACCCTTCAGCCTAGATGGTCTGTTGAGCCTCAACAAAAGCCGCCTACACGACCTGTTGAGCCTCAACAGAAGCCGCCTCAAGAACAAGCACAAGGTGCTGCAACGGCCGGGAAGCCATATCATCGCGTGATGGTGATGCTAAGATCATTAGTGGTTTCCATTCGCGTGTTGTTAAGCGACTTGAATACAGCGTCAACCAAAAGTGCTCTTCAAGTACTGGAGGCGCTTAGTCCATTGCTAGAAGCCCTAGATTAGACCATGGCTAACCAACCACTGTCTTACATGGATGAGGTTCATAAAGCAGAATACTTCAGTGGAATGCCAGGCCACTGAGATCGCGCATTAGTGGCTTTCGTCGATTTGTGTTCGTCAATATGTTTCCCGTAATCGTCATCTGTGAGCCGAACATATCGAGTGCAATACGACTCTCGGGATACGAACCTTTTGTGCCGTCTACAGTTACTGAAAGCAGCAAGGTTCTGGTGTTCATTCGCCGAGACCTCACTTAGATCCTTCAACCTTACCACCTCATGACGGAAACCAATACGTATGCTTAAGAGTGAAAAGAGGAGGCTCAACATCACTGTGATTGGCGCATACCTATCACCTTCAAGTCGGTTTGATAAAAAAAGACTGCGAGACATCATAGCGTTGACTCTTGACCCGTGTGTTATCATCGGGGATTTTAACGCTCATAATACATTGTGGGGAAATCAGAATACCAGCATGAAGGGCAGAAATTTGGTGTCTTTTGCCTACGACAACAAACTTTGTTTACTGAACGATGGCAGTCCTACATTTCTACGTGGCTCCACATACAGTAGCTGTCTCGGCTTGTCTTTTGTTCCGCGAAGCCTAGTGAAACATACTGAATGGTTTGCTGATATAAAAACGCATGGGAGTGATCAAATTCCAACATACGTCAAGATCAGAGGATTATCGCCTTCTAAAAGGCGCGACATGGATAAAAGAGTGGACTGCAAAAAATTTCCAGTCTCGTTTGGAAGACCAATGCCAAGAACACATATCCGATTTACAAGATGTCATCAAGAACACTGTAAAAGAGACTGTGTGAACAGTCCCATGCCCTGTAAGATTCATGGACATCGACATAGAGCTGGAGCGGCTTCGAGCCTTGCGACGACGAGCTGAAAGAAAGTACCGGTGCACGATGGACATAGAAGATTCACGGACTGCTAGACGTCTGCAGAAAAAGATCAAACGTCAGTTGGACAAGCTAGAATTCAAACGCTGGATTACTTTCTGTGAGTCACTCGACCCTTGTAAGCCTTTATCGCAGATACGGAGGACCGTAAGATGTTTGCGGTCATCCTCCATCCAGAAGTCACCATTCAAAGCCTTAGCTCTTTACCAAAATTGACCAGATGTGGACGTTGCTGAAGAGGTCGGCGCCGGATTATCAGGGCAAGCTACAGCACTTATCAGCTCACCACTTTTGAGCAGTTGTCCGACACTACGTGATTCCTGCAAGGACTTCCCGTTAACCATTCAGGAGCTCAAGGCAGCACTCACTTCATGCAAACGTACCTTCGCACCAGGACCTGACGGAATCTCCTACAGAGCCCTGTGTCATCTAGGTGAGCGCGCGAGAATTGCTCTACTACAGCTATATAATGATTGTTGGCTAGAGGGCACTGTTCCCTTAAGTTGAAAAACTAGTCTTCTAGTACCACTGCTAAAACCTAGCGAATCAACATAGGAACTCTCCTCCTATTGCCCAATCGCATTGGCTAATTGCGTGGGTTGAGTAATGAAGAGAACTATTTTCGGCCGACTCGAATGGTACTTGGATTATCATAAGATCTACCCTAAATGTCATGGATGGCTTTCGACGTGGTCGATCATCGATCGATAGCGTCATCGACCTAATCATGTACGTTGAACATGAGAAAGGCCATAAGCGTCTTTGCGCCTTTCTGTTCCTTGACGTCAAAGGAGCATATGATAACGTTACACATGAAGCCGTTCTTACCGCACTAGAAGAAATTGAAGTGGGTGGCCGAATGCTTAAGTGGATACGCAGTTATCTCCAAATGCGATCTTTTTTGTGAGTACAGAGGTCGGGAACACGTCTCTACATTTCAGTTGTCATGTCGTTCCTCAGGGCCCGGTGCTATTCAATATAACACTAATCGCTTTCCATACGCACCTACCAAACAATATGTATCAACATACGCTGATGACATCGGCATCTGGACATCTGCAGTAACTCGCCTGCAGTTACGAGTGAGAATACAGAAACCTGTTACTGCAACTGCTTTGTATCTGGAAATTTCCTCTCGAAAGTGCCCTCTTCTGGCATTACGCGCAAACCCATGTCGAATTACAGAGTGTCAATTAACGCTCAAAATATACCATATCGTCTATCTCACAAATTTCTGGCTGTCATAGTCAACAGAGACATATCATGGAGCCGTCATGTGTCGTATTTGAAAAAGCGATTGACAGGCATATGCCATCTTTTCAAGTTTCTCGCTTGAAAAACTTGGGGAATGCAGCTTAAAGCTATGTTGCGACGGTACAGGGTGATTTTCCTTGGCTTTTTACGATACAATCTGCCCGCATTATGGAACGCCAGCAAAGCAAGTTGACGCATGATACAAAGCGTTCAGGCACGGGCGTTTCGAATAAGTCTAGGTCTGCCTCAGGGTGCCTCATCAGTGGCGACTATAGCTTTACCCAAAGAACACCTCTTGCAGACCCATATTGAAATTGAAGCTTTGAGGACACACATAAGGCATGTGGGCCGGACTCCCCATCACCAGCTAGCCTCTCTACCAGCGGATAGACCTCATACTTCCTTTTGTCGAACAATAACTACATATGGTGACTCACTACCAACTAGTTTTACGCCCACGGCGAGACCTTCAATTCCTCTATGGGGCCTCAAACAGCCAGTCATCAACCTGACAATACCAGGCATCCAGAAAAAACGAAATTTCTCAATACCAGCACTCAAGCAGCCTGCCTTACTTCTGCTGTACGAGAAGTAACAAGAGTGCACCCATGTCTACACCGACGGCTCCGTCCTGCCAAACCGCTCAACTGCGGCGGTCGTTATTACAACGCACCCATCAAATTCAGGACAGCTCATGCAACCACAACAACGGCGGCAGAGCTTGGAGCGCATCGCGCGTCGCTGCGTTTCATTAACGACCAAAGCACGCAACGGTGGACGATTTTCTGCGACTACAAGGCGACACTGCAGTCCCTTCTGTAAAATCTAGACCGTGGTCCACATGAGCAGTTGGTATTTTAAACAGCAGAAATGCTACACCATATAACAGAGAAAGGGCACCCCGTTATATTTCAGTGGTTGCCAACCTACTGTGGAATTATCGGTAACGAACCAGCTGATCAAGATGCCCACTCAGCCCATACAAAAACAACAACCAGTCAATACCTCTCTCAAGGACGGATGCTGCTAGGAGGCTCCGCAAGCTTGCTCGCCAACACCCCATAGTTCTTTGGAATGAGCCTCTCTTTACGATTACGATCCCTTAATCCAACGTTAAGCTTACAGCTTCCAACAAAAATTCGACAAGGTGACGCTACTGCTCTGTGCAGACTATAGTTGGGAGTCACGTTTACCCATGCGTAGGCGTTCAACAAAGAGATGGCCGACACCGCCGACTGTGCACACTGCGGAGATGAAGAAACAGTTGGAAATATCCTGTGTGACTGCCCGGAGTACAACCTCGAAAGACAACACCTTTCTAATACACTAAACAGGTGAGATGACCAGCCGCTTTCAGAAGAAAGTATACTGCGCCGTCGTCATGACTCATCGTCACAAAAGAAAGCCGTGCAAGCGCTACTGGGCTTCTTGCAAATTACTGGCCTGTCGGAACGCCTCCGAGTGGACTAATTTTGCATGTGTGCGCGTGTCGGTGTTTTTCTCTCATTTATTTTTCACTCTCTCCTTCTCTTTCAGCAACCTATTCCCTAATCCCAGTATAGAGTAGCATACCGTATACTAGCATCTGGTTAACCTTCCTGCCTTCCTTTTTCCTCATTTCTCTCTTGCTCTTACGTGAAGAAGTTGACCTCTGCTCGGGAAAGAGTGCGGCGAGCGCATGCTATCGCTCACTTTGTGCCCTCTTGCAGTTGGACGAGGACAGAACCAAGACCTACGTTGCTGGCGTTAGTATGAATCTCAGTATCAGCATCTTGGTCAAAGTGACCGAGAACAAGCGGTGTCTGCAAACGCTCCCGTAGTTCAAATAAAGCTGCGTCCTGTTCTTCCTCCAGACTAATGGTACGTCTTCCCGGGTGAGTCGAGTGAGCGCTTAAGCAATCCTTGAAAAATTGGCTATAAAGCGCCTATAGTACGTGCAGAGCCCTAAAAAGTGACGTACTGCATTTATATCATGTGGAACAGAATACGAGGCCACGGCGGTGCTTTTGTCAGGGTTCGGTCGAACAGGATTCGCACCGACAACATGGCCTTATAACTTGAGTTCTCGATAACCGAAGTGACAATTTTCTGGCTTAAGCGTCAGGTTAGCAGAGCGGAGCACTTCCAGAACAGTCTGCAGACGCTTTAGGTGCTCCCCAAAAGCGACAGAAAATACGACATCATCAAGACAAACTAGGCAGACAAACAGAGTGCCTGACAGCGTTAACGACAAAAGGGGATTGGAGACAGGAGAACGGAGCGCTGAACTAACAACCAAAGTTTATTGCGAACCGTATGCAATATATAAAAAAACAGAATCCACGCAAAATAAACAGAATCACACTTACATACGCCATACAGTGTACCTTATCTAAAAACATGCCATACCTGTGGGCTCAAATAGCTGATTTGACAGCCATGAAGAAAAATTGAGGGTACGCTAACACAGGAAGCACCAAGCTGTTCAATGTGAAAGGCTTCACCTTCTCCAATCAACGCATACCGAAGAAGACAGAGCACAGCACGCACGGCGGGCAAGCCAGTCCGCTTCTTCATTGTCGTCTTCTGGTCGCTGGCGTGTTCAGCTACGTAGCATTATCCTCTGGCGCTAAAAGCGCCGTCTCGGTGCACATTAGGTACGGTCTTCAGATGGCAGGCGATAGGGTTTCAGCCCGTTGACGTGCACTACGTCTCTGGGCGTGGTTGCCAGCAGGGTGGTTTCTAATGCAGGAGTGACGTCATTTATTGATATGTGGGGTTTAACGTCCCAAAACCACCATATGATTATGAGAGACGCCGTAGTGGAAGGTTCCGAAAATTTCGACCACCTGGGGTTCTTTAACGTGCACCCAAATCTGAGCACACGGGCCTACAACATTTCCGCCTCCATCGGAGATGCAGCCGCTGCAGCCGGGATTCGAGCCCGCGACCTGCGGGTCAGCAGCCGAGTACCTTAGCCACTAGACCACCGCGGCGGGGCCGCAGGAGTGACCTCAAAGTTGACGTTGGTTACCTGGTGGAGAATACGGTTAGGACCCATGACCCTAATAAAATATTCTCGGATAATCCAATTCGACGAACTGAACACCCCAGGAGAACAAGAGAACCAGATAAGGAGATGAACGTCAACATGCCGGCTGTAGTAGATGGCTTTCTGCGTGGCTTGCAAAGCTGAAAGTCTAGACCGGGCGATCCGACGTGCGTGGTCGGCAGGAGCAGTAGCGTCGCATGCATATTGAGTTGACGAGTTTTTTGTGGCCGGAAGTAGGGTGTCCAATGGTAACGCCAGATCACGACCATTAAGCAAATAAAAGAGTGAATAACCAGTGGTGTCATGGCGCGAAGAATTGCACGCGAAGGTCGCGTGAGGTAGCGGCAGGTCCCTGTCATGGTGGTCGGAGAACACATGCATGGCTAGCATATCCACGAGAGTGTGATTTAGGTGCTCATTGAGGGCGTTTGTTTGTGAATGGTACGAAGTTATCAACTTGTGCTTCGTCGAGGAAGAGTGCAGAAGATTATAAATAATCATGACAAAAATGCGCAGCCGCGATCTGTGAGCAATTGTCGAGGAGCGCCATGCCGCATCATGACATCGTGGAAAATGAAGTCTGCCACTCAGTAGTGGTGCTGCTTGGGAGCGCGTGAGTAATGGCAACTCTAGTCGCATCATCTACAGCAACAGCTACACACTTGTTGCCCGAGCTTGACTCAGGAAAAGGACCGAGAAGATCTCTACCAACACGGTAGAAAGGTTCGGTGGGGATGGAGATCAGTTGAAGAAGTCCAGCCGGGGGCGCAGTAGGTGGCTTCTTGGGTTGCCATTTATCACAGGAGGACACGCAATGGTGAACAAACTTCGTGAGATTGCCCCAAAAGACGTGGCGAAAAACATGGGCGTAAGTGCGAGGTACACTCAGGTGGCCAGCGATTGGTTTGTCGTAGAGCTAATGCAGCATGGCGGAATGCACATGTTTTGCCACGACTAAAAGAACCTGAGGGCCATCTGGCTGGAAGCTGCCACGGTACAGCGTGCCATTCAAGAGGACGTACATGCAAAGCAACGCATCGTTCGGAGCAGAGTTGAGAAGATTAATTAGGGACCGCAGGGAAGCATCGCGACGCTGTTCATCACCAATCCGAAGAAACTTTGACATAGATAGATGCTTGGGCTAGGCTTGACGACTTATCCGTCTGGCTGCTCAACAGGGTAGTGGGACAGGCAATCGGCGTCCAGATGGAGGCGCCCATACTTGTAGGCCACTCAGTAGGAGTGCTTTTGAAGACGCAACACCCCACGACCAAGTCGCCCAGTAGGGTCCTTTAGTGAAGAATCCAACATTCATTGTGATGATCTTTTGCAACACGGAAAAGGTTGCCATACAAGTAAGTACAAAATTTCGAAACTTCTCAGATAAGAGCGAGGCATTCTCGTTCATTTATTGGGTAATTGCGTTCAGACTTCAATAGGAGACGACTTGCATACGCATTAACATGGTTGCTTCCTCTATGAGTTAGCGCCAAAACTGCACCAATGCCTTGGCCACACGCGTCTGTGCGCACTTCTGTAGGATCATCAGGGTCAAAATTATCAAGAATAGGGAGTGTCGTGAGAGCAGTGATTAGCTGAGAGAAGGCGTCGGCTTGAAGAGGATCCCAATAATTCGGACATCTTGTTTGTAAAGATTGGTAAGTGGCGGTGCGATTGCCGCGAAAGTTTTTCACGAAACGCTGAAAGTATATGCAGAGGCCCACGAAGCTACGAACATCATGAACAGAGCGTGGGACTGAAAAGTTCATTACAGCGCGTACTTTCGCTGGGTCTAGTCATACGCCAGTAGCGTCCCCAAAGTGACACAACACAGTAATTTTACCAAAACCGAAGTGACTGAAGAATTTAGCTGAAAGCCGGCTTGTCAGAAGATTTATAGAATGCTAGAAAGGCGTTCAAGGTATGTGGTGAAGGTGGGTGAGAAGATTATCCCGTAATTCAAGTAGCACAAGCACGTCGCCCATTTAAATGTTTGAAGTAGCATATACACCATTGTCTCGAAGGTTGCTGGGGAATCGCTGGGGCCGAACGGCGTGACCTTGAATTAGTAAAAGCTGTCCGGGGTAACGATTGCAATTTTCTTACGATTCACTTTGTTTGCAGCAATTTGCCATAGCCACACCTGAGGTCGAGAGATGAAAAGAAGATGGCGTTCTGAAGACAGTCATGTGCATCATATATGGAGAAGAGGATACATGTTTTGTTTTTTCGTTGAGGTGCTGATAATCAACGCAGAAATGCCAGGAGCCGACTATTTTTCACCAAGACCACCGGGGAGACCTAAGTGCTCGACGATGGTTTGATGATGTCTTCCGTTAGCATTCTGGCCACTCTCTTCTGAATCACTGCTCGCTCTAATGTGGACACGTGGTAAGGCCAGCGGTGGATGGGTGCAGAGTCACTAATGTTCATTCGGTGCTTCTCAATATTAGTCTGGGCCAAAGGACCATCGCGGATATCATAAACGCCACCATAGGAGGCCAATACCTGGCAGAGAGCATCGGCGTCATCAGGCGAATGGTCAGATTCAATCATACGCTGAACAATGAGTTTGTCAGAACTGGGCAACCGCGTGACTTCAGCTTGGTCCGGAAGAGTTACAGCGACAACGTTTATGTATCGTCTGTTATGGCAGTGAGTTGAGCAAGCGACATCTGGCAGAGCATCACCTGGAGAATGAGGCCTAAATTAAGGAGCGGAAGGAACACACAGTGGTGGCGATGGTATGTCGCACTATAACACTTTGCGTCAGTCATGGGTGTGTTTTCGGGGTAACGATGTAGTCTCCGTCAGGAACTGGAACAGTCGAAGGCAAACATAGGTACATGTCACTGCTCGAAGAGCCAAGCAAACAAAAGGGGTTGAACCCAAGCGGCTGACGGTCTTTTCACAAGCAGCAGAGAGAAGGGAAAGGTCGATACTGAGCGTGCCAGAAGAGTCAAATGAAGCCTATTGTGTCGACAGTAAATCATTACCAAGTATGAGGTCATGAGGACAACGAGCTACCACGGCCGAAAGGACTACGGTGTGAAGATCAGCAATGCTGACACGAGCAGTGCACAATCCGACGACTTCGATGGCGCTGCCATCGGCAACCCGAATGGCTTGAGTCATAGAAGGGTGTCATATTCTTTTGCAAACGGTGGCGTAGCTGAGCGCTCGTAATAGATAGGTGGGTGCCTGTGTCAACAAATGCATTCACGGGAACATTGTCGACGTTTACTTCAATAGGACTGTGGGGAGAAGGCAGCATCAGAAAAAGATTTCTGGGCGTCGTTGGAATAACAGCTTCACCTTCATAAGCAGCAATGTCTGGTTTTCCTGAAGCAATCGTTCAGAAAAGATCGACACGGAAAATGGCAAGGCAGTACAGAGTGGGATTGGTGGCGTAGTAGTGACCTGCAACGGGAGTAGTGGCGACCGGATTAAGGGGTGTGAGTGGCGAGAGGTTCATCAGAAAACGGCGACTAGAAGTTGGACGGTGCAGTGCCTTGACGACGAGAAGTGGTAGGGCACATATAATTAGGATAGGTCTGGCGTGGTGAGATGAACCAGAGGGGACGGCAATAACGAGGAACATGCCCTGGTTTATGCAGCAAAAACAGATAGGCGGGTTGTCAGGGGTTCGCCATTCCGTAGTGTTTCGGAAGGGTGATGTTAGAGGAGATCGGTGAGTGTTACCTGAAGAGTAAGGGCGTACTTTAGGGTGGGTCAGGAGACACGCTGAAGGCAGAAGACCGAAATTAGTAGACTGCTGCCTTACCACAGCGTGAATTAGGGCTATCAATGGATGTGATGGGTCGTAGGCTGTGTTGTGATAACCAGTCATTGCTCCAGAGGAACAAATCGGGTAATGAGACCACAGGGTGGTGGCTGTCGAGCGGCTTCACATGACGAATTTGCGGTCCATGTGAATCTTTGCGTGATACGGCGACTCTTGGCGCGTTCAACCGCCGGAACTCCTTGACGATTTCATCGATGGTGGCAACGTTAGTGTAGAGAAGCAGGTTGAAAGCGTCGTCTGCGACATCTTTGAACACATGCAATACCTTCTGAGTCTCGGGCATGTGTTCGTCAGCCTAGCGCCAAAGGGCAAGACATCGTGAATATACGCGACGTAGAATTCGGTACACTCCAAGGTAAAAGGGTGTTGAAAGGTTGTGTGGGTCATCCTTTTCGGGACTAATGGGGCTGCCACAACATATAATCTCTTTAAGATTCACAGTACCGGGGTCTAACAGTTAGTCCCTCCAGACAAGCTCAAGGGACTAACATATAGTCCTCTCATGTACACTTTAGTGAGTAACAATTAGGCCCACATTTCACCTCAAAGAACTAACATTTATTCCTCACTTTGGAACCTTATGGGGCAACTGTTAATCCCCACATTGGCACCTTACCGGGCAACCTTTATTTCCTACAGTTGCACCTCGTCGGACGAACGGTTGATCCACTCAAATACTCCAATGTGCTGAACATTTTACCCCAGTTCAAACATTGAACATTGTTTTTTTATTTCTTTTCCGCCAGCCCTATTACTTTTTTCGCCTGATTTTCTGCGCAGTGAGCAACAAATAGTGCAAAAAACAAAACGCAAAAAGTAGTTAGCCAACTATGTTTAACTGCTTTCGCAGTTACGGCAACAACGAAAGCAAAAAGTGAGAAATCAAAATCTTTTATTTTTTACATACACATGACGTTTCTCAATTATGTTAAGTGAATTCATGGTGAAGTGTACACGTCCAGTCTAGTTTCACTCCTTGCGGAGCCCCTCTGATGGAAGCGACAGATGACAGGCATTGCAGACGCCAGCACACGCAGCCTTATTCCTGTTGTAATTCCATGACTGAACGCAGAAGATTGTAAAAATAGTTAGACACACGTGACAGAAGATGAAGATGCACGCATATGACAAGTACGTGGAAGTTCTTATAAAGACATGCGTGTAAAATATGACACAAAAAAACTTCACCTTCAAATCTCGTACATTCTTTCTGAAGCTGCTCTGACGAAAGAGATGAATGACAGGTATCACAGACGCCAGTGAACACAGCCTTCAGTACGGTGTGTGCCCACGGCTGCACAATAAGTATGTGAAATAGTGAGTACACGCGACACAAGATGAATAAGAATGCATATGAGAAATACGTACAAGGTGAAATAAAAACATACGTGAGATATGACATGCTTCTAATTTCACTTTGATGTCACACGTCGTCAAAGACTCCTTTCGATTCCCGTAGCGCATCACCTTAGGAGCGGTGGCCACAGCCACAACTCTGCGAACCACCACGCCGCCAACAAATCGGCGAGTTCTGAGTGAGCGACGTCGTTCAGCTCGAGAAAGCGAAGGCGAGACGAAACATGGCGCTGCACGCAGAGTGTCTGCCACCAGCGAACTTCAAACAGGAGAGCGAGTGTACACTTCGCTGCCACCACCAATAGCGCCGAGCTGGTATGGAGCTAGTACTGAAGAAATCGACGGTAATGCGGCCGTTTTCCACAAACTCAAGAGAGTACGAGGGCAGTGCGCAAACGCAAGTCTGCCGTTGCGGCCAACGGACGGCGCTGAGCTGCTCGCGACTGACTGACGGGGAAGCCATCTATGATGGCGACCAGGCGACTGATTTTCAGTGAGTTCCGACGCTAGCGAACGCCCCACCAGCCCGTGCTGGTGCACTTACAGCGGGCGACTTACTACAACCAAGCTCGTCACGAGAACCCGCAACGTGTTTTAGACGACGCCCAACACAGCGACGAGGTCTCAGCCGAATATCGTCAGCACGGAGCTAATCACGGTGGCGAAGACATGCGAGCACTCGATGGGCGAGCGTACGGGAGGCTGACGGCAATATCGGCCTATTTTCAGGCGGTCGCAAAGCACAGGCAAACAGTAGACGCTCAAGCTGACCTTCGCTGAGCTTTCGTGCGCGCGACATACAACATGATCGAGCCCATTGCCGGCAAGCACGACCCGTATCGCACACGCGACAAGTAGAGTAGAATAAATAATTATCACCTACTTGTGAAAGAATCCAGCGCTGATTTCTGCCCTGAGTCGGACTAAAGTAATGTATCCGATAGGCCTACTGTCTTCTAGGCCGCGAGTGTTGGCCTTCCAACTATAGCTGTCGTGTGTGGTCGTGAACTATTTTCAAGGAAGAGATATACAGTGCGGCGTGGTAACGAGTCGAGACCTGCTCCAGACTTCATGGATGTAGCGAAACGTAAAATCAGCATCACACGCTCTTCCAAGCGTACCGAAGCACCTCGTCGTAATTCCTAGATCGTAGAATCCAGGTGGCCTTGGTCGAGCAATCCGAACACGACGCAACGCGAAATGTCACCCGCGAAATACGGGGAAAGGCTGAGCCAGGACAGAAGGAGGACGGCTATGGACCTTGGCAAGGCTTTTCGCGCTGCCCGCAATACCCGGGTGGTTCATCCCTTTGAAGCATGTTTGGAGACTAAGTAATTTGCACCTGGCATGCTTCCCTCTGTGGTTGCTCCTCAACGGTCTATCCGTTCATCGCACGCGCCTATTGGGCTCCGTTACTCCTTTTTCGGGTAATTTTGCCTTAGTGTGTAGACGTTAGCGAACGAGTAACGAACCGATTTCATGTAGACTGCCATGCTGTTGTGTTACCGAAACGGATCCTCTCCTTGAAAGTTTTCCAGCTGGTAACGTCGGAAAAAGAGTCCTTGAGTATACACTCCTTTCCCCTATTCATTACCGAGGATCTTGTTCAGTCAGACGTGGTGCCTTAGGTTGTATACGAGGAACTATTGGTCACCTGCCAGCTCGTATTAGGTTCATATGCTACGTGGCGTCACACAAACTCCTAAAGAGTGTGCCGCTGCAGTGTGCCTAAAGAGTGTGCCAATAAAGTGGCTGGAAGGATAGCCACCGCGATAGCTCTGTGGTTGAGCATCGAACGCCTTATTCGAAAGCCGCAGGTTTCCTTCCTGTCCACGGCAAGTTATATTTTCGCCCAGTTTTCTTTCGACACTTACCTTATCTAATACCTTACCTTATAAGTTCCCTTACGTTATTGTCTGTTAGATCTCATTCATAATGTGCCAAAACACAAAAAACGGGCCTTATGTATGCACTTCTTTCACGTATTTATTAACGAAGGTCTCGTATTGGCAGACCTGGTGCCTTTGGCAGACCTGATGCCCCCATTCTCTAGGCGCGCTCCGGCAGAGGTGAGGAGGAGCAGCGTTCATCTTGAAGTTTGACCCGATTCCATGGCGCGTAGCGTTGCAAATTTTGGCAGACGTGATCATAAACGCCTCGTCAACGCATTGCGCTTGTCAGCTCAAAATTGTTAAACCTGGTGAGTGGCCATTTAACGAGGGTCTTGTACTGGCAGACTTGGTGCGTTTGGTTGTATTCGAGTGACTATTGGTCAGCTGCAAGCTCGTATTAGGTTCACGTGCTACGTGACGCCACACAGGCTCCTAAAGAGTGTGTCACAGTCACCGCCATTGCTACTGAAGGCGCTGACCGACACTCCCACGTTTAGATACACATATATACCCCATAAAGTGGCTGGAATAATAGCCATCGTGGTAATTCTGTGGTAGAGCATCGATTGCGCTATTCAAAGGTCGCCACTTTGGTTCCTGCCCACGGCAAGTTATTTTTTCACCACCTTTTCCTTTCTTTACCTTTACACTACAATGCGGTCTAATAACTACCCCTATACTTTCCTCGACATTATTGTCTGTTACATCTCAATGATAATGTGTCAAAACACAGAAAAACTGGTCCTTATGTATACACTTCTTTTCTTTATTTAATAACGAGTGTGCCGTACTGACAGACTTGGTGCTTTAGGTTGTACACGAGGAAATATTGGTCAGTTGCCAGGATGTAATAAGTTCACATTCTACGTGAAGCCACACAGGCTCTCAGAGAGTGTGCCACAGTCGACGTCATGGCTACTGATGGCACTGACGGGCACTCCCACGTTTAACTTCACATATATACCCAATAAAGTATTAACGCGTCTGGGAGGATAGCCGGCATGGTAGCTAAGTGGTAGAGCACCGAACACGTTCTTCGAAGGTCGCAGGAGTGGTTCCTGTCCAAGGCATGTTTTTACACACTTTTTTTTCTTCACATTTACATTACGATTTGGTTTAATACCTTACCTTATACACTCTTCGGAATTTTGTCAGCTACATCTCATTGATAATGTGTCAAAATAAGAAAAACGGGTCCATAAATATACACACGTTTCCCCTGTTTATTATGGAGGGTCTCATACTGGCAGAAATGGTGCCTGAGGTTGAATGCGAGGGACTATTGGTCACTCGCAAGCTCATATTAGGTTTACGTGCGACACGATGCCACAAAAGCTCTTAAAGAGTGTGCCACACTCGCCGCAATGAATACTCACGGCACTGACTGATACTCCCACGTTCGAAATCACATATTTACCCAATAAAGTGACTAGGAGGATAGCCGCCAATGTTGCTAAGTTCTAGAGCATCGAAGGCGTTATTCGAAGGTCGCAGCTCTGGTTCCTGCCCCCGGCAAGCCATCTTTACAGCCAATTTTTTTTCTGTACACTTACACTACGATTCGGTCTAATAACTACCCCTTTACTTTCCTTGGCGTTATTGTGTGTCAGATCTCATCGATAATGTGTCAAAACAAGAAAAAACGAGTTCTTAAGTATACACTTTTTCCTCTAATCATTAACGAGGGTCTCCTACTGGCAGACTTGGTGCCTTAGGTTGTATACGGGGCACTATTGGTCCCTTGCCAGCTCGTAATTAGTTCACGTGCTACGAGACGCCACAAACACTCCTAAAGAGTGTGCCACACTCGCCGCCATGGCTACCGATGGCGCTGACTGACACTCCCAACTTTTAAATTCACATATATACTCAATAAAGTGGCTGGGAGGATAGCCGTCAAGGTACCTCAGTGGTAGAGAATCGAACGTGTTATTCAAAGGTCGCACGTTCGGTTCCTGCCCACGGCAAGTTATTTTTTCACCCACGTTTCTTTCTTTTCATTTACATTACCATTTGGTGAAATAACTTCCCCTATATTTTCTTTGGCATCATTGTCTGTTGGATCTCATTTATAATGTGTCAAAACACGGAAAAATGAGTTCTTTAATTACACACATTTCCCCTATTCATTAACGAGGGTCTCGTAGTGGCATAATTTGTGCTTTAGGTTTTATACGAAGGACTATTGATCACTAGCCAGCTCGTATCAGGTTCACCTGCTACATGACGCCACCCAGATCCTAAAAAAGTGTGACACACTAGCCACCATGGCTACTGATTGCGCTGACTGACACTCCTACGTTTAAATTGAACTGAATTGTTTATTCACAACAACAAAGTTGCGAGGATGACCAGGCAAAAAAGCTGCATTGAGCACCTTGAGGGGAACCTGGCCACCTCATACACTGGACAGCTTCACAGCGGTCACACAAAAACATGGTACACATCATGAATGAACTAACTTAAACACAAAAACAATAAACATTCATGGTCGGAATAAATAAACAAGGTCATTATAGAAACAGTTGAAAAAAGAGGAAAAAACAAGCGAAGTGCTGAAGACAGAGAAAAGGACAAACAAATAAGCCCTTAGAAGCACAAGAATCACATAAATACGTCAAGTAGCTTTTTTAGCGACAGAGTTGATACACTGAGACCATTTTCTTTGTGTAGTTAATTTAGCACAGTAGGTAAACAGGATTGTAGCCTTTGGTCATCATATGTAGTTCTGTTTTTGCTAACAATCCAAGGCTCGGAATGACGAAACTTATAAAAAGAATTATGTTGCTGTAAGGATGTCACTTTTGTTAAAGCGTGATCATTCTTAATTTTTTGCATTCTATATATGCGACATAGCCTATATGTGTACAAAGATTCAATTCTTATTGTTCTAAGCTTTGTAAACAAAGCAGCAGTATGCCAAAGATATGGCACCCTGCAGACAAGGCGTATTGCTTTTTTTTGTAATACCACCAGCCTGTGAATGTTTTCAGCTGAAGTCGTCCCCCAGACCAGAATTCCGTATTGAACTAGGGAAAGAAACATTCAATTATATAACATCATATTGATGAATGTAGGAAGATAGTTACAATGGCGACACATAGTACCTATTGCTTTAGATAATTTACTAACTAAGTGATTCACTTGGCAATCCCGCGACATAGTTGCAGAGAAATATACGCCAAGCGATTTGAAAGACGATAGTATTTCTATTTCAGTATTTGTTAATTTATTGGGGGTTAGTTGAAATTGTTTGTTACGTTGATGAAACTTCACTGCCTTTGTTTTTTCTACATTAATCTTAAGATAATTACTTGTAGCCCACTTTTGTATACTTGCAAGCGTCTTATTGGCTCGATTTGACATTTCAGCACCTAAGTCACCATCCAAAAACAGACTTCTGTCGTCTGCATAAATTACGCACATAACAGAGGAATCAACATTGATGTACAATATGAAGAGATACGGACTCAATATGCTCCCCTGTGGGACGCCGGTTCTTACAGATTTCAACTCCGATTGGTCCCCGGCTATAGCTACGAACTCGGTTCTGTGCTGAAGGTAGGACGTAATGAGAGAGTGAGCTACACTGCGAATACCGTAGTTATCAAGTTTTTTAAGCAAAACATCATGACTTATAAGGTCAAAGGCCTTGGAAAAATCGAAAAAAATTCCAAGCACCATTTTCTTTTCCTCAAATTTTTGCAATATAAACTTCTTTTGTGTCATTAGGGCTAATTCAGTTGACCTGTTTTTACGAAAACCGAACTGTGCACGACTTATGATACCAAAGTTGTCAATAAACGAAGGAAACCGTGCTAAAATCACCTTCTCTAATCCTTTCGAAAAAATAGGCAACACTGATACAGGGCGGTAATTTGGAAGATCATTTTTGTCGTCTTTTTTCAATATTACTGTCACCTTTGCCATCTGCACGCTACGAGGGGAAACGCCTGTTGACAAAAATGTACTCTAGGCAAGATGCAATTATGTCTATGACGAATTTTACCGGCGCTGTTTGAATACCAAATGCATCTGTGGCCTTGCTGTTACTTAATGACAAGAATGAAGAAATAAATTCTTGTGTTGTAACACCTCTTAGGAATAATGACTGCTTATTAGGTGGGTTCAAGTACGAAAGGTCAATACCGTCACATGCCAAACCAAGGGAGAAAAAAAATTGTTAAAAGCATTAGCAAGATCAACCCCTTTTAGTTCATTGCCGTCTTTTAGGCCACGAGTGTTGAAGATTGGGCGAGTTGGTTCGTCGTACTTGAACTTGTATAGCGCATTACGGGGTTGGAAGTTCGCGCTCTGTCCTCTTGTGTCGGTCTGCTCGGCCGTTTCTTCTTCCCCGTAATGCGCTATACAAGTTCAAGTACGTCTTTTAGGACTGTGGTAGTTTCTTCAAGCGCAGTCGCAGTTATTGAAGCTAGTGTCCTCCAACTTTTATCAGGGCGTCCTGCAGATGAACTCAAGAGAATAAAGTAATAGTGCTTCTTAGCAACCCTTAACTGTTTTGTAACGTAGTTCCTGTATTCTTTAAATGCTTTTAATGTTTCCGGCGATTTCGTTTCCAAAATGAGCCGTACAACCTGTCTCTGATATTTATAAGCTTAAGGAGGTACTTATCTATCCACGATTTGCGACATTTCTTTGTCTGCTTTAAAGTTTTCACCGGGAAACATGCGTAGTATATTTCCATAAATAATAGCATGAACTTGTGATAAGGCGCATCTGCAATTTTTTCTCTATACACATCATCCCATTTGGCACTGGCAAGACGTTTTCGGAATACAGACATGGTGATAGTATTTACGAGCCGATGAGAGAACGATTGATGTACTTGTTTTTGTTTTTCAACTGCGCTAGCAATGAATATAAACACAGGTAAGTGGTCACTTATTGCGTATACTAAAACACCAGGTTTCACAGAAGACACATCAAAAATAGTTAAGAACAAATCTCACAGTTTCACATGTTGGCGTAACTCGCGTAGGCGATGTTATAACATTTTGACAGAGATGTATATTTAGGAGAGATTCTAACTTTAATTTCATCTTATTCTCGGTATTCATATTTATGTTTAGGTCACCTCCAATAACTATTTGGTAGTTGTTTTTGTCAACAAATTCTAACAGAGTATCTAAATACGACAAGACCAGCAAATAATTTCCCGATGGAGGCCGGTAGCAAACACAAAAATTATGTTGCTACATTTAACTACGACAGCGTCATAGTGCTGAATAGTACGACAGAATTCAGAAAGAAGCTCAGAGGTAAATGAATTTGAAACCAGCATTCAAGCACCTCCCCCACGTCTATCACGGTGGTTCATGTAAAAGGATTTGTAAACGGCAAAACTATACACATCATCTTCTGAAGCAAACCGTGTTTCCGAAAACATCACAAAACCAAATCGGCATTCTGTTCCACCAAAAAAGCAGTCAATTTCATCTCTCTTGTTTCTACCAGATCTAAGGTTAAAATGTCTCCAACTGTAGGAATTCGAACCGTGGCTTCGCATGATAGTATCTAAGTCAGACAAATTTACTCGGTACAGGAAAAACAACGCAGGTTAGAAGATAAGTTGGCTATGAAAATTCAAGAACTGGATAGTTTATCAAGGTCAGTCATGCAGCAGATGACAACCACAGATTCGTTCTCTTGCTTTCGAACAAGAACTTTCCCATTCGCATGCCACGCGAAGCGATAATCATTTGCAGTTGCCCATTCTCTCACGTCACGCAGCAGTTTCCGGCTCTGTACAGTCATGTTTTCACAGACTGAAATGTCAGAGCGCATGTTTCGCAGTACTTTGCGTTTTTCGATGAATCTGTCTTGCAGAGAGTGCTGTGAAAAATGAACGATGATACCACGTACTTTGTCTTGTCGCGAAGGCAACCTTTGTACTGCCTCGACATCAGTAGCGCTCAGCTCTGACAAGCTCACCGATTTTGCTACTTCATTTAGCTTGGTGATGAGATTTTTGTTATCAGTTACTGGTATTCCATGCACTTCTACGTTCAGCTTCCTGCTGCGCCATTCAAGATCGTTTACAGTTGCCTTGAGTTGCTGAATATCGCTTGGGTTTGCATTTTCTTCGAGCTTAGATGCTTTCTTCTTCACGCTGGTTAGTTCTTTTTCCTAGGCAACCTGACGACTCAGTATGTGATCGTATTTTTGAGAAATAAGCTGGATTGAAGCCTTCACGTCTTCAACCTGCTGTGGCAAGTTAGTAAATACGTCTAATTTGCGAGTTATCTCTGCCAAGACGACCAAAAGGTCGGTATCCATCACCGGTTTAGCTTTTGACAATCTGCACACCGCACATCGCCACGCCCTACGCCCAATCTCGCCTTTACTTTTATATGTTGCTTCACTGCAGCCAGAACAATCACCGAGATGGTAGCCGTACTCACATTCGCAGCATTTTATGAAGCGTCCATCTGTGGGAAGGGAGTCGCTGCAAGAGCGGCAGGGCATCTTCACTGGCCCACTAAGCGTACACACAGTGCAAAGAGTACCAAAACGCCAAAGCCCTTGACAACAAAACAAGTATCAACACGGCGGCAACGGGGGTGGCGGTGGCAAAAAATATAGGACAAGTCTTGAGTCAGAAATGAACCTGAGTTTACCAACCTGCAAAGGGTAGAATATAGATGTAAGGGGGGCGTCCTTCCACCACCGCCGTCACCTCCCGTGTCTTATATAATTATATATATAAATTCTTATACATAAGCAATAAAGTGGCTGGGAGGATAGCGGCCGTGGTAGCTCAGTGGTAGAGTATTGAACGCGTTATTGGAAAGTCGCAGGCTCGGTTCCTGCCACCGGCAGGTTCTACTTTCACCCATTTTCCTCCTTTACATTTGCAATAAAATTCGGTATAATAGCATTCCCTATACTTTCCTTTGCATCATTCTTCTCTAGACCTCATTTATGATGTGTGAAAACATGTAAAAACGCGTTCATTAGTATACACTCCATTCATCTATTCATTACCAAAGGTCTCGTACTGGCAGACTTGGTGCCTTAAGAAGAGTACGAGGGACTATTGGTCACCTGCCAGCTCATAATAGGTCCACATTTTATGTGAAGCCACAGAGGCTCTCAGAGAGTGTGCCAAACTCGACGTCATGGCTACTGATGGCGCTGACTGGCACTTCCATGTTTAAATTCACATATATACCCAATAAAGTGGCTGGAGGCATAGCCGCCATGGTAGCTGAGTGGTAGAGCGCCGACCACGTTCTTCTAAGGTCGCAGCTTTGGTTTCCGTCCATGGCATGGTTTCACCCACTTTTCTGTCTTCACATTTACATTAAAGTTTGGTCTATTACCTTACCTATACATTTCATGGTATTATTTTCTGTTAAATATCATTGATAATGTGTTCAAGCAAGAATAACGGGCCCTTAAGTATACACTTGTTTTTGTTATTTATTAACGAGGGTCTCATAATGGCAGACCTACTTCCTTAGGTTGAATACGAGGGACTATTGGTCACGTGCCAACTCGTAATAGGTTCACGTGCTATGTGACGCCCCACAGACTCCTAAAGAGTGGGCCACACTCACTGCCATGGCTAATGATTGCGCTGACTGACATTGCTACGTTTAAATTTACATATATAACCAATAAATTGGCAGGGAAGATAGCCTCCATGATAGCTCATTGGTAGAGCATCGAACGTTTTATTCGAAGGTCGCACTTTCGCTTCTGGCTCACGGCAAGTTATTTTTTCAGCCATTTTTTTTCTTCGCATTTACACTACCATTCGGTCTAATAATTTTCCAAATACTTTTCTTGGCAATATTGTCTATTAAATCTCATTGATAATGTGTCAAACCATGGAAAAACGATCCCTTAAGTATTCGCTTCGTTCTTTTATTCATTAACGGGGGTCTCGTAGAGGCACACATGACGCCTAACGTTGTATACGAGAAACGATTGGTCAGCTGTCAGCTCGTAATAATTTTGTGGCACGTGACGCAACACAGGCTCTTGAAAAGTGTGCCACACGCGCCACCATGGCTGCTCACGGCGCTGACTGACACTATCAATTTTAAATTCACACATATACCCGATAATATGGCTGGAAGGATGGCCGCCAAAGTATCTCAGTGGTAGAGCGTCGACCGCGTTATTCGAAGGTTGCAGGTTCGGTTCCGGCCCACGGCAAACTATTATTTCACGCACATTTTTTTCTCTACATTTACATTGCAATTCGGTCTAATAGCTTGCCCTATACCTTCCTCTGCATTATTGTCTGTTAGATCTCATTGAATATGTGCAAGACATGTAAAAACATGCCCTTAGGTATAGACTCCTTTCCATTATACATTAACGAGGGTATCCTACTGGCAGAATTTATGCCTTAGGTTGTATGCGCGGGACTATTTGTCAGGTGCGAGCTCGTAATAGATTCACGTGTTAGATGACGCCAAACAGGCTCTCAAAGGGTGTGTCACACTCACCGCCATGGCTACTGATAGCGCTGACTGACACTCCCACGTTTAAGTTCACCTAAAAAACCAATGAAATTGCTGGGAGGATAGCCTTCAAGGCAGCTCAGTGGTAGAGAATGGGACGCGTTTTTTAAAGGTTGCTGGTTTGGTTCCTGCTCAATATAAGTTATTTTTCACCCACTTTTATTTCTTTACATTTACGTAACGATTTGGTCTAATACTTTAAGCTATACAGTCTTTGGCATTACGGTCTGTTAGATATCATTGATAATGGGTCCAATCAAGAAAAACGGGCCCTTAAGTATACACTTGTTTCCCTTATTTTTTAACGAGGGTCTCATACTGGCAGACCTGGTTCCTTAGGTTGAATACAAGGGACTATTGGTCACCTGCCAGCTCGTGATAGTTCACGTGCTACGTGAAGCCACACAGCCTCCTAGAGAGTGTGACACACTCGCTGCCATGGCCCCTTATGGCGCTGACTGACACTCCTACGTTTAAACTTACATATATACTTAGAAAAGTGGCTGGGAAAATAGCCACTGTGGTAACTCATTGATAGAGCATCGAACACGTTATTCGACGATCGCAATTTCGCTTCCTGCCCTTTTGTTAGTTGTTTTTTCACCCACTTTTCTTTTTTCACTTTTAACTTACAATTCGTTCTGGTAACTGCTCCTATGCCTTTCTTGGCAATATTATCTGTTAAATCTCGGTGATAATATGTCAAAAAACAAAAAACAAGCCCTTACGTATGCAACTTGTTTGCTTATTCATTAACTAGGGTATCCCTAAGGCAAACTTTGTACCTAATATTGTATACGAGGGACTATTGGTCTGTTGCCAGCTCGTAATATGTTCACGTCCCACGTGACGCTGCACGTTCACTTAAAGAGTGTGTCACCCTCACCGTAACGGCTACTGATGGCGCTGACTGACACTCACGCGTTTGAACTCACATATATACCCAATAAAGTGGCTGGGAAGATAGCCGTCATGGTACGTCATCGGGAGAGCATCGAATGCGTTATTCGAATGTAACACTTCCGCTTCCTGTCCTAGGAAGGGTAACGCACCGCCACCTGAGGTGGCGTTATTTAAGCAGACCCGCCCTGTACGTTGTCGTCGTCGCCGCCCTCTCCAATGCGCTGGCTGTGGCGCTTTCGGACACACTCATGCGACGTGCACCAGCTCCCCACGCTGTTCGCGCTGTGGCGGCGACCACGCCCGCGCCGACTGCGTTGCACCCGGCCCCAAGTGCCTACACTGCGGCGGCCCACATCCCGCCACCGAGCCCCGATGCCCTCGCTGGCAACACGAGAGGAAGGTGCTAGAAATCATGGCCTCTGCGGACCCGCCCCTCTCTCGTCGTGAGGCCGAGAGGAACCTTAAGAGCGAGGGAAAAGCCGTGCCTGCTCGCGCACCGTGCACTGGTATTTCCTCGGTAGTGCAACCGGGCCGGACGTACAGCGCGGTTGTTTCGCCCCCGGCCGCCGAACCCTCGGCCCCCGACTGCGAGGTGCAAAAGGACATGGTGATTAGTGCCCTGGCCGCTGCCGTGCAGGCCCTCATCGGGACAATACCGCAATCCGGCCCTGTGTTCGAGCTGTGCAACGCGGCCCTGGCCGCCCACGCTGCCCTCAATCAACATGGCTAGCGGCAAGGTGTTTCGGCCGCGGATTCTTCAATGGAATGTTCGTTCCCTCCGCTGCCGTCACGCCGAGCTGTCTACCCAACTCCTCCGACGCGAGTACGACGTCTTGCTGCTGCAGGAAACCTACGCTCGCGTCGGAACACTCAACCTACCTGGTTTTGTCGGCTATCACAGCACCACGCAGTGCGAACTTGAAGAGTGTAGCGCAGTCCGGTGCAGCACTCCCTCGCATCCTCCCGGCACGTCGCGGGCTTCGGTTTATGTGCGCGCCGACCTCCCTCACGCTGCAGTGGACATCGAGGACATTCTCTGTGACACCCTCGAGGCCGTCGCCCTGACTGTGCGCATCGGGAGCACGGACACCAGTGTCGCTAGCGTGTACGTGCGCACATCGAACTACTCGGCACGCTGGGACACCCAATTCGTGTGCCGCCTCGCAGACCGCCTAAATCGCGACGCGGTCATCGGTGGCGACTTTAACTCTCACCACACCTCCTGGGGCAGTGGCGTGACGAACCACCGTGGGCGCGACCTTCTCGATGCCGTGCAAAAGGCCGGACTGCTCGTTATAAACACGGGTAGCTGTACTCTCGCGCGCCGTGGTGTGTCCGACAGTGCCATCGACCTGACTCTCGTGGGTGGTACGTGTAAATATGAGTGGCAACGTGCACCGGACTCTCAGGGCTCCGACCACTACCCCATCGTGGTCACACCCCCCTCAGCTTACATCAGGTACACTCGGACCTACAGTGTTGTGAAGTGGACTCGCTTCAGAGAACTGTGTGCTAGAGTGCCAGTCTCTGCAGACTTCTTCACCGCGCTGGCCGAGTGTCACGACGCAGCTACCACCCACTGCACCGTGCCTGCGGGCACCCCCGCACCAGACATCAGCCTCCTCAACCTTCGCGCCGCGCGTCGCAGGGCGCAGATTGTGGCGGTGCGCTCGCAGAAGGCGGAATATTGGCGTGCCTATAACTGTATTGACGCGGTGTGCCGCAGGCACGCCAGACGCCGTCGCAACCAGAGCTGGGGGAGCCTCTGCTCGTCACTAGATGACCCTCAGAACCACGCCCAAGCCTGGCGCATTTTCGCTGCCGTTCTTCGCACCAGAGAGCCTCGCTGCCCGGTTCTCTGTGTTGCTGTTGCAATGAAGATCGCCACGCAGGAATTGGCTGAGCTGCTGGCAGACAAGTTTGCCCCTCCTGCTTGCCCACAGCCTCCACAGGGACTACCACCTGTGCCTGCACTCAACAGGCCTGAGCTCTTCGCTCCCGAGCGGTACTTTCCCACCGAGGGCATTCTGCTAGAGATCCGCGCATTGTGCACGGAGGAGTTTACTCTCAGCGAGCTGACCGCAGTGCTCAACAACCGCACGAAGCGGTCTGCCCCGGGAGTGGACGGCCTCACCTACCAGGTGCTGCGCAACATTGACCCCTCCACGCGGCCCCGGTTGCTGGAGGCCTACAACGAAGTGTGGCGCACAAGTCAGGTGCCTCCTGGCTGGAAAGAGGCGCTCGTGGTGCCCATCCTGAAGCCACGGAAGCCGGCCACGGAGCTTTCATCCTACCGGCCAGTGTCACTTACCTCGGCCGCAGGGAAAGTCATGGAAGCCATGGCATTGCGACGCCTTCGCTGGATTGCCACCGCAACCAACGCATTCCCTCCCGAACAGAGCGGATTTCGCCCAAGGCGCTGTACGTTCGACTCACTGGCCGACGTGATCGCCACCCTCGAGGAGGCCAAGTACCGCGGCGATTACGGCATCCTCGTGCTGCTCGACGTGAGAAGTGCGTTTGACTGTTTGCCCCACGCATCGATTTTGGACGCACTTCGTGACCTCGGTGTGTGCGGGCGGATGTTTGACTACCTGGAGAGCTTCTTGGGCGACCGCACTCTTCGCGTTCGTGTTGGCTCCACAATCAGCGGTCCCCACTCCGTCACCGCAGGCGTACCCCAGGGCAGCATACTGAGCCCTTTTCTGTTCAATCTGGCTCTTGCCAAGCTGCCCGACTACATCCCGTGCAACACGGCGTGTGAAGTGCATGTGGCGATTTACGCCGATGACATTGCGCTGTTTGCCTGCGGCCCCGGTCGCCACCGGGCAGCCCTTCTCGAGTCCCTCCAGGTGGCCATCGACGCGGTTGACGCATTCCTGAACGGGGTTGGACTGGCGCTCGCCGCCTCCAAGACGGAGGCACTGCTCGTCCACCCGCGAGCGTCGACACGCCGCTCCACGCCTCGGCTCTCACTCCGGGGCCTCCCCATCGCGTGGAGCACGAAGGTGCGCTACTTGGGGGTGACCATAGACCACCGGCTCAGCTGGCGACCGGCCGTCAACGATCTGCGGACGAGCAACCGCAAGGTACTCGGCGCCGCACGCAGTCTCCTCGCGCGAGGCCACGGCTGCACCCCTGCCCTTGCCCTGCGAGTCTACAACGCAGTCGCATCGGCACGCGTGATCTACACTGCAGCAGTGGCTTCGTTGAGTGCTTGCCAGCTAGCTGCCTTGGACGCGGACCATCGCAACGCCGTGCGGGAGTACTACGGACTTCCCCAAACCTCCCAGGTGGGCCCCACGCTCGCCGAAGCGGGGGAAACTCCCATCTCCCTGCGGGTGACCCAGCGGACACTAAATCATGTACTGCGGCTGAAAACCACAAGGCAGGGGCAGCTCCTTGTGAACAGGCTATATGCTCTACCTCACTCATCCATGGGGCAGCGGGCGAGTGAGCTCTTGACGGTTGTGCCAGACATGCAGTACCCCAGCTGGCTGGCTATCCCACCCTACCGCCACACCCCTCTGGTGATCACCAAGACCATTGGCGGCATCAAAGCGAAGGCGCGCACCCCGCTGGCAGCGATGCAGCAGGAGTGCTCCGCCCTCCTTCACGAACAGCTGAACGGCCGGCTGCTTGTTTACGTCGACGGGTCAGTGCTTCGCGACGGCTCCGCGGCCGCCGCCTGCGTTGTGCCATCAGTCGGCGCGGTTCTCAAGTGCCGCCTCCCCTCCCTCGCCTCCTCCACTGTGGCGGAACTCGCCGCTATAAATTTGGCAGCCGATTTCCTCAGTGAGCGGGCACCCATGAGCGCTGCAGCCATCATCTGCGACTCCCGGGCGGCCTTGGCCGCGATCTCGCGCGAGGAAGACGGCAGCCTCCTTGCGCAGAGAGTTGCCCGGAAGCTGCACGCCGTGCAGCAAACGGGGTGCGACCTTTCGCTGCACTGGGTGCCTTCGCACATCGGAATACCCGGCAACGAGGCGGCCGACTGTGCCGCGAGGGATGCGCACGACCCCGACACCGGCGTCACCAACTTCGTGTGCTCCGCGGATGCCGGCCGTCTCCTCACCGCCCGCTACGTGCGCGAGCGTCATCCCGACCCTCGCGTAGCAGCTGGAAAGCCGCCGCGGCGGCTCCCTCTCAAGGGACTCCCAAGACGAGACCGCGGTTTCCTTCTCCGTCTCCGCACCGGAGACAACTACACCGCCGAGCGAAAACATCGGCACTCCGGGCGTGGCAGTCCATACTGCATGGACTGCGGCGACCTGGAGACTCTGGACCACCTTTTGCTTCATTGCCCGGCTGGTGACGCGAGCAGACAGGTGATGCTCGCAACGTACGGAGCTCTCGGCCTGCCTCGGACAACAACTGAGCACCTCTTGTTCCCGAACAGTGGCCGCGCGCATATCAAGCGTGCCCTTTCAGCGCTGCTCGACTTTGTAGACGGAAGCGGACTGCGTGAGCGAATTTAGAGAATTCGCGCCCCGTAATTTTGGTAGACGATCTGTGCGTCACCCCCTTCCTTTGCTCGCTCTCTCCTTTCTCTTTCCTCTCTTCGCTCAAGTCTATTATCCCCCATTCCCCTTCCCATGTGAACCACTGCTGAGGTGTCGCACTTAGCTGCAGACAGTTGCGGGGTTCACTTTTCTTTTCTTTTCCAATTTTAAGAACCACTTCCCCCCCCTGTCCTAGGAAAAGTTATTTTTAAGCACTTTTATTTCTTCACTTTCATATTACAATTCGTTATTGTAACTTCCCCTATGCTTTCTATGGCATTATTTTTTTAAATCTCAAGATAATATGTCAAAAACAAAAAAAAACACTTAAGTATACACTTCTTTTTGTTATTCATTAACGAGGGTCTCGTAAAAGGCAGGCTTGGTGCCTAATATTGTATACGAGGGGCTATTGGTCAGCTGCCAGCTCGTAATATGTTCATGTCCTACGTGACCCCACACAAGCTCCTAAAGATTGTGCAACACTCGCCGCCATGGCTACTGAAGGCACAGACTGACACTCCAACTTTTAAATTCACATATATACCGTATGAAGTGGCTTGGAGGATAGCTGCCGTGGTCGCTCAGTGTACACATATTCGAAGGTCGCAGGTACGTTTCCTGCCCATAAAAAGTTCCCTTTTTATCCACTTTTCTTTCTTTACGTTTACATTACAATATGGTCCTATACTTTACCTTAAACTCTCCTTGACATTATTGTCTGTTAGATTTCATATATAATGTGTCGAAACACGGAATAAAATATCCCTGGGTATACGCTCCTTTCCCTTATTCATTAACGAGGGTCTCGTACTGGCAGACTTGGTGCCTTAAGTTGTATACGAGAGAACATTGGTCAGCTGCGAGCTTGTATTAGGTTCCCGTGTTACGTGAAGCCATAAAGGCTCCTAAAGAGTGTGTCACACTCGCCACCACGGCTACTGATGGCGCTGACTGAATCTCCTGCGTTTAATTTCACGTATATAACAAATAAAGCAGCTGGGAAGATAGCCGCCAAAATTGCTCAGTGGTAGACAATCAAACGCGTTGTTCGAAAGTCGGACTTTCGCTTCTTGTCCTACGGCAAGTTAACTTTTCACCCACTTTTCTTTCTTTACATTAAGAGTACAATTTGGTTTGATGACTTCCGCTACACTTTCCTTGGCAATATTGTCTGTTGAATCTCATTGATAATATGTCCAAACAAGAAAAAACGAGCTTTAAGTATGCACCTCTTTTTCTTATTGATTAACGGGGCAGACTTAGTGCCTAATGTTGTATACGAAGGACCATTGGTCAGCTGCCAGCTCGTAATAAGTACACGTGGCACGTGACGCCACAAAGGCTCTCAAAGAATGTGCTTCACTCGGTGCCATGGCTACTGATGGCGCTGACTGACACTTCCGCGTTAAAATCACCTATATCATCAATAAAATGACTGGGAGGATAACCGCTGCGGTAGCTGAGTGGTAAAGCATCTAACACGTTATTCGAAGGCCGCCAGTACGGTTCCTGCCCATGGCGAGTTTCCTTTTGATCCACTTTTCTTTCTTTACATTAATATTACAATTTGGTCCTATACTCTACCCTATATTTTTCTTGGCATCACGGCCGGTTAGATCTCATTCATAATCTGTCAAAACACGGAAAAAGGAGCCCTTACGCATACACTCCTTTTACCTGTTCATTAACGAGAGACTCGTACTGGCAGACTTGGTGCCTAATGTTGTAGAGGAGAGACTAATTGTCAGCTGCCAGCTCGTTATAAGTTCACATGGCACGTGACGCCACACAGGCTCCTAAAAAGTGTTCCACACTCGCTGCCGTAGCTACTGAAGGTGTCACTGACACTCGCACGTTTAAATCAATCAATCAATCAATCATTTATTTTCCACTTGAGAAAGTAGAGGGCATGGGAAGAAAGAGCTGTTGCGAGCTTGACTAGGCTTTCCAGCCGATTACAGTTCAGCATGCAGTGATGGCATACAGAAAGCAGTGTACATAAGTATAAACACACAGAAAGCGTACGTTATTCTACACACAATATAAACATCAAAAACAACTTGAAAGCTGGCATATTGAACATCAGCTCACCAAAAAAGCATGAAGTGCCGATTTGTAACAAATAATGTCAAAATCATTCTGTGATAGCAGGTTTACCACAGAGGGCAAGGCTAGATCTGAATAATAAATTCACATATACCCAATAAAATGGCTGCGAGGATAGCCGCCGTTGTAGCTCAGTGGTAGAGGATTCAAGGCGTTATTGGAAGGTCGCAGGCTTGGTTCCTGCCCATGGCGAGTTATAATTTCACCCATTTTCTTTGCATTTGCAATACAGTATGGTTCAATAGCTTCCCCTACACTTTCCTTAGCATCATTGTTTGTTAGATCTCAATTATAATGTGTGAAAACACAAAAAAAACGAGTCTTACGTATACGCTCCTTTCCCCTATTCATTATCGAGGGTCTCATACTGGCAGGCTTGGTGCCTTAGGAAGTATACGAAGGACTATTGGTCACCTGCCAGGTCGTAATAAAGTCACATTCTATGTGAAGCCACAGCGGCTCTCAGAGAGTGTGCCAAACTCGACGTCATGGCTACTGATGGCGCTGACTGGGACTTCCATGTTTAAATTCACATATATACCCAATAAAGTGGCTGGTAGGATAGCAGCCATGGTAGCCGAGTGGTAGAGCATCGACCACGTTCTTCGAAGGTCGCAGCTTTGGTATCGGTTAATGGAAAGGTTTCACCCACTTTCTGTCTTCACATTTACACTACAATGTGGTATAATACCTTACATATACAATTCTTGGTATCATTGTCCGTTAGATATCATAGATAATGTGTCCAAACAGAAATAATGGGCTCTTAAGTACACACTTATTTCCCTTATTTCTTAACATTGCTTTCTGCAACTTTACGATGATTTCTTGTGCTTTCACAACGTTTGATATCGCAGTTTCTGACTTGTATAGGTGAAAAACACTGCCTAACCAAACGTAATCTTCGCACTTGTATCTTTACAAAATGTCAGGTCACACTCTTTTGTGCACATTTACGATATTTGCGTGACATCACAGTTTTCTATCCACTTGCAACAGTACAGAACGGTGTATATCGCTAGGTGACATCGTGCTGTGAGGTTTCGCAATGCTTGTATGCGCTTTCACGACAATCGCATAATATAGCAGTTTAGCACTTGCAACTTTACAAAACGCAGTACCTTATTAGTTCACAACGTTTTGTGTGCTTTCACAGTTTTTGATGCCATGATATTGCAGTTTTGCACAAGCAACAAAACAGAACATCATCTCAATTGTTGACGTCGTTTTGGGGTGGTTTCACGCGCTTCCTAACTTAACCCAACAAACGTCGCAATTTCAGACTTGTAATATTGAAAAACACCGTTTCTCAATAGCTGACATTGTTTCATGCAGTTTTATGATGCTTCATAACCTAACGTAACCTAACCTAACCTTCGCACTTGTTTCTTTACAAAACGCTAAGTCACACTGTTTCGTGCACATTTAGGGTAATTGCATGACATCAAAGTTTTTCACTAATTTAGTACTGTGCAGAACGCTGTATCTCGCTAAATGACATTGTTCTTTGAGGTTTCACGATGCTTCTATGCGCTTTCCCGAGAATTGCATATTACAGCAGTTTCGCATTTGTGACGGTACAAGACGCAGTATTTAGCTAATTCTCGCCGTTTTGTGTGCTTTCAAAATACTTCACATGATATCGCAGATATGTACTCGGAACAAAACAACACTATCTCGTTAGTTGACATCGTTTTGGGTGGTTTCAAGACGCTACCTACCTAGCTTATCCTACCATAACCTAACCTAACCTAACCACATTTCTAGCGTCACAAAACGTTTTACTCGCTACTTAACATCGCCTTTTGCAAACTTACGACGCTTTCATGCGCTTTCACAACATTTCATCATGCAGTTTCCGACTTGTAATCGTGAAACCCACCGTTTCTTAATAGGTTACACCCTTTCATGCGGTTTTAAGACGCTTCATAACCTAACCTAACCTAACCGAAACTTCGCTTTGTATCTTTACAAAACACTGTATCTCGCTAGATCGCATTGTTTCGAGCACTTTCGCCCCGCCGCGGTGGTATAGTGGCTAAGGTACTCGGCTGCTGACCCGCATGTCACGCGTTCAAATCGCGGCTGTGGCGGCTGCATTTCCGATGGAGGCGGAAATGTTGCAGGCCCGTGTGCTCAGATTTGGGTGCACGTAAAGAACCCCAGGTGGTTAAAATTTCCGGAACCCTCCACTACGGTGTCTCTCATAATCATATGGTGCTTTTCGGACGTTAAACCCCACGTATCAATAAATCAATCGAGCACTTTTACGATATTTACATGATATCACAGTTTTCCACTAATTTGTAACACTAGAAAACACTGTATATAACGAGTAGGCATCGTTGCGAGGTTGCACGATGCTGTTCAGCGCTTTCCCAATATTTGCACAAAAAAGTTGTTTCGCACTTGTGATGATACAAGACGCAGCATCTGGCAAGTTCACATCGTTTTGTGTGCTTTTACAATATTTCACATGATAACGCAGTTTCGCACTCGCAACAAAACAACACTGTCTCGTTAGATGACGCCGTTTTCGGTGGTTTCACGACAATACCTAGCTTAACCTAACACAACCCAACCTAACCTAACCTTCGCACTTCTAGCGTTAGAAAACGTTTTAATCGCTACCTTACAATGCTTTCTGCAAATTTACGACGCTTTCTTACGCTTTCACAACATTTGATATCGCAGTTTCCGACTTGTAATGGTGAAAAACACTGCATCTCAATAGCTGACATTGTTTCAGGTGGTTTTATGACGCTTCATTACCTAACCTAACCTAACCTTCGAACTTGTATCTACAAAACGCTACGTCACACTGTTTCGTGCACATTTACGATATTTGCATGACATCACAATTTTCCACACACTTTTAACAGTACAGAACGCTGTATCCCACTAGTTGACATCATGCTGTGGTTTCACGATGCTTGTATGTGCTTTCACGACAATTGCATAATATAGCAGTTTCGAAAGTGTAACGTTGCAAAACGCAGTATCTAGTTAGTTCAAAACGTTGTGTGTGCTTTCTTAGTTTTTCACGACATCGCAGTTTCGTGCAAGCAACAAAACAGAACACCATCTGACGAGTTGACGTCGTTTCGGGTGGTTTCACGATGCTTCCTAACTTAGCCCAACAAACATCGCCATTTCAGACTTGTAATCGCGAAAAACACCGTTTCTGAATAGGTTGCATCATTTCATGCAGTTTTATGACGCTTCATAATCTAACCTAACCGAACCTAACCTAACCTTCGCACTTGTATATACAAAACGCTAGGTCACACTGTTTCGTGCACAATTACGATATTTGCATGACATCACAATTTTCCACACACTTTTAACAGTACAGAACGCTGTATCCCACTAGTTGACATCGTGCTGTGGTTTCACGATGCTTGTATGTGCTTTCACGACAATTGCATAATATAGCAGTTTCGAAAGTGTAACGTTGCAAAACGCAGTATCTAGTTAGTTCAAAACGTTGTGTGTGCTTTCTTAGTTTTTCACGACATCGCAGTTTCGTGCAAGCAACAAAACAGAACACCATCTGACGAGTTGACGTCGTTTCGGGTGGTTTCACGATGCTTCCTAACTTAGCCCAACAAACATCGCCATTTCAGACTTGTAATCGCGAAAAACACCGTTTCTGAATAGGTTGCATCATTTCATGCAGTTTTATGACGCTTCATAACCTAACCTAACCGAACCTAACCGAACCTTCGCACATGTATATACAAAACGCTAGGTCACACTGTTTCGTGCACAATTACGATATTTGCATGACATCACAATTTTCCACACACTTTTAACAGTACAGAACGCTGTATCCCACTAGTTGACATCGTGCTGTGGTTTCACGATGCTTGTATGTGCTTTCACGACAATTGCATAATATAGCAGTTTCGAAAGTGTAACGTTGCAAAACGCAGTATCTAGTTAGTTCAAAACGTTGTGTGTGCTTTCTTAGTTTTTCACGACATCGCAGTTTCGTGCAAGCAACAAAACAGAACACCATCTGACGAGTTGACGTCGTTTCGGGTGGTTTCACGATGCTTCCTAACTTAGCCCAACAAACATCGCCATTTCAGACTTGTAATCGCGAAAAACACCGTTTCTCAATAGGTTGCATTATTTCATGCAGTTTTATGACGCTTCATAACCTAACCTAACCGAAGCTAACCTAACCTTCGCACTTGTATATACAAAACGCTAGGTCACACTGTTTCGTGCACAATTACGATATTTGCATGACATCACAATTTTCCACACACTTTTAACAGTACAGAACGCTGTATCCCACTAGTTGACATCGTGCTGTGGTTTCACGATGCTTGTATGTGCTTTCACGACAATTGCATAATATAGCAGTTTCGAAAGTGTAACGTTGCAAAACGCAGTATCTAGTTAGTTCAAAACGTTGTGTGTGCTTTCTTAGTTTTTCACGACATCGCAGTTTCGTGCAAGCAACAAAACAGAACACCATCTGACGAGTTGACGTCGTTTCGGGTGGTTTCACGATGCTTCCTAACTTAGCCCAACAAACATCGCCATTTCAGACTTGTAATCGCGAAAAACACCGTTTCTGAATAGGTTGCATCATTTCATGCAGTTTTATGACGCTTCATAACCTAACCTAACCGAACCTAACCTAACCTTCGAACTTGTATCTACAAAACGCTACGTCACACTGTTTCGTGCACATTTACGATATTTGCATGACATCACAATTTTCCACATAATTTAACAGTACAGAACGCTGTATCCCACTAGTTGACATCGTGCTGTGGTTTCACGATGCTTGTATGTGCTTTCACGACAATTGCATAATATAGCAGTTTCGAAAGTGTAACGTTTCAAAACGCATTATCTAGTTAGTTCAAAACGTTGTGTGTGCTTTCTTAGTTTTTCACGACATCGCAGTTTCGTGCAAGCAACAAAACAGAACACCATCTGACGAGTTGACGTCGTTTCGGGTGGTTTCACGATGCTTCCTAACTTAGCCCAACAAACATCGCCATTTCAGACTTGTAATCGCGAAAAACACCGTTTCTCAATAGGTTGCATTATTTCATGCAGTTTTATGACGCTTCATAACCTAACCTAACCGAAGCTAACCTAACCTTCGCACTTGTATATACAAAACGCTAGGTCACACTGTTTCCTGCATATTTACGGTATTTGGATGACCTTAGAGTTTATCACCAACTTAGTACAGTACAGAACGCTGTATTTTGCTAAATGACGTCGTTGTTTGAGGTTTCACGATACTTGCAGGCGCTTGTATGAGAATTGCATAACATAGCCGTTTCGCACTTGAAACGGTACAAAACGCAGTGTCTGGCTAGTTCACGCCGTTTTGTGTGCTTTCACAATATTTCACATAATATGGCAGTTTCGTACTCGCAATAAAAACAACACTGTCTCGTTAGTTGACGTCGTTTTGTGTGGTTTCATGACGCTACCAAGCTTAACCTAACATAACCTAACCTAACCTAAACTTCACATTTCTAGCGTCACAAAACGTTTTACTCGCAACTTAACATCGCTATCTGCAACCTTACGACGCTTTATGCGCTTTCACAGCACTTGATATCGCAGTTTTCTAAGTTTAAAGGTGAGAAACACTGCATCACAATAACTGACAATTTTTCATGCGGTTTTATGACGCTTAATAACCTAACCTAACCTAACTTTCGCACAATTGTATCTACAAAACTCTAGGTCACACTGTTTTGTGCACATTTACGATATTTACTTGCCATCACAATTTTCCACCCACTTGCAACAGTACAGAACGTTGTATCCCACTAGTGGACATCGTGCTGTGAGGTTTCACGATGCTTGTATGCGCTTTCACGACAATTGCAAAATATAGCAGTTTCGCACTTGTAGCATTACAAAACTCAGTATCTCGTTAGTGCAAACTGTTATGTGTGCTGTCATAGTTTTTCACAATATTATGTCACAGTTTCGCGCAAGCTACAAAACGGAACTCCATCTCACCAGTTGTCGTCGTTTCGGGTTGGTTTCTCGACGCTTCCTAACTTAACCCAGGAAACGTCGCAATTTCAGACTTGTAATCGTAAAAAACACCATTTCTTAATAGCTGACATCCTTTCACGCGGTTTTAGGACGCTTCATACCCTAACCTAACCTAACCTAACCTTCGCACTTGTATTTAGAAAACGCTAGGTCACACTGTTTCGTGCATATTTACAATATTTGCAAGACATCGCAATTTTCCACCCACTTGAAACAGTACAGAACGCTGTATCCAACTAGTGTACATCGTGCTGTGAGGTTTAACGATGCTTGTATACGCTTTCACGACAATTGCATATTATAGCAATTTCGCAGTTGTAGCATCGCAACGATAATATCTCGTTAGTGCGCATGTTATGTCTGTTTTCACAATTTTTCACGACATTATGTCGCAGTTTTGCGCAAGCAACAAAACAGAACACCATCTCCCTAGTTGACGTCGTTTTGGGTGGTTTCACGACGCTTCCTAACTTAACACCACAAACATCGCAATTTCAGACTTGTAATCGTGAAAAACACCGTTTCTTAATAGCTGAAATTCTTTCATGTGGTTTTATGACGCTTCATAACTTAACCTAACCTAACCTAACCTTCGCACTTGTATTTACAAAACGCTATGTCACACTGTTTCGTACACATTTACGATATTTGCATGACATCGCAATTTTCCACCCACTTGTAATAGTACTGAACACTGTATCCCACTAGTGGACATCGTGCTGTGAGGTTTCTCGATGCTTGTACGCTCTTTCACGACAATTGCATAATATAGCAGTTTCGCACTTGTAACATTACAAAAGGCAGTATCAGTTTAGTGCACATTGTGATGTGTGCTTTCACAGTTTTTCACGACATTATATCGCAGTTTCGCGCAAGCAACAAAACAAAACACGATCTCACTAGTTGACGTCAATTGGGGTAATTTCACGACGCTTCCTAACTACACCAACAAACATCGCAATTTCAGACTTGTAATCGTTAAAAACGCCGTTTCTCAGTAGCTGACATTGTTTCATGCAGTTTTATTACGCTTCATAACCCAACCTAATCTAACCTTCGCACTTGTACCTTTACAAAACGCTAGGTCACACTGTTTCGTGCACATTTATGATAATTGCATGGCTTCACACTTTTTCACCAACCTTGTACTGTACAGAACGCTGTATCTCGCTAAATGACATCCTCCTTTAACATTTCACGATGCTTGCATGCGCTTTCACGAAAATTGCATAATATAGCAGTTTCGCACTTGTAACTGTACAAGACGCAGTATCTGGCTAGTTCACGCCGTTTTGTGGGCCTTCACAATATTTCACATAATATCGCAGTTTCCTACTTACAACAAAACAACACTATCTCGTTAGTTGACGTCCTTTTGGATGGTTTCACGGCGCTACCTAGCTTAACCTAACATAACCTAAACTAGCCTTCGCACTTCTAGCTTTACAAAACGTTTACAAAACTCGCTACTTGACATCGCTTTCTGCAACTTTACGACGCTTTCATGCTTTTTCAAAACTTTTGACACATCAGTTTTTGAATTTTAAAGGGGAAAAACACTGCACCATAATAGCTGGCATTGTTTCATGCGTTTTTATGACACTTATTAACCTAACGTTACCTAAGCTTCGTACTTGTATCTACAAAACGCTAGGCCATACTTTTTCGTGCCCATTAACAATGCTTGCATTACATTACATTTTTCCACCCACTTGCAACAGTACAGAACGTTGTATCTTACTAGTGGACATCGTGCTGTGACGTTTGACGATGCTTGTATCCGCTTTCACGACAATTGCATATTATAGCAGTTTCGCACTTTTAGCATTAAAAAACGCAGTTTCTCGTTGGTGCGCATTTTTATGTGTGCTTTCACAGTTTTGCGCAAGCAACAAAACAGAAAACCATCGTTAACGTCGTTTTGGGGTGGTTTCATGACGCTTCCTAACTTAACCCAACAACCGTCGCAATTTCAGACTTGTAATCGCGAAAAACACCGTTTCTCAATGGCAAACTTTGTTTCATGCAGATTTATGCCGCTTCATAACCTAAACTAACCTAACCTAACCTTCGCACTTATTTCTTTACAAAACGCTAGGTCACACTGTTTCGTGCACATTTAGGCTAATTGCATGACATCACAGTTTTTCACCAACTTAGTACTGTACAGAACGCTGTATCTCGCTAAATTACATCGTTCTTTGAGGTTTCACGATGCTTGCGCTTTCAGGAGAATGGCATATTATAGCAGTTTCACACTTGCAACGGTACAAGACGCAGTATCTGGGTAGTTCACGCCGTTTTATGTGATTCACAATTTTTCACATGATATCGCAGTTTACTACTCGCAACAAAGCAACACTATCTCGTTAGATGACGTCGTTTTTGGTGGTTTCACGACAATACCAAGCCTAAACTTACATAACCCAACCTAACCTAACTTTCGCGCTTCTAGCGTTAGAAAACGTTTTAATCGCTACCTTACAATGCTTTCTGCAAATTTATGACGCTTTCTTACGCTTTCACAACATTTGATATCGCAGTTTCCGACTTGTAATGGTGAAAAACACTGCATCTCAATAGCTGACATTGTTTCAGGCGGTTTTATGACGCTTCATTACCTAACCTAACCTAACCTTCGAACTTGTATCTACAAAACGCTACGTCACACTGTTTCGTGCACATTTACGATATTTGCATGACATCACAATTTTCCACCCACTTGCAGCAGTACAGAACGCTGTATCCCACTAGTTGACGTCGTGCTGTGAGGTTTCACGATGCTTATATGCGCTTTCACGACAACTGCATAATATAGTTTTTCTCACTTGTAACGTTACGAAACGCAGTATCTCCTTAGTTCACAGTGTTGTGTGTGCTTTCACGGTTTTTCACGACGTATTACAGTTTCGCGCAAGCAACAAAACAGAACACCATCTCACTAGTGGACGTAGTTTTGGGTGGTTTCACGATGCTTCCTAACTTAACCTAACAAGCATCGCAATTTCAGACTTGTAATCGTGAGAAACCCCGTTTCTCAGTTGGTGACGTTGTGTTATGCAGTTTTATGACGCTTCATAACCCACCAAGGGGAAATCGCCAGTCGCCTTTTCTTGTCTCTTTCTTTTTACATCTTCGTCTTTTTCTCCTCTTTAAATTGGTCCTGTCTTCTTCTCTTTTCAATTCACTTCTGTATTTTCAGGCGGCTAGCTAATATTGTGTGGCCATCCTACCTAGGGAAAACCATATTCGGTTTTAGCAAAAGCGTACTGCTGGCGTACGGCAGACGTGTTCACATGATCTGCCGCGTCCCCTTGTTGGGCTCCTTGGTGAGTGGTAGGCGCCGCTACCAAAAAAGCTATTTTTTATGGGACCTCAGAACCCTCCAGTAACCAATCGTGCCCTGAAAAAAAGTGTACACACCGATGCATCCTCTTTGTTTTCCCCCAAAACAATGAAACTTTTTGAAGGTACCATGTTCTTCACTGTGAAGAAATATCAACTAAATCCAGAGCAATATTGCCTTTTCTCGTGGCCAAGTGCTTGAAATACACCATAGGGACCGGCTATAAGGCCTCAAAGATGGCAAGTGCGGACATTCTCTTCGAATCAAAAGACAAAAAACTGTAAAAAAACTTCCACACCTCGTAGCGTTTGGCAATACCTCTATATCAGTTACTACACATTGTACTCTGAACACTGTGAAGGGCGTAGTATCCGAGCAAGACCTTATGACACTAAGCGAAGAGGAACTCCTTGACGGATGGAAGTACCATGCATAATACATGTGCAGCGCATAAAAATCAGACGCAACAACACCGAAACCGCAACAAAGCACTTAATACTTACTTTCAATTCAAGCATTTTACCCCAGACACTCGAAAGCGGCTACGTAAAACTTCGTGTGCGTCCAGACGTTCCTAACCCAAGGTGTTGCTTTCAATGCCAATGATTCGGACACGAATCTCAAACCTGTCGAGGTCAGCTTACTTGTAGTAAATGTGGCATAACTGGTCACGGTACTAATGAGTTCCAATATGATGAGGTTCACTGTGCAAACTGCAGAGGCAGCCATGCCGCCTACTCCAGAGCGTGCCCAGCCTGGAAAAGAAAAAAAACTATCACCATAAACGTTAACAAAATTATAATGTTCCGTGAAGCACGATGGCGAGTCTCATCGTCTTTCGCACTAGGAACTTCCTTCGCTGAAGTGGTGCAACAAGGGGCAGTACCACAATAGCCCTTGGCCGCTACCTGGACCACGCTTAGCGTGCCCAGGTCAAAGCCGCCTGCCCCTCTGGTGGAAGCAGCCAGCGCTGCCCCGCTCACAGCCAACCAGTCCACACCGGTGGCCTCTACAAGCCCTGGCAGCAGGCAGAGCAATGAGGAGAATAAGGAGGCCCCAACAACCTCCTGCCCGGTGAGGGCAAGGACTTCGTCGAATGAGGCGAAGTCTAAGCGACACACAGATCCTTTTTTCAGCGGGTGTCCAGTGCCTCACAGGAGGATATGGGTACCACTTCCAGCCAAATGGCGCCAGTAGCACCAAAGGAGCGGCAACCTCTTGTCGACCACTTCAAAAAAGACAAAACACCAATTACAGGGCCTCACAAAGGTCCTGTAAAATGAACCAATCTTAATCTTGTCTACACACAGCACTTTTTAAATTCATAATGGATAAAATCATTCAGCTGTATGTCAGAAGACTACTCCGAAATCTAGATGATGTTCAAGAACTTCTCAGTAAGTTCAACCAAAATGTGCTGTGTGTGCAAGAAACATATCTAACTCCGAAATGCAGCAACTTTCTTCGCCAATACAATACTTTCCGGAAGAACCGTGAGAATGCTGCCGTATGATCCATCAGAGAGGCCATTAAAGCTGATAGAAGTGTGGGGTGCCAGCAGGTGAAGCTCCGGACAGCCCTTGAGGCAGTGACCATTCGAGCTGTACTTTTTAACAAACTCGTCACCTTATGCTCTCTCTATATACTACCTTACCATCAGCTTAAAAGGCGTGACTTGAAATCATTATAAGATGAACTCCCAGAACCCTTTTTTTCTTTTAGGTGACTTCAATGCACACAATGCCCTGTGGGGTGACTCTCGCTTCGACACTCGAGGACGTCTCATTGAACAGCTTCTTTATTCGTCTATGTTATGTCTCTTAAATACAAAGAAGCCTACGTTTTTTAGCCTCGCAAACAATTCATACTGCTCGATAGTTCTTAGCATTTCATCACCATCACTTTTAGCCGATTTTAAATGGAATGTTCCTAAAAACTTTTATGGGAGAGACCACTTCCCCATCGTCCTAAACGTGCTAAACAAAGGCCAACTATCTTCGCAGGTTCTGAAGTGGAAGCTTGACTCAGCTGGTTGAGAACAGTACAAAGCTCTTACCCACATGACATGGGCTGAGTTGTCTGCTCTGACCATAGATGACGCTGTCGCGTATTTCACAGCTTTTATTCTTGATGCCGCATATTAAGTGCATTATTAAAACAAGCGGAATGAGTTCTAAACGGTGAGTCCCGTGAGGGAATGATGCCTGTTGGAAAGCTCGGATGATTTAGAACAAAGCGTGGGCATTACTCCGCGATTTTCCAACAGTAGAAAACCTGGAAAATTTTAAGCAGGTCAAATCGCAGGCAAGGAGAACACGCAGACAAGCCAGATAAGAGAGCTGACCAAAGTTAATTACGAGTATGAACTCGTACACAGATGATAGAAAAGTGTAGAACAAAGTTCAAAAAATTAAAGGCCAACAAACGTTGTCTCTCCCATTAGTAAATACCCTCGGAGAAAGCTTGGAGCACCAAGTGAAGTCTCTTGATGCTCATTTTGAAATATATCCAGCTCCTCACACTACTCTGACGCATTCCAAAAATACACAGCACAGTTGGAACAACAAAACCTAGAAAGAAAATCTAAAAAATCGAGGCTTATAATGAGCCATTCTGCTTAGCAGAATTGCAAAGAGCACTAAACTGTTGCAACACATCTTGTCCAGGTCCTGAGACCATAATGTATGAGATGCTGAAGCAACTACTCTCCCAAACCCAAAAACTCTCCTTTCCCTTTACAATCTTATCTGGTTTTCTAGTCAGATCCCCTGTTCTTGGAGGGAAACTGTGATCATTCCGAATTCGAAGCAGGGTAAGGATCAGTCATCTGCGTCAAATTACAAGCCTACAGCATTAACTAGTTGCACCTGCAAAGTTTTCGAAAAAATGATTAAATGCCGCCTACTCCACTTCCTAGAATCAAACAAACTGCTAGACCCATACCAGTGCGGATTTAGAGAAGAACAATCCACCACTGATCATCTCGTACGGATTGAGACACGCATACGTGAAGCCTTTGTTCATAACCAGTTTTTTCTATCTGTATTTCTCGATATAGAAAAGACCTGTGATACAGTGTTGAGGTTTGGGACATTGAGAGACCTCTCGCATCTTGATATACGTGGTAATATGTTCAATATCATCGAAAGTTACCTGTCTGATCGCATATTTTGAGTTCGAGTGGGCAATGTCTTGTCCCGAACATTTGTACAGGAAACCGGAGTACCACAGGGCGGGGTACGGAGCTGCACACTCTTTTTTATAAAAATGAACTCTCTCCGTCAATACATCCTCCATAACATATTTTACTCCACATATGTTGATGACATCCAGATAACTTTTCATTCGTGTTCTCTCGGCATCTGTGAACGACAGGTCCAGCTTGCAATAAACAAAATGTCCAAATGGGCTGATGAAAATGGGTTCAAAGCCAACCCACAAAAAGCACCTGTGTTCTGTTCACACGGAAGAGAGGCCTACACCTTGATCCTCAGATTGTCATGAAAGGGGAACTTCTGCCAATAAGCACAGAACATAAGTTTCTAGGTAAAATCTTGGATGCAAAACTAACATTCGCATCACACATCAATCACCTAAATAATAAATGCATAAAACAATGAATATCCTGAAGTTACTGCCACACACATCCTAGGGCAGTGAAAGAAAGTGCCCCATGAATCTGTACAAAAGCCTGGTGCGTTCACGTCCTGACTATGGTACAGCAGTATATCATTCATCCTCGCCAAGCACATTGGAGATTCTGGATCCTGTACGTCATCTGGGCATCCACCTCTCTACAGGTGCCTATCGAACGAGCCCTGTAGAGAGCCTGCACGCTGAGTCGAATGAGTGGTAACTCTCTCTGCAGAAGTCCAACGTGTATTTTATCTTTTATCTGAAAGTGAACGGTGACAAGAAACACCCTACGCATTCCATAAGTAATTATCTGTCTAGTTCTGCACATTTTGGAAAGCGCCCCTCGATTAGGCAGCCTCACTCACTTCGCGTGAGGGGCCTAGCCGAGATAACAGGTGTGCCGCTTTTTTGATTCGATGATTGATTTGTGGGGTTTAACGTCTCAAAACCACCTTATGATTATGAGAGACGCCATAGTGGAGGGCTCCGGAAATTTCGACCACGTGGCGTTTTTCGACGTGCACCCAAATCTGAGCACACGGGCCTACAACATTTCCGTCTCCATCGGAAATGCAGCCGCCACGGCCGGGATTTGATCCCGCGACCTACGGGTTAGCAGCCGAGTATTTTAGCCACTAGACCACCGCGGCGGGGAAGGTGTGCCGCTTTTTGAACAGTGTCTCATGGCTCCTGCTGCAAACATACCGCCGTGGCAGTGGCAGGTGACAGAATGTGATGTATCCTTCGCGGAAATGACGAAGCATGCACCTATTGCACATATATACACAATCTTCATGGCACCTAAACACAAATACGCTTGCCCTGAATTTTCTTACCGATGCCTCCAAGTCTTGCACTTCTGTGTCCTATGCAGCTGTAGGGCCATTCTTTTCAGCTTCCGGTATTTTGCACCCAAAAACAAGCATTTTCACCGCAGAAGATCATGCGCTATCTGGGGCTGCCGAACATACTAAGGAATCAAACCTAGAACGCGCGGTTATATACACGGACTCTTTGAGTGTTGTAACAGCTTTGAAAGCAATGAGAAATCTGTAATGACCGACGTGGACGCCGCAGCAGCTTTTGCAAGAATATTTTATTGCACAGACTATACGAGTAAATGTGGTACGGTGGGTTGCTTTATCGATTCACTTGGTGGTGCTTGTTCGAACACAAGACATGCGCAGTACACACTGGTTCACTCAGTTCATGCTGTTATTTCCTCCCTTCCCCCCTAGCAGTCAATGGCATAGTGGAGCACAGCTGGCCGTGCACGAGTAGAGCGGCGGCATGCTTGCGCGGTATCAGGTACAGTCGATGTCGGCCCATCACCTGCTGGTATTGCAGCTTCTCGCACAGGCGATCTGGTCACTGAAGCTGGCGTCGCCGCAAACTGGAAGCGAGGGTCAACGGTGTCTGGTGGGGCAGACTTCCATGCTCTGCGCATATGGCCACGATGACGTCTCTGTATCGCAAGGCTCGTAGTTTGCACATCTTGATTGATTGATATGTGGGGTTTAACGTCCCAAAACCACTATATGATTATGAGAGACGCCGTAGTGGAGGGCTCCGGAGATTTAGACCACCTGGGGTTCTTTAACGTGCACCCAAATCTGAGCACACGGGCCTACAACATTTCCGCCTCCATCGGAAATGCAGCCGCCGCAGCCGGGATTCGAACCCGCGCCCTGCGGGTCAGCAGCCGAGTACCTTAGCCACCAGACCACCACGGCGGGGCAGTTTGCACATCTTACATGGCGTGACCTAAGGACCTCAGTACGGACGCGGCTAGTTTCTTTGGCCCACGAGAGAAGTTCCGCGCGTACACAGGATCACCACGTTTGAACGTCGACTTTGGCTGTCTCGTACACCTTGCGTCTCCGACATCGGGCTGCATGCCTGACAAGGCATAACGGAAGTTCCTTCCCAGCATTAGTTCTGCTGGCGTTCTCCCGGTTTCCGTGTGTGGTGTGGAGTGCTGCTTGATTAAAAACGAGAGACTTTACATGCCACTGTGCGCTGGCTTCGATTTCGAAGCGCACACTTTAGCTCGCGAACCATGCGCTCGGCCCTTCCATTGGTTGCGGGATGGTATGGCACTGTAAGCATGTAGCAGCCACCGTTGCTCTTCAAGAAAGATTGCATTTCTTGGCTTGGAAACGCCGTTCCATTATCCTAAACGACCAACTCCAGTAATCCGTACGAAGCAAATATCTTGCACAGTTTATCGATCACCACTTACGAGTGAAGCGATGGCATGATTTCTATCTCAGCCCAGTTTGATAGTGCGTGCACGACAACAAGAAAGTAAACATATTGAACTGGTCCAGCAACATCTAAATGGATTCTGCTCCATCAAAGTTTGGACTTCATCCAGAAGTGGACAGGCGTCTTAGGTTCATTTGGAATGGTTGGCAATGACGAACAAAATCTTCGATATGGGCATCGAAGATTTTGTGTGTTCCGTGGCAATCGCTACCAGTGTGTGTCTCAGCGAGATCGACGACACTCGCGCAGTTTGTGCTTCCACTGCTGCTTACTGCGATATCATGGTGACAATTGACGTTGTGTCTCACTTGCTGTCAGCTCTGTTGTGTTATTGTGCCGGGTACATAGCTCTCATGCTTTGTGTGATGGGTTTTCGATATTATAAAACATGCCTCGCTGCTTTGTCAGTGGTTGCTGAAGCGGCTACGACTCAACAAAATCTGCGACCGAAAAAGGCATTTTTTTTTCAAGCCACCCGTTAATGAGGTGGGTCTTCTACAGTGGCAACGAGCAATACCGAGATTGGATAAGGAACTATCAAGATCTTGCGCTGTGTACGACCTCCACTTCCAGGAGGACGATATCTTGACTACGTGCACAATGTTCACAGTGAAGTAGTTTTGATACCACGCGAACAAAAGTTACTTCAAGTTTGTTTATTGTAGCGTTGAATAAATTGTGTTCATTCAGTAAGACTTTGCTTAACTAATTGTATTTTGCATTATTAGCCCTAAGGGACATGCATTTATTGAATTCGTGTTCTATCTTTCCATGAGAAAAAAAAATCGTTCGGATCGTAAGCTTGAGTTATCTGAAACGAACAAATTGTTCTAGGCTTTACACTTCCAATATCTCTGGCGGCATCAGGTGAATGTGTTGTGTGCCTCATCATATAACAATAACAAAGGTTACGCGATTAAGAGGCAGGTCGTGTTGAATACCTTTGAAAAATTTTGCCACCTGTGGTTTCTCTAACATGTACCTGAATTCAAATGCGTAGTCCTCCAGTACTTATCCTTAAGCCCACTGCAGCGGTTTTTTAATATATATGGTTGAATTTTAAAGAACAAGAAAGCAATACGGCTAAATTAACACAAAGCCCGCAAGATTCAAGCATCGCACTTGCATCTCCGCCATGTGGCACCGCATTAGCCGCACAACTGGTGCCTTAATTGCCCACTCGTAATACTGTTAATGCAATATCATAGAAAATAACTCCCGCAATGCCAAATTAACCGCAATAACTCCGTTTAACGCTGTGTACAGGACCCGTTACTTCGCGACCGTTTAAATGGGGTCAGAAGGGCCGACAGGGAGCGGGAAACGAAAGGGCCCGCGTTTTGCCGCCTCGTCCAAGCGAAGTTTGCAAACTGAAGAAGAATCTACACTCTAAAGCAAAATTACCCGAAAAAATACTAACGGAGCCCGATTGGTGCGCTTGAATAACTGATAGACCGTTGAGGAGCAACCACAGAGGGAAGTGTGGCGCGCGAAACCAAGGTATGAGCCGCCCGGGCATTGCAGGAAGTGCGAACAGCGTTGCCAAGGTGATAGGGCTCACTCTCCTCCTCTGCTGGCTCAGTCTTTCCCCGTATTTTGCCGGCGACGGCTCGCGTTGCGCTGCGCTCGGAGTGCTCGACCACGGCCGCCTGGATTAGACGATCAAAGAATTACGACGTGGTGCTTGTGTGTACGCTTGGATGAGATTGGGCTGCTGCTTTCGCGTTTCGCTGCACCCATGAAGTCTGGAGCAAGTCTCGACACGTCACCACGCCGCGCTGTATATCTCTGGCTTCAAGATAGTCATGACCAACACACGACAGCAACAGTTGGTAAGGCCAATATGGCGGCCGAGAACGCAACAGGCCTATCGGATATTCACTTCAGTCAGACTCAGGGCAGAAAACAGCGCTGGATTCTAAGGCAAGTAGGTTATCATTCTTTATTCTATTCTACTTGTCGTGTGTGCCATACGGATCGCGCTTGCCGGCAACAGGCTCAGTAGCGTTGTATATCGCACACACGAAATGCATCGCGAAGGTCAGCTTCGGCGTCTCCAGTTCGCCTGTGCTGTGCGACCGACTGGAAATTGGCCGCCATTGCCGTCGGCCTCCGGTACGCTTGCCCGTCGAGTGCTCGCCTGTCTTCGCCGCCGCGATGAGCTCCGGGCTGACAATATTGGGCTGAGACCTCGTCGCTGTGTCGGGAGTCATCGAAAACACGTTACGGGTTCTCGTAAAGAGCTTGGTTGTAGTATGTCGTGCGCTGTAAGCGCACCAGCACGGGCTGGCGGGTCTTTCGCCAGCGTCGAAACTCACTGAGAATTGGTCGCCATTACAGTTGGCTTTCCCGTCAGTCGGTCGCAAGCAGCTCGGCGTCATCAGTTGGCCGCGGCGGCGGACTCGCGTTTGCGCGCTGCACTCGCTCGAGTTTGTGGAAAAGGGCAGCATTGCTGTCAATTTCTTCCGTGCTAGCTCCAAACCAGCACGGCGCTGTTCGTGCTGGTTTAGAGCTAGCGCGGAAGTGTACGTCGCTCTCCTGAACAAAGTTCGCTGGCGGCAGACACTCCGCGTGCAGCGCCATGCTTGGTCTCGCGTTCACTTGCTCGAGCTGAACGACGTCGCTAGCTCAGGACTTGACGACTTGTTGGCGGCTCGGTGGTTCACGGAGTAGTGGCTGCGGCCCCCGCTCATAAGCTGTTGCGCTACGGGGATCGAAATGAGTCTTTGACGATGTGTGACATGACGGTGAAATTATTAGCATGTCACATCTCACGTATATTTTCATTTCAACTTTCTCGTATTTCTCATATGCATTTATATTCATCCTGTGTGAAGTGTGACTCACTATTTTACATACTTACTGTGCAGCCGTGAGCACACACCGTGCTGAAGATTGTGTCGCTGGCGTTTGCGATGCCTCTCATCCATGTCTTTCGTCAGAGCAGCTTCAAAAGGACTGTGCGAGAAGTGAAGGTAAAGTTATTTGTGTGTCATATTTTAACGCTTGTTTTTATAATAACGTGCACGTACTTGTCATATGTGTGCATCTTCATCTTCTGTCACGTGTGTCTAACTATTTTTACTATACTATTGTACGTGCAGCCGTGGGAATACAACAGCCAGAAGGCTGCGTGCGCTGGCGTCTTCAATGCCTGTCATCTATCGCTTCCGTCGGAGAAGCTCCCCAAGAAGTGAACAGGATTAGACAACGAGACTGGACTGGTAGACTTCAACATGAATTCACTTAATATAATGAAGAATTTCATGTGTATGTAGAAAAATAAAAGATTTCTATGTCGCACTTTTGTCTGTCGTTGTTGCCGTGACTGCGAAAGCAGTTACAGATAGGTGGCTAACTACTTTTTCGCGTGTTCTTTTCTGCCCAATTTGTTGCTCACTGCGCAGAAAAACAGGGGAAAAAAATATTAAGCCTGGCGGAAAATAAACAAAAAACAGTGTGTGAACTGGGGACAAAAAGTCCATTCGAATGAAGTATTTTAGTGAATCAACCGTTCGTCTGGCAAGGTGCGAGTGTGAGGACTAACGGTTGCCCGGTAAGGTGCTAATGTGGGGATTCACTGTTGCTCTGTAAGGTGCAAATGTGAGGACTAAATGTTAGTCCTTGGAGATCGTCTGTGTGGACTAACTGTTAGACCTGGTGCCGTTAGTCTTTAAAAGAATTAATGGTTGTGGCGGCCCCATTAGTCCCCAAAAGGGCGAACCACACACCCTTTTAACAACATTTTGTCTTAGAGTGTAGTAATGTTGCTCGTGACCACATCTATTAGGAAAAAAAGGAAAAAAAGTGCGATGAAGACAGTTATGCACGGGGCTGGGTTCAGCGGTGAGAGGTCCGCGGAGCACGTGTTCGAGACATCGGGTTTACAGTGCAGCCGATGGCGAAAATGCGTCACCTGAAATAGACAGGTTGTTTTGTAATGAGCGTGCGCCAATTAAAATAGAACCTGGTTTTTAACAATTCTTCACGATGAAAGTTTGCACAGATGTGTTTGCTGCCTTAGCGACAACAGGGTTTGCCGGAACAAATTTTTGAATGCATCATTATCGTTGACAGAAATATATTATGCATTGTATACAGATTTAACAAACGCCATCAGTAAGTTGGAATACTTTTCACGGTGATGCAGTCAAATATAATAAGAAACGCGTTTACATGCCGAATTCATCGTTCCATTTTGTGTGGGTACATGTAATTCCCGACTTTGTTTACGCGTATTTCGTGCAAAAGAGACAAGTTGCCGCCAAGATCAATGTCTTCTTTAACATTTTTTCAAACCTTGTGGACTTCTGGTGTGTCACACGATGTGTAGAGGTGCACGACGTCTTTAGTTCACTGTTGCGGACACTAAATTTAGAGGTCGCTTATTCACTTGCCCAGAACAGTCAGATGGCTTCCTGGATGCAAAGCACGTTATGCCGGAGGTATTGTCCCTCCTTCCTTTCCGCTACGCACACTTCCCACTGCTTCGTAATCACACATGGTGTAATTATTTGTGCATAAATAATAATAATAATAATAATCATAATAATCACATCACCCCACGAGTGACAACGAAAATATATTTGTCATGGGCGCCTTCCTATCTGATTACGGAACTGTGCGGTATACGAGCTCTTTTGCCTAACTGTGGCGGTCTAGCATACCGAAGCCACGAGGTGATTACGAGAGACGGCGAAGTGGAGGGCTCCGCAAAGTTCAATCCCTGGGGGTTCTTTAACATGCATCTAAATCTAAACACAGTCGTCTTGGGCATTTTCGTCTCCACTAAAAATGCTTACGCTACTGCCGGGATTCGACCCCGCGAAATGTGGGTCCACCATTGAGCAGCCATTTCTCTACGCGCGCTATACAGGCTCTTGTGACCACATTTCTTTGCGTTTGAAGAGAGCAGCTCTTAAAAGGTTTCAATCGCCCCTAGAAGTGCAAACATTACATATTAATGTGATCTGGTATCGCTCACTTCGTCCTTTTAAATTTGTGCTTCGCTCCCACAACACGTGCACTGATTTGTCTCGTATAGAATTGACCTTTGTGAGGCACACTGTCAACGCGCCACCAACGGGTGCGCTGGTGCTTTGGGTAAGAGTGTGTATGCCGCAGCAGTCGCTGCGACGACTGCGGGGCCGTCACGTATTACTGTTCCGCCTGCGGCATGCCGAAAATTCTCAAAGTCGGAACGTGCGGTCCTTCAAAGAAGACGACTGCCGCGGTCGATTGACCTAGCGTTCGGGCATAAAGAACTGTGTATCTTGCTGCTGCGCGAATTCCAGCTATGAGTTCATAGGTGCTCTTACCGGGTATCAAGCCACTGATGGCGCCTCTGGAGACATCGTCCAGTGTTCTGATGTTGGCGTTCACAGTGTAAAAATTTTCTCCAAGTTGTATTTTCTGGATGCTTACCACCTTCTTGGCGCCTTCTTTGGCGTCGGTGCTTGCGATAATTAGGTTTTATATTCTCTGGACTTGTACGCGTACCTTGTCGTTAAAGCCTTGCTGTGATAGTCCACTCACTCTGCCGATGGCATGCGTGACAGCGACGGTGTTCCATTTGGCGAGGTCAAGACCTGCTTGCGGGTGGTAGACAATTTTAAAGTCATCGAGCGGCAGAGGTGGTATCTTGGGCCTGCGTTGTTGCTGCGTTGATGATGACTTTAGCGTCTCCTCATCGATAGGTGGGTGCTCTTTGGGTTGGTGGGCCGGTGTCCTTGGATTGGCGACAGCCTTTTTGTCTTTCTTATTTCTCGTGATCCAAGCGCTTTCCGTTGCAATTGTTCTGCCACTGCCAGCATCATAGGTCCACAAACTTTCTGTTGTTTTGTTTGCCTCCACTCGGCCAGTTTGCATTGTATTTTTTTCGTCTTGCTGGTTTCTTTGCATTTTGCTTTCTGCGGCTGCGTCTTGACTCATTCTAAGCTTTTCGCCACGGTGAGCGCGAGTGCTCGTGCCATGCCGCCAGGAACACCTGAGCGCGTTGTGCACGCGCCGCGCAGATTTGCTCAGGAACAAACTTGGCGTTAGGCTTAATAAACTGGACGCGCGCTTGTCGGGAATTAAGTCTTATATTTTGAGACAGGATGCACTCACCCAAAAGAAGCTAGTGTCCGCCGATTCCACGTGTTTCGGCGGCTGAGGCTGTGAAACTCTTGGGTTTGTCACTGGCATTGTTTCGGGTTAAAAAGCACGAAAAGCAAGAGCCCATGCGAGACGCATCTAGTCTATACGACCCCCTAGCGGTGGTCCTACCGAACTTTGAAAAATAAATAAATAACATCTGTGGTCCTCGCGTACGTTCACCATTCATTGAGAGCGCCAAATGGCGCCGAAGCAGCTGCAGCTTGCAGTCACGTGGTAATAATTCTGAAACGCAGCTTAAAAATCATGTGATAAAAAACTCCCCACGAGGTAAAACTGGATTTTGACATGCTTTTACTAAGTACCTCAGAAGTGGTGGTAAAACTATGTCATGTACCACCTTTTACTCCAACACGAAGCAAGAATTTTAAACGCGCGATAATTTTCACAGGCCATGGGCCGTGAGTACCGCGAACTCGGCAGTTTTTGCTGACGGTGTAGAATTCGTTTACAGGTGGTCGTAGCTAAAGACAAAAGCTCTTCACCTAGTTACGCAGTAGTGTGCTACGACGTGGCACGTGATTTTCCAGAACGTAGACTTCCGCTGCAGACCATATTGTAAGTCAGTGCAGTATTGCCGAGCTTGTGGCAATACCGGTCACCGCCAGGACGTCTGTCCGAAACCTATCCCGGATTTCTGCTATAAATGCGGCAAGGCCGGACAAACGCAGGGACATGAATGTGCGCCCATCTGCAAGATCTGCGGAAAAGGACACAAAACAGGAAGTAAAGAGTGCAAAAGAAGACTAAAGCCAAGTCCACCACCCTTCAACATAAGACAACAGCGCATCAACAGGCTTCAAGAAATAGACAACTTGAACGCCAGCGGAGAACAGTTCCCTGAGGTTAGCATATCGGCCGCTACCTCTAACAGTAACAATGAGGGCCGCGTCTCCACGCGCAGCAGTTCCAAGTCAATAATGCGTTCGAGTTCGCGCTCCCACTCTCGCACGCGTTCCGTCTCTACGCGCAGCAGATCCAAATCAATACTGCGTTTCAGTTCGCGCTCCCACTCTCGCACGCGTTCGCGTTCCGTTAAACGTGCGAGGTACGCTACCATGGCAAGTATATCTAAAGACAGCAGCAACTTGACCTCCTCGAAGTCGGACACCTCATCCATACAGGTTCTTGATGATACACTGAAAAACCAGCAAAAAAGCTCCAGAATCAGCACAGCCAACTGCAAAGCCAACAAAGCCTCATAAATAAACTGCTTCAGAGTCGAAAACGACAACAAGAGCTCATTGAGAAACTACTTGAAAAGTGCACGCATCAGCAAGGACATTCGGACAATGCAGAACAACAATATCAAGAACACGCAAACTCTAGCACAGAGCCGGCAACGACACTGACCAAGGTAGGCGTCTAAGCCCTAGTGAACGGAAGGTGCACGATATTCGAAGAATCTTTCATGAAAACATATACGCCACGATGGAAAAGATTGTCCAGTCTGCAATAGAAAAAACAGCCTCAATGTTTGAACACAAGATCAGCACGCTTAATGCCTAAGTTGATGCGATTGCTGCGCAAGTCAACAATTCAAACGCGCACGTGAAGAAAACTTACGTGACCACAGTTCGACAGCTTGAACAACCCACGCCAAACGACTCGGAAGAAGGCACGAGCGAACAGTCACAGTGCCTCTCGCTCAGTCTCGCCGAGTCGCGATGGCACGCGTGACATCGAATCGATCGAAGATGGCAGTCCCTAACCATAAGTATAAAAACCAGCATTCAACTTTACGCATATGGCAATGAAACTGTCGGTCATACCACCCTCGACACGCAAGCCTACAAGAAATCACCAAGCTTAAACAACCAGACATCATTGCACTTCAGGAAACCAACACGCAGAACGTACGACTGCAAGGATACACGACCTGCGCACAAACCCAGCGCACTATCATACTTGTCAAAAAAGCACTTTCAACAGAAAAACACGAAATAGAGGGCACTCAGATAGAACATACCCTAATAGAGATTCTGCCGGAACGAAAGACGCAGCCAAGTCTTTTCATAACCAATATATACAGCCCCACACGAGACCAACTACCAGGCTTCGATCACTTCATACGAGAAATCAGGAAGCGCACGACTGGCCAACAGATTATAATAATGGGAGACTTCAACGCCTCTCACACGGCATGGGGCTATCATGTCATCACGAGGAAGGGTTCTAGGGTGCACAATACTGCTCAACATCACAGACGAACCCTGTGGAATGACCCTCTTCAGAACCCGAGAATCGGGAACAGCGTCTCCAGGGATACAAATCCAGATCCTACATTTACGGCGAACGTCACTAGGGCAGAGTAGAGTGTGCTACCGGAAACTTTAGGTAGTGATCATCACATCATCCAACTCTCCGTAGCGCACACTCGTAAACAGACCAAGACTGGAATAGCGTGGTGAACAAAATGGCAATCCTTTAGGAATGATCTCGACGTTGAAACCACCATAATCGACATTGGAGACTGGTTGAAGAATGTGCTCAAAATAGCCGAACGCTACACTAAGGACATACAGCTTGACTTCGATACACCTGCCGTCGACGCTCATCTCCTCCACCTTTGGGAGGCTAGAAGAGGACTTCTAAAACGGTGGAAGTGGCAAAAACTAAACAGAAACTTACGGAAACGCATTTCTCTCCTCACCGAGCAATCTCAAGATTATGCGAACCAATTGGCCAGGCATAACTGGCACGCTTTCTGTGACAAGCTGCAGGGGACTCAGAGCACAAAGAAGACTTGGCATTTGCTACGCACACTTCTAACCACGCAACCCTCCAAAGCAGCACAGAAGCAGCCCCTTCAGAGGCTTATTCGAAACTACGCCGGTACAGGAGAACACCTCCTAGAAGAATTACAAAAGAAGCTCTGTGGCGATGCACCCACTGGGGCTTCAAATCACACCAAAGAATACGCTGGCGCACCAAACACTGAACTCGACCGGCCCTTCAGCCTGGCTGAACTGCACACAGCCTTAACGAAGTTGACAAGAAATACCAGTCCCGGAATAGACAGGATTGTCAACAAGCACTATCGCAACCTACCGCACCAGGCCACCACGGCTCTTCTCCGATATTACAACGCCTGCTGAGATAAAGGAGGGCTACCTGCGGTATGGAAGCACTCGGAAATCACCATGATCCCTAAGCCAAACAAACCAGTCGGCATCGAGAACCTACGCCCGATTTCTCTCACCTCGTGCGTGGGAAAGCTGTTCGAACACATGGTGCACGACCGCTTAACCCAGTACCTGGAAGATAGTGGACACCTACCGGACACCGTGTTCGGCTTGAGGCAGCCTCTTTCGACGCACAACGTGCTCTTACCACTCAAAGAAGACCACCTTGATCTCCTCACCCATCGAATAAAGTACTCCATACTCGGAGTCGACGTCAAGGCAGCCTTCGATAACGTCAGCCACGACGCGATTCTCAACAACCTCGAAGGCGTTGGCTGCGGCATTAGAACCTACACGTATGTCAGAAACTTTCTGACGGACCGTACGGCAACTGTGGGCATATGCAACACCGCAGCAAAAGCTTCCAACTACCGAAAAAAGGAACGCCGCAGGATTCAGTCATCCCGACGTTACTTTTCAATGTGGCTATGATCAATCTGCCAAAAATTCTCGACAAAATACCCGATTCACGGCACGCGATCTACGCTGATGACATCACGCTCTGCACCAGGGCTTCGAACAATGGGAGACAAGAGACCTGCCCACAAACCGCCGTAGATGATATCGAACGGTGTCTCAGAAACTGCGGTCTCTGCAGTGCCCCCGAGAAATCCGAGCACCTCGTCCTCAAAGCGAGAACAAGAGGCAGACCCCCTCTATACGACGAGCCCGACCCTAGGCTAACGCTGAAAGAGACCTTAATTCAAAAAGTCGAGAACCTGCGAGTCCTTGAAGTTCACATCTACAAGAATGGATCGGGAGCTGCCACCATACCGAGACTCCAATGGACACTTTCACAACTCACGCACCTCGTCAAGAGGATCGCGAATCAACAAAACTGACTCAAAGAGCACGACACGCTACGTATAATGCAAGCTCTGTTGACCAGCTGCATTACGTACAGCACACCGTACCTGAATTTGAAAACCGCTGAAATTGAAAAACTTAATAACATGATAAGAAAGGCCACTAAAGTAGCCCTGGGACTTACGCCAATGGCCTCTACCACACGTCTCCTAAAGATGGGCGTCCACAACACGTGGCAAGAGCTCATTGAAGCGCATAGGAACAGTCAGCTGAAGAGGCTCAAGCTGACACCCACGGGAAGGTCGGCGCTCCAGTACCTCAACTACAGCGACACGTTCATCGCCGATGCAGACCGGAAAAAGCGCATCCCGCTGTACATTAGAGAGTCGCTGTTTATCGCACGTATTCCACGCAACATGCATCCTACTTTTCACAAAAGTAGACGCAAGGCTAGAGCTAACGCTATTCGACGAAATTTCACGCAAGACCCGGACGCCCGCTACATTGACGCGGGCAAGTATCCGCATAGAAACGCGTACGCTGTAAGCGTCGTTGACTCTCAAGGCCGAGAATTAGCGTCGGCCACGGTTAACGCACTCAATCCAGACGCCGCAGAAGAATCGGCAATCGCTCTAGCAACCACAACATTTACAGACGCCGCAGTGATTTTCACCGACTCACAAGCCGCCTGCAGGAATTTTGCTAAGGGCCGTATCTCAGCCAATGCCATCAATATTTTGAAACGGCGAAGCACTCCACTCCCATAGACTTGTGTATTATGGGGGCCAGGACACGAGTGTCTACAGAGAAATGAAGCGCCCCACGCCGCTGCCCACGAGCACGTCAGCCGGGCTGCCCCCTGCCCACAGGACATTCGACCCGTCGTTGAAAAGACGGAAGTTGTTCAAAACACCTACGCGTCGTTACTCGAGCATTACAGGCTGGAGCGACGAGTATACCCTCCACCACACCCAAAACTGACAAAAGAGGAAAGCATAATTCTGAGATGCCTGCAAAGCAGCACATACACACATGGGGCCCTTATGCACCGTTTCTACCCAACGAGATATAGCTCTCTGTGCCCGCTTTGCAACGTACCGGACACCCTGGCGCACTTGCTTCTTGCATGCCATTGTATTGCTAGACGTAATCTGCCACAACATACGACTGATAACGAAGCAGGACGGACGAACGAAGACCTAAACGAAACGTGGGAGGCGAAGGTCGCCCTCGAGGACCTGGAAGATCAACAACAACTCGTCGCCCGGGCCAAGGGGGCAGTAGAAGCCAGAGGGTTCCTGGACTCTGGAGCCCTCCCCCCTCTGGGTGACACCGGGCATTGCTCCGGGCACTATTTCAAAATAAACGTTTACTTCTCTCTCTGTCTCTCAAAGTTCGGTATGGCATCGTCGCGTCTCATGACTGACTTCGAGTTAACCCACTTTCACTGGAACTGGGAGAAGCATAACCACAACAAGCTAGGAAAGCATTCTTTGAACGAAAAAAAAGGGGGGGGGCGCCACCTTTTATACCGACCAGACATTAGGTCCGTTGCACAGTCAGCACGGTTCGGCTTAATACGGCAGCTGTAATTGAAATGTACGTAGACATGTATTCAAAACTCTGTAGAATTATTGATTTTTTCATCATTTGTACTACAGTGTAGAGCAATTTACAGACAATATTCAAACAGGTAATGTACATTTGTCGGTGGCTGAAGAAAGATAAGATTATGCGACAGCCACTAAATATTGCGAAAAATCAGAAATCTGATCAACAACGTCAGCACACACTACCCAGAGCTGCTGAAAAACGCGTGAATGCTAAAATATTTCAATATTGCAGTAAACTAGGAATGTGACAAACACAACATCAGAGCACTAGCAGAGATGCCTGGCCAGCACCAAACTGATCTACTTAACATGCATCATTGGAAGCAAGGCTACAGCCTACAACCAGTATATTTTTCACGTAACTCTTGACTGCTGAACTGAAGGCCGCAGAAGCAAACCCTGGCAGTGGCCGCAATTTTAATCAAAGAAAAAATGATTGAGACCTGTCTGCTTAGACATGGGTGTATTTTAAAGAATCCTAGGTGGTCAGAATTTCTGAAGCCCTCCACTACGGCGTCCCTGATAAATAAAGACCGGAACGTTAGGCAAAATGCCTATTTTTTCCTGGAGTCCGTTTGGATGCTCTTTCACTAAGGAATGGGGAACATTTTAATCACATATTTATTGTGCCTATGAATACCTATTTTGACCTTCGTGCCTATGTGAACTTTTAAATGCCTAAAATTGCTTTTTCACGTTCATCGAGTATATGTTTTGCCTAAATGAGCTCTGCATATGGAGGAAAACAAGAAGCACTTGGTGTGGCCATATTAACGACAGCACGTGCATAAAGCACTAGTTTTTTTTTTGTTAACGTCTTTAGCCACCAATAAGGTGTGATTATGGTTCGACGTAAGGTTGACGCGCGCACACACTATGATATATTGGCGAAAACAGGAATTAAGTCGACACATTGCCACGGCCAACGCATATGTAGACTCGGTCCTTGCGCTCCGACGCATGCGAAGTTTGTCAACGCTCCGATAACACCGTACTTTAAAAGCGCTTTTGCGTGAGCAGGGCTTGTACCCCAGCGAGCAAGGGCTAGGCTAGCCCCAATAGCGCCAGCAGGCCCCCCCTAATAGATTTCCATCGTTTGGTTCGAGAGTGGTGCAGCATGGTTGCTTGAGCGTTGCTAGAGTTTACTGTAGCAAAACGAGAAGTGGCTAACGCCAGTGTATCCACTGCCCTTTAAAGATCTCCGTCGATAGGTTCCAGAGTAGCGCAGCTTGGCGGATGCGTTTGGGAGGCTAGAGTATAGTGTATCTAGAACGTACGCTAATCAGCCGAAACTAAGCAAGCCTAGCGCTGCCGACTATAGCCTACACATAAATTTTGTTGACATTTATGCTTTTTATAACGGCAGCTCTCGGAAGTCTGCCTAGCAATGCGGAATAAAGAGAAGCCATAAAATGACCTTCTCATGCCATGTGACGAGTAGATCCCAGTACTACTTCGTCGATTGAGAAACGGTTCATAAGGGAAGCCGGGGAGGAGAAAATGAAAAAGATTAACATTATTTTAAGTCTGATGTGCACTCTGAAGCGCGCAGTGACGTGAAGCTTCCAAATTTGGTTACACAACTGCCAATTTATTTCAGTAACCCCGGGAATCTGCACGAATAATATGTATTTTGTGGTCGTTATATGGGCACACAGATTTATTTTGTTAATTTTATATCCAAATCTGTGAACTTACCTGCACAGAACTCGCATGCAAATATTACACAGAATGCAGCCTTATGGGAAAAGCTTGACTAACACAAGCCACTTTCAACTTAGTCGATTATACTGTATAGTGATTCATAATTTAAACTTGTCGCGTAACATCATGCAATAAAGGCACGCAGTAAGTGGTGGAAATATGCATCAGTGACAGGATCACTATTGCGTTCAATGCCTAAAGGAAAAGCTTAAGAATACCCATTTTTTGGACGTGCAGTAAAGGTTCACCTCGTCCCCAATATTCCCGTCGCTGACAGGGTTTCTTTAAAGCTTAAATTTGCTTTGGAAAGAATCCCAGACTCTATATGTTGAAGCAGGTGTCTAAAGTTTTGAGTGATGCTGATTCAGATATTCTGAATGCAACTATAGCATTGAAAGTGTTAGGCCACAAGTACGCTTCACTAACTTCAGGGGATGTCAACTGTTCTTTTTCGCATAAAAGCAAATACTGGCGAAAAGCATGCATGTTTCAAGGCAGAAAACCTTAAGAATATTCTGGTTTGTCACTGTTTTCGTGGCTTTTCCAGCAATGTCAAATTACCTCAGCTTTCACCCAAATCTGTTGAAATGATTGTGCTTCTTGCTATTCCTTTTCATGAAAAATATAAATTTAGCTATTCTAAAGCACAGAAGTCGCCTGTTGTGTTTGTTAGAAGTTGAATATTTGTCCTGAACACGCTACCGAAGTAATTATTAATTGTGCCTATATATGCCTAGACGATAGGTTTGAACGCCTATTCATGTCTAAATGGCCGTTTTAGGGCCCATTATATGCCCCTAAAACACTCATTTTTTGTGCCTAAAGCGCCGGTCTCTACTGACGGTAATATTGTAGTTTTAACATAAACTCAGCTAATATTGTTTCTAATACACTCCACAAAGAATAAAGCAAGCAGATATTACTATGTAGCTAAAAAAATTCGCCATTCACCCCCCCCCCCTCCCAATTCATGCACTGAAGTTACAATATTCCAGAATGCCTTTTATCAGTTATCGCTACCAATGTTCAACATGAGTATGTATCACTGTGAAATATCACACATGGTTAGGTACTGGTAAAAATAAGTATGATGAAGTACGACAGTAGGAAATCACTTGATTGCGCCTATGCAATGAACTTCCCAAAGACAATGAAATAACTAAGGTTGCGTAATAGAATAAATTGTGCAGTGAAAGTCACTGTTAAAATAAACAATATAGTGCTAATGTTTTGTCGCAGCACAACAAGTGTTTCATTGAAATGGCTCATTGCACGTAAGACATCAATTAAAACATGACATATCAGTGTGACGGGCAACTCACTCATTGGATCTTGATAAAAAATATGCATTAAAGAGCTTTGTAAGTAGCACTGAAACATTCAGAAATGTGCTCCGTAGTCGAACTGAAATTCAGCTCCAAGAGCAGAAAAAACACTGTCAGATAAGTTGTGTCCAGGGGGTCACAAAGAAAGAAAATAATGCTGTCAGTTTCCCAATCAACTACTAATATAGAAATTTTAGTAACTGAAAGAAGTTAGTATGTCTGCATCGCAAAGTTGGAGGCAGTCGTGTTTCTACACAGTCCCACTTGGAAAAATTCTTAAAGCATGTTTATGTTCCTACATATCCAGTTCCCAAGTTTAATTTTGATTTTGAGAATAAACATATTATGAGACTATTTCCGACGTAGTGTAATTGCTTCAACGCAAACAGCTTAGGAACATGAAGTTTATATTCATAATTCTCAGATAAATACAATGTCCGATTTAAATTTTAACAGCAACACGTGCATGCCTATTGCATGCATATTGTGATGTAGACAATATCTTGAATTTTGCATGATAAATAAAATATTCGTTTTGGCAAACACCAGAGTTCCCGTCTACAACTGCAGCGCATGCGTAGAGAAATAAGCTTGTCATATGATGTGAAAGCAATTTATTCTACACGCTGGCCATGATTGTAAGCAAATAAAAGCACGACGTTTTGGCCTCCGTACAGGTGCCTTGCTCACAAGTAACAAGCATTCTGCTTTTATTCGTAGTCAGTGTGGATTTTTTAATTGTTTTTATGTGTGTTGCTTACCAGTTGGGTTTAAGCTTGTCATCTATTAGAAAATTTCATTGGAGGGGGTGGTCTAAACTGTTCTGATTTTTGGTGCATATAAAAGTATTAAGCGAAGTTTGACCATCAAGGTTGGGCAAGGCGCACACAATGTTTAATAAAATAAATCAAAATAACGAAATCCAAGCATACCAAAAACAAGCTGAATAAAATAAAGTGGGCTAAACCGCATGGACTAATGATACAATTAGGGCTCACACAGTTAAGACACAGCGACTCGGCTGCACTTAGCCGTGAAAGATTTGTTCGAAAATACAGTTCAAGTTTAAGGAACGGCTCAGAACTCATGAGTTCCGGCCGAATCAGGCAACATATGTGGCGGGTGTATGCTTTAAGCAAGGATTGGACTAAACGGGAAGCATGACCACCTAAGCGTAAGTGCAAGCTTTGGGAGCCCTGCCTAAGACGAAGAAACATGCTGAGCGCGAACTGTCAACTCCAGTAACATAGTAGTTCAAAGATGCGCGCCGGCACGGATGCATACACCTCAATCCGTTCAGATACCTTTCAGAATTGGTGATAAAAATTGAAAAAAAAAAGTACGTACAGCATATGAAACTGTCTTAGACTGGCTCACTTCTATAGCACACAATACGAACAGGCACGCAAAAACAACTTTAACAAACTAACAGATCCAAGCAAACGCGCCATAGACGTGATCAACACTGAGAGCTAACACACGCTGTCTTCGCCCAAGAATTATTCAACCAAAATAGTAGTCCATCGCCACCAGAGCTCCCTTTAACACCACGGCCAACAGAGGTGGGCGCCGCCACAACTCTGCTCAAATCTGCTGCCAAATTTCAACTGTGTTCACTGAAACATGCTTCAATCAAAAGAAAAAGCTCACCCACGCTTGACTTCGTACAAATTTGCCTTCATCCTAATGGAACTATTCACACAAACAGGTTTGCTACATTAACAAACTTCACTTATCCTCCACATGTTAGAAAAACATAACATGTGGAAGATAAAAACGGCATCGTTGTCCCGCTCTCAGTGTAAGCAAAGTGCTGACAGCAGAAATGTGGTACATATCTTGCGAGTGCTCCTCAATACGACGCCACACGTCCTCGCTTGAGTATAGCGCATCTTCGTAATAAGCAGCACCGGCAGAACACACACACAAAAAAACACAGAGCGCGAACACACCTCAAAACGCGGCAAACATTGAAACAGAATGTACCCCTGCGAGGCGCCCTAAGGCTCCCACCAGCACAATTATCACGGTTAGAGCCCCGCAGACGTACATCGCATTTGCCCACTAAACAAATTTTATTGCATTTAAATATAAACAACATGCCTAAATATACGTTGCATAAATACTTTGAGCGCGAATTTTTCTTTAACTTTTTGTTAGGAAAAAAGTTGAAAGTTAAGCGCGCAAAATTTGAAGCCTTCGCCAGCACTACATAGTGAATGAAAAAAGGAAAACAAAGAACACCAGCGGCCATAATCACCACAAAACACTCAAGTCTTTTGAATAAAAATTGATATAATTGGAAATGGAGACATATACACGCGATATTTTATTGCAATAATTCATGGCCCTCATGCATAGGCCCTTATGCATAGGCCTTTGCGCATGGGGGGGGGGGGGGGGCGGTCGCCATTTTGGTCCTGGTCACTGAAGAGGGGAGTGCAAAGTCAGCCTATACATAGAGAAATAGGAAATGGGCACAGCAACTTAAAGGGGGGTGCAAAATCACCTCATTTATTGACTTCGCCCACCCTGAAGAGACGTCAAACTAAATAGACAGCAAATACAAATGTTAAGCTGTGGAACGCACACCTTTCTTCCATGTTTATATATATATATATATATATATATATATATATATATATATATATATATATATATATATATATATATATATATATATATATACTGAGAGTAATAATTCAATGGGCCAGTTAGTCTACGTGAAGGTATGGGATATGGCACAACTGGAGTGTTGTCAACAAGGATAAATATATTTATTTCCCGACAGTTGGAAAGAGTCCTGCCTTCGTCAGGGGATGAGTTATAACTCATTCCCTGACCGAGGGAGGACCCCTCCCGAAACTGCTGGGAAATAAGTTGTTTATCCTTGTTGACACTGCTCCCGTTGTGCCATATCCCATACCTTCACTGTATATATATATATATATATATATATATATATATATATATATATATATATATATATATATATATATATATATATATATATATATATATATATCGCTTGTATGTGTGTGCGAGCTGCGTGTGTGTCATACCGGGAAAGTGGGGGATATTTGGTATTTGGCACAGCCACTCACCCCTCTGGCTGCGGCACTCGTACGAACTGCTTTTGCATTGCCGCTTCTTACCAACATTTGAACTAAGGTGCACTTGCAGCCCCGCCGCGGTGGTCTAGTTGCTAAGTTACTCGGCTGCTGTTCCGCAGGTCGTGGGATCGAATCCCGGCTGCGGCGGCTGCATTTCCGATGAAGGCAGAAATGTTGTAGGCCTGTGTGCTCAGATTTGAGTGCACGCTAAAGAGCCCCGGGTGGTCGAAATTTCCGAAGCCCTCCACTATGGCGTCTCTCATAATCATATGGGGGTTTTGGGACGTTAAACCCCACATATCAATCAATCAAGGTACACTTGGAGGTAACATATAGTTTGCAGCCAGGTAACATCCTGCAGTAAACATAAAGGACACATCCTTGAGGTAACAAAGAAGGAATCGTTCCACAAGAAGAGGAAGGATTTCGTAAACATGAAGTAGCGTCCTCCTGGCAACATATAGGATGAGAAACCATGAAGGTCACGTAGAACATTAGAAGGAAAAAGACAGTACATTGCCAGAACATCACCATTTTCGTAAGGGGAATCTGCGATGGCCTAAGAGCCTCGCCACTCAGCCTTGTTCCGAAGGCGACCGCTTGAGGCTACCGCACCCTCAAAGCACGCACGATCCCAGACTGGTACCCCGTTCACCACCAGCAGGACCTCGCCCATCGCACTCACGGCTGCCACGTCGTCTCCGTGATAAACGTGGTGAAGACACACACGCAGATACCCGTAAATCTGGACGATGTCAGGAAAACTGCAATAAGTACTCCGTTTGGCTTGTTCTACTTTTGCTTCTTGAGTTTCAGCCTAAGAAATGTAGTGCAAACTTTTTAGCACTTCATAGACGAAGTTGTCCATGGCCTCAAATTCTATACGTCTATATGTACGACATATTGGTCTTAGCACATAACGCCGTAGAAAGCCACGGGCAACTTCGTCTGATGCTCCAACGCCTCGGTGACCACAACCTGTTCGTGAACCTCCAGAAGAGCACCTTCGGCGCTTGCACCGTGAATTTTGCCCGCACGAAGTTTCGTCAGAGGGAACTCGACCCTTGCCTGAACGCATCTCTGCCTTGCAAAAGTACCGTCAACCTACTACCGCTAAATACGTTCGTCATTTTTTTAGCTTGCTAAACTCTGTAAACGTTTCTTACCGCACGCCGCTGACTACCAAGCACCCGTTCACGATGCCTTGTCTGGTCTACCAGGAAGCTAACTCGTCACGTGGACACCGACTATAGTGTAAGTTTTTGAGGAATTAAAGGCTGCTCTTTACGCCACCACGCTCCTCTCACATCCCGCGCCAGACACTTCCTTGGGACTCTTCATGGACGCCTCTGGTTTAGCCACCAGCGCTGACCTGATGCAACGCGTGGACAACACCTTGATCCCCTTGGCATTCTCCTTTAGGAAAAGCTCAGCTTGAAATGTTATCCTCGCAGTGGCCAGTTCCCCCGACTAAACGACGACCACCACTCCGACAAATTTTCTAGCCTACTACAGAGAAATTCTGGTGATATACGAAGCAGTGCAACACTTTTGCCACGTTCTCGAAGAGCAGCACTGCATCATATATACCCACCAAATACCAACTCTCGTTCATTGCCCAGTTCACCCTCGACATATAACATGTCAGCAGGGAAAAGACGTGGTCGTTGACACGTTTTACGCGTGGCGACCATCAGCTCGATGGTGAGAACAGAAGACGTCCCCGCGGAGGCTCATACCACAGACGCCGAACTGTAAGAACTTATCCAGGGCACGTACTCACTATAGCTACTAGAAGTCCCCATTTCAGGGTCGGTAACACAATCTGATCCGACATGTGGACAGTACGAAGCAAGCCCTATATGCCTCCTGGTTGTCGCCGCGGGCTTTTCAACAAGCTAGACAACCTCAGCCGTCCCTGCATACGTGCCTCTACACGCGTCGTGGCTGACCGCTGTGTGTGGCTCTCCATGCAGCGGGATTGTCGTGCGTAGGTGCACACTTATATTCCCTGCGTTGCGAATTTGCAGTGAAGTCTCCTGTATTCACGGCCAACGCGCAAGAAACACCAGGCACGTCAAGTACCCACTCGAGACATTCCCTCAGCCCTCAGGCCGCTTCGAGCACGTCCACGTAGACACCGAAAAACCATTTCCTCCGGCAGGAGCTTACTGCTACTGCCTCACCGCCTCGACCAGTAAACTCGATGGCTTGATGCATGGCCCCTCGAGGAAATCTCCGCGGAAGACGTCGTGTCGGCCTTCTTATCTGGCAGGAATGCCCGGTTTGGCACCCCCTCCCCCACCACGTATCCACCGACAGAGGGCGACTGTTTCAATCTCAGCTATTAAGGCTCCTGTGATTGACCATCAGGTTGGAACGCTTGAGGACCACCAGTTACTACCTCTGCGCCAACTAAACGATCGAGCATTTCTGCCGACAGTTCAATGCCGCCAATATGTGCCACCAAGTCTGAACCTGGCTCGAGGCCATCCCAGCTGTCATCCTTGCTCTTCGCGCCACTTTCAAGCTGGACATCCACGCTAAACCATGAGAGCTCGTCTATGGGGAACCACACCATCTGCCTGGTGAATTTCTCGCAGCTCTGCCATCCAGCACTAAAACAACAGATCGCACCGATTTCGTCGCCTGGCTCTTACGTGCCTTCGCTGCCTTATGTCCATCGCCTGCAGTCCACTATAGCAAACCTACACCTTTTCTGTTAAAAGAGCTGGCATCGTGCACGCATGCTTTTCTCCCCGAGGACACTGTCCGCCGGTCTTCTCAGCCACCCTACAGTGGGCCCTATCTAGTCGTCCATCGCGACAACTTGAGACAACCTTGCCCCTGAACGGGTGCGACATCCGCGTTTTGATTGACCCACTCAAGCCCGCATACATCGCGGCAAATGAATGGGGCAGCGCCCCTCTCTCCACTGCTGTCTTTCCACAGCCACCGACATCACAGCCCACTCCTTTTACGGCACACCTTGGACGTCCGGTAAGCCTCCCAGATATCTACAGACCCTGAGGGCTCTGCAATTCATGGATGGGTTGATGTGGCTACCACTGCGCCTTACCCGGCGTGACACAGCCCTTTGCTGCAACACGCTTCCGATAAAAGACAGCGCCACCGCAGTTTCACCGGAGGCTTACGTCGCCGTTGCTGGCTATATAACCTAAGCTAACAAGCTGGGTTTGATTATTGTTTCTTTAACCATTCGAGCATAGTGGCGACAAGCTTTCTTCTTGCTGATATGCCTCGCTCAAGTCGTCGTTCGCTACCGCGACACAGCTAATTACAACCGCTGCATACATGAAACCGATTCCACAAGACACTACTTCAATTCATACGCAACACCGGCCCAACAGCACACATATAACAAAAATATATGCCTTAAAGGTGAGTCTTTGTCACAATAAAAAATGATGGTTACGTTTCATGTTGGGATCCGTTTTACATAAACCACGCATCCCACAACACTAACTGTGAAAATGACAAAAACGCGTTGTTGGTGTTTTTGCGTGTCGACACACAAGACCACATCATTCACACGTGTAAGCAATGTGGCACTACCTTGCTTCCAAACGCTACAGTTGTTAAGAGGCAGCCAAAAAACGCATGAGTTATCATGACACTCTAGCGGAAAGCCAACTCTAAAAATTTGACACGTCCCATTACTATCATTACGGACATTAGAAAAAATCATCGAATAAATAAAAATTCACTGTTTCAAATTATGTTGTAATATGTCTCGACTCCAGCGCCACGGGATAATGTGCATTCTCCATAACTGCTACATTTGATACAGATCGGCCCGGTATTGCATACGCCGCACTGGATTAAATCTTTTACGTCTCATGCGTAGGGATAGATGCATATGCGTCGGAATGGGCCTAGTATTTATAATGTAAGCGTAGTCAAGAAGTGGCGACTCGTTCTTTTTGTATCGTGCTCACATGGCGACAACAAGCAGCAGGCGACCGAGCAGCCGGCCCCCTAAGTGAACACACTTTCCTATTATTGCTTCGCGTGCCTGCAAGGTGCTCTGGCAATGCTTGAAGGAATTGTTTTTTTTTTTGCAAGTTGAGCCGTTTTGCTCATGTGACCATTCGGTGACGTCACCAAAACGTCACAATTGCCACATCCTCCCCCCACCCCATCAGCCATCCGTTTCAGCTCGATGCTAGCCGGGGTGAGGTGAAAACTGTAAACATCATGGCTGAATGTTTGACTTCAAGAGCAGTTTTCCGAAAAAGCCAGGGATATAAACATTACTTCCTGCGTTGAACAAACGAACATATGCGAAAAGCTCGTTTCCTGGAAGATCCATCGTGATCGAGGTTTTAGCGTGCTCAGAGGTATTGTCAATTTGTTTCGCGTCAATCTTCTGCGCACAATCATTTCATAGCAAAGGAGTTTTCGCTTCTTGTTTTGCGAACTCTCATTGCTGCAAGATAGACAGCCAGTACCATAACGCTGCTTGTTAAAACTTCTTATTCACAACGTTCACCATCGGCGAATCACTGCATCCGCAGCTTCCAGCTTGTGCCAGCTATAGTACGTATTATTACACGCTGCTTATGTAAGTAACATATGTTGGGGTCTTCTTAAGAGTAGCACCGGCCACTTTTAGGCAAGCTGGCTTCTGCCTTATGTTGGGTCGGGGTTGAGCTGACCGCGATGCTGATGAAGGAGAAGGACGAGGTGTCGCAGCCCGCCGACGTGGCCGGTGGCAGCCAGCCATGAGTTGGGCGTGGAGAGTACGAGAGGAAAAACGTCTGCCTGGAACAGCACATCACATACTGCTTTATTTACAACTATATACAGCTATGATACAAGTCACATACATCACTGTCGTGCGAGGTACCACAATAATGAAAACCAAGACTAACAAAACCAGAACAGCTCAACACAACACCCCCTCCTCGAAAAAGACACTCGTAAAAGTGTAATAGAACAGTATGCCTAAGACAGAATATCGAAGAGTACACAGCACGTGGAAGAACAAGAACTTTGCACGAAAACACTTAGTACGCCAACACTTAGTACAAGAACAAGAACACTAACAATGCACACGTACCACAGTAAAGAATGTTACGCAATTTACGTAAGACAACGCATTATGAAGAATGAAAAAAAAGTATAGCATGCTTTCAAGAATTCATACACATTAAGGTTCATTGCCGAATTCACTAACACAGCATTCATCTTCTCCTTATAGAGAGTATGTTCATGCAGTAACTCATTTTTGAGAGTACGGCGGCGACGCCCGTGCTGGTACCTCTTCCACGACAGGCGTCTCAGATACAGCCTTCAACGGCTGTGTCTGAACGGAGAAATCGTTTCTACTGGAACGATGGAATTGGTTGATTAACGTTCCTTCTGGCGAACCTTCGGCACAGTAGGGGCCGGTACACGTAGGTGTTGATGAGCCTTCAATTGGGACTGTATTGGAGCCACCAATGCAGAAACCGTGCACAACGTGGCAACGAACGCAGTTTACGCGGACTTGACCGACTAGAGACTCCCTCTGAGGGCCAGCTGGCACGCTCGGTGGATGCATCTCCGGCGGACGCAGAGCAGCAAGGTTTTTTGGAAATTATCACCGGTCGTAGGAAGCACAGCCGGGGCATGAACCGGAGCAGGCAGAATGAGAGAAACTTGCTCAACTGAAGTATGGTCGGGAGCAGGCGTATCAAGAGCCCGGGACAGTTCTGTATAAACTTTCTTACGGAGCAGAAGACGAAGGGGTCGAAGCTCAGCAGGAACTGAACACACATCAGGTGGACGCACCATTTCATGCACAATGTCGTGCACACAACCCAGTTCACGGGTGAATAGTGAATGGAAGTCACTGGGCGACGGAACAGGAGAAGCTTCAGATGTTGTGTGGCGATAAGCCACATTTAAGATGGTGATAGTATTTTGCGTGGCCGCTACTAGAAGGTGTGAAGAGACTGCATCTTGCAGAGGAGCCGAATTGCAAACGACCTGATAATTTCGAAGTTGACCGCTGGCGAGTCAAGTGAGGTTCTGTGCAGGGCATTGCGCTAAACACGCTAAGTGGCGAAGTGATCTGGAACAAATGCAATAAGCAGTGGCCGACTGCGGAGAAAACTGTTCGCGAGAGCTCGAAGCTCGCTGCAGACCTTCAAAACGCGAAGTCGAAGGTGCGGACGTGCCATTTTGAAGGATTGCTCGCTCCCACGAGATGAAAGGCGGTTATGCCGGGCGCCGCGTTAAAGCCGCGTGGACGAAGGGGAGCCATCTTGATCATGTATTGAATTGAATTGAATTGAAGTTTATTTCTTTCTGATACAGAAAGAGGAGTAAGAGCTAAAGGCCGTATTGCCTGACAGAGGCTCCTACTCCCATGCGCATTCGGCATGCGTGTACATGTCTCCTTGCGATGCAAGTATACAAACAATAGAGCAACCAGAAAAATCAAAACATGCATGTACATAATTGTCACTGCAAATAAAACATTACAGATAGACATCATACATGAAAACTCTTCATGAAAACAATTACATCAAACAGACACTCCAAGATTATATACCTATACGCATTAAATTGCGAACTTTCAAATTGTAGCACAAACTGTATATGCGGTACACATGAAAAATTAGACAGATATATTTCATTGATAAGTTATCGTGGAATGTAACAGAAAGTTGTTTATAATTTTTTTACAGTGGGGTGCATGAAAATCTATATGATGTTCAACAATGTTCAATAGCCGGGGTACTTGATACTCAAGGTCCTGACGCCCGTAGTTAGTTCGCATAAGTGTTGGCATTCTCGTTTGGTGGCGTAATTGATATCGAGGGGGAGAAACGGGCAGGCTACTAACATGGAGCCTGTGCTTTTTTATGTGCAAAAGTAATCTATAACAGTAGATTAGATTTGCTCTGATTAACGAGTGTTTCTCAAAAAGATTGTGTGTGCGTAAATCTCGCGGTCTACCGGGATAGTTTTCGAAAATTCGTATTGCCCTCTTTTGCAGTTTTATTAACTTGTTGTAATTTTTTGCAGTTGTCGTTTCCCATAATAATGCAAAATAGCTAAGTTTTGAGTGAAAGAGGGCGTAGTACATTGCCTTCTTTAGTGTTAGTGGTATAAGACTACTAATTTTATACATCGAGCTTAGTACTTTACTGAGGTCACTGCTGAGTTTATTGATATGATTGTCCCAAGAGAGGTTTTCTTGAAACCATACCCCCAAAAACTTTTGCGTTGATACCTGTTCTATCTGCTCTCCTTTAAATAAAACAGTATTCTTGACAGGCATTGGCTTATTTATCGGTTTAAATATAATATAATTAGCTTTGCTGACATTTATTTGAAGTTTGTTTAACTTCAGCCAATCAAATAATAAATCTGAATAATCATTTATTTCTTTTTCAATGTGTTTTAGGGATGAATCTGAAAAGAAAAGATTAGTGTCATCCGCATACATGACCATGTTCGGTGTAGGTGAAATGCTTCGGAGGTCATTGATATATATGTTAAATAATACCGGGCCAATATTGATCCCTGCGGTACGCCAGTCTGTACTCTAAGATATGAAGAGGTCACTTGATTAAGTGAAACATACTGAAAACGATCCGTTAAATAGCTTCGCATGAGATCTAACGTTGTACTGCGTATCCCATAGCTATAAAGTTTAGATAGCTGTATTTCATGATTCACACTGTCGAACGCTTTGCGGAGGTCAAGGAATAAACCAACTGTGTATAAACGATTTTCAATGTTTTGTAGTATTTGATGTTTAATTTTAAGGAGTGCATCCTCACATGATTTATTTTTATGAAATCCATACTGAGATGTACTAATTATAGCATACTTATTTAAAAAACCTTCCAGTCGTGAATTAATAACAGCCTCAAAAAGTTTTGAGAAGAGTGGTAGTATTGAAATAGGTCGGAAATTGTTTACAGAATTGTCTGCACCCCCTTTGTGAATTGGAGAGACACGGGCTATTTTAAGTTTGCCTGGAAAAATTCCGCATTCGAACATTCTATTGATAATATAGGCTAAGACTGTGGGTATGATATCCGATACATATTTTGTGGGAGATGCTAGTATACCGTCAAATCCTGCAGCTGCATTGCATTCAAAACTACTGATTAACTTTTCAACTTCACCGGCAGTCGTAGGAAAAAATACAAAAGAATTTGGCAAAGATTGTTTTGTTACAGCGAGTCTTACATACTCGGGATTTTCAAAGGAATTGCTGTTACAGCATTCAACAAAGTGAGTATTTAGGGCACTGGCAGCTTCACCGTCTGTAAGAGCTCCATTTACCGAAGATATTCGTACGTTTTCACAAGTAGCATTCGCTCCAGACACCTTCTTAATATCTTGCCAAATTTTTCTTGGATTCGTATATATACGCGAGAAAACCCTTTCGTAATATTTTTCCTTCGCTTTTCTTAGCTCTGAATTTACTTGATTACGATAAGTCCTAAATTCGGCTAATTGGTTAATATTCCGTGTTTTAATGAATGTGTGGTACAATTGATTTTTTCTTTTAATTTTTGTGAGAAGTGCAGCATTAACCCATGGTTTCCTAATTTTTTTAGATCGTTTTGTAACACTATGTTGCGGAAAGGCTTTATCGTAACCAGCAATAAGTTTATCGAAAAATGAATTGTATGCCTTATTTGGGTCACTTTCAAGCAGTTCAGATTTCCAGCTTATTTCGCTAATAAGTGAGCGAAATAGGGCTATCATCAATGAGACGCATCAATGAGACGCATCAATGAGACGATAGGAAAAGGTGCTACGATTGAATTTCTTGGAGCAGGGCAGAAAACAGAAAATTTGGAAGATGATCACGTATGTCGACGGACATGACACCAGCAGTCACAGTAGGAGCATGTACATTGGTGATACAAACATCCAACAGGGTGGCACTAGAAGCGGTCACTCGTGTTGGTAGGGTAATCATATTCGAGCATGCGTAAGAGTACATCAACTGCTTATATTCTCTAGTTGTTGCATTTTCGACCATCATATCTATGTTCGTATCCCCTAGTACGGCGAACATTTTGCCTGTTTCGCTGAGGTAAGATAGAAGTTTATCCATATAGGAAAAGAAATCCTTTTTGTTTCCGCAAGGTGACCTGTAGAGTACTTAAAGTGTTGTTGTTTTAGGACCGATAGTGAGGCATTCAATGTTTTGATTATTCAGCGAGAAATCCTAAATTATCTCCGAATTCAGATCATTTCGCACATAGACAGCCAAGCCGCCACCCCGAGCGTAGGTGCGGTTTAGTCCGCGATATCTGTAGTTATCGACCCGGAAGGCATTATCCTTATTAGAAAGCCATGTTTCAGTAAAAAGAAGCACATCGAGATTGGTTTCGGTCTGTTGAAGCAACTCTTCAACTTTATCTTGCTTATTCTTTAAACTTTGGGCGTTTAAATGAAGGACTGAAAAATGTTTTTCAAGCGCGGCAGATATATTTCTAAAGGAAATGTAATCATGATAAAGGCATTTATCGATTGAAGCCATGATTATACTAAAAAGTAAAAACATGCTATAAGTGAATTGGATTAGGCAACCATCTTGTTGATGTCATCAATGCTAAAAATATGCAGAACAGGGGATGTTTCATTATGTCTGGCCATTAATTTCCCTCCAGTGATCCACACATATTTCCAAGCAACCTCATTTCTCTTTTGTTTCGCAGCACTCAGTAACTGTTTGCCTTGCCTTGTCAAGTGCTCATTCATTAACACTGGACGATTTTCATCAAAACCAAGCATTCTGGTATCAATTTTTTTCTTTCGTGCTTTAGCAAGAAAACCTTGATGCGGCGCACAAATCGAGCAGTTATGTTATGTTCATTATGCTTAGCTGTTGGCACTTTTTGGCACATATCAATGTCAGACTCTTGTACTTCTTCTGCAACTAGTTCATCAATCTTTTTAATGATAGCTATCGGCTCTTCATCAACAGGAACACCCTTGATTTCTAAGTTATTGGAGCGTTGGTACGTTTCTAGCTCCTCAAGTTTTCGTGCCAACTTAGCATTTTGCACTTTGAGTTCCTTGTTTTCTGTTAAAACAGCGTGGATCACTTTTCTTAAGGCTTCAAGGTCTTTAATTTTCTGTTTGAGCTCTTTCAGTTCTTCTAGACTCTCTTTTATTTCCTTCAATTCATCAATTATCTCAGCACGCTGTTCGTCCACAGCCTTTTTTGACATAGCGATATTCCAATAGCGTAAAAAACAGACAAGGTACAAATGCAGTTTGAAGCAGTCCGGCAGCAGTGTATAGAGTGTAGGAAATTGAACGTGTAGTTCTTACGTGCAAAAGCAGATAGCGTTAGTTGTGTGCTTAAGATGCACTGCTGCCGAACTGCAAGTCCGGTCGTCAATCCGTCGCCTTTTAAAGCCAGCAGTGTTGTCCTCCTGCCCTCTTGTGGTAGAGAAGGCGCACAGGAACCACGTGAGTGTTCGTCGAGAGCGTTGCAAGGCCGAAACGAAGTGGTTCCGCAGTCTTGCAGCTATCACCGTGTCCTGTTCCACGTGGCTGACAAATCCAGCGATGAAGCAATCGTCAGCTGCAAAAGCAGATAGCATTAGTTGTGTGCTTAAGATGCACTGCTGCCGAATTGCTCTCGAGACCTTAGAGTTTTCTGAATGTACACTAGAAGGAACTCTAGAGCCAGTCCTTATGGAAGCTGTAACGCACAGCGCTCGAACGAGCATGTGAATGATGGGTAGTACACAGATTTGTCTAGTCATCGCACGTCTGGCTCTGTGCGTGTTCGTGTGGCTTGAAGCTGTTCTCCAACAAAAAAATTACAGCAATTAATCTGCGATTTCACTTCACCACCTTACTCTTTTTGGCTTACTATTTTGAGTCATGTCACAATGTTTGAAAGGGTTTGTTCTTGCCTTCGAAACTAAAGCAGAACAACAATAAACGAAGCCACAAGTGTAATTCGCCGCCCAGTACAAAGACTACGCAAGTTGGTGCACGACCCATCATTCCCATGGTCGCTGAACGATCGCCATGCCAGAGTCTCCTCTATTTAATTTCAGAAAACTTTGGCCGAGTTGAAGAAGGGCTGACTTGTTGGCGTGATTCAGAAAACGAATGGGAGCCATGAGTAGGAGGGCACCCAGCAGAAATTCGCTGCACTAAGCGTGGAGCGAACTGATCTAACCGCGCGCGTACAAGTTCATCCTCTCGTGCAGTAGAGAGGGCATCTGAGAGGGCAGCGGACAAGTCTTTTTGAGGGAGCTGGCAGCGTATATTATTGAATGCGACGGCAATAAACAGTTGATGCCTCATTCTTTTGCGAGCACGCTGAGCCCGCAGGACGCGGCTACATAGCGACAGGACACTAGCTATGAAGTCTACAACGGGCACAACGTGGAGCTGACGAAGCTCTTGTAATCAGAAGTGCACAATATAATCACGGGGTTCATGTTTGAAATGGTCGCCGAACAATGCGACTGCAGCTTGAAATACGCCAGAGGCCGCAGGCGTTCCTTACGCATTGGCGGAACTGAACGTTTCATAGAGCTTCAGGCCGGTGTGGCCCCATGCGTTAAGCCCAAAAGATATGCAGCGTTTCTGCCAGCGTTTTACTGACGCCGCTTCTCTCGGCATCATCACGTCAGCGCCGGTAGAGAGGGTGGCATATCATATGAGGAGCGTCAAGGTCAGCGTCAGCTCAGCTTCTTGGAGTGTGTCGAAGAGAATAAACCCGAGACCTCGCAAAGCAGTGTGCAGTGTCCGTCAAGGCAAAAACAATGCATACTCCTGAAAACCGGCTTCTTGCCTTATTTGCAGTTCTACTGTGAGAAAAACAATTCACAGTACCACCGAAAAGTTTTTTAGTCCTAGCGCCAGTTGTTGAGGATAGAAAGAACCAGAAACTCGCAATAAACGACCCCTGAGCTCGGCAGTTGTTGTACGTCTTTGAGACAATGTATTCAGCAGGCCTGCTAACCCTATCGTTGTACCTAAGTATGGTGTGCGAAAATAGTTCCAAAAAGCCCCGAGCGCTTTCTGACGAAACTTCTAAGGAACAAGCTAATTCAAATGCAAGCATCAGTTACGAATTTTCGGGTCGCACAGAGCACGGTGGCGACTTAACAGATGCGAGGTTGGCGGCAGCAATTTTTGTCAGCAGCAACGATGCTTTTACGCAGCGGAAGTCAATGGCAGCCATGCGCTGATTCTTTCACCATTCGTCGACTCGCTTCTGGGGTTGTCGCCAGTGTTGCAGATATCTGAATTGTGCAAAAGCGGATGTTTCGGCCACCATCACCGGCAGCGTCGACGCCGATTGATGCCGGCGTACGAAACGCCGGGAAAACGCCGGAAAACGCTGCATATGTTTCGGACTTTAAGCAGCAGGGCCTACTGCCGCTCTGTCATGCGAGTGTTCGTCCCGACAGCATCCACGTAGATTTCAAAAGTGAACTTTCAATCAGCTTAAGGTATCGGCGGATCCCGGGGCGTGAACAGAAAAAGCATAGGAGGTATGGGAGACGCCATCGCTATCAGGAAACTCTAGAAGTCTACACTACGGAGAACAAAGAAGCTATGATGGGATCGCTGAAGTAGCGTCGCAGTAGAATAAAACCATTTTCGTGGACCGGAAAAAGCAAATACTGCAGTAGTGGAGCACATGCACCAACGCGTATGCGCCTTCGGAAGAGAACGAAAAGCCCCGCGCTCTGCTTGCGCGAGAACCTGAGCCACTTGTGCCAGAACACAGTGTCTAAAAATATACTGGCTAGTCTGCTGAGTGTGAGCTAAGTGATGGCCCCGCAGCTGATGACTTCCGGCGGCACCCGCATGGTGTGCTGCTGTGCGAAAGGGTGCATTTGCGTTCGATCCTTGCACTCTACAAGCGCAGTGATGCCTTCACGAGACCAAGCCACGCGAGGCCAAGTTTTATTCTTCTGCATTTTTGGAGCGTCCTTTGCAAATTGTTTTATTGTATAAGAACTACACGATTGCTTTCACAGTATTGGCACTTTTCATTACCTAGTGAAGAAAATGTCGCGACACATTCCTCCATCCGCTACTCCCCACAAAAATGCAAAATGGCAGATCCCACGTAACTTGGGAGTTCACGCTGTGCAAAGGAAGCGGATGGGCGGAGACGCTGTTGTAATTTTTATTAAGCGAAACATTACAAAGTGGCGCTAAATATGTGCAAAAAATTGGATAGCCAATACTAGAACCAGATTGGCTTTCACGAAGACTAGACCCTTCTTGCAAAGTATTTCGAAAACCTGACGTGACTCCGTAGTGGAATTCTTTGTTTCCACGCACATTACTTGGCCTCGACGTACCACTAGGACTTAAACGTTGATTATTTGCATTCGTAGGGTTGACGTAGCCAATGCCCGCCTAATGCTTACGCGTTTAATAAGAAGATGTGGCGAGAAGGGTTTGATGACCTAAGTGACGGGATTGTGAAATTACTTATGTCAGGACCAGCGAGTAGCATTTATCAAATCATCTAACCCGCCCACGCTAATTTTGGTTTATCCTAAGTTAAGGGGGGGGGATCGTGAGAGCACCCAGACGTAAGCATTTATTAGATAGATAAATAGGTAGACAAACAAACAGACAAACAAACAGACAGACAGACAACCAGAAAGACAGACAGACAGACAGACAGACAGACAGACAGACAGACAGACAGACAGACAGATGGATAGATGGATAGATGGATGTATAGATGAATGGATGGATTGAAAGATGGATAGAAGGAGGAACGAACGGATGGAGGGATCGATGGATGGATGTATGGACGGGTATGTAGTTAGGTGCTCAACGTGGCTGCAGTACGCAAAAAAATTATTTTAAAGACAATTGACCGTATAGCCACAAGTGTTATTAAAAATGTGATTTCTTCTTGAGACGAACAATTATCAGAGAAAAACCAAAAAAGCTTGACCTCTTCGCCTGAATTCCACTTTGATTCAAATGAAAAGAAATAACGATAACATGCATTAGAACAATCTGACACTCGTCGTATATGAGACTCAATACGTTGTTGCAAAGGAAGTCCGACGTTGAATGGATAAAAATGTGTGTGACTGAAATTAGAAGCGGTATTTTCAATTTTTTAGATAAAGATTGATATTTAAATTTATGCCTAAACGGCGATTTCATTCCCGACACCGTTCACCCAAATCAGAAAAGATAGTTCAATGCAGTCTCTTTCAAAAAGATTTTCGCACACGACAGTCTCCAGCGTCAGCCTTCTGTCTGCCCTCTTGATGCTAGTTTTCCATTCAAAAAACCGTACTGGATCCGTTGTTGTGGAGAACAAGATAACTTTTCCTCGTTCGATCGACTGCTTCGACACAGTTTCACAAAACACGTCCTTTCTTCGCATTGCCGCTTAGCTTTTAACAACGCATAATGTTGCAGCCTACATCTCGCGCAGTCGAACTTCACAGTAAAACAGATCACAGCTGCCACGAACTGATTTTACACGTGGCGAGGCTCCAGCAGCAACAGAACGAGACAAATTTCGCGCGTTGGTGCACACATTCAATACGCAGCGCAACTTTTGGCATCTGAGTGCAGTCATCGCATGTGGGACCACCATCTCTCGTGCAGAATGCGCGCGCTCAGCACACTAGCCAGTATCATTTTTGGGTATTATAGCCGGACTTGCCATACGACCAATTCTCGCTGTGACCTCGTTGCAACTTGTCTGGTTGAAGGCATCATCATCATCATCATCATAAGCCGGACTACGTCTACTGCAGGACAAAGGCCTCTCCCATGTTCCGCCAGTTAACCCGGTCCTGTGCTTGCTGCTGCCAATTTATACCCGCAAACTTCTTAATCTCATCTGCCCACCTAACCTTCTGTCTCCCCTTAACCCGCTTCCCTTCTCTGGGAATCCAGTCAGTTACCCTTAATGACCAGCGGTTATCCTGTCTACGCGCTACATGCCCTGCCCATGTCCATTTCTTCTTCTCGATTTCAGCTATGATATCCTTAACCCCCGTTTGTTCCCTAATCCACTCTGCTCTCTTCTTGTCTCTTAAGGTTACACTTACCATTTTTCTTTCCATTGCTCGCTGCGTCGTCCTCAATTTAAGCTGAACCCTCTTTGTAAGTCTCCAGGTTTGCACCTCATCATATTTGGTGGAGGTTGCTGAGATCACGAAGGAGACCTGGAGCTCCGCTGTCACAAGTTGGTCGAGAGACCACTGCACAACATTGCTGATGCAGTCGCCAACCAGCCCATCCCAGCACCACCAGTACCATCGGCTGCCCCCTCTAACTGCCCCGGCGATAGCCATTATCGGGACCCCCCCCCCCCCCCCCATCTTCAGCGGCAGTTGTGAGCAAGACGTCGAAGAGTGGCTCTGCTTGTACGAATGCGTTAGCGGCAGCGCCAAGTGGGATGACGACTCTAAGAGCGCTTATGTTATCTTTTACTTAGCCGACGCCGCTTAGATTTGGTTTACTAACCGCGAAACCGCCATCGCCAACTGGTCCATCTTTAAGACCCTCGTAACCGAAGCATTCAGCGGAAGAGAGGTCCTCATGCTCCGCGCTGACGAGCGTCTACGCCACCGAGCATAGCAGCCGGGCGAGAAGTTTCCTATTTATATCAAGGATGTGCTTGATTTCTTCAGGCGTGTTAACCCATCTATGCCTGAAGAAGAGAAAACTTGACACAATCTCAAGGGCATCGATGATTGCGCATTCCAGAAGTTCCTGGCGAAAAGCCTGACCACGGTAATACTCTTCGTAAGCCTGTGCCAGATCTTTGATGAATTGCGCCGTCAGCATTTCATCGCCGGCAGAGTGTGCCACCACGAGATTCGATCTCGGCCATCACACTCGCAAAAGGCAACGTTCACCAAGGAACTCTGCCCAATCAGATCTTGTGGCCGGACAGCTCTCCCTGCTGCCACATAGCGACGCGTTTACCACAAGCCTTTCTTCAACGCTGAAGCAGGCCATTCGCACCGTTGAGACGCCCTCCCTACAGTTCCGGCCCCTTATCCATGCACTTAGGTACCATCCGATCTCTCGACTGGCGGCATCGCACCACCTGCGCCATTTTCACCTCTCAGCTACGCATCTGTGGTCACGCGGCCCCCAACAAATCCAGGCTCCTTATCGGCATCACCTCCTCCGGCCTTGCCTCCAGTTTATAGGCTGCCACCTCATTTTTTCGGTTCATCTAATGAGTGGTGCACCCATGACAACCATCCTATCTGCTTCACGTGTGGTATTGCTAGCCATGTTGGACGCTTTTGACGCCGCTGTCCCACACCTACGTACGCCTTCTTTGGAACTCCTACCTATGCGCCACAACTTGCCACCACGTTTGCATATGAACAAAGGCACTCCGACTTCGATCGCCTCCCATCAACTGCTCGTTTCCAGTCCTCTCGTCGCCGATCGCCGTCGCCTATGCGGCGTCGACCACCTCCTGAGAAGGGAAACTGGTCAGTGCAGTTCCGGAGGCAAGAACTGCAACTTCTTCCCAATTTTTAGGCCTTTATCTTCCCCGCAAAATGTTATTGATGTCATTATTGAGGTAGTCGCCACACTAGCGCTAATTGATACCGTGGCCACCGTTTCAGTGATAAAAGCAAAATTTTGTCGGAGACTCAAGAAAGTGATCACATCACTCTGTGGCATGGTGCTGTGTTCCGCTAGTGCGTAACGCGTTCATCCCTCGGCTTTGTATACAGCGTGCGGGGTCAATCAAAACATTTTGTATATATCGTCCAATTTTCGTTTTACCATCTTGATCGCATGACCTCATTTTGGATTGGAATATTTTATCACATCATGAAGCTATCAACGATTGTTCACGTGCAGAAGTGTCCCTTGTGCCAACATGTGAATTTCTATCGCCCTATCGTTCTCCTCTGCTCTGCAAGCTCATCGGTGACGACGACATCACCTTGCCTCCGGAAGCTTAAGTCCCTCTAAGCCTCTCATGTGTAGCATAACCTAATGCTATGGTGGGGTTTACGCCATCTCTAGTTTTTACTGAACGCAAGCGCATCGTTCTCCCATTCGCCATTGTTACAATTGCGCCTGGTTTAACCGTAATGCAGGTTATCAACCACTTCCACTACCCAATTGGCTTACTACGAGGTGTACCTTTTGGATATTTACAATCTGTTGACCATATTTATGATAACATTCTCCCGATGAAACCCCATGTTGTCATACTGCCACAGTCACCCATGCGTCTGAGCCATCATGTTTGTCAGCCTGCGAAAATACCATTAACACAGACCTTCACCCCTCGCATCGCCGCCAACTTGTTGCTCTGCTCAACAAGTTTCGCTCAGCTTCCGACTTTCGAGAACCTGCTTTGGACAGCACCACAAAAATCACTTATACTATTGACCCCGGCTCACATTCGCCCCTGCAACAGCGCCCTTACCGTGTTTCCGCCGAAGAGCGCCGTGTCTTTAGGGAGCAAGTAGATACCATGCCTTAACGTGGAGTCATACAGCCTTCTCAATGCGTTTGGTCACCATCTGTGGTACTGGTAAAGGAAAAAGATGGCACCTTTAGATGTTGCGTGCACCATTGCCGCCTAAACAAGATTACAAAAAAAGATGTCTACCTGCTACCACGAATAGACTATGCTCTGGACTCAAGCTTCCTTTCCTTTAAGAAGACGCATAATTTTGGGTGACAACAAGCAATGAATTGCTCTCTAACAATGCAGTCACGCACATCTTCATACGTTTTAGGCGTTTCAGCCATGTTATTCTATCGGTCGAAATAGCTAGGCAAACGGCTCACAAACTGCTTTCCCGTTTCACCATTTTCCAGAATGCATTTCCGAAATCACAGAATTCCTCTGCATTCAGCGTGAACCGCTGAAGCAGTATTTCTTTACTTTTTCATAGTTCACCGACTCAGGAGCAGGAATTATTCCAAACACGCTCAAAGCCTCGCAAATCAAACACAGACTAAGTGCCGTCGCCCACTCACTCTTAAGCCATCGTTGTCCCAAAGCGACTCTTTCAAATTGATGCAGATAAGCATCCAGATCATCCATTTTTTCCTCAAAGGGAGTCATCAGCTTGCGTGGACAAATGTACTTCGCTCTAGAGACCTCCTGTTCGACATAAACAGATGATCTAATGTCATCATCTCTAGTGCCAGACGTGTCTGCTAAACGTAATTTTAGGATAAGTATCTCTTTCTGGCCTTACACGCCTCGCGAGCTTTCTTTCCCGCGCGCTCGAACAACGTGAGTGACTCCTCTCGGATGAGCCCCAATGCCGTCACAATTCCCAACAATTATTCGTAGTCCATGCTCCTGTGACGTGACAGACTAATTAGCAAAGATAATTAACCCTGGCAGGCTCGCCGCTGTTCTGGCACAATCTCTATGAATAATCAACGAGAGAGGAACTGCAAGGAACACAAAAACCGTTTATGAAAATGAAACTGAAAGAAGAACCAAATTCACAAAAGACATGTTAAATGCGCTTCGACAATCTCCCTCCTCCCCACACTATATATATATATATATATATATATATATATATATATATATATATATATAAGCAGGCATGGTGGGGTTGAGTGGCCGTAGCGTTTCATATAGTCCAGTAGATCCTCCGTGAGCGGTCACAACCTGGTTTATTTCGACGTTTCGGCCTAGAGTCTGGCCTTCATCTAGGCCAGACTCTAGGCCGAAACATTGAAATAAACCACGTTGTGACCGCTCACGAAGGATATACTGGACTATATATACATACATATATATATATATATATATATATATATATATATATATATTGCCGCGAACCATGCATTGGGTTTGTTTATTTGTGTTTTGCTTTTTCGGCCTGGCTGCGCCGGCCTGTGCTATCACTGTTGGCTGTGTGTCAAGCACGTATTCTGTTCTTTGTGAGCGACATGTATTATCTCTTGTGATAGGGACAGCGTTTCGAACTAACGTGAACCATCTAGCATAATCTCAGTTGTTCTAAAGTGTTTTCGATACAATTCGACTATTCGAGAAACCCTCGCGCCGAGGGATATAAATTCCCGCAGAGCCGATGCCGCGACATTCGATCGCTGACTCTCACTAGCATGCACGTCGTTTTGCCGACCGCTGCTTCGCCGCCTGTGTATTCTTTCCGTTGTTAGGGGAGCTCAAGTTCGCTCCAATAAACTTGTTTTCCTTATAGACAACTGCGTCGTCCTTTGCTGCGTGGCATCTAGTGGAGGTGCTGGGTACATGAACACTAAGCCATTGCCAAGCCGACAAGCAAGCCCAACTCGTGTCAGCCGCCAACAGTAAGGCCTTCAGCCAGAGTTTGGACTGCTCCCGGATAAAAAGAAGAAAGAAGACGTAAAAACCACGATGATCAACGCAGGCACCATGACCAGCGCTACCAACCCTCCCGTCGTTCTGCCACAACCTCGTGAGCCCCCATCATTCCGAGGATCTCCTGGTGAAGACCCGCAAGAGTGGCTGGAGAAGCTGGAGCGCATCCCCATCTTTAACAGGTGGGATGACGAAGAAAGGTTTCGTCATGTCTTCTATTGAAGGCTCCCTAACCGACTGAAGGCATGAAGGCTCCCTAACCGACTGTACTGTCTTTAAGAGGGAATTCCTCAAAACATTCGCTACGGTTGCGCGGAAAGAACGAGCCGCCCTTTTGTTGGAGACGCGAATGCAACACCCTAACGAAGGTGTTGTACTGTTCGCTGAGGAGATGGAGATGCTGTTCCGGAGAGCTGACCCCAAAACGGCAGAAGAGAACAAGGTGCGCTTTCTGATGCGGGGAGTTAAACGAGAGCTCTTCGCTGGGCTCATCCGCAACCCCCCTAAGACCGTCGCTGAGTTCATCACCGAGGCTTCGATGATCGAGAGGACGTTGTATATGCGGCAATACGATAGAGCACTCAACACCCTTTCGGTGAACCCGGTAAACGCCCCTGGATTGGCGACGGAAGACTTGCGGGAGACCATCCGCCCCATCGTTCGCGAGGAACTGAGGAAATTGTTCCCAGCAACGCCACAGCCCCAAGTCGCCTCCTTCGCCGACGACGTCCGCGAGGAGGTTCAGCAAGCACTGGGAAATTCTACGCCGTTGGAAGCACTTTACTAACCACAATCAATGACCTACGCCGCTGCTTCTCGTCGACCCCGACCCGTCCCAACTTGTTATCAAGAGGCCCCACCGTACCGCCACCCAATGTCGCCCGCCCGACCTCCTGTAACCAGAAACCTGGCGCCCAGGAAGACCGAGGTGTGGCGAACGCCAGATAATCGTCCACTGTGCTACCACTGCAGAGAGGCCGACCACGTCTACCGCCGCTGCCCGTACAAGAGGCTGGGTTCGCGCGGGTTCTCCGTCGATGCACCCCGCCCGCGCCCCGGCCAGCACCCATTTGAGATCGAAGAATACCTGTCGAACACCAGCCGTGGACCATTTCGTTCCAACCGTTCGCCATCGCCCTACCCGTACCAATCCCCCAACCATCGCAGCAATGCTGACTTTGCCCGTGGAAGGTCCCGCAGCCCACGAAGGGGAAACTAAAAGCAGCAACTTCTGGAGGTGAAGTTGCACAACGGCGAAAAAATGAAAACCCTCCAACGAGGCAAGACCGTAATTCACGACATGCCCTCATCCCGACGACCCGACGACACCCTGACGAGACCCCAGAAAACGACGACAGCTAGGCTGCGCGACGCGTTCCCGAAATGACGAATCCTGCCGCAAAGAAGACGACGATGACGACGCACAGTGCCCGACCATCAACACGCACAAGCCGCAATACGACGCCCCGACGCACCCGAAATTCGAGGAAAGCGACATCCGACGTCCCGTTGTCCATCGACGGCCTTGACGTAGTCGCCCTCATCGACACGGAAGCCGACTACTCGGTCATGAGCGGGTCATTCGCGTCCAAGCTACAGAAAGTTACGACCAGATGGGACGGTCCGCACATACGCACAGCAGGAGGCCACCTCGTGACCCCAAGCGGAATGTACACATCGCGCGTCACCAAGACGGCACTACGTACCCTGCGGAGTTCATTTTGCCTAACTGCTCCCGCGACGTAATTCTCGGAATGGACTTTTTGACGGACAATAGCACAATAATTGATCTACAGACCACGTCGATAACGTTTTCTTCCGATCACTCCACGACGCCGCAGCCGAACCTCGGACACCGTGCTGCTGTAAGGAACGCCGACGATCACGTCACCATGCCACCCCGCGCAAGCTTGATGATTGCCGTCTATTGTGAAGGTGCTGCTCCTGACGTCGACGCTATCGTGGAGACTGACCAAAGGTTGCTTCTAGACCACGGTGTGTCTGTCGCAAGAGGCATTGCGCGGTTTAAACAACGCAGATCCCACGTTTTGGTCACCAATTTCACCGAGGAGTACCAGTCCTAAACAAGGGCGCTGCAATTGCGTTCCTCAAAGAAACGCAAGAAGCGAGTCAAGTGATCGCGATCGCCACCTTTGAACGCGCACGCGCAGATGCTTCCAGGCTGCCACATACTTTTGACGTGAACCCGGCACTGTCGCAAGAAAATCGGGACAGATTACCGGAGTTGCTCCGTCGCTACAGCCAGTGTTTTTCCTCGAACTCGAAGTTACGTCAGACACCTTTGACGAAGCACCGGATAATAACCGAAGATGGAGCCCGACCTACCAAACAGTCACCGTACCACGTTTCTTCATACGAGCGCGAAGCAATCCGGACTCACGTAGATGACATGCTCAGCGACGACATAACACAGCCTTCGAAAAGTCCGTAGGCTGCGCCGGTTGTACTCGTGAAGAAAAAAGATGGCACTTTAAGATTCTGCGTTGACTACCGGAGACTAAACAAAATCACCAAAAAGGACGTGTACCCCCTGCCACGAATCGATGACGCCCTCGACCACCTCTGTCACGCCAAGTACTTCTTATCCATGGATCTGAAGACCAGCTACTGGCAAATTGAAGTGGACGAGAGAGACCGAGAGAAGACTGCATTTATAACCCCGGACGGTCTATACGAGTTCAAGGTGATGCCGTTTGGGCTGTGCACGGCGCCCGCAACGTTTCACAGAGTCATGGACACTGACCTAGCAGGCCTGAAGTGACACACTTGCCTCGTATACCTCGACGACGTTGTCGTATTCGCCCGGACTTTCGACGAACGCCTCACAAGGTTGGAATCTGTACTCGAGGCCATTCGTACGTCCGCGTTAACGCTGAAGCCTGAGAAGTGTCGTTTCGCGTACGAGGAACTCATGTTCTTGGGTCACGTCGTGAACATTGCGGGAGTCCTACCTGACCCGGCAAAAACATCAGCCATTGCGAACTTTCCAAGGCCGAAAGATAAGAAGGGTGTGCGAAGGTTTCTCGGACTGTGCGCATACTACCGGCGCTTTGTCGCAAACTTCGCACGTATTGCAGAGCCACTCACGTGCCTGACGAAAGAAAGCACCCCTTTCAGCTGAGAAAACGACCAAGAAAAGGCATTCTGCGAGCTGCAACAACGCCTGCAAAACCCGCCCTTGCTCGCTCATTTCGACGAAAACGCCAAAACGGAAATGCACACGGACGCCAGTGATATCAGTTTGGGTGCCGTCCTCGTCCAAAAGCAAAGCGGTTGCGAAAATTGTAATCGCCTATGCAAGCCGTGGTCTGTCGAAGGAGAAGAGAAACTACTCTGCCTCCGAGAAAGAGTGCCTGGCTATTATATGGGCCATTTCAAAATTTCGCCCATACGTCTATGGTAGACCGTTTAAGGTCATGACAGACCATCATGCGCTGTGTTGGCTCGCCAATTTGAAGGACCCCTCTGGCTGTCTTGGGCGGTGGAGCTTGCGCCTGCAAGAGTTCGACGTTACAACAGTCTACAAATCCGGCAGGAAACACTCCTACGCCGACTGCCTGTCCCGCACCCCCGTCGACCCACCACCACAGGACTCCGATGAAGACAGCGCGTTCTTGGAAGTCGTGACAGAGAGTGACCTAGCCGCCCAGCAGCGTGCGGACCCTGACCTCCGCGCCATGATCAACTACCTCGAAGGACGCAACGTCGCCGTGCCTAGGGCGTTTAAGCGCAACTTACCAGCGTTCAGCCTCAAAAACTCCATCCTAGTGAAGAAGAATTTCAATCCCGGAACGAGAACGATTTATCTACTTGTCATCCCCGCAGAGCTTCATGACGAAATTTGGGAAGCGTGCCACGACGACCCGTCTTCCGGACATATCGGAACAGCTCGCACGATTACAAAAATCTAGGCAAAATACTTCTGGCCCCGCCTTACATCCGATGTCACCCACTACGTCCGGAGCTGCCGTGACTGCCAGCGACGAAAAACACCACCGACGAGACCCGCCGGACTTCTGCAGCCGATCGCCGTCCCAACGAGACCCTTCTAACAGATCGGAATGGACCTTCTGGGCCCGTTCCCTACATCCCGATCCGCGAACAAATGGATTGTCGTAGCGACAGACTACATGACGCGCTACGCAGAGACCACCGCTCTTCCGAGGGGAACTGCACAAGAAGTTGCAAAGTTCTTTATTAACCAAGTTGTGCTGCGTGCGACATGGAGCCCCTGAGGTCCTAATCACGGACCGCGGAACGGCCTTCACTGCGGAGCTCATGCAAGGAATCTTACTCTACAGCAACACCAATCACCGAAGAACGACGGCGTACCACCCCCAAACGAACGGACTAACAAAACGGCTGAATAAGACAATCGCGGATATGCTGTCTATGTACGTCGACGTTGAAAGTAAGACGTGGGACGAAGTTCTCCCGTACGTCACGTTTGCGTAAAACACGGCTATCCAAGAAACCACGCAGATGACACCGTTCGAGCTCGTCTACGGAAGACGGCCGACTACGATGCTCGACGCCATGCTTCCGCACGTAGAAGACGACTACCTCAACGCCGACGTCCAAGGATACCTCCAACGTGCGAAGGAGTCCCGCCAGCTCACTCGAGTTTGTATAACGGACCAGCAACTGGTGGATCCCGGACGCTGCAATCTCCGACGCCGAGACGCCGAGTACCAACCTGGAGAGTGTGTGTGGGTTTGGACTCCCATTCGACGAAGTGGACTCAGTGAGAAATTTCTACGACGCTATTTCGGACCCTACCGGATTTTACGACGTGTTGGCGAACTAACGTACGAAGTGGTCCCCGATGGTGACTCCCGTACATCACGACGACGCACGCGGCCCGAAGTCGTCCATGTGGTTCGCTTAAAATCTTTCTACGGATAATAACTAACTTTTATTTTTATTTGTTTGGACTGTCCCTTATGTTAGCGTCGGGTCAATGCACTCTTAGAGGGGGGTAATGACGCGAACCATGCATTGTGCTTGGTTATTTGTGTTTTGCTTTTTCGGCCTGGCTGCGCCAGCCTGTGCTATCACTGTTGGCTGTGTGTCAAGCACGTATTCTGTTCTTTGTGCGTGGCATGTATTATCTCTTGTGAGAGGGACAGCGTTTCGAACAAACGTGAACCGTCTAGCATAACCTCAGTTCTTCTAAAGTGTTCTCGATACATTTCGACTATTCGAGAAACCCTCGCGCCGAGGGATATAAATTTCCGCACAGCCGATGCCGCGACATTCAATCGCCGACGCTCACTAGCGTGCACGTCGTTTTGCTGACCGCTGCTTCGCCGCCTGTGTATTCTTTCAGTTGTTAGGGGAGCGAAAGTTCGCTCCACTAAACTTGTTTTTCCTATAGACAACTGCGTCGTCCTTTGCTGCGTGACAATATATATAAACATATATATATATCTATATATATATATATATATATATATATATATATATATATATATATATATATATATATATATATATATATATATATATAGTTATATATATATATATATATATATATATATATATATATAGATATATATATATATATATATATATATTGAGACGGGTTCTTGAACAAGCAGGAGTTGACTCGGTGAACGAGAGCTTTATTTAGCGCAAGGGCTAACTGAACGCAAGTCTGCGATCACAGCAAGTCTTCTTCTTTTTCTACTCGAGCTCCATGCCAACTGCCCTTGTTACAATAACCCCCGGGCGATGAGGGAGCCATCCTGGCGACCCAAGAACAGGTGTACACAGAAGGGTCAAGATATGGCTTGAGCAGAGAGATGTGTACGAATTCTTGTCCCCGACGGCGCTTGTGCGGAGATGCATCCAGTGGCTCGACAAGGTAGTTGACTGGGGATGTTTGGCGTAAAACTCCATAAGGGCCATGATACCTTGACGACGGCTTGGGGGAGAGTCCTGGAGGATTAGAACGAATCCATAGCCGCACCATTGAGTTCGGAGCAAAGCTCATAGGCGTGGTTTACGCCTCGTGATGATGTTCTGGCGCGTCTGGTCTTGTGACGTGAACGCACGAGGAAGCTTCCGACATTCTTCAGCGTGTGCTGCTGCTCGAGAAACGGTAGTCATCTCTGAAGGGTTCGGTTGATAAGGAAGAATGGCATCCATTGTTGATGATGGCTTGCGTCCATAAAGAAGAAAGAAAGGCGAAATTCCAGTGGTGCTTTGCGTTGCAGTGTTGTAAGCATATGTCACAAAAGGTAGTATGCTACCCCAATTCTTCTGGTCGGATGAAGCGTACATGGCCAGTATATCTCCAAGTGCACGATTAAAATGCTCTGTCATCCCATTAGTTTGCGGGTAATAGGCTGTGGTAGTGCGGTGTATGATGCGACACTCGCTCAACAACGCTTTGATGGCATCAGAAATAAAAACGCGGCCGCGGTCGCTTAGTAACTTCCGAGGTGCTCCGTGCCTTAAAACCAGGTTTTGCAGTATAAAACATGCAACGTCTTTTGCGGTATCAGAAGGTAACGCAGCTGTTTCAGCGTACCGCGTTAGGTGGTAGATAGCGACAATGATCCAGCGGTTGCTACTCGAAGTATAGAGAATCGGACTGTAAAGGTCGACTCCGACACAATCGAAAGCTCGTGCTGGACATGGCAATGGCTGCAAGGGACCTGTGGCATGTTGAGCGGGCATTTTGCGTCACTGGCACATAAGGCAAGACCTTACGTAACGGCGAAAGAAACGGCACATACCGCGCCAGTAGTACCACAGCTGCAAGCGAGTGTATGTTTTTAACACACCAGTGTGGCCACATTGCAGATAATCGTGAAACTTGGCGCAGATGTCAGAGCGCAGATGTCGGGGAATGACAAGCAACCACTTACGGCCGATCAAGCTGTAGTTTCGGCGGTAAAGCAGGTTATCCCGAATAGCGAAGTGTTCTGCTTGACGACGAAACGTCCTGGAAACTGGAGTGGGCGTCCTGTTCGAGAGGAAGTCCAAAAGAGAAGAAATGCAAGCATCTTTGCGTTGCTCGGACGGTATATCTGAAATGCTGATGGCCAAGGCAGCACTGGTGGAGATAGGCGAGCCGACAGGCTCTGAAGCCAATGGCGAACATGACAGGGCATCGGCGTCAGAATGCTTCCGGCAACTACGGTAGATAACACGGATATCGAACTCTTGTGACCGCACTGCCCGACGAGCCAGCTGACCATTAGGGTCTAATAGTGAAGATAACCAGCAAAGCGCATGGTGATATGTTGTAATTTCAAACTGACGTCCGTATAAATGAGGCCGAACTTTTTCGATTGCCTAAATAATCCCGAGGCACCTCTTTTCAATTACACTGTAATTCTTCTCGGCTTTACTGAGGGTGTGGCTGGCATAGGCAAAGACGTTCTCGTAAAAGCCATCCTTGCGTTGGGCCAGTATGGCCCCTAGCGCGACACCACCAGCGTCCGTATGAAACTCCGTAGGAGCAGACGGATCGAAATGTCGGAGTATGGGAGGCGTGGTGAGGAGCCGTCCAAGTTCCTGAAATGCATTATTACATGCCTGCGACCATGCTGACAATTCGGAACTCCCGGCAAGAAGATTGGTCAAGGGGGCGACAATGGAGGCGAAATTGCGGACGCAGCGCCGGAAGTACGAACATAGGCCGATGAAGTTTGAATTCCTTAGATGGTGGTTAGTTTTGAGAACGCCGCGACTGCATTAAGTTTTGTAGGTTGCGGGAGAGTGCCGTCCTTAGAAACCACATGGCCGAGGATTACAAGCTTCTGAGCGCCGAAGTGGCATTTCTTCAAGTTACGTTGAAGTCCCACCGTAGAAAGGCTCGTAAGCACTTGCTTGAGGCGGCGGAGGTGGGTCGCAAAGTCGCTTGAAAATACCACAATGTAGTCCAAATAACAAAGGCACGTTTTTCATTTCAGACCTCGCAAGATGGTATCCATGATCCTTTCGAAAGTGACAGGCGCATTGCAGAGGCCAAAGGGCATAACGGTGAATTCATCTAGTTCATCCGGTGTTACGAACACTGTCTTCGGGCGGTCACCCTCTGCCATGGGCACCTGCCAGTAGCCGGAGCGTAAGTCTAACGAAGAAAAAAGCTCTGCTTCTTGTAGGCAGTCCAAAGCATCATCGGTGCGCGGCAGAAGGTGTACGTCTTTGCGCACTATGTTGTTGACTTGGCGGTAGTCAACGCAGAACCGGATGTATGCGTCTTTTTTTTTTTTGACGAGAACAACCGGTGAAGCCCAGGGACTGTCGGAGGGTTCGATGATGCCACGTTTCAACATTTTGTCCACTTGTTCGTCGATGACACGGCGTGCAGCAGATGACACACGGTACGAATGCTGTTTAGCGGGGCTTGTTGACCAGTGTCAATACGGTGAACGACCGCAGAGGTTCGGCCTAAGCCTGACTGGTCACGATCGAATGAAGAGCGAAAACGGAGTAGAAGATTTATAATCTCTTAGCGCTGAGTTGGTGCGAGGTCAGAGTCGATGGCATCCGAGAATACGTCCAGAACATCATTAGGCGCGTTGGTAGGAGTGACAGCACAAATTTGGAGCGAAACTGTAGAATCGGGTATAGTAGCCAGAAGAATGCGCTCTTAAGGTTCGTAGCTTCCCAGGCATTCTTCACGTAGTAGGAATGATGGGCTGTCCGAGGGATTTCACACATGAATTGCCGCGTGACCATTGCGAAAAACGACGACGGCAAACAGAAGCATGAAAGTTCGACGGCACGCAGATGTGACCGATGGAATAAACAACACAGGCGATTTCGGAGGAGAGGCAAACGACACCGAGACAACAACAGCTGAGAAAGGCGCAATGTCAACGTCAGAAGCAGCAAACACTCTACACAAATTTCCATCGTTGGGGTCATAGCACGGCACAGATAACGCGAGTTCGAAACGAGCACAGTCGACCAAAGCAAAATTTGACGAAAGAATGTCCCACCCAAGGATAACATCATGCGAAGAACGGAATAAAACTACAAATGCGACGACGTACATCGCACCTTGAATGACGACTCGTGCAGTGCACAAAGCTGAAGGCTGAATATGATGGGACGTAGCTGTCTGCAAAGATAGGTCAGTAAGTTGAGTGGTCACTTTCTTCAAGTTTCGGCACAGTTTCTCGCTAAACACAGATTTGGCAGCTCCAGTGTCAACAAGTCCGTGCACCTTTATGCCATCAATATAGAGTTCGATTTCGTTCCGGGGACAACAGTTAGGTCTTGAAATTTTCACTGCCAACGCAGTTCTTGCCTCCGGAATTGCACCCGTCAGTTTTCTCCTCACGGTGGGCTGTTGCAACGTAACATTGGAGAAATAGATAGACGACGAGAAAAGCGTGAACGGCATGAGACGGATGGTCGGCCACCGGGACGTACGTCTAGAGGTGTATCGGCAGGATCGAGATATCGCGGCTGAGTGGACATGATGAGCATGTAATGTGACCGGCCCACGAGTTCACCGGCCCACGAGTTCAAAGATATTGTTCGTGATACTTTGACTGCGCTCTTTAATGATAAAGAAATGAGCTATGGCACTCTGAAATCCCTAATACCGTTGAGCCCAATAGCTGGCTGGTTTTACCTTTTTCCCAAAATTCATAAGAGAGATAATCCCGGTAGACCGATAATTTCTGGAATTGAAACAGTGACTGAGAACCTTTCCCGTTATGTAGATAGCCTCATCAACACCATTCCGTCCAGCTTTTCTTCTTACATTAAAGATACCAATCACTTTCTATCAGATATTGTTGACCTACAGGTTCCTCACATTCGTTTCTCGTTACGTTAGATGTCACGTCACTATATACTAATATCCCTCACTCAGATGGCATCGAGGCAGTTATCTGCGCGTACAACGATTGCGACGCCAACAAACCAGTTTCCGCATCTACGTTAGCTACGTTGCTTAAGCTCATTCTTGAACTTAACAATTTAGAATTTAATGGGACACATTATGTTCAAGCTATAGCGGTACATCTATGGGCACAAGAATCGGACCAAACTACGCAAACATATTTATGGGGCTCCTTGAAAACAAATTTCTTGCAAATTGTGAATACAAGCCATTTTCCTATAAGCGGTTCATCGACGACATTTTCCTAATCTGGCACCATAGTGAATCGCAACTTCTTTCTTTCATAGCAGATCTTAACAACGCTCATCCGGCGATTTCTTTTTCGCACTCATATTCACCTGTGAACATAAGCTTCCTTGATGTCGTGGTCACTCTACGTAACGGGAAGCTGATAACTAATCTTTACAGGAAACCTACGGATAGGCAGCAATATCTTCACTTTAGTAGTAGTCACGTGAAACACAACAAAACTAGTATTCCCTACAGCCAAGCAGTCCGTTTTAAAAGAATATGCTCTGATAGCAGTGAATTTTCCCGCCACTGCGAACAACTTCGGAGCGCGCTCGAAAAACAGAGCTATTCGGCCACCATAATCACAGACGCCATCAAACGTGCAGAAGAGCTTGACCGTTCAGACCTGCTGAGTACTAACAAAAGACCCAAAGATTGTTCGCGGACTAATCTAATTTTGACACATGCGGCCTCAGCTCCAAATGTTAACCATATCTTAAAGAAACATTTTAACATTTAATACAGAGCGAGCGGCTCAAAGGAATCTTTACAGAACAACCACGCGTGGTCTACCGACGATTGCGGAACCTTCGTGATTTACTAACCTCATCTAAAACCATGTGTTCACATTATGAAGGCTGTCATCCCTGCAACACACCACGTTGCAAAGTGTGCGCGCACATGACGACATCTAAAACAGTTTCAAGTACATCGTCCAGTTTTTCTTTAAAGATAAATGGGAACTACACGTGTGATAGTATCAACGTCATCTATCTTCTCGAGTGTTCAACATGCGGTGCTCAGTACATAGGTCAAACAGAGACAAGTTTCAGAATTCGTTTTAATAATCACCGTGCACATGCCGTAAGCCTCCCTAATCTACCGCTGTCGAAGCACGTCAGTATGCCTGGCCATGGTTTCGACAAAATTAGGGCCACTATTATTCAGTCCGGTTTCAAGACAAATCACGATAGGGAAGTGAGGGAATCCTTCTTGATCCACAAATTTAACACCATTCGTTCAGGTATCAATGAAAACGTAGGAAAGCTCACCTGCCTCGCACTATAACAACACGACTTCTTAGATTAGTAAAATATTTTAGTGTATATTAAATTGTATATTAGTCAACCGTGGTTTCTTTACTTTTGAGCTCTTTTACATGTCCTGCCAACCATACTGTGCCCCACGTGTTGATGCGCAAGGCAATTTGAAACTTGTATATTCATGCACCCGTCACATGTCAGTCATGGCAACACAAGGTTCTGACAGATTACCATTTTTTACTTTGATTGTCCTAGCTGCTATACCGAGAGTTCATCACGTGAGCCTATAAAAGCGGCTGCATTGTATCATACCTACTTACTTTGACGAAGGCCGTGCCACGGCTGAAACGTTAGTAAATACGATCCTTTTCTTATGTGCTATCTGCAAGTTAATTCAATATATATATATATATATATATATATATATATGTGTGTGTGTGTGTGTGTGTGTGTGTGTGTGTGTGTGTGTGTGTGTGTGTGTGGGTGGGTGGGTGGGTGGGTGGGTGGGTGTGGGTGTGGGTGTGTGTTTACTGGGTACATATATATACAAGTTAACTTTCTCAAGACAGAATGCACCACCACTTGCCTACAGCTTTGACACTTAATAAAAGAACTACACTTATGTTACAAAACATCGTCATGACTTTGCTGGGCTTACAATGGCCATATGCCAATAGAATAGTTAGAAAGCAGCCCAATTTTAGCTGTGAATACAAAATGAGAACTGGTTACAGTGAGTTCATGCAAATTAACAGACGGCCTATATGTACAATTGGTACTTTCTATTGTGTTTAAGATAACCCTGTTTGCGCAGAATTCACGACTTTTCGGGACACGCTTTCTTTCAAATCGGCCTCGCGGTACTTTAAGAACTTTAAGCTTACATAAAAGAAGCAGATTAAGCGCGAAAGCACGCGGATTAAACAATACGAGCTTTTCAGAAAACATTATTTTTTTCCGCAACACTGGCATGACAAAACTGAGTCATCGCCGATATGAATGTTGTGACAACATTAGTTATACTCGGGTTTCTCATGAAACAATCGAGCGCATGTGGGCTCATATGAGGAACAGTGCTCTGGATATCGTAGACATTGCCGACATAGCTAGCGTATGATTTATTCGCCATATTGATACTTCACTTCTGTTCGCAATTTGCCAGTAGCCACTAATGATGTCGCGTAGCTCAAAGGGCTGCTTGAGTAAGAAGCTAGGCGTATCCGCTTAAATTAAGACTTAACGTGTTCTTTTTTTTTGGTCGCTAGGTTTTTGAAACAGTGAATGTCTTGACGCATTTTCTGCGTATTTATTCGTTTACCATGGCACGTAGCAGGTGTGCATACACTTGTGAAGGCTCATAAACGCATTAAACGCGCTAAAAACGAGGAATTCCACGCTTTCGCGCACGCGCTCCCAATGCAGACGCTCCTGAGATCTTAAGTACCATGGAACTACAGCGCCGCCGCTACTATCAGCCACTGGAGATGCAGCCGAGATTAGGTGCGGCCACCTCGTTCCCTCCAGTGCCCCCTTTTATTATACTGCAGTACCATGGATGGTCGTGCAGGCGGTGTCGTCATGTAAACGTTCGGAGCTGTTTCGTATACAGCTGGAAGCGGGACGGTCAGCGAGTGGGCAGGTGGCGTCGACGAATAAACGTGGCGAGTAGCTTCGTAGATGGCCGGAGACGGTGGCGCACGTGGCCGAGCAACTGCGGCTTCATACGTTAGCGGTGCAGTAACAGTTGGTAGCGCCTGAGCTGTCGGCAATGCTTCGGCAACTTGCGATTGAATGACCTGGCGAAGTGAAGGTGACAAGGATGCTATCGGCTCGGTACTTCTTGTGATTATAGATAGCTGCCGGGCGACCTCCTCGCTTAAGAATTGCTTTATGAGTGGCATCAACGCAGAGTGGTCGGAGGTGTCGTGGTGATAGTCGAAGGATGAGATGTCCGCGGTGTCTTGAGCAGAGCAACGTGTAGAAGCGCGCTGCCTACGCAGCTCATCGTAGCTTTGGCAGAGCTGAATCACCTCGGCAAGCGTCTGTGGACTCTTCGCAGCGAGCATTTAAAATGCCCGTCGTCAATTCCTTTCATGATGTTCTTGATCTTGCCTGCCTCGTACAGAGTCGAATTCACAAGCTTGCAGAAAAAGAGCACATCTTCGATGTAGCCTGTGAAAGTTTCATCTGCTCTCTGTACTCTGTCCCACAAGCGCTGTTCAGCATGAAGGCGGCGGACAGCAGGACGGCCAAAGACTTCCGAGAGGATTTTTGCCTGTTCCGACCAGGTACTGAAATCACTTTGATGATTCCTGTACCATAGTTTTGCCACGTCGGTCAGGTAAAAACTCACATTTGTAAGCTTATCGGCTGTGTTCCACTTATTGTATGCGCTCACCAGTTCATACTCGGCAATACAGTTGTTCCCATCTTGGTCCTCTGTGCCACCAATTATGTGGGGGTCGCGCTGCTGGAGAGCGCCAGCGCAGAAGACAGGCAGAGTTTCGAGATCTAGAGTAGCGGCCTGAGACAGCCTCGGATCAGTCATTGCAGAAGGCCGTTGGAGTGTGTGGCTGCGAAGTTCCAAGGAGAGGACCAGATGTACCCCAGCACTTCCACCTCTTGAAATGGGTTGTTGAACAAGCAGGAGTCGACTTGGCGAACGAGAGCTTTAATTAGGGCAAGGGCTAACTGAACGCAAGCCTGCCATCACAGCAAGTCTTCTTTTTTCTACTTCTACTCGTGCTCTATGTCAATGGCCCTCGTTACAATATATATATATATATATATATATATATATATATATATATATATATATATATATATATATATATATATATATTGTAACCGAGTTGGCTCGGCCGCGATAGTGAGCGCAAGCTGTCGCTCCTACGTAAGCGTGACGTCACCCGCCTGGCCTACTTAAACTCGTCACTATAGGCAATAAAGCGTTGTTCGACCCATGATATCGTCTCGCACACATGGTGGCAGCGGAAAGGAGCCAGTATGACGACACCGCCTACGTTGCCGACACCGCCTGCATTGCCGACAACGCTCCTGCCGCCTCCGAAGCCCCTCGACACATCGCGAGACGCTTGGCTTGGGTGGAAGACCTGGAAAAGTGAGTTTGAACTGTTTTCCACGGCAACTCAGCTGAACAAGCAACCAAAAGAAGTGCAGGCGGCGACGCTTTTAGTGACCATTGGGGAAGAGGCTAGAAAAGTATTCGCTTCGTTCAAGTTTGAGCCAGGAGAGGACACAACCGATGTAACCCTTATAAAAAAAAATTTGAAGACTTCTACCAGCCCGCGAAGAACCTCAATTACCACGAGTTTTGCTTCGGCTCCCGAGACCAAAAAGAGAACGAAAGTTTCAATGACTGGCTTGTCGAACGAATTGCGAACGCTAGCCCAACACTGCGATTTTGGAGACTTAGAAGAGCGCATGCTTCGTAGCCGCATCATACTCGGTATCCGGGACAAGGGACTGCAAAAGAAGTTAATTTCTGAAAACCCCTCTTACCAAAGAGTAGTCGAAATCTGTCCCATCCAAGAGCAAGGCGAGGAGCAGTTTCGACAGATACGTGGCACCACTGAAGGCGCTGAAACTGCAGCCGTAAATGCGTTGGCCAGAGTAACAAAGCCATGTAACAAATGTGGCTACAAAGTTCACCGCGGCAGCCGCTGCCCAGCAACAGGAAAAGCGTGCAAGAAATGCGGAGGATTGAATCATTTCGAGTTGCGGCGATGGCGTAGTGGTTAGAGCATGCGCCTCGCATGCAAGAGGTCCGTGGTTCAAATCCCGGTACCGCGCAGTTTCCAACCGGATAAAAAAAAAATCCGCGTGTTGATGGAACTGCATTAAGAGGCCTGGGGTGCGGCCTCACCGGCAAACACTGCCGAGAACGCACTCCCTCACCAGAGAAGGATTGGCCACCCTGGTGCAGTATCTGGCCACTACCTCCCACATGCTTACGTCAAATAACTCACGGCCCTCAGTCCCCAGCAGCTGCGAAGCAACTGACCACGGCGGCGGTCAGATCTGCAACGCAGCAGAGGGTGCTAAGAATCTCTGGATCCGGACAGGCCGCCATTGGAACCTGAACTTGGCAACGTTTAACGCTAGAACCTTATCTAGTGAGGGAAGTCTAGCTGTACTATTCGAGGAGCTAGAGAGTGTTAAATGGGATATAATAGAGCTCAGTGAGGTTAGGAGGACAAATGAGGCCTATACGGTGCTACAGAATGGGCACGTCCTTTGCTACAGGGGCTTGGCAGACAGAAGAGAACTGGGTTTATAATTCTCAGAAACATAGCTGGCAACATAGAGGCATTAATGAAAGGGTGGTAGGTATCGTAATTAAACTGAATAAAAGATACAAGATGAAGGTAGTACAGGCTTACGCGCCTACATCCAGCCATGATGACGCTTCAGTTGACAGCTTCTATGAAGACGTGGAATCGGCAATGAGTAAGGTAAAAACACAGTATACTATAGTGATGGGCGACTTTAATGCAAAGGTAGGGAAGAAGCACGCTGGAGACCAGGCAGTAGGAGATTATGGCATCGGTACTAGAAACGCCAGAGGAGAGCTACTAGTAGAATTCGCAGAACGCAATAATTTACGGATTTTGAATACCTTCTACCGAAAACGAGAAAACCGCAAGTGGACGTGGAGGAGCCCTAATGGCGAAAATAAAAACGAAATAGACTTTATAATGACTGCACACCCAGGAATCGTGCAGGATGTGGAAGTCGTTGGCAAGGTACGATGCAGTGACCATAGAATGGTACGGTCTCGAATTCGCCTAGACTTGAAGAAGGAACGACAGAAACTGATACGTAAGAAGCCAATCAATCAGCTAGCACTGAGAGGGAAAGTACAGGAATTCAGAGTGCCGCTGCAGAACAGGTACTCGGCTCTTAGTGAGGAAACCAACCTTAGTGTAGATACAATGAATGATAGACTGACGAGTATCATTACGGAGTGTGCAGTGGAAGTTGGAGGCAGGGTAGTAAGGCAGGACACTGGTAAGCTTTCCCAGGAAACGAAGAACCTAATTAAGAAGCGTCAAATCATGAAAGTGTCAAGTACAACAGACAAAATAGAACTCGCAGAGCTTTCGAAGTTGATTAATAGACGTAAGATATCGGATGTAAGAAGGTATAACATGGAGAGAATTGAACACGCTCTGAAAAACGGAGGAAGTGACAAAGCATTGAAGAGGAAACTTGGGATAGGCAAAAGTCGGATGTATGCACTAAGGGACAAAGAAGGCAAAATAACTACCAATATGGATGGGATAGTTAAAATAGCGGAGGAGTTTTACAGAGATCTGTACAGTAGCCGAGGCAACCACGACCTTAATACTATAAGAACCAGCAGTAACCCAAATTACACCCCACCAGTAATGATAGAAGAAGTCAGAAAAGCTTTGGAGAGCATTCAAAGAGGCAAAGCTGCTGGTGAGGATCAGGTAACATCAGATCTGCTGAAAGATGGAGGACAGATTGTGTTAGAAAAACTAGCCACCCTGTTTACGAGGTGTCTCCTGACGGGAAGAGTACCAGAGTATTGGAAGAAAGCTAACATCATCTTAATACATAAGAAAGGAGATGACAAGGACGTGAAGAATTACAGGCCGATCAGCTTGCTCTCTGTAGTATACAAGCTATTTACAAAGGTAATTGCTAACAGAGTAAAGAAAACATTAGAATTCAATCAACCAAAGGAACAAGCAGGATTTCGAACAGGCTACTCAACAATTGACCACATTCATACTATCAATCAGGTAATAGAGAAATGCTCAGAGTATAACCAACCACTATACATAGCCTTCATAGATTACGAGAAGGCGTTTGATTCAGTAGAAATATCAGCCGTCATGCAAACACTGCGGAATCAGGGCGTAGATGAAGTATATATAAACATTCTGGAAGAAATCTACAGGGGATCGACTGCTACCATAGTGCTTCATAAAGAAAGCAACAGAATACCAATCAAGAAGGGTGTAAGGCAGGGAGACACAAGTTCCCCAATGCTATTTACCGCGTGCTTACAGGAGGTTTTCAGAAGCCTAGAATGGGAACAGTTAGGGATAAGAGTCAATGGAGAATACCTTAGTAACCTGCGCTTCGCCGATGACATTGCATTGCTGAGTAACTCATGGGACGAATCGCAACTCATGATTACGGAGTTAGACAAGGAGAGCAGAAAGGTGGGTCTTAAAATTAATCTTTAGAAAACGAAAGTAATGTACAACAACCTCGGCAAGGAGCAGCGCTTCGAGATAGGTAATAGTGCACTTGAAGTTGTAAAAGACTATGTCTACTTAGGGCAGGTAATAACCGCTGAGCCAAACCACGAGATTGAAGTAACTAGAAGAATAAGAATGGGGTGGAGCACATTCGGCAAGTACTCTCAAATTATGACAGGTAGATTGCCACTATCCCTCAAGAGGAAGGTATATAACAGCTGTATCTTGCCGGTACTTAGCTACGGAGCAGAAACCTGGAGACTTACAAAGAGGGTTCAGCTTAAATTGAGGACGACGCAGCGAGCAATGGAAAGAAAAATGGTAGGTGTAACCTTAAGAGACAAGAAGAGAGCAGAGTGGATTAGGGAACAAACGGGGGTTAAGGATATCATAGCTGAAATCAAGAAGAAGAAATGGACATGGGCAGGGCATGTAGCGCGTAGACAGGATAACCGCTGGTCATTAAGGGTAACTGACTGGATTCCCAGAGAAGGGAAGCGGGTTAGGGGGAGACAGAAGATTAGGTGGGCAGATGAGATTAAGAAGTTTGCGGGTATAAATTGGCAGCAGCAAGCACAGGACCGGGTTAACTGGCGGAACATGGGAGAGGCCTTTGTCCTGCAGTGGACGTAGTCAGGCTGATGATGATGATGATGATGATGATGATGATGAATCATTTCGCCCAAGCATGCTCGCAGTCATCCTTCTTGCACAGCGAAGATGCAAAGCGCAGGGAAATACGAGAGCTACATGTTGACGAAAGGTCAGATTTTTTTCTGGAAGCTTTAACTGTGAACGCACTCGCTAGCGACCAGTGGACCGCGACAGTTTCCATTGAAGGCCGTCCGATGGTCTGCAAACTTGATACTGGGGCAAACTGTTGTGTGATTTCAAAGGAAGATGTTTTGTCGCTTCCGAGAAAGACTCGTGAAGCCTGCCGAGCCACGTTAACGAGTTTTTTCGGCCACAAAACGACTGCGCAGTTTAAAGTAAAGTTGTCGCTATCCGTGAACGATAAACAGCACGATGAAACCTTCTTCGTCATAGAGCAAAACGTGCCGGTGACCCTCATCGGAGCAGCAGCAGAAAGCCTTGGCTTGATTTATCGCGTTGATAGCGTCGAGACGCAGCAACTCTACCCGGCGGCTCAGCCCTTCACCGATGTTTTCACAGGATTGGGACAGCTGAAGAATTTTGAGTACGAAATGAAGCTCAAACCCGGCGCCGTCGGTGTTGTTGTGCCAGCCAGAAGGGTTCCGGTCGCCATTGAAGAAAAGTAAAGGCCAAACTTCAACGCATGGAGGAGCACAACGTCATAACCAAGGTAACCGAACCAACAGAATGGTCAAGCTATATGGTAGCCGTAGTTAAATGTGACAAAGTAAGAATTTGTCTCGACACAACGGAGCTTAACAAGGTTATTCTGCGTGAACACTACCCTATGCCTGTTCTAGAAGAGGTCGCGCAACGACTAGCTGGAGCTAAATATTTTTCTACCTTGGACGCAACATCCGGGTTCTGGCAAATAAAACTTTCTGACAGCAGCTCCAGATTGTGCACAATGAGCACGCCCTACGGGCGCTATCGGTTTATCCGCATGCCTTTTGGAATTGCTTCCGCCCCGGAAATATTTCAAGAAGCCATGCACCGCCTCTTGGAGGGCCTGTCTGGAGTAGCGGTTGTAATGGACGACATATTAGTCTGGGGCACAACGAAGGAAGAACATGACAACAACTTGACCGGGGTGCTTGCACGCTGCCGTGAGCACAACCTCCGTCTGAACTCACAGAAATGTGTCTTTTTGCAGGAGCAAGTTCGCTACTTGGGACACGTTTTCACCACGCAAGGACTGAGCCTGGGACCCTTTCGCGTCCAAGCCATTTTGGACATGCCAGCGCCAAGTAACAGTAAGGAATTGAAAGTCTTCCTCGGAACGATGAATTACGTGCAGCGCTTCATTTCTCGAATGTCTGTACTCACCACACCACTTAGAACATTGCTGCGCAAAGATATTGCCTGGGTCTGGACAGAAAAAGAGCAATGCAGCTTCAATGAGCTGCGCCAAGCCTTAGTAACAGCGCCAGTGCTTGCTTACTTCGATCCGAAAAAGCCAGTCACCCTCTCTGTTGACGCCAGCCACATGGGCGTTGGCGCCGTTCTGATACAAGACGGCCGCCCTATCGCTTTCTCGTCTAGATCGCTCAGCGATGCTCAGACGCGGTACGCGCAGATTGAAAAGGAAGCTCTGGCGATTGTGCATGGCTGCGAAAAATTTCACCACTATATTTTCGGCGAATCTGAGGTTACGGTGGAAACCGACCATCGTCCGTTGGTGCCAATTTTCAGTAAACCACTTCACCAGTGCCCACTTAGAGTGCAACGAATGCGACTGACATTGCAGCGATACGCCATTAATCTACTGTACAAGCCAGGAAAAGAGCTGTTTTTGGCTGATGCGCTCTCTCGTTTTCCAAGCAAGGCGTTATTGACGGAAGAAACCGAGCGCTTCAATGTTAACGTCATTGCCCTTGTTCCAGCTTCTGAGCGTCGCCTCGAGGAACTACGTGTGGCAACCGCCAAGGATCCTGCTCTGTCGACCATCCGATCCTATGCAGAGACTGACTGGCCGGAAAACAAAGAGGACGTCCCAGCATGTGCCAGGCCATTTTGGGCGTATCGAGAAGAGATGCATACACAAGATGGCCTCGTCTTTCGCAGCAACAAGAGGCTGATGGGTCGACAGACGAGAACACTGCTCCCGGTTCCCTCCTGCCACCTGAAGCCGGCACCATTTCCCAACAGGAAGGTGCACTCCCGTCTCCAAGAGATTCGCCACAAGCAGAAGGTCTACTACAATCCAGGTGCTCGAGACCTGCGCGCCCTCTCACCGGGTCAGAGGGCCTCGTTGTACGACACGCACACACGGACGTGGTCCCCGGTCGTTGTGCTGGGATCAGCGGGAGCTCCACGCTCCGTACTGGTGAAAACAGAAGATGGCCGAGAAATGCGACGCACACGGGAACATCTCCGGGAGGTTCCAGAGCTACCATGCCCCGACACTACCACAACACCTTCCTCAGGCTTGCCAGGCTCGGGTCCCGTTCCAGAGCCGCCACTACCACGGAGAAGCACTCGGGAACGTCGCGAGCCTCGTCGGTACCCATGCCAAAGCGACCTATATTGCCCCAAGGAAAGGAAGATGTAACCGAGTTGGCACGGCCGCGATAGCGAGCGCAAGCTGTCGCTCCTACGTAAGCGTGACGTCACCCGCCTGGCCTACTTAAACTCGTCATTATAGGCAATAAAGCGTTGTTCGACCCATGATATCGTCTCGTACACACATATATATATATATATATATAAATACGAAAGTAGATGCGCTTTCACATAACAACTGTTTATTGTGCCGACGTTTCGACAGGAACCCTGTCTTTTTCAAGGCATAATACTATATACACATGTTCCGTGCCTTTTTATATCCTGTCGAGACACGAGGGGAGGGGTCAATTGAGAGAGAGAGAGAGAAAAAAAAGAAAAAAGAAGAAACAGCGAAACCGGAGGACAAACATTAAATAAAATATAGAAAATCTAGGAGAAGAAGCAAGACCGACACGGCGTAATTAGAAAGGGGCAGCATTTCAACAGAGTAGGGCAGAGGTAGATGAGGAATGTCATCATTGTCAACAATACCTCCCCCACACCCACACTTCCCCAAGTGGGCAGGGAGCCGCCGTTTTTGTATTTCACTTTTCCGTGTAGTTCGCTGGCGGCTCGTTCCTCTTTGAAGTGTATGACAAGTTAATGGGAAGGGCTTAAGCGCTTTAAGTGCATGCTGGTGGCGCCGGGAGGAACGAAAAAGCCGGTGAATGAGGCACTGCCATCGATATTCATTATATGCATTGGCTCCTTATCAGTGAAGGAACAGAATGCATTGGCTCCTTGTCAGTGAAGGAACAGAATTCTGTTCCTTCACTGACAAGGAGCCAATGCATATATTGAATATCGATGGCGGTGCCTCATTCACCGGCTTTTTCGTTCCTCCCGACGCCACCAGCATGCACTTAAAGCGCCTAAGCCCTCCCCATTAACTTGTCATACACTTCAAAGAGGAACGAGCCGCCAGCGGACTACACGGAAAGGTGAAATACAAAAACGGCGGCTCCCTGCCCATATTGCAAGATGTTTCAGCGCGCGTACAAAGGAAAAAGGACAGGGTAGACAGAAAGAGCGCTGACTTCCAACTAACTTTATTTGACAGAGTGCCAAGAATATATACTGCTAAAAAGGATGATAACAGAGCATGAAGGTAAAGGCACGCCTAATCTACACATCAGTAACAAACACGTGTGACAGGTCCTCTATTGCCTCAAAGCCCAGCTAGGTAATCACGTTCAGCCTGTGATAAAGCAATCGATGATGTGCTTACACATTTATCTCCTAGCAAGTGTATTTTTTCGGCTTCAATAATTTCTCGTGTAAGCTGATCCCTGTGCCTTGCCAATGTTGAGCACTGATCGAAGAGAGGGGTGCACCCACAATCTCGGCAATGAATGCCAAGATGCCCTTGTACCACATTGTGCACATTGTTTCGGTGTTCTCGGAGGCGGTCATTTATGCACCTGCCGGTTTGCCCGACATAGATGCACCCACACGTCAGTGGAATCAAGTAAACGACTCCCACTGCGCATGGGATGTAGCGTGTAAATGACCGCCTCCGAGAACACCGAAACAATGTGCACAATGTGGTACAAGGGCATCTTGGCATTCATTGCCGAGATTGTGGGTGCACCCCTCTCTTCGATCAGTGCTCAATATTGGCAAGGCACAGGGATCAGCTTACACGAGAAATTATTGAAGCCGAAAAAATACACTTGCTAGGAGATAAATGTGTAAGCACATCATCGATTGCTTTATCACAGGCTGAACGTGATTACCTAGCTGGGCTTTGAGGCAATAGAGGACCTGTCACACGTGTTTGTTACTGATGTGTAGATTAGGCGTGCCTTTACCTTCATGCTCTGTTATCATCCTTTTTAGCAGTATATATTCTTGGCACTCTGTCAATTAAAGTTAGTTGGAAGTCAGCGCTCTTTCTGTCTACCCTGTCCTTTTTCCTTTGTTCGCGCGCTGAAACATCTTGCAATATGACTACGCACCAACTAGCCCAAGTTTCCACTCTTGTGAGTTACACTCCCTGCCCACTTGGGGAAGGGTGGGTGTGGGGGAGGTATTGTTGACAATGATGACATTCCTCATCTACCTCTGCCCTACTCTGTTGAAATGCTGCCCCTTTCTTATTACGCCGTGTCGGTCTTGCTTCTTCTTCTAGATTTTCTATATTTTATTTATTGTTTGTCCTCCGGTTTTGCTGTTTCTTCTTTTTTCTTTTTTTTTCTCTCTCTCTCTCAATTGACCCCTGCCCTCCTGTCTCGACAGGATATAAAAAGGCACGGAACATGTGTAAATAGTATTATGCCTTGAAAAAGACAGGGTTCCTGTCGAAACGTCGGCACAATAAACAGTTGTTATGTGAAAGCGCATCTACTTTCGTATTTATAACCTTGCGGCAACCGAAGTTATTCTTCTGCATATATATATATATATATATATATATATATATATATATATATATATATATATATATGTTGCAAAGAGATGCCTTTATTTACGAGAGATGATGAATGCGAGAGTCCAGGCGTCTGGTAGATCGCCGCTCGTGCCCACCTCGTTATTCTCTTCTTCCACCCGTCCTCTCAGTATCGTAGCGATTTCCCCTTTGCAGACGATGCCCACCGGGCGAGTTAGGCTTCGTTGCGATGATGATAGCGCTTTAAACTGGCGACATGAACGACGTTAGTCTTGCTTGAGCGGCGACCAGTTGACAACAGCCGAGATATCACGTATGCGACATCGCTGAGACGTTCCAGGACAACAAACGGACCAGTGTAGTTGGGCAGAAACATTTGGCAGAGGTCTCGCTTGCGAAGCGGCGTCCAAAGCCACACCAAATCCCCTTTCTCAAAAAATACGTGCCGGTGACTTCTGTCGTAACGGTTCTTAGAGCGTTTCTGGGAGACGAAAGTTCGAAGACCGGCGATGCGCCGGGCCTCTTCTGCATGGCAAATGGTTTTGGCGAGATTAGGTTTAGCAGTGTCGGAAAAAGAAAAGCGTCAAGAGCTTTGCGGGGTTGGCGTGCATAGAGCAGATAAAATAAACTGTATCTCATTGTTTTGTGCATTGCAGTGTTGTAGTCTAAAGTTATAATTGGCAAGATTGCGTCCCATGTTTTGTGTCCGGAATCAATATACATGGAAACTATGTTGACGAGAGTCCTATTAGTTCGTTCCGTTAAAACCACTAGCCTGCGGGTGATACAGAGTAGTGCGACGGAAATGGCACGAAGCGAGACGAAGGAGGTCTTCAACTACATCGGCGACAACTTGCCGCCCGCAATCACTGATGATGACACTGGGGGATCCATGGCGTAATACAACGTTCGACAGCATGAACTGTGAAACATGAGTGGCCGTTGCCGCAGGATCGCTGCAGTTTAGGCGTAGCATGTGAGGTGGTCAATGCCCACAATAATTCATCGGTTGCCGTTAGTTGATCGCGGAAAAGGGCCGAGCAGGTCAACACCGTTGACGTGAAATGGTGAACCCGGGGGTGCTATGGAATGAAGTAGTCTAGCTGGCGGAGTTGTAGGACGCTTGTGGCGTTGACATAGCTCACAGCTCGCAACATATGCAGTGACATTTTTTCGCATCTTTGGCCAGAAGAAGCGTTCTTGCGTGCGATAAAATGTCCTAGAAAAACCTATATGGCCAGATGTTGTATCATTGTGGATTGCTCGAAGTACGTGTTGTCGCAGACCGGTAGGCACAACTAGAAGTAGGCGAGAGCCTACGCCGAAATAATTCTTTTTGTAAAGAACGCCATGCTTTAGGACGAAACCACGTTGACCATTCGTTCTGAAATAAATAAAGAATCAAAACTGTTGTCACTGCGTTGCTCTGCTCGAAACGTTGTTAGGTCAGAAAACGGAGTATCCCCTACTGCCAAATATTCATCAAAGCTGTCAGTGTCACTCTCGGTTGTCAGAAGGGGAAGCCGTGAAAGGCAATCGGCGTCAATATGACGACGACTACTCTTGTAACAGACTTCAAAGTCGGGTTCTTGTAACCGTGACGCCCAACGAGCAAGACGACCAGATGGGTCCCGTAGTCCAGTGAGCCAACATAAAGAATGGTGGTCCGTGATAATCGAGAATCGGCGTCCACACATGTAAGAGTGAAACTTGTGCACGGCGAATATAATCGCGAGACATTCCTGCTCTGTGACAGTATAGTTTCGCTCCGGTTTACTTAAATAGCGACTGGCATAGGCAACGACGTGTTCAGCAGCGCCATGGCGTTGGACCAAGACGGCGCCGATACCTACACCACTGGTGTCGGTGTGAACTTCTGTGTCAGCAGACTACTCATAGTGGCAAAGTACGGGCCCTGACGTAAGAACAAACTTGAGTTGCGAAAAAGGCGACTCGCATTCCGCTGACCACCGAAAAGGTGCGTTCTGGTTGAGTAGGGACGTCAAAGGGTTAGCGACGTCGGCGAACTTGAGCACGAAGCGACGGAAATACGAGCATAGGCCCAAAAAGCTTCGCAACTCTCGTACGACTGAGGTTGCTTGAAGCTGCTGACTGCGGCGACTTTCTGGGGGTCGGATCGAACGCCATGCTTGTTCACCAGGTGATCGAGAACGATAGTCTCACGGCTGCCGAAGTGACAATTCTTAGAGTTCAAGGTGAGCATAGCTTTCTCAACGAAGGTGAGAACAATGTCTAGACGATGGTTGTGCTTATCGAATGTACGGCTAAAAATTATAATGTGATCCAGGTAGCAAAGACATACTTCCCACTTTAGTCCACGTAATATAGAGTCCATGAAGCGCTCAAACGTGGCTGGAGCATTGCATAGGCAAAAAAGCATTACATTGAATTCACATAGACCATCTGAGGTGATGAAGGCCGTTTTCTCTTTGTCATTCGGATGCATGAGGATTTACCAATAACCAGATCTCAAATCCACCATGGAGAAGTACGATGCCGAATGTAAACACTTGATGACGTCATCAATCCTGGGAAGCGGGTAGACATCCTTCTTTAGTAACAGAGTTGAGCCGTCTGTAGTCCACGCAGAATCCCCATGTACCATCCTTCTTTCGGACAAGAATCACAGGGGTGGCCCAAAGGCTACACGACTCTTGTATGACCTTTTTTTTAACATTTCTGCTACCTGTTGAGCAATGACCTTGCGCTCCACAGATGAGACACGGTAGGAATTCTGCCGGATAGGGTGAGCGGATCCTGTGTCAATCCCGTGGCGAGTACGCGACTCGGGTACACTTATTTGCTCTTCATTCAGCTTGAAGTCAAATATAGTAGCGTGCTTCGCAAAGACTTTGACCAAACCTTGACGTTTTTCTGATGATAGCGACTTGTTTACCATACTCAGAAAGTTGGCTTCAGTATAGTGCATTGCACGAATATGATCTGCGCTCACGTCACCTAAAGATGCTATAAATTTGTATGCATTTTGTTCGAAGCAGGCGAGTCGCAATCCAAGGGTGTCAGACAGGTTCATTTTAATAGTTCGACACCTATAAGGCTGATCATCTATCACTGATCGACAGGACACAATGTGGAACGAGCACAATTTTCTTGGCGCAATTGAGAGGAACGGGCTCCACAAGAACATCAAACGTGCCGGCGTCCTAGGCAGAGGCGTCCACGCGTACGTTCTTCATCGAGTTGAGCGGCAAGAGAACATCCTCAATGATTGTGATAGATACTTGACAGCGCCTGGGGTTGTGAGTAAATGGCGATAGCATAATCTCGCCAGCATCGGAATCTACAGTAGCACCGCACTCGCGTAGAAAATCGATTCCCAAGGTGATGTCATGGGTGGAGCTGGTCAGGACAGCGAACTCAGCCTCGAACACCTTGTCGCTCAAAGTGACACTAACAACACACACACCGATCGGGCACAGCGTCTCCCCGCTCACTGCACGAAATAATGCACAACTGTTCCAGCAAAACATCACTTTATGTCCTAGCCGCAATTTGATGTTAAGACTCATCACTGAAACAGCTGCTCCAGTATCTATCAAAGCCATCGTAGGAAGTCAATCAATAAGCACTGCGAATTTATTTTGCGTCATAAAAACGGGTGGAGGCATAAGTGGATGCACTGGAAAATGTTCAGCGACCTCACCTCCATTGGTCTCACCACCAAGTTTCCCGGAGGCGGGGAGGTAACGCGTCTACCAGGAGACTGGGAACGGAACCGGCGTGTTGCGGTGGCCGTCAAGCTTCGCTCGGAGGAAGGCGAGTCGTTGCATGAATTCCGGCGGAAATTGCGTCCCACATGTGTATCACTGTGGGTGGTTTGCTGGAAGCCGTCCCCAACGTACGCGTCCCGCATCGAGTGCATGCCACCGAGCCAGCGGTTTTGTCGAGAACCTGATCATCCCTCGTAGTAGCGCTGCTGGGGCGACGCCTCTGACCACAGAATCGAGCCACACGTCCACGGAGACCGCAGTTAGAGCACACAGCGGCCTCACGCACGTCGCCAAACCTTCCACGAGGCGCCATGTACCCATGATCGTCCCACGAAGACGCCATTGTAGGTGGTTGGTGGGAGGCGTTCTGAAAACCACGGCGATGATGTAGGTTGTCAGTTCGGAGCTCTGGTGCTCTTGATAGGGGCACATCATATAGCGTGGCATCAACGGCAGCCCACATTGCGTCGTATGGGGGGGAGGCGTTGCTAGCATGTGCCCTCAGCGGGTTGACAACATCACGTTGTCCAAGTTCCTCGCCTACGATTTGCCTGATCATCGACGAAAGATCACAGGATGATGTTGGAAGGATGACGACACTTGCAACGGTGGTGACGTTGGCAAGTCTACCAAGCTTAGGAGTGATGCGCCTAGCCTTCAGGGTCTCGAACGTGCGGCAGTGTTGAATTACGTCCACTACAAATGCCAAGGTGTCCTTGCCGATGAGGAAATTGTAGACGTCCTCAGCAACCTCTTTGAGCATATGCCCAACCTTGTCATCTTGTTCATGCGTGTATCTACAGACCTGCGCAAATTCAGAATCTCTTCAAAATACGTTGTGCATGTTTCACCAGGGACTTCAGCACGCTGCATCAAAGTTTGCTCAGTGCGCTTCTTCTTCATCAATGGGTCCCCGAAGCAACTCGCTATTTCTTTCTCAAACGCTTCCCAGGTTGTTATTGTTCCTTCGTGGTTTTCAAACACACCAATGCCGTCCTTTGAAGAAACAATCTGACGTTGGACAACCGGGAGGCCACACCCGAACAATTGTACTTACTCACACGGTTGAAGTGTTTCAGCCATTCGTCGACATCTTCTCCGACCCTCCCAGAGAAGCTTCGTGGTACCATGTGTCGGGGACACGTAGCGCCAGAAGAAGAGTGCGTGGTGTCGCCGTCAGCAACCGTATTCAAAGAGAGCGGTGGTAGACCAGCCAGTCGGCGGCTTCGGCGTAGTTCTTGAGGTAGCGCTTCTGTGATCGTTCACCTGGGATCGCTCCGCTGTGCCCGCCCCGCCGCGGTGGTCTAGTGGCTAAGGTACTCGGCTGCCGACCCGCAGGTCGCGGGATCGAATCCCGGTTGCAGCTGCTGCATTTCCGATGGAGGCGGAAATGTCGTAGGCCCATGTGCTCAGATTTGGGTGCACGTTAAAGAACCCCAGGTGGTCAAAATTTCCGGAGCCCTCCACTACGGCGTGTCTCTTAATCATATGGTGGTTTTGGGACGTTAAAGCCCACATACCAATCAATCCGCTGTACCCCGCACTTTCCACCAATCTCGTTACGGTGAGATGCCGTTATTTACGGGAGATGATGAATACGAGAGTCCTGGGATCTGGTAGATCACCGCTCGTGCCCACCTCGTTCTTCTCTTCTCACAGCCATCCCCTCAGTATCAAAGCAATATATATAAACTTCAAGAACAGTGCAGTCTAGGGAAAAACCAATATTGCATTTATTTATTCCTTACAGCTTCGGCAGCTTTTTCGGAGGATCTAAGCGAAATGATACAAGTTCCCGCAGCAGAAGGCCACCCTTACAGTTTGGAGACCCCCAAAAAAAGAAAAAGAAAAGAAAGAACGAGACAAACGGGCGAACGAGGCAAGCAACCGACAACAGGAAGACGAATATGTTGGACACTCGGAAACCGCGTTCCATTTGCATTTCAACAACTCCAGGGCACACGTAAAGGGCCTTCCAAATTTGCCGTTCTCCAAACATATTAACCGGCTTTCAGAATCCTACAATCCGGCTTCCAGAACACGCAGCGGCGCGAACAGTGGGAGTCATACCTAATAAAGAAATTCAGATCACTTACCCACGGAATCAACGAGAGCCCTGTGCGACTGACGTGTTTCCGCGAAGCTTCGTGAAACACAGAAAGCGAATTACTCAATTAATTCATCTATGCATACTGAGGTCGCAAACATAGGATGATATATATAACGCGTGAAAATAATGAATTCGATGATACGTGCTTCAACTGGCGCGTGTTAGTAATATTAACTTTCATTTTTAGGTATTTTTTTACTTTTTATTTTTGTATATGTTTTTGTTTGTTCATCTTTTAAAGAATATCCATTCATTTATTTTGGGTATGACTGGTTATACAATTTTCTGCAGAAGGGGGCAGATGGGGAGAATGGGGAAAAGCACGTTAGCTTTGCATCGTTGCCAGTGTTTTCCTAAAGTTGGAGCAGGTCATATGTTTCTTGTGCGTGTGTGAGGCCCGACGCCAAGGGCCAGCCGCCGAACCACGTGAACTTTAACTCGATTCATGTGTGGGATGCGAGTAAGCGGCAATGTGTTTCACTTTTTCCCTTTTCCTCGGTCACCTCCGCTGGCGGCGCGTCTTATCTATCCCTAGTAACAATGCATGGATTACCGGCCTGCTTCCGGATGCTGTTCGTCGTTTTTGTTTTGTTTTGTTTCCCTGGGAGGTTGGCTCATACCCACTCAGGGGGATTGGCCAAGAAAGTGTAGTGCAGTTTTTCTGTGATAAATTCTACTATGTGTAAGGAATTGGAATTATAATAAGACTAATGTAAATATAAAAACAACATAAAAAGAGCAAACGAAAAAGAAAATCAAGTTGAGCAATTTTGAGATTGGAGGTGTTATGATTACCACTCAGCTGCGTTTACTTCACTCTGCCCTGGGGAGTAATAAATAATTTTTTTTGATTGAAGATCACAAAGGTATACGCTTGGTTGCCTGAATATAATCGCAAACGGCATTGAAAGCATCCCTGTGGCAATGTCCCAAAGCTGAGGCGCCAAAGCTTAGCGCCGTTTCCGCCGTCAATCTAAGGCCTATTTTCCGAAATGGCATAACTAGTAACCTTTTTCTAAGTATCTCGTAGCGGCGACAATGCAAAAAATAATGATCTAGTGATTCTATTTCTCCGCAGAATGCGCAGAGGGGGGATGTTGTCTGACCAGCTCTGTGTAGATACAGGTTTAGGGGGGGGACACGACATCGAAATTTAGTAATTAAGACTTCGAGCTTTCTGGACTGACTCCAGTGGTGTTGCCATGGAAACATGAGGTGGTTATAGTCTGTCCATGTAGTTACTTTTTCTATCGTATCAGTGGAGATTGCTGATTTACGATATCTTATAGCCGTGATATATTCAACATCTGGCAGTATGGACAAAACTGGCCCATCAAGTGCGGCTCGTGCTAAGGAATCGGCCAATTCATTTAATCTTAATCCACAGTGTCCCGGAACCCATAGTAATCTCAGGAGTCTCAACTGCGGGGGTACTAATGTTTTGAATGTGCTTAGAATTCAAGAGTTCTCTGAAGCTGTCAGAGCTGCACAAACTGAAAGAGAATCCGTCATTATTACTGCGTTGTTTTGATTTAATGGAAATTTTCGAAGAGCTAAAATAATCGCCAAGAGCTCCACTTCAAAAACTGGAGTAAAATCAGGCAGTCTCACTGAAAAGGACCAGTCAAGCAAATCAGAGGCAATGCCTACACCTGCCTTTTGATTATTTACGGAAGCATCTGTGGCTATTATATTTTCAATTCCTGCATGCTCCAAGTAATCTAATAATATGTTATTTAAAAATTTGAGGGATTGTAATTTGGCGTTTAGGGGGAATATATCATCATACTCAATAATAACATGACAATTCGAGTCATTAGTCTCAATTACATTTCTAATGTTCACATTTATACTTTGTAGATTTTTTTGTACAAACATTATCTGAGGTGTGTGAAACCGTGGCCATTGAGCAAGAAAGAAGGCGTCTGGGTTTGCGATAAAAGCATATTGAGATCTTCTTGCCGGTAAGCTATAAAATTTTAAAAATGCTTGTACGGTCAAAATTCGAAATCGACAAAGTAGTGTAGGCAGGCGCGCTTCCTGGTACAGTACGTTGATAGCCACAAATCTAGGGAGTCCCAGACACATTCGCAGTGCTTCTCGCTCCAAGACAACTAGAGGTTTCGTTTTATAAGCAGGGCCACCCGAGAATAATATGCAGCCGAATTCCATGATGGGGCGCATGTACATCTTGTACAACGTTATCAAGGTGTGCCTCCGTAACCGATATTTCCTGTTCGTCGCTCCTTTCTTCTTCTTCTTCTTCTTCTTCTTCTTCTTCTTCTTCTTCTTCTTCTTCTTCTTTTTCTTCTTCTTCTTCTTCTTGTCTGTTTATTGCCTCGTTTGCCCGGTCGACTCGTTTTTCTTCTTTTCTTTTTTTCTTTTCTTTTTGTTTTTGTTTTCATTCCGGGGGTCACCAAACTGTTAAGGTGGCCCTCTGCTGCGGAATCATTTCGCTTAGATCCTCCGAAGAAGGCTGGTCCACCAGCTGAAATTGTTAGGAATAATTAATTATTGTTCTGTTTCTTTTACTGCACAATTCTCGAAGTTTAAAATTTTTGTTATGGTAGACAGCAGAAACCCTGATCATCTATTTCGAACACACACACACACACACACACACACACACACACACACACACACACACACACATATATATATATATATATATATATATATATATATATATTGTAGTGGAGCATACGCACCGACGCGTATGCGCCTTTTGAAGACAACGAAAAGCCCGTGCTCTGCTTGCGCGAGAGTTTGTGCCGCCTTTGCCAGACTTGCCGTACGCCCACTTTCCGTTGCGACCTCGTTGCGACTTCCCTGCTCGAATAAACGTCATCACATTTGGTGGAGGCTGCTGAGATCCCCAAGCAGACCTGGAGCTCCGCTCTCGCAAGTTGACTGAAAGACTACCGCGAAACATGACTGACGCAGTCGCCAACCAGCCCGTCCCAGCCCAGCCAGCACCATCGGCTGCCCCGTCTACCTGCCCCGGCGCTACTCGCCAGCGGGACCCACCAATCTTCAGCGAAAGTGGTGAGCAAGACGTCGAAGACTGGCTCTCCTTGTACGAGCGCGTAAGCGCCAGTAACAAGTGGGACGACGACTCTAAACTTGCCTACGTTATCTTTTACTTGGCAGACGTAGCTAAGCTTTGGTTTACCAACCGCGAAACCGCCATCGCCAACTGGTCCTCCTTTAAGACCCTCGTAACTGAAGCGTTCGGCCGACCAGAGGTCCGCAAGCTCCGCGCTGACCAGCGTCTGCGCCACAGAGCCCAGCAACCTGGTGAAACGTTTGCGAGTTACATTGAAGATGTGCTTGATCTCTGCAGGCGTGTTAACCCATCTATGCCCGAAGAAGAGAAAATTCGGCAGATTCTCAAGCGCATTGAGGAAGGCCCATTCCAGATGTTGCTAGCGAAAAGCCCGACCTCGGTGGCAATCCTCGTAAGCCTGTGCCAGAGCTTCGATGAATTACGCCGTCAGCGTTCCATCGCCCGACAGAGTGTCTCACCACCACATTCGATCTCGGCTGTTGCACTCGCAAATGCCAACGTTCGCCAAGAAAGTCTGTCCAACCAGACCAAAGACTTCATCAGGGAGGAAGTCGCCCGACAGCTCTCTCTGCTGCCGCATAGCGACGCGCCTACCGCAAGTCTGCCTTCGACACTGCAGCAGGCCATACGCACTGAAATTTGCGATGTCCTACCTACAGTGCAGTCCCCTTACGCATGCACTTCAGCCGCATCTAATCTCTCAGCTGTCAGCTACGCACCACCTGCACCATCTTCACCTCTCAGCTACGCAGCTGTGGTTGCGCGGCCCCCACCGCATCCAGTATCCTTATCGGCTCCACCTCCTCCGGCAGCGCCTCCGGTTTACAGGCCCACACCTCGCTTTTTCCGTCCATCTAATGAGTGGCGCACCCATGACAACCGTCCTATCTGCTTCGCGTGTGGCATCGCTGGCCACATTGCACGCTACTGCCGCCGCCGCCCACACCTGCGTACGCCTCCTTTGGAACTCCTACCTATGCGTCGCAGCAGGCGACCACGTCTAAATACGAACAGAGGCACTCTGACTCGGATCGTCGCCCATCAACTTCTCGTTTCCCATCTCCTCGTCGCCGATCACCATCTATGCGACGTAGACCGCCTTCTGAGGAAAGAAACTAATCAGTGCAGTTCCAGAGCAAGAACTGTCACTTCTGCGCAATTATCAAGGCCTCCGTTTTCGCCGCAAAATGTTGTTGATGTCAATGTTGAGGGAGTCGCCACACAAACGTTAATTGATACTGGGGCCACCGTTTCTGTCATGAACCAAAATTTTGTCGCAAACTGAAGAAAGTGACCACATCTCTCTGTAGCATCGTGCTGTCCACGGCTAGTGCGCAACGCATTCAGCCCTCGGCTGTGTGTACTGCGCGCGTCGTCATCCAAGATGTTTTGTACATCGTCCAGTTTTTTGTACTACCATCTTGCTCTCATGACCTCATCCTGGGTTGGGATTTCTTATCAGGTCATGAAGCTATCATCGATTGTTGCCGTGCGAAAGTGTCCCTAGTGCCAAGCTGTGAATTTCCATCGCCCGACCATTCACCACTGCTCTGCAAACTCATCGCTGACGACGACATCAACTTGCCTCCGGAAGCTTCAGTCCCTATTAGCCTTTCATGTGTGGCGCAACCTGACGACACGGTGGTGTTTACGCCATCGCCTGTTTTTACTGAACGCAAGGGCATCGTGCTCCCATTTTTCGTTCTTACGATTGCGTCTGGTTTAACCGTAATGCTGGTTACCAACCACTGCAACTACCCCATTGGCTTGCTTCGTGGTGAAACGTTAGGATATGTGCAACCTGTCGACCATATCAATGATATTATTCTTCCCGACGAAACGCCATGTCACATTGCCGCAATCACTCAGGCGTCTGAGCCATCAAGCTCGCCAGCCTTCGACAATGCTATTGACGCAGACCTTCCCCCCTCGCATCACAGCCAACTTGTTGCTCTCCTTAACAAGTTTCGCTCTTCTTTCGACTTTCAGAAACCTGCTTTGGGCCGCACCACGACTGTCACTCATACTATTGACACCGGCTCACATTCGCCTCTGCGACAGCGTCCTTACCGCGTTTCTGTAGAAGAGCGCAGCGTCATTACGGAGCAAGTATATAACATGCTTAAACGTGGAGTCATACAGCCTTCTCAAAGCGCTTGGTCGTCACCCGTGGTTCTGGTAAAGAAAAAAGATGGCACCGTTCGATTTTGCGTGGACTATCGCCGCTTAAACAAGATTACGAAGAAAGATGTCCATCTGCTACCACGAATAGACGATGCGCTTGACTGTTTACAAGGCGCCGAGTACTTCACATCCTTGGACCTGCGTTCTGGGTATTGGCAGGTGCCAATGGCTGATTGTGATCGCCCTAAAACAGCCTTTGTAACGCCGGATGGCCTATATGAGTTCAAAGTCATGCCATTTGGGCTCTGCAACGCACGCGCCTGCAAAGTTTCTGCGCATGATAGATACCATATTGCGGGCCCACAAGTGGAAAACTTGCTTGTGTTACCTGGATGACATCGTAGTCTTTTCAGCTGATTGCCCGACACATCTTCGTCGTCTCCACGAGATTCTGACGTGTCTAGCTTCTGCAGGCTTACAACTTAACACCAAGAAGTGCCACTTCGCAGCCCGAAAATTAACCATCTTGGGACACGTCATCACAAGAGACGGTGTTCTTCCAGACCCCGATAAGCTTCGAGCTGTCGCCGACTTCCCAATTCCCACATCACTGAAAGCCCTAAGAAGTTTCGTTAATCTTTGCTCTTACTTTCGTCGCTTCGTGCGCAACTTCCCGTCCATCATTGCACCTCTGACTAGTCTGCTTTCCAACAGCAAAGGTATATCTGCATGGTCACCTGCATGTGACGATGCATTTCACCAGCTGCGCCACCTGCTGACCTCGCCACCTATTCTTCGCTACTACGACCCCACTGCTGCCACAGAAGTTCACACTGATGCAAGTGGCGTTGGTCTTGGCGCAGTTTTGGCACAACGGAAAGGCACCCAAACCGAATACGTAGTCGCTTATGCAAGTCGCGCTCTTAAGAAGGCTGAATTGAATTACTCCGTGACAGAGAAGGAGTGTTTGGCCATAATCTGGGCGCTTACGAAGTTTTGCCCGTACCTTTACGGCCATCCTTTCGACGTGGTCACAGACCACCACGCTTTATGTTGGCTGTCCACCTTGAAAGACCCGTCCGGACGTCTGGGGCGTTGGGCACTTCGATTGCAGGAATACGACATCCGTCTCCTATATCGTTCCGGTCGCAAGCATACGGACGCCGACGCACTTTCCCGATCACCATTAACACCAGATGTGGCTTCTCTGTCGCCCCCTTTTACCACCTTGTCACCACTCGAAACCACTGATATGCTTTCGGAGCAGCGTAAAGAGCCATACCTTGCCTTGTTAGTCGACTACCTTACCGATCCGTCTGCTGTCCCTTCCACGAGAGCACTACGCCGGCAAGCAGCCCACTTTTCCTTACGAGACAACATTCTGTACCACCGCAACTACATGCCTGGTGGTCGGAAGTGGCTCCTTGCTGTCCAACTTATAGCGCTCTGACATCTGCATGAATTTCCATGCAGATCCCCAAAGTGCTCACGCAGGTGTCCTGAAAACCTACAAAAGGCTGCGCCAACGATATTACTGGTGAGGAATGTATGTTTTTGTGCAGGAATACGTTCAGGCTTGGACCACTTGCCAACAGAACAAGACACCTCCGCGGCACCTTACTGGCATGTTACAGCCACTCCCGTGCCCGGCTCACCCATTCGACCACGTGGGTTTAGACCTCTATGGCCCCCTCCCATATAGTAGCTCTGGAAACCGGTGGATTATTGTCGGAGTCGATCATCTGACACGCTACGCTGAGACTGCAGCTCTACCGGCAGCGACCACTCACGAAGTTGCACTCTTCATTCTCCGCAGCTTCATTCTACGCCATGGTGCTCCGCGGCAATTACTCAGTGATAGGGGTCGAGTGTTCCTGTCGGAGGTCATCCAAGCTATCCTCGCTGAATGCAACATTATCTACCGGAAATCTACCGCATACCATCCACAGACAAATGGTCTTACTGAGTGGTTCAACCGCACACTTGGCGACATGCTGAGGATGTAAACCTCCTCCGACCACACTAACTGGGACGCTGTATTGCCCTTTGTTACCTTCGCCTATAACACCGCGACGCAAGCGACTACCGGTTTTTCCCTGTTCTTTCTATTGTACGGCCGCGAACCTTCCCACCCACTCGACACTATAGTACCGTACCGCCCAAATGCATCTGAGTGCTCCCCGCTTTCGGAAGTCGCCAGGTACGCTGAAGACTGCCGTCAGTTGGCTCGGTCTCTGACAAGTGAGGCTCAAGCTCTACAGAAGACTCGACACGACGACGCTCACCACATAGCTCCTACATTTCGTGCTGGCTCCCTTGTGTGGCTTTGGGTGCCCCCGCACGTTCCTATCCTGTCTTCTAAACTTTTGGCCCGGTACCATGGTCCATACCGTGTCATTGACGCGACCTCCCCGGTGAATTACATCATCGAGCCATTAACACAATTACCAGATTTGCGCCGTCGAGGACGCGAGACCGTACACGTCGACCGTCTCAAGCCCTACTACGACCCCTTCATTGTGCCTACTCCCTGAGTCGCCAGGACGGCTACCCTTCACCCCGGGGGTATTGTAGTGGAGCATACGCACCAACGCGTATGCACCTTCGGAAGACAACGAAAAGCCCGTGCTCTGCTTGAAGTGGTTCTTGAGAGAAAGGAAGAGAAAAGTGAGCCACGTTATTGTCTGCTTCAGTGAGCGACACCGCCACAGAGCTCACAAAGGGATGGGGGTAAGGAGGGATAAAAGGGTAGAAGTAAAGGTATAGGAAAGAGGAAGAAGAAGCAACAACAAACTGAGGGGATAGGAGAGACAGGAAAGATGGAAGAACGGTCACTGGAGTCCGAGGACGGGGTACACTTGCGAGAGATGGTGTCGGCGTCTGTAGATGGCGTAGAGCAGGACCAGTAAATCAGAGCTGCGCTGTCGTCGAAGGTCGTCGGCGAGCGCGAGAGTTTGTACCGCCTTTGCCAGACTTGCCGTACGCCCACTTTACGTTGCGACCTCGTTGCGACTTCCCTGCTCGAATAAACGTCATCATATTATATATATATATATATATATATATATATATATATATACGTTGCGAGGAAGGAAGCGCACTGGCTCCGTAGTAAAAACGGAAGCGAGAAAGCACGACGTACGAGGAAACACTTTTATTATACACATACGTTTCAGCTGGTGGGCCAGCCTTCGTCAGTGTGGTCACACTGACGAAGGTTGGCCCACCAGCCGAAACGTATGTGATTAATAAAAAGCGTTTCCTCGTACGTCGTGCTTTCTCACTTCCGTTATATATATATATATATATATATATATATATATATATATATATATATATATATATATATATATATATATATACAAGACCAGAGAGTCGTATTAACAGCGTGCAACAGGTGGTGCATTGACTTGGCTCCGGCGTAGAGTCGTGTTGCTCGTCCCATCTGCGAAGCTTGTTGTCTCGATGATGCCGGTCGTAAGCTGCACCATTGGGTCCCTATGGTATCCGGTCACTGCAGCGTAGGGTCCCCACAGCAGCTGTACCGCTTGTAGTTCTTGGTGCACCGTCTACAAAGCGCTGTTGCAGGCTATTTGGCGCGTGACAACAAGGTTATGGTCACCTGGCCGACCTGGTCGAACTCCTGGGTGCGCCCCGCCGCTCAAAGCGCACTGCTGCGAAGACTGGGGTACGTCCTTCCTAGAAGCTGTGCTCGTGGGGTTTCGGCGAATGTCGTGCCGCTTCTACCTCTCGTCAGCGCACGTCTGTGTTCCAAGCACCCGCGCCTTCGTCTGTCTCGACCACGTCGTCGCTCATGCCATTTTTCTTCTTATTCCTCTTTTTTATGATCTCTCTTGATGATGATGATGATGATGGACCTTCGGATTTGCTGGCACTCGCCCGCAAATAGGGATCGGCCAAGACCCGGGCGGCAGGTTCATCAAGTGTGTTCAGTCAGGCATTCAGGTAGTCTCGTAGCCGTAAATAATAACAATAGGCTAACAGGGTAATCTCTTTGTTGCCCGCATGTACTCGCACACAGCAGGGAAAACCTCCCTGTGGCTATAACCTAATAATCCCTCCGAAGGATAAAATTAGTTCCACGTTTATTTTTAAACCTAGCTTCTCAATTGGCTCAACCAGGTATCTTTTCCTTTGATAAGCATAACGTTTACAGGATAAAAAGAAATGATCTATTGATTCCGATTCCTTGCAAAAGAGACACAACGGAGATGCTGTTAGTCCAGCTTTATGTAGGTAGTAATTCAGATGCGGAATTCTGCATCGTATTCTGGTGATTGTAGTTTCTAACTGCCGAGATACACACCACTGTTTGTTCCAGCAATATCTTAGATGTACGAAGTCTCTGACTTTATCCAATGATAATTTTTCTATTACTTTGTTCAAACAAGCCTTTCTATATCTGAGTGCTGTTACGTAGGCAAAATTAGGTAAAATAGGTAAGATTGGTCCGCTTAAAGATGCTTTGGCTAACGAGTCTGCCATCTCATTTGGATAAATCCCGCGGTGGCCGGGTATTCATAGCAAGTGAAATTTTTTCAAGTTTTCTGGTAAAAACTTCTAATAATACTCAATAATGTCAAATTTTTTGCTGTAGATAGTGCAGTACATACTGAGAGAAAATCGGTAAATATGACCGCTTCTGATTCGCTTGCAGGAAGTTTATGAAGCGATAGATTTATAGAAAATAATTCAGCGATGATTATAGGCGTGTAATCTGGTAATCGAACTGAAAAGGACCAGTCGAGAGAAGTGCAGAAGATGCCTATTCCAGCCTTTTCCTTCAATACGGATGCATCTGTCGCAATAATGTTGTTTATGGACAGATGAGTCAAGTAATCTTTTAACCGGATATTTAAATAATGAAGGAGCAGTTGTTTTGCATTAGATGGGAAAATATCATCACATTTAATTTCAAGTTTTTAATTAGGTGTCTTCGTTATGCAAATTTGATAAATATTTACATTGAGAGGCTCTAGCAATGCTTGGACGAACCTAATCTGAGGGGAGTGTAGTCTAGACCATTGTGTTCCAAAGAATGCGGTTGGTTCTTGAATAAAAACGTATGAAGCTTGTCGCAGAGGCAAATTGTATATTTTTAAGAAAGTTTGAACTGCAAGTATTCTAAACCGAGTTAACAAAGGTAGAAGGCGCGCTTCCACATACAAAACATTATTTGCCACAAATTTTGGGAGTCCAAGACACAAGCGCAAAGCTTCTCTTTCTAATAATAATAATTGTCTTATCTTGTAAGACGCGCTGCCTGAAAACAATACACACCCGAATTCCATAACAGGCCTTACATACATCTTGTAAATTATTATCAATGAACTCCTACGCAATCCTCTTTTTCTGTTTTCCAATTTGCGTAACCACCCCAAGGCACGTGACGCTTTACAGCCAACCTCGTCTATATGGCTTTTCCAATTTAGCGTCCTATTATATACGATGCCTAGGTATTTCAGGAAATCGACCTGGGGAATGAGCTCGGTACGATACATCAGGGAAATGTTGACACGATGCTTAAAACAGAATGGCAGAAGTGCGCTTTTTCTGACGTTCGATGACATATGGATATTGTCAAGCCGTTCTTCTAGCATGTTCATGTAAATCTGTAATGCCTGATACAATGAGTGCAGATCACTGTTTGTTGCGAAGAAAGCAATATCATCTGCATATACGTAAATTTGGAGATCCTGATGAGTTGGAATGGAACTTAGTAATATGTTGAATAACACCAGTGATAATACTGAGCCCTGAGGTACACCTCGTGTCTGCTTAAATCTTTTAGAAGAGCATCCATCCAAGAAGCAATAAAATTCTCTGTCTTTCACAAACTCTGTAATTCATGCAGTTATATATTTTGGAAAGCGATGGTCTTGCATCTGCTGGATTAAGATAGGATATTCCACTTTGTCGTACGCTTTAGCTAAGTCTAGAGTGACTAGTGCACAGTATTCGCGACGATGCCAAGCCAGCTGTATGCGACTTTCCAAATCCACATGTGCACACCAAATGGAGTATCCCGATCTAAAGCCAATTTGTCTGGGGTTTAGTATTGTATGTTCATTCATGTAGTTTATTATACGGGCATTTAAGACTCTTTCTACAAGCTTGACCAGGTTAGACGTCAATGAAATAGGCCTTATGTTATCCAGAATAAACTCCATTCCCTGTTTTTTTAATTATCGCAATTAGTTTGGAAAGCTTCCAATCTGTATCCGGCAAGGCTATTGCGTCACGACTGCGCATCGGACATGCGCAGATACGGCGCGCTATCGTGCGCCTATATAATCAGTGACTGAATAAACCGATGCCACTTGTTGTTCTGGCCATCATGCTGTATCGTCGTCCTTGCTAGTTACATGGTGTCAGAAGTGGCCACCGTGGACCGAAGCACGGCAGCAACGGCGCGGAATCGCCATGGACCTACTGAAGCCACCGGAGCCATTGCGCCTATCGGGCAACTTGTCTGAAAATTGGAAGCGCTTCAAGCAAAGGTTCGAGCTTTTTCTGCAAGCAACGGCAGCCGAGAAGTCCCCGAGAAGTGACTCCTCGAAAGTGGCGCTCTTGCTGAGCTTCGCGGGAGACGAAGTGCTCGACATCTTCAACAACTTTCAGTATGGCCCCGGAGAAAGCAAGGAATGTTACGACACGGTCGTGCGGAAGTTCGACGCCTACTTCTCCGAGGTGAGCAATGAAATTCACGAAAGATATGTTTTTCGTACACGAAGCCAGGCGGAGAAAGAACCTTTTGAGAAGATTGTGCGGTACTTAAAGAAGCAGGCGACTCAGTGCAACTTTGGGGATCAGCACGATTCACTGATTAGAGACCAAATTGTGTTTGGTACGAACGACCCAAAGCTGCGTGAAAGAATGCTTGCCTAGAGAGGCCTGACGCTACTAAAAGCCGAGGAAATGTGTAAAGCGGCAGAAGCAGCGGCACTAAGGAGCCTAGTTTGGAATAGGACAGAAGACAGCATTGAAGCAGTTTCAAGTGGCGAAACGGTGACGAAAAAACGGCAGCAGCGGAAAAAAAAGCAGAGTCGCAATAGTCAAGATATTTGCTGCAGGAAGTGCAACCGCAAACATAAACCTAAGCAATACCTCGCGTATGGTAAATTATGTCATTCTTGCCGCAAATACAATCACTTTGCAAGTTGTTGCCAGAAGTCTACCGCTGTTAGCGAAGTAGCTAATCTCGTTGAGAATGACTTTGAGATTCTCGAAATCGGCTCCGAAAATTGTCGCAAAAAAGACTGGACATTCAAGGCTCGAGTAAATGGCAGAGAAGTGACGTTCAAAGTGGACACCGGTTCGCAGGCAAGCTTACTTCCATTTACAACGTACCGTAAGCTTGGATCCAAAGAAGCGTTGCAACCTACCGGGTCAGTGTTGCGCGCCTACAATGGGGGTGTTATTTCAAGTTATGAAACAACGTCACAGAAAGTATCTGTCGGAACCACCAAGATAAGCGTGAAATTCTTCATCGTAAAGAATGGGCGCCAAGCCATCTTTGGGCTCGATGGCTGTGAAGCGCTTGGATTGGTTCAACGTAAGGTGGACGCTGTCAATGCCTCGTCTGCGTATGAAGTTTTCAAAGATTTCAGGCACCTGTTCCAAGGGCTCGGCTGCTTGAAAACGCAGTACAGAATGGTCCTGGATCCAGACGCGGTTCCGGTCGTTCAGCCTGCTCGCCGGGTTTCACTTGCACTTCAGGAACCTCTGAAAATGGAACTACAGCGAATGATCCGGGGGGGGGGGGGCATCATCGTCAAAGAAATTGAGCCAACCGACTGGGTGCGCCCTCTGGTACTGGTTAAAAAAAGATGGTGCTTTAAGAGTTTGCATGGACCCAAGAAGAGTGAACAAGTATATTAAGAGGCAGCATTTCCCTTTACCCAGACGCGAGGACTTGGAAGCACGGCTAACCGGTGCTACTTATTTTAGCTGTTTGGATGCAAACGCCGGCTTTCATCAGGTGCCCTTGGACAAGACAACATCAAAGATCTGTACGTTCTCGTCACCGTTTGGCAGATACCGTTTTCTAAGGCTACCCTTTGGCCTCTCATCTGCACCCGAGGTGTTTCAGCAGGCACTTTGTCAGATATTTGATGGTCTGCCAGGCGTGCTCATATATATAGATGATATTCTGGTCTGGGGCTCAACGGAGGAAGAGCATGATGAGCGCCTCGTAGCAGTCCTCAACACTGCTGAAACAGCTGGATTAACGTTTAATCTGCACAAGTGCAAGTTTAGCGTAAAAGAGCTACGGTTTCTGGGTGATATCATAAGTGCGAACGGCTATCCCCAAATCCAGGGCTCGTAAAAAGTTTGGTTCAAATGCCAGTGCCAACATGCAAGGCCGATGTTCAACGTGTGCTTGGTGTGTTGAACTACTTTGGAAAGTTCTTGCCGGAGCTATCTGAAAGAACGGCCCTGTTAAGAACTCTTATCAAGGCCAGTTCTGAGTTTGAGTGGACTGATAACCACGCCAAAGAGTGGAAAAGTGTCGCGCAAATTCTGACCACCGCTCCCTGGCTCGCAATATTTGACCCACGACGGGAAACAAGGTTGTCTTGCAATGCATCGAAGGATGGCATCGGTGCCGCTCTTCTGCAACTTCACAATAACGAGTGGCGGCCCGTAGCTTACGCATCTCGAGTACTGACAAAGGCAGAAAAACTGTACGCACAGATAGAAAAGCAGGCCCTAGGAACTTGCTTTGGATGCGAAAAATTTCACCAGTTCGTCTACGGCCAGAAAGTCACAATTGAAACGGACCACAAGCCACTTTTGTCAATTGCTCAAAAGGAAATTAGTGACATGCCACCTCGCTTTCAACGGTTCTTTTTGAGGTTGTTCAAGTATGATTTTGTTTTGCAGTATATTCCTGGGAAGCACCTTGTTCTTGCTGACATGTTGTCCCGGTCAACTGCTGACAACCAAGACGACGCTGGTGCTACTACCGACGTGGACGTTCACGCAATCCAGCTTCTGGGTTACCGTGTCACAGAAGCAACGCAGAAAGAACTGCAAGCGGCAACGGCTCGTGACCGCTACCTACAGTCGGTGATCGCAAGTTTGTCGGCGGGGCTTCCAGTACAAGGTGAACTAAAGCCATTTGAGCAAGAACTCTCATTTTCAACGGAATACTTTTAAAGGCGTCGAAGGTTGTTATTCCAAAAAGCACGCAAAAAACTATGTTTGAAAAAATCCATGTAGGTCACCTCGGCATGCAAAAATGCAAAGAAAGGGCCAGACGCCTCGTGTGTCGGCCGGGGCTTAACGCTGAGATTGCTTCCATGGTGCATCTTTGTCCTACATGCCGCAAGTATGCTTACAAACAGCCCAAGGAACCGCTTCAAAAGCGGCCCGTGCCAGGTTGTGCATTGCATAGAGTTGGAGCTGATATTTTTTTGTTTGCGGGGGACTCGTACATCGTTGTCTTTGACGCCTTATCAAACTTTCCGGAAGTTCAGAAACTACCTGACATGTCGGCGCAATCAAACATCGCAGCACTGAGCGCTATTTTTGCCAGATTTCGCGTGCCCATCGAAGTATGCGCTGATAACGGCCCACAATTTTCCAGCCATGAATTTTTTTTTTGTCAAGGAGATACGACTTCACGCACGTCACTTCAAGCCCTCATTATCCGCAGTCAAACGGGCTTGCGGAAAAAGGTGTGCAGGTTGTGAAGCGCATCTTAAAAAAAACTGCAGATTCGGGTGACGACTTCTCACTGGGCCTGCTGGCCTAAAGCTCTACCCCACTGGAGGACGGGCGATCCCCTGGTGAACTACTGCAAAGAAGGCGCCTTCGCGCCAACCTTCCGGACTTCGGTACAGTGACCGCAACCGATGTCAAAAAGCACAGCCAGGCCCAAGGGGGAAGACTTTTGCCTCCTCTGCAGAAGGGTGACGTCGTGAGGCTCGAGACGCTGCATGGTCCCGGAAAACTCAAGTGGTGGGTTCGCCATATCCAAGGTCCTACCTTGTCAAAACGGAGGACCAGAAGCTGTTAAGGCGCAACCGTCGTCACCTACTTCAAACTGGCGAACGGTTCATCGAGGAAAGCGACGACGACATTGATACCAGCTCAGCGGACAACAAAGTTGGTGGCAATCCGACAGTGGCAACTTCAACCTCGGCAGCCAATGGCCGACGTCGGGCGACCCTTCGCCACCTGTGCTGCGTCAGTCAACTTCACCACCGACGCCAGCTTTGAGAAAGTCGACTCGAACCGTGAAGCCACCACAGCGTCTTCATTATGACAAGGACATTAACCAAGAGTATGATATCATTTTTTGAAATGCCATGTACTTACCACTGTTTCGGTGGGTATGTAATTTTGTTGTTAACGGAAAGGATGTATCCGGCAAGGCTATTGCGTCACGACTGCGCATCGGACGTGCGCAGATACTCACGGCGCGCTATCGTGCGCCTATATAATCGGTGACTGAATAAACCGATGCCGCTTCTTGTTCTGGCCATCATGCTGTATCGTCGTCCTTGCTAGTTACACAATCGGCCGGAATCCAAGAATTTTTCAGTGAATAATTAACAATATTACGGATTTCATGTGGCAATATTTCGTATAACACTTTAATCATTGTAGAGGTCACCCCATCAGGTCCAGGAGAAGCGGGCGGTAAGCTCTTCATCACATCCGCCAATTCAGCTAAATATACCTCCTGGAAATCACAATCCACCCTTAATTTCACCATGGACTTTGGTTTAATTGTCGTAAACCTAGTTTGCAAGCCTTCAGCAATATTTTCCGAGAATTCCGAGAGTTCACGAGGAGAAATAATGGTGGAATGACTGCTTCTGTCTGTGGAATAATTTTTCTCGCACGTAAAAACCTGAAAAGCATTTTCTTATTTTTAGACTGACAGATAGTTAAATTTATTCATATCATATTCTTCTTTTCCTTTGCGCAATAGACGCTTAAAATCGGCGGCCATGAATTTATAATCACTCCAATTTTTGAGGCATTGGTTATTTAACAGCTTTTTCCAAGCTGCTTTTCGCTTTCTATACCCCCTGACACATTCTTGATTTCACCACGGGCTAAAAGATCCCGTTGTGTTAGAGTTTACAGTAAACGTTGAATTTTCTAGTGATCGTTTCAACACCGCACATAGACTCATAGCGCTAAGGTCTTCCTGCATTTCCTCGCGAGAAGTTAACGTAGATTTTAAGTTTTTTTTTGTATTTTGCCTAATTTACGAATGAGCCAACTTTCCCTGCCAAACTAAACATCGGGAACTTAATTTCAAACGTAATGGGAAGGTGGTCGCTGTTTGTAGCCCAATCTAATATATTCCACGAGGATATGCTTAAAGTGGAGCTGGAAAGTTTTATATCAATAGTCGATTTAGAGTTACCTCTTACAAATGTAGCAACGTGTGAGTTCAAGCAGGAAAAGTTATTATCAAGCGTCCATTCCCACAAACGTCTTCCGCATACATCAGATTTGAAGCCCCAAGACACATGGTGTGAATTGAAATCTCCACACAGTACTATTTCTTTTCTGCATGAAGCTACCATAATATCGAGTCATCTCGTGTCTTGCACTCCTGCAGGAAAGTATACATTTGCAAAAGAGAAAGGCGAGCAGTCTGGTAGTCTTATGTCTAACACCAGAATTTCGTAATTCATATCCATACACTGATACGATATCTTGGCTCTGTGACTAAATTTAGTTGATATTAAGAAAGCCAGACTGCCACCTCTACTCGGCCGATCCAGCCGTATTAATCGATAAATTTTCATGTAAAATTTTTTACCGTTACCAAGCCAGGTTTTCTGAATGGCTATTATGTCGGGAGAAATTTGCGAAGAAATAAATTGTAAATCTGTAGTTGCCGACCAAATAGACCGGCAGTTCCACTGCAGAATTTTTAGGGAACCTATTTTGATGCTATACCGGCAGAAGAGACTGCCTGATCCAGAATATCTTTTTTCAAGAAATCATTTTTGAAAGGCTCTCAAAGAAGTCTTTCTTTGACAAGTATTTCTTGGATTTTGGGTTCTGAGAAGACTTTTTAGAAGGGGGAGATCTGTTACGTTTCAAAGTTCTTAGAGATTCTGTGTGCATATCTGTAAAGTCTCCTGAATCATCTTCCACAAGTTCTGACTCAGCCTGAACTCTATTTTTTGAAGTTCCTGCTTTCGGAGAGATAGATTTATGATTGACTGTCTGATTTTCCTCCTCTGTACCCCTTGAAATCAACAGAGCGTGCGAATCCCGATTTTGCACAGAAACTGTACCAATGATTTGTGTCTGCTGTTGAGTCAACATATCAGCCAAGGCTTCAAAAAGAGTAGCTGCCAGACGCATTGCCTTTTCAGCGGACTTCTCAGTTATTGACTTTGCAAGCGATGCATTCATTGCCGCTGTGTGCCGGGATGTTATGCCTGCGTAACCTTTCGATCTTTCATGTATTTCTGCTACCGCCTCCCTCCTAGAGCAACGCCTGCGTTCTATGATTTCTAGAACACCCATTTCTCTTTCTTTTGCAACACATTCAGCAGAGTCTGCAGGGTGCGCTCCATTACACAAGCAGTACTTCTGGTCATCGGATTTGATATCGCAGCTGTCATTAATCTCTCCGCACAGACGACATCTAGCCTGTGATCTGCATCATTTCATGCTGTGGCCGAATCGCCAACATTTTGAGCACTGCAAAGGTTTCGGGGAAAGTGGTTCTACTTTGTAGATTAGTGGCCATGCCTTAATTTCTGTTGGCCTAAATCTTCCTGCAAAAGTTACTATAACTGATTCAGTAGGCGATTTCGTTTTATCGGTCGTTCGGGTGCATCGATGGACTGAAACTGCCCCACCTACAGCAAATAAGTCAAGAATTTCTTGAGGTGTCAGACTCATATCCACCACACGGACTATGCCCTTCGTACATGCAAGATGAGCTGGAATAAACGGGCTCACCGGCTGTGCAGCAAATTCAGAGCAATTCAGAAGCTCTCGGATGCAATCCTGGTCTGCAAAACAGCACAAGATACCCCCTTGGCCGAACTGGCGGACCTCCGTAATTTTCTGGAAAAGCGACGAGGCTTTCTGAAGCTCCACTTGTATCACCTTCGGATTCTTCATTGGAATGAAACCCCCTTTTGTAGGAACCAGAGCCACAGGGACGTAGCTATCTCCACTGCGTAGCAAGGTATCGAGTGGCCAATCCTTGACCGGTAGTGAGGCCAGCCAAGGGGAGTTCCCTTGGCCGGGTGATGAGAAAGGCATCAGAATATTCTGACATGCCTGACCTCCAAAGGGCTCAACAACGTTTCAGTTGAGAGAAACTAACAAGAAATATGCGGAATGAAAAGCAAGCCAAAACTTAGCTACAAGGATCCTGCCGCTGCACGTTGAGCCGATCTCCGATCAGGACGCGCTCCAAGTAGATCCAGCTACGCTCTTTCATTGATATTGTTCTTTTCTCTCATTTCTTTTTCCTCTTCTTCTCGCTCTTCTACCACCAGTTAACATGTTCATGACAGTAACACCGGACGGCCTCTATAGGTTGAAAGCCATACTAATTGGGCTTTGCAACGCGCCTCCGACATTTGAGTGCATGATTGATACAATCTTGTGCGCCCGCAAGTGGAAGAGTCTCTTGTGTTACCTGGATGACATCGTAGTCTTGTCTTGTCTTGTCGCCTAGGAGATTTTAGCTCATATCCACATGGGGGATTGGCCACACTGTACTTCATAATGGATCATTTTCTACAACGCTTGGTAAAAAAAGAAAGAGAAATTAGGAACAATAATAATGTTCCTTTAAAAAAACGTGAAAAAGTGCAGAAGAATGCGATAAACCAGAATATATAAAACAAATTAACAAGAATGAGGGAGGGGGAGAAAGAATTGGATATATCTTGCAGTACCACTAGCAGCGTATCCTTCCGGTTGCCTGAATGAATTTATGTAGCGCTGAAAGAATAGCACTGCGGCCCACACCCAACTGACTGGCTCCAAACGATAATAGGGTGGATGTATTGACTGGAAATCCGAGCATACCAATCGGTCTTTCAAGAATTATTCAGCGCAGTGAGGCGAAGCGGCGGCATGTGAGAAGAAAGTGATCTATTGTTTCCGGTTCATTGCAAACTGCACATAGGTTAGATAATGAAAACCCTGATTTGTTGAGATAAAAATTTAAACGAGAAACTCTACAGCGAAAGCTTGTGAGGGTCACCTAACATTGACGGGAAAGGCATTTTGTGGTGTTCCTTGTGAATTGCAAGTGCCGAAAATCTTCAGATTGTAGCAGCGACGTTTCGTTTATTTTTAAGATTAACAGTCCTTTGAATCGTTCGGCAGTAATAAAAGGAAACTGTGGAGCTAGTAGCACCACCAGGATATTAAAAATGCCGAAGCGAGCGAATCAGCAATATCATTTAGTTCAATTCCAGCATGCCCGGGGACCCAACTAAACCGAACTTCTGATAGGCTATGCGGTACGAGAGACCAAAATATCCTGAGAAAAGGAGACTGCTTTGCTGACGTTAGATGTGTACATACAGACAAAGCATCCGAAATAATAATAGCTTTCGATTGCTGATAATTTACTTTTCGAAGAGCCAATGTAATAGCCAGGAAGTCTGCGAAGTAAATTGGTGAGAAGGCAGGCAATCGAAGCGCAAAAGAGTATTTTCAGCTTATTTTCCGCCACATCTTTCTCGTCTTCACGAGATTCCGGCGTGTCTAACTTCTGCAGGTCTACAACTTAACACGAAGTGCCACTTTGCAGCACGCAAATAATCATTTTGGGACATGTCATCACAAGAGATGGTGTTCTTATGGATTCCGATAAGCTTCGAGCTGTGGCTGACTTCTCAATGCCCACATCGCTGAAAGCCCTCAAAAGTATCGTTGGTCTCAGCTCCTACTTTCGTCGCTTTTTGCGTAAGTTTGCGTCCATCATCGCACCTCTGACGAGTCTGCTTGCTAACAGCAAAGGTACGTCTGCATGGTTACTTGCAATGTGAAGACGCATTTCGCCAGCTGCGCTGCCTGTTGACATCGCCACCTATTTTTCGTCACTACGACACCACTGCAGCCACACAAATTCACACCGATGAAAGTGGCCTCGGTCTTGGTGCAGTTTTGGTACAACATAAAAAAACCAAGCCGTATACGTAGTCACTTATGCAATTCGCGCTCTCAAGAAGGCTGAATTGAATTACTTCGTGGCAGAGGAGGAGTGCTTAGCCAGAATCTGGGCGTTTATGAAGTTTCACCCAAAATAAAATATCCGTGTGGTACATCGTTCCGGTCGCAAGCACGCGGATGCCAATGCACTTTCCCGGTCACCATTAAGACCAGCTGTGGCCACTCTGTCACCCCTTTTTACCACCTTGTCACCACTCAGCTCCACTGACACGTTTTCGGAGCAGCGTGAAGACCCACACCTTGCCTTGCTATTTGACTACCTTACAGCTTTGTCTACTGTCCCTTCCACGATAGAGCTACGCCGTCAAGCAGCCCACTTTTTCATGCGAGACGACATTCTGCTCGCCACAACTACACGCCAGGTTTCGGAAATGGCTCCTTGCTGTTCCTACTTACACGCACTTTGACGTGTGCATGAATTTCTGTGCAGATCCCAAATGTGCTCACGCAGGTGCCTTGAAAACTTACGAAAGGCTGCGTCAACGTTATAACTGGCGAGCAATGTATCGCTTTGTGCAGAAATACGTTCAGTCTTGCAACACTTGCCAACAAAACCATACACCTCCGCGGCATCTTACTGGCATGTTACAGCCATTCCCATGCCCGGGTCGCCCAATTGACCGCGTGGGTACTGACCTCTGTGGCCCCTTCTCTTATAGTGGCTCTGGAAACAGGCGGAATATTGTCGGTGTCGATCATTTGATATGCTACGCTGAGACTGCAGCTCTACTGGAAGTGACCGCACACGAAAATTCACTCTTCATTCTACGCCATAGTGCTCCATGGGGCCTACTCAGCGATGGGGGTCGAGTGTTCCTGTCGGAGGTCATCCAAGCTATCCTCGCTGAATGAAACATCATCAACCGGAAGTCTACCGCATACTATCCGCAGACAAATGGTCTCACTAAGCGATTCAAGCGCACATTTTGTGACATGCTTAGGATGTCCACTTCTTCCAACCACACTAACTGGGACGCTGTGTTACCTTTTGTTACGTTTGCTTATAACGCCGCCACGCAATCGACTAGCGGTTTTTCTCCGTTCTTTACGTTGTATAGCCATCAACCATCCCACCCACAGGGCACCATCCTCCCGTATCGCCCTGACGCATCTGAGTGCTCTCCGCTTTCTGAAGTCACAGATATGCAAAATACTGCTGAAGTTGGCTCGTTCTCTGACAAGTTAGGCTCAATGTCTGTAAAAGACTCGACTTGACGACGCTCACCACATAGCTCCTACATTTCGTGCTGGCTCATTGTGTGGCTTTGGATGCCCCCACACGTTCCTATCCTGTCTTCTAAACTTCTGGCGCGGTACCATGGTCCGTACCGTGTCATTGACGCGACCTCCCCGGTGAATTACATCATCGAGCCATTAACAGAATTACCAGATTTGCGCCGTTGAGGACGTGAGACCATACATGTTGGCCATATAAAGCCCTACTACTACCCCCTGAGTGTGCCTAGTCCCTCAGTCGTCAGGATGGCTACTCTTCACCCCGGGGGTATTGCAGTGGAGCATACGCACCGACGCGTATGTGCCTTCTGAAGAGGAAAAAAAAGCCCCGCACTCTGCACAAGAACCTGAGCCGCCTTTGCCAGACATGCCGTAGGGCAATTTTTCATTGTGACCTCATTGCGACTTCTCTGGTTGAATAAACCTCATCGCACTACGATAGAAAATGTTCGTACTTCAACTCATCGCCATTGTTCTGTCAGGGTCGAGCTGGGCTTGACGCTGGAAGAACGAGAAAAGCGAAGCGCCGCCGTACGCGAAGTGCTATGTCTGTCAGGAACAAGAGATGGTTTGACCACTTGCTCAGCAACGATTTTGTTTATTGGCAGTTTTATCTCTAAATATTTTTTCACATTGGCTTTAATTTCACTTTACTTTCATTTGGGTATACTGCCACCCGGTTTTTGGCCTGTCCCTCTCTGTGGGTGAGCGCCATACATCTGAGGTTATCAGCATCAGCATCAGCATCAGCTGGTGGCAGCCACCGACGACTGAGGTGCGGAGCGCTGAGCAAAGAACACCCGCCTCGAAAACAGCACGTCACCAACTGTTTTATTTACAACTATATGCAGATACGCCTCATACGCACCCTAGCTGTGCATCTCACATACACCGCTGCCGTGCGAGGTGCCACATGAATCAAAACCGAAACTAAGAAAACAGGAACAGCACAACACCTTGTTGTGAGGTAGCCTGCCAGTGCTCGAATGCTGCGTGTTGAGATTTCTTATACGCAACGTTCACCGTTGGTAAACAACTGCATTATCAGATTCCAGATTGTACCAGCTATTGGCCGCGAGATCGAGCCTGGCGAGATCTCCGCCTGGCGGCAACAGGCCAAATAGGTGCAGTGGGGATTGGTCACTGCGTCGTCTGCCAGTCACGTCAGGTTTGTATGGGAGAGTAGTACGTCATGAACGATTTCCTATGGTGGTTTGTTCGGATATGTTAGCGCGAGCTTAACTAGTTGTGCGTATGCCCAAAACGATGTGTGAAAGCATTCTCTCTCGCTTTGCTGGTAATGCACTGAGATAAGATCAACGAGTGCAACTTTCCTGAGGGTTGAGTATTGTCGTTGTACTTTGTATTTGCCAAAATACCTTAAGTGTGGTTGCCATTAATTGCATCAAGCACATCGTAAAATGAATTTGGCTTCGTCCCAAACTTAAGTACTAATGATCCATGAAGGCAGGGGTTCGGCAACTTGGTTTTAAACAAAAACAAGGCTCTAAGGGACGCACGTGCACCTTGTTAGGTGCATAAATACAGCACTATATGTAGTGTATTGACTCTGCGATCGTTCTTTCTTAAACTGTCAGCATTCCTGACTTTATCTGAACAAGCGGAATGGAAGACGCCACCCCCCGGGATGGGGGACCATCCATCCAACGAGACAGCGGGCCCTAGCCGTTTGCATAAGGATGGACCGAATGTGGGTGACCGCGTTGGCGCGTCTGCTCCTTGTGATGATTCTACCGAGAGCTCATCAGTGGAAAAGCTGGAGTCAGAAGCAGACTTCAGGACATTCCATACCCGCCGGTTGAAAAGGAAGCTTCGCAGGACGTCATCAACGGCGGAGCCACAAGCGGCGCTAGACGAAGGCAAGCGATGTTTCACCATCTCGTATGTACTCATGTCTACATCAGACAACCTGAACTCACTAAACAGGCAGTCATTGGCTAATTATTTCAAGCGAGTAGCACCTGCTCAAGTGAATGAAATTGCAGGAAAAACATATTGTCAGTTGATGTGACAAACAAAACCATTCTTGACAGACTGAAGGCCGTCACGCAGCTCGGAAGTATTTCAGTTCGCGCGTTTCTCGCTCACTGGGAAGGAACGATGACTGGCGTAATAAATGATGTCGACGCTGACATCACAGACGCTGACCTGCAGAATCTTCTGACGTCGACAGTCAGGATCATGACCATACGCCGCTTCGGACAGTCTCGCTGCATCAAACTAGTATTTGATTCTGAGACTCTGCCCCCTAGCGTGAAGGTTGGATACGTGAGACATCCCGTGCGCCCTTACGTGCCACAGCCTTTGCAGTGTCACAAGTGCTGCAAGTTGGGACACGTCAGCGCAGTGTGCAAAAGTTAGACAACTTGCCAGCGGTGCGGCGGGTCTCATAAGGTGGAAAACTGCGATACTGCTGTTCCATTGAAATGCCCAAACTGCTCTGGTGCACATGAAGCAACGTCGAAGGAGTGCCCAAAGATCAAAGAAGAAATTCGCGTCCTGCGAAAGATGGTCAGAGACAACTCGACACACAGAGAGGCTGTCACGTCCATCCGCCGACACAGACGTCGTCCAAAACGTAGGCACCAGCGAAAGCATAGTGGACATAGGAGTGATGCATCACCATCAGCAACAGATGAACATACGCGTACGCATTATCAGGCCGCTATACCCATGTTGTGTGCACCACGTCCCAGGGATGCAGAAAGTGGACCAATGCCCGCGTTGCACGCCGACGGTTCGGATACTGAGTGGCCTTCGCTACCAACCGGAGCAATAAAAAAGACCACATTATGGGCTGCAACTTCAAAGAGGGCGGAAAATGATAGGCAAGACACTGAGAAGAGCCAAACTATGCTGAAGCTACAACTAAAATCTATTCGTGCGATTCTCCACGAGCTACACACACCAGGAGCGAAAACAGCAGTGCAGATCCTCAACGTGCTGGAACCGCTACTGCTGACCCTTCCGCAAACAATATGGCGAATTTCTTCGATGAACGTGTGCGCACCTCTGCTATAGTGCAGTGGAACGCACGAGGTTTGCGAAGCCGATTCTCTGACTTTCGACAACGAATGTTTAAATACAAATTTCCGTTGGTTGTAATATGTGAGACGAATATGATGTCGTCGTTTCGTATTTCCGGATAGGTCACTTTGTAGTCACGTGATGATTGAAATGCGAGCAAAGTAATTATATGCGTACGTCAAGATTTAACGTACGTGAGACATGCCGTGGCTCCTCAATCTTCTAACGACGATATTTTCCTATCTATAAAGCACAAGAGAAGTTCAATATCAATCATTGGTGGATACATTCCTCCTAGAAGCCACATGGACTGTTCGCATCTCTTGTCTGTGCTCCAAGCTTGTCCTGGACTACATGTATTAGTTGGGGATTTTAATGCACATCATCCCATGTGGGGTTCTGCCTCAATGAACACCCGCGGTAGGGACATTGCTGATCTTGTGCTCAATCAGGGCCTGATGTCCATTAACGATGGCTTACCTACTTACCTCCGTGGCGCATCGTACAGAAGCTGTCTAGATGTATGTTTTGTGAGCAGAAGTCTGTTGTTTACCACTTGTTGGTTGGTAGACGTTGAAACACATGAAAGTGACCATCTCCCTGCATATATACAGCTAAAAGGATTCCGTCGTTCCGCTCCCCTGCCTGTGAAAAGCGTAGACTGGCCAGAATTCCAAGCTCCTGTAAATGCTCAGTGTGGGAACATTCAATCTATATCTGAAATAGAAAACCTAATTGCAACAGCCTTAAAAACGCATACGAAACTTGTGAATTTGTCGCTACCAAGATCACAACTTGACGCACAATATGAATACCTTCGTGCAATTCGTCGCCGGGCAGAGAGAAAATACAGGATGACGAAATCACCATCTGACCTATCTACAGCACGCCAAGCACAACGACGTGTATTTCGACACTTGGATAAGCTTGACAGGCAACGGTGGAGGGTATTTTGTGGCTCTCTTGATCCCAGGAAACCCCTGTCTCGAATATGGCAAATTGTACGAAGCCTTCAGACGCCCACTCAACAGTTGTTCCCTTTCTGATCTTTGGCTCTAAAGCAAGGTCGACCTGAAGTAGAGGTTGCAGAATATTACTGCCAATTACTCGTAGGTATATCCTCCTCATCGATACCACCTTCGTGTTTAGCCTCACCGCCATTCAGCGACGATCGCCTCGACTTACCATTCACAATGCACGAACTCGATGCTGCGATTTCTGCGTCCCGATGGTCGTCCGCACCCGGCCCTGACGGAATTACTTATTCGGCTCTATATCACCTCAGCCAGGAAGCAAGGCAGGCTCTCTTGTCGTTCTACAACTCTACGTGGGAAACAGCGACAGTCCCAGAGAGTTGGAAGTGCAGCCGCAGAGTGGCCTTACTGAAACCAGGCAAGTGTTCACACGAGTTGTCTTCTTATAGACCCATTGCCCTAGCCAGTTGCATCGGTAAGGTGATGGAACGCATGGTGCTGGCAACATTGGATTGGCCGCTGGAGAATAATGTCGGCTTACCGAATTTTATAAATGGCTTCCGTAGAGGTCGATCATCTATAGACGGTGTTGTAGATCTAGTTTCTTCTGTTGAAAAGCAAAGAGAACGTCGGAGATTGGTAGGGGCCATTTTCTTAGATATAAAGGGCGCGTACGATAGCGTCTACCATGAGGCCATTCTTGACGCACTTGAAGACATCGGCGTAGGTGGCCGACTACACGCATAGATAGGGAGCTATCTCAGAGGACGTACCATTTTTATGTCGACATCCGACGGTGACACGGCCAGGCACCTCGTAAGCCGTAGAGTTCCGCAAGGCACCGTCCTGAGCCCCATGCTCTTTAACATAGCACGCATTGGCCTTGAAGCTGAGCTTCCCGACGTTGTCTGAATCAGTGCGTATGCGGACAACATATGCATATGGGCATCTGGAGCAACGCGACCACAACTGCGAGTAAGGCTACAACAATGCACATCAATAACATCTAAGTACTTACGTCGTGAGGGCCTGGAACTTTTAACAGCAAAATGTGCTGCATTGACATTTACGAAAAAATCAATGTCGCGGTACCCAATCTTCGCTCACGGAGCAGTGATTCCCGTGGTCAAGCACCACCGCTATTTAGGGGTCGTCATTGATCGCAACCTGTCCTGGTCAAAGCATGTGACTGTGCTGCGAAAGAAACTAATCAGTTTTGTGTATGTTCTTCGTGTTATAGCAGGACTGAGATGGGGTCCTTCGGGGAAAGTCTTCTGCAGTTATACAAGGCATTGTTTGTGGGCTACATAAGGTACAGCTCACCTGTGCTTTCCAGCATGCGGGCAACGTGCCTTCGTACATTAGAGAGCCTTCAGGCACGAGCACTGAGAATATGCCTTGGCCTGCCACGGTGCACGTCTACCTCTGGCACTATACAAGAGTCCCGCACCTACCCTATACAGGTTTACACGTCCTGTGAGCCTCTTCGAGTGCATCTTTGTCTGCTGACCCGACATGCACAGCACCCGTTGTCTTCGCTACAAGTGGACTGACCAGGCTGTACCTATTCGCGATGCCTCGATACGCATAGGCACATGATCCCTTCAGGATTTGCACTTGCTGTAATCCCTGCAGTGCCTCCATGGACATTGACTAAACCACTGGTGTGCCTTCACATACGTGGAATTTCGTATAAGTCGCGTGTTTCTTATAGTGCCCTCAAGCATCTCACCTTGGCACATTTAGATGACCGATACAGCGACTCTTTGCACATTTACACCGATGGATTCGTAACTTCATCCGCCTCAGCTGCAGCCTTCGTGATCCCTCAACTTAGTATTTCCCGACAGTACAAATTAGATCATAGGTCATCTTCGACAGCTGCAGAACTTGTTGCTAGACAACAAGCCATAAAATTTGTAAACCACCAAGCACCGCGTAAATGGACGATTCCGTCTGATTCAAAATCAGCGCTTCACGCTATCCATTCTTGCTCAAGAAGAAGCCAATTTTACGAGTTAGCGTTAGAAATCGTCCAAGCGGTTAGCTAACACACAGGAGCGGTCACTTGATTACACTCCAATGGATTCCTGGACACTGCGGCCTAGTTGGCAACGAAACAGCCAATAGCGAAGCAAGAGCGGCAATATACAACGCTCCTATGTTCGTCAAAGTACCGTACTCGCAAAGTGACGTCAACACATTGTTGAGATCACTCATGGGCGAATGCGCTGCCACTTACTCTTTGCTACCAGATCACCGAAACAAGCACCTGCGGGAAACAGAGACCGGTATGACTTTTCGTCTTCCAGATAAAATCAGCCGAGGACATGCTAATATACTGCACGGAATTCGCCTGGGCGTCGCCTTCACTCGCCACTACACCCACCTAATCAGCCGTGCGGACAGCCCGAATTGTGAACGCTGCCAAGTGTGCGAAACGATAGCTCACATATTTTGTGACTGTGCATTATACGTGGCGCAAAGAAAAATGCTAAGTGCAACGTTGGCAAGCATTGGACGAACACCATTAAGTGAAAGCCACATATTGTCACCAATGAACGACCAAACAGTGTCAAAAACTGCTACAAAGGCTGTTCTAGACATTATAAAAAGCACTGGACTAGAAAATAGACTGTAGGGTACTATGCTAAGTGGCTACTGTACATACGCACTACCTCTTCTTGTCCCCATCATCACCCTTCATCCCTCTTTCCTTGACCTTTCCCTTATCACCTGTGTAGAGTTGCAGGCTAGAGCGAACTAGCTCAGGCCGACCTCTCTGCCTTCTAATAAATTCTCACTCTCTCTCTCTGCGCTGAGCTTTATGTTTATATAGCTGCGGTACTAGTTTTACATAGTAGTAATTCTGTTAAGTAAAGTGTGACACTTCGGAACCTAAGCTCTCCTTAAAAGAGAGTTGCCGAGAGCCATTTTCTCGCTTGGAGCCAAATATACACAGAAACATCCTTGTGCTTACTTTTCAAAAGTCTCTAAAGAACCCAGATGTTCAAATTTATTCATACGGTTTGCCTTTTTCCGATGTATAATTTCAAAAAAAAGTCATCTTTTCTACATTGCCTGGAGTCTTTGTGGGGCATGATTGATTGACAGAAAGCTGCGATTAATTTTCCTCTGAAAAAAGATAAAACAAAAGCATGTTATTCGCATGAAATAAACAAACCTGTCATGCACGTGATTTTTCGATAAAAGCTTTCCGTGCAACACTTGCGAGCTTTTGATGTTAGCGCTAAAAACGAACACTGGCGGCGTGGCAGTCGGGGTGAACTAACGTCAAGACAAGGACTTGCTTGCTCCGCGGCCAAGTATCACCTTTTGCTTCTCCTGCCGTGTGCCTTATCTTACCCCATGCGGTGGTGATGACTGCTCATTGTTGCGATGCAAATACAGCAAGGTGGAATACGACTGTTTACACTGCTACCGAAAGTTAAGTAAGCTGCAAAAAGCTGCGATTATCTCAAGAGCAAACTCCCACCTAAACAGGCGATTCACTGGGAAAACGGTGGTGCATAACAGCAAGGCGTTCGTTCTTCTCACTGCTTACGCCAAAAAACTGGTGCTAAAAGCATCTACGCTGATGATTCTAACTTCATCACAACTTTATGAGCCCTCCGAGATGAGAACATGCGTCCCTAAAAACTACAAATATTAAAGTTAGGCTGTCTTTATTTCAATAGTACATCACAGTTTTCAGACACTATATTCGGGGGATTTGACAATATTGCGCGTTTCGCTAAAAGATACTGATGATCTACCATAAAAATGTTGAATATATCCAAAATGAATAAGGGCCATCGGCTATACCATGCTCAATGCGATGCTTCTCGTCCGATCACCGAAGCTAAGCAGCCTTGGGCTCGGTCAGTACTTGGGAGGGAGACCACCTGGGAATACCGAGTGCTGATGGCACCTTCTTATGCCCCGCCGCGGTGGTCTAGTGGCTAAGGTACTCGGCTGCTGTCCCACAGGGCGTGGGTTCGAATCCCGGCTGCGATGGCTGCATTTTCGATGGAGGCGGAAATGTTGTAGGCCCGAGTGCTCAGATTTGGGTGCGCGTAAAGAACCCCAGGTGGTCTAAATTTCCGGAGCCCTCCACTACGGCGTCTCTCATAATCATATAGTAGTTTTGGGACGTTAAACCCCACATATCAATCAATCAATAAGAATGTATAAGTTCACACGCAAAACATTCAGGAAAATGCTGAGTTGTTAGTGTACTTGAATTCTGTAAATATTTCTGCTAAGCATCTAGTCAGCAGGAATTATGTGGCCGTATATTTTAATGTGCATGAACTGCTAGCCCGATCATACAATGCGTCACAAGCGGTAATGCCTAATTCACGTGGGAGCACTGTTGATAAGAATCGTTTGCCAAATGGTTGAAACTCGAAATGGCGTGGTAAACGTGTTTGATGGTGCTCTCAGCGACGTGGCTCACGTAACAAATAAAAGGGGTTCGGCTCAATGAGACAGTGCCTGGTCTTGCAGGTCACATCCACACACAAGTTAATCAAGCTCGGCTGTAGGTGTAACACGCCGTTGCTACAATGCTGCATGAAGTTTTCGCAATTAACCTCAACTCGTTTTTTATCAAAATAAAGCCCCAAAATTACTGCGAGTAAAGCGTCCAGCTACTTTACGAGTGAGCAAGCACATAAGAAATACAAATACAACTGCTGCGGTGGTATTCTCGAGATGCTTTGCGAGCCTCAGTGCATGAGGTTTTGCAAATGTGCGTAGAACTTCGTACACAGGCAAAAAACAAACAAACAAACAAAAAGCACTCTGTGGCCAGATCGTCGCTTGTGTCCGATACAAGTAAAGCTTTTGGAAGTGAGAACATTATACCTTCGCAAAGAACCACTTGGGAAGAAAGCAGCCTAATAATGTAAATATGCTGTCATATGTGTGAAAACCATTACTTCAATATGGGACACCTTGTAGAATCACTTGCTATCCAAGCACAAACATGTTTTTGCTCTTCACTTACGTCGGCCAGCAGCTACCGCGGCCGGGAATCGAACCCATCCTCGAGTTTATCTGTGCGACAACACAAACCTGATCAAAGTGTACGGTTAGCACGGTACTAGTTGGTGATTGTGCTGAACAGAAGTTTTGTACAAAAATAGGAGCATTGTCGATTTCGTCATTCATCTGAAGCTTGAGTCAAGTCAAAAGGAATCGTGAACAGTGGCGCAGCGTTCAATGCGAGTGCATGTTTTATTAGAAGCGCCATGGCAGGCGTCGAAGCATCCTCACCGTGATGTCATCTAGACATCCCGCCGGACGGCGCAACTCCAACTTCTCGGTGCTAATAGTTTTACTAGTGCAAGAACATGTGCGCACGTAGTAAACGTGAATGTACCGCTGTCAGCCGCGAAGCTTCCTTGGCTAGACTTATCGATTGTCCCACAATAATGTGGAATGGAATTAAAAAAGGTGACCATGGGTATTTGGTGGGAGCAATGATATCAAACTCGTCGCATCTATATAATGGCTTTTTACGATCTGTTTGTCTTTCTGTTATAATATTCAGATAAGCAAGTCGTAAATAAGTAGTTCAGTCATGCAGCAGAAGTGCGTAGTAGGCGGAATAAAAGAAAAATACGTACTAAAAAGACAGTAAAAGTGACATTTAGTGCGAAGGCGCACAGAGAGTCACCAAGGACGAGCATCCGTTTGATAGCCGAAATGCACTTTATTCCTTAGTAATAGCAATGTTGCATAGGCTTCGGGCGTCGATTCGGCAGAGAGGAGCGTAAATATTAGCAGTAATCAGCAGTCAACGCATTTTTTTCCCGACAGACCACTGAAACCGCACGTAGCGAAGCGCTTCTGTGCGTATTTGCATATGCGCCACTGACCGTCCGACTACACTTTCGCAATGATGGTGCTGCCACCTATAGCCCGATCTCATCGCGAATAGGACGTACTGTTACACATCGTTTATGTAAGTAAAATATGTGGGGCGTTCTTAAACTCGCTTCGGCCAGTTTTAAGCAAGCTAGCCTATGCTTTGATCACCGTGAGGATGATTGTTTTCAATGTTCTCTTTTTGATCGTATCGTTATTTCGCAGTACGAGCGTGCACAAAGTTTCAATCGCGAAGACTGAATGAGACAGTTCCCTGCGTACGTTTTCCCGGCTCATGTTCGCATTATGATGTCGTAACAGCCTTCTTCGTAACAGCCTGTTCTTCATGGTATTTACTATATGTATTATATAAAAGTTGAAGCTGGGATGCAACCGTACGTATATTTTCTTATGCTGCTCCTGTTTCAGTGCGAGCCCATTGAGATACAAAGACAAACGTTCCAAAAATATTTCAGGGATAAACCAGCACGAGGCTAGCTAGTGCACCGAATTTCCCGTAATGCCACTTGTTGAATCAAGAATATTTTTGCAACGGCCTTAATTGAGTCTGATTGTTGTTTCTTCATTAGGTAGCCAGATTAGGAGATGTGCATTTCAGTATGTCACCTCTCACCCAAACACTCACATATCTACCCGAATAACACGCACAACATTCAGCGCTCACTACTAACTGTTTAGTGCTGCACGAGTGTTTCTGAGAGTCAAGGTTGTGCTGCATATCTTACAATATAATGAACAACCAACTAGCTGAACAAGAAGTTTTATTCAATATGCCAATTATAAGGCACTGAATTTTATGTGGGCCTGTTGGAAAACTATTTCCTGGGTCGTCTTGTTGCCATATATCAGAGGACTCCCTTCCCCCTTAACCACTAAACAAGCTTAGTCACGGCAGTTTTACAGCGCAGCTTTTAGGTGCCTGTTACTGCACTAGGCGATGTCACCGCCAGTGGCGTAATTGCGCAAACGAGTGCATGGCATCAAAATTGTGCAAGCATCACTGTCTGTGAAAGTGTTGAATGGAAACATAAGCATGTGCCACATAAATTGGGTGCAAAAAAAGACATTGGTATACATAGCACTGAATTATGTTACAGACATCAGCAGGCATCATTGCTTCACCAGCGTAGACAATGACTTCAGATGCTGCCTCGAGAAACCAAATCTAAACGGAACGCTTGCTGACGAGTTGAATCAGCTGCAGTCTCGAAACTCGAAACTGCCGAGTGGTACCCCATAATTTAGCAGCCGCAATTCTTTTCTATGTTCGCTCCATTGGGGCTTACACCAAGGACATTTATCACAAAACCCTTCAGTAGCATTGCCCAGTGCTTCGCCTCTCTGAAATATGTTGGGGGACCAAAGTACCTCTCGACACCGTAGACTCAGTACTGTTCTGGCACTCGCAGAGACAGCAGAGTGAAAGGGAACGGCTATCTATATGTGTACGGGAATCTCTGTTGTGCCCATCGAAATATTTGGTGTCTCTGATAAAGTTTGTAAACTGTGTACCGCAAACACTTTGACAATGGCTTGCTGGTAGTGGCTGTGCACTTTTCGCCCACCACGCTTACCAAAGACTTCGTGAACTTCCCGCGCTTCGCCATAGCCTGACATTGACCCACTCCAATATTAGCTGTGGATGACTGTAATAAAGACAAACAAGACCTTCCTGCCACCTGTGCACGAGAACATCCCCTTCCTCTCTAGCGTGAATCTTTCTACTGCTGTGATGATCTCGCAAAACACTTGCAAGACCTAGTCTTTAAGAACCAGGCAATGGTGCGCAAGCTGAACACACAGCAACAAAAAGCTTCTTTCATACAATAAAATACAGGCAGACGCGTGTTTTGAAGTGAGAAAGTTTTAGAAAATAAGAGTTTATATTGGAATGCAACTTTACAGTACAGAAATACATGTCTCCTTCCAATACCTAATTTACTCTTATTGCAAAATCAGAACACCTTTACAGCTGCACTCAGAATTCGCATTGGGTAGCATTATATATATATATATATATATATATATATATATATATTATATATATATATATATATATATATATATATATATATATATATATATATTGTAACAAACATTGTTGCCTTATATGAGTCAACGCAGTTTCATATTGTTACTGTATAACTCGTCTTCAAGTAGCAGGGTAATTTTGTATGTAGCGTGTGGGATGCCCGGATTTAAGCAACGTGACTTTCTGGTGCAGTATTATATTGTCAATACCGTCAGTCTCATTCGGAGTTCAACGCAGGTGGGGATGCTCACAACAGCGTGCGGATGAAACAGGTTACATAAACTGCAGAGTACATCGCATTTTATACGATGAAGTGCTCTCCTCTCAAATACAACATTAGTAGTCACAGCGACACAGTCTAGCTTATTACACTCTAATTCAACATAAAAACTCAAGAAAACAATGAAAGAGCAATTCGCATAAATCTGAAACTGTTATGGTAGGGACCTTTTTTCTATCGCGTCACAGAATGTAGATGGTTATTCAATGCTTGCTACTCACTGCTTGCAAAGACCGCGGCCGAGAATCGAACGCATCCACGCGTTCAACAGCGCAACAACACAAATCTGATCAAAGTGCACGGTGGAGCGTGGTAACCGTTGGTAATTGTGCTGAAGAAAAGTTTTGTATAAAACTAGGAGCATTATCGTTGTTGTTTTAGTCATTCATTTGAAGCTTGAGTCAAGTGAAAAGCGATCGCAAACAGTGGGACGATCGCGACAGCGAACGATGCGAGGGCATGCTACATTAGGAGCGCCACCGCAGGTGTCGAAGGATTCTTGCTGTCACGTAATCTTGGCAGCCCACCAAGCAGCGTTTACGCGTACTCGTCATGCTTCTTTCTTTTCTCGTAATATTTCTTACAGTCCTTTATGACGCAATGCTTTATATACCAAAAAAGCTCATCGTAAACCATCCATACTTGATCATGAAGATAAAATTGGGCCTATCCTCCCCTCTACCAATCTCTTCTTTAACTCCTCGTTACTACGTTCTATTCGTTACTCGAACAAGCTTCCTGCTGGAATCGCAGTCTTTACTAATCATAATGCATTCGTAAACAGTCCAAAATGTCCCTTTAACACTTAATTTTCTTTATGATCAGTTCCGCTCCCTCCTCTTTTTTTTCGTCTTTTCTCGACACGTCAGACATGGAATTGCAATTTGTCATTTTTTTGTTCCTACTTGCATTTTGGGGTGATGTGTATTTGTTGCTGAAGCACTTATATATATTGTAACAGCGAGCTGTGATAAGATGGTTTTATTTACAGGAGGTGAACGATGGTCGTTTGCGGCAGCACACTGCGATCGTGCCAAGACTCTTCGTCTTCCTCTGCTTCTCTTCTCTACCTTTTTCTAGTCTCTTACATTCCCCCGCAAGCAGACGAAGCCCGTAGGGCGAGTTATGATGCACAAGGAGGGTAGAAACGTTTCAGGCGAGCAACGTGAGTGAGCTGCGTTCTGCTCGATCGTCGACCATTGGACAAAAGACGAGCTATTACGTAAGTGAGCTGGCTTAGACGCTGCAAAACTACAAATGGGCCTGAATATCGTGACAGAAGCTTTTGACACAATCCACGCTTGCGTTGCGTTGTCCAAAGTAACACCAAGTCACCTTTTTCGAATAAAACCGGTTCGTGACGGTCGTCGTATTGTTCCTTCGAACGACGTTGAGAGGCCAAAGTACGAAGACGAGTGATTCGATGGGCTTCTTCCGCGAGGCACAGGGTGTTTGATACAGAGTCGTCATTGTGAAGAATGAAGGGTAAGAAAGTGTCTAGAGGGCTTAGTGGCAACCTGGCGTACAACAGATAAAATGGGCTGAAGTTCGTTGTTTCATGTTTTGCCGTGTTGTACGCGTACGTGATAAAAGGCAGCACTTCATCCCAGTTCTTGTGATTGGAAGAAACGTACATGGCAAGCATGTTGGTCAGCATTCTGTTTGTCCGTTCAACGAGGCCATTCGTCTGTGGGTGATACGATGTGGCATGACGGAACTGTGTCGTGCACATGCGTAGTAATTCTTCAACGGTATCGGCAGTGAACTGGCGGCCACGGTCGCTGATAATAACACGTGTTGGGTCATGGCGAAGGACCACGGAGTGAAGCAAGAAGTCCGCCACGGATGCAGCGGTAGAAGAGGGAATAGCTGCGGTTTCGGCATACCACGTAAGATGATCTACGCAGACGATTATCCAACGCTTCTTATTGTTAGATAACAGAAATGGACCCATAATGTCAATTCCCACTTGTTCAAAAGGTGTGCTGGGTGGTGTTAACGGCTGAAGGGGATCTGGTGTAGCGGTGGCCGGGCGCTTGTGACGTTGGCACGTCTCGCAGCTAGCGACGTAACGCTTCGTCGTTTCGTACATCTTGGGCCAGTAAAAGCGTTCCTGCGTGCGGTTCAGCGTTCTAATAAAGCCGAAGTGACCGGACGTCGCATCGTCATGCATGGCACGTAGAACATCGGAGCGAAGGCTCTCGGAGACAACTAGAAGAAAACGTGCTCCAGGTCTGGTGTAGTTAGTTTTATAGAGCAACTTGTCTCGGACAGCAAAGCGACCGCTGTGTTGGGAGGCACGTGCGGTGGCAAAAAGAGGATCCAAGTTGAGATCGTTGCGTTGTTCTCTCTGGAAATCAGCCACGTTGGGGAACGTGCTTGTAACAGCAGCAAGGCAGTCGTCAAAATTCTCAGCATCGCAGTCAGTAGTCGCAAGAGGAATCCGGGAGAGGCAGTCTGCGTCAGCGTGACGACAGCCACTCTTGTACGACACCGTAAAGTCGTATTCCTGAAGTCGCAGCGCCCAACGTGCGAGGCGGCCAGATGGGTCATGCAAACCGACCAGCCAGCATAACGAATGGTGATCGGTAATTATCTTAAATGGCCTCCCGTAAAGATAACAACGAAACTTCTGTACAGCGAAAACAGCTGCCAGACATTCCTGTTCCGTAACTGTGTAATTGCGCTCTGATTTGCTCAGGCAACGGCTGGCATATGCCACGACATGCTCTGCGCCATTGTGACGTTGTACAAGCACCGCGCCTACACCGATGCCACTAGCGTCCGTGTGGACCTCAGTCGGGCAAGATGGATCGAAGTGACGCAACAGTGGTGCTGACGTTAGTACAAACTTAAGTTGTGAGAATGCGGCGTCACACTCTGGCGTCCAATTGAAGGTTGCATCCTGTCGCAAGACGTTTGTCAGCGGATACACGATCTCCGCGAATCGTGGGACAAAACGACGAAAATAGGAGCATAGGCCGACAAATGAGCGAAGGTCTCGTGCGGACTGCGGTGATTTAAAAGAGCTCACTGCTTCTATCTTGCGAGGATCGGGTCTGACGCCATCCTTGTCGACCAAGTGCCCCAGCACGAGAGTTTGACGTTCGCCAAAGCGACATTTTTTAGAATTCAGAACCAGCCCGGCTTTTTCGATGCAGTCTTCACGAAGACTGAGACGGTTGTTATGTTCCTCAAACGTACGGCCAAAGATCACAACATCGTCAAGGTAGCACATGCATATCTCCCATTTTAGACCACGTATTACTGTGTCCATAAATCTTTCAAAGGTGGCTGGAGCATTACAAAGGCCAAAAGGCATGACATTAAATTCAAATAAGCCATCCAGAGTTATGAAAGCAGTCTTTTCTTTGTCACCGGGTTCCATAGGTATTTGCTAATGACCTGACCGCAAATCGAGCGTTGAAAAATAGGAAGCGGCATGTAAGCAATCTATGACGTCATCAATTCGTGGTAAGGGATATACATCTTTCTTTGTCACAGTGTTTAGACGCCTGTAATCTACGCAGAATCTCCAGGAACCATCCTTTTTCCTGACAAGAATTACCGGGGCTGCCCACGAGCTGGATGACTCTTGCACGACCCCTTTGTTCAGCATGTCCTTTACTTGTTCGGCGATAACTTTACGCTCAGAGGATGACACTCGCTAGGGCTTTTGGCGGATGGGGTGTGCAGAGCCAGTGTCTATTCTGTGACGTGCGCGGGACGAGGGTAACTGAAGGGGTGCATCTCTATGTTTGAAGTCGAAAGCAGCAACATGCCGGGAAAGGACCTGCACCAGCGCTTGTCGTTCCGTCGTACTGAGAGTCTTGCTGATCATAGTGAGCGTTAGATCTTCATTATGGCGAATATCACAAGTAGAGGAAGAGGTGGGGAGGTCCGTAGCTATTGCTGCTATCGATTTGCATGAGGCTTCATCAAAGAGAGCTATCTTCATCCCGCGAGGAAGCACAACCGGCGTGGCAGAACAGTTCAGCGCCCACAATGTTGCTACTCCTTTTGTCATGCATACCACAGAACAAGGCACAAGTATGTCCTTCTTAAAACAGTTCTTGCGTAGAGGTCCCACTACGAGGTCAACATAAGCATCATCAACCGCTGTGGAAGAGACTCGAACGAGTGTCAAGCACCAAGATGGTGCTATCACTTCATCAATCACACTAAGTGTGTTCCTGACTTCGTCACGGTAGTCTTCTTCGGAAAGCGACGGTAGAAAGAAATTGTTTAGTGATATTTCCCCACTACCACAGTCAACGGAAGCACCGCATTGCTCCAGGAAATCGATACCAAGAATGACATCGTGCGAACAACGAGATAGAACCAGAAATTCCGATACAAATACTTTTCCAGCCAATGAAACACTGACAGCACATACACCAAGAAGATTAAGCCACTCGCCGCCTCCACCGCGAAAGGTGATTGTATCGTCCCATGAAAACATAACTTTGCGACCTAAGCGGTTTCTGAAGGCGAGGCTCATCACAGACACAGTCGCCCCAGTGTAAACTAACGCCATCGTCGGTATTCCATCAATCAACACATTCACTTTGTTTTTGATCATAACAATAGGCAGAGTTATATCTTGAAAAGACCGTCCGGCGACCTCACCTCCATTGGCCGCGGATGCTAGTTTCCCGGCGGCGGAGAAGAACGACGCAGAGGAGACGGCGAGCGACGAGAACGGTTGGATGGTGGTGTCAAACTCCGCTCGGATGCTGGCGAATCACTGCGACTGGTCTCACGCGAAAAACGGTCCCTTGGAAACAAGTCGGTTGTCCGCAGGTCATATGATGCACCGGGTCTCGGTGGCGAAGACATGGCTGGTGTCCTTCGTGATTGGCGGCGTTGTTGGCGGCAATACCGAGCAATATGCCCACTGAAACCACAGTTGTAGCACACGGGAGGATCACGGTTTAGACTATATTCAATGGGACGAACCCTGGGCCGCTGCTGTCGGCGAGGAAGTTCGTTATCACGCGAAGAACCGGTTTCTGCCACTCTCTGGAATTCATTCTATTCGTAGTAGGGTTGGTCGTAGGGTTGGTACTGTCCTTGCCGCAGCGGGACGTAGTCCGGCTGAGAGCCCTGAGTATAAGAATGTGGCTGTGCTCATAGTGATCGTGCGTCATAGCAGGGCCTCTATCGTATAGACGTGGCTGATACTGAGGTGTGGCATCAGAATCCTCAAAGCCCTCCGCCACTCGGTGCGAGGAGAATGAAGCAACGTTTCGCTCGAACTCTGGCGGCTGATAGGGGGGATGAGTGCTTGGGCGGTTTGCCACTTGCGCGTACAGGCCGAGTTCTTCACGTACTATCTGCCGGATTGTTGTCGCAAGATCAAGCGCCTGGTTGCTGTCTATGCTCGCGATGGTCGTCACATTGGGTAGCTTGCCGAACTTTGGCGTGATGCGCCTCGTCTTTAGTTGCTGAAAATTGCGGCAATGACGAAGGACATCGGTTACAGATGTCAAGGTGTCTTTCGCTATGAGGAAACTGTAAACATCCTCGGCGATTCCTTTTAGAATGTGCCCGACTTTGTCTTCCTCAGACATTCCGGAGTTGATGGTCCTACATAGCTTTATGACTTCCTCAATGTAGGTCGTGCAAGTTTCACCTGGCACTTGAGCGCGTTGCATTAGCGTCTGTTCTGCTCTTTTCTTTATCGTTGTTGGGTCACCGAAACGCTCTTTGATTTCAGAAACAAATCTGTCTCACGTCGTTAGCGTTTCCTCCCGATTCTCGTACACATTAATGCAGTATCCGTCAGAAAGAACGCGACGTACAAAAGCTGAGAAGCGTCATGCCATCTGTTAGCGGCGCTCACCCGTTTGTAATGGATGAGCCAAGCTTCGACGTCTTAATCTGGTCTGCCGGCAAAGGGACGAGCACCTCTCAGTTGTGGAGCCGAACTGGTCGGCGCAGAACTCGAGAGGGGTCGATGTTCATTTGCGTTGTGGGACATGTCCAGACCAGATGGATTCGGTGGAAGTCCAGCAATGCGATGGCTCCGTCGAAGAACTTGCGGTTCACCTTCCGTCTTCGGGTGTCGATTATCCAGCACGTCCACCACAACTGCAACAGCGAGCTGTGATAAGATGGTTTTATTTACAATAGGTGAACGATGGTCGTTTGCGGCAGCACACTGCGATCGTGCCAAGACTCTTCGTCTTCCTCTGCTTCTCTTCTCTGCCTTTTTCTAGTCTGTTACATTATATATATATATATATATATATATATATATATATATATATATATATATATATATATGTATATATTTATGTGTATAGATAGGCGTAGCGAGGAAGGAAGCGCACTGGCTCCGTAGTGAAAACGCAAGCGAGAAAGCACGACGTACGAGGAAACCCTTTTATTAATCACATACTTTTCGGCTGGTGTGCCAGCCTTCGTCAATGTGACATGTAATGCAGCTTTCGTAGCCATTATATACATTTGTAAAATATTTTGGGACATGCGCAATAGCAATCGGAAGTGATTTGACATAATTATACAAAAAGGCAAAATACATTTAGTGTGAAGATGCAATGCGTAAAGTAAAATGGACACAGCGGTCACCTGTTATCGTTATCGCAACATCAGTACGAGTGAAAGAGATTTTAAATATAAATATGGCGCATGGTGTGGAAAGCATTATGACAACCACGCGTGCAGATTGGAGCGCATGAACGAGCGGTATACATACTAAAGATAACCAGGTAAACTGAGTTTGTTAAGGAGAGAACAAGGATGGTTCTACCGAAAACAAAATTAAGAAGTAAAATAACAAAAAATGAACTAGAAATCTTGGAAGGGTATGAGACACCTTAAGTGTCTCAAGTCGTGCTTGCGCCAACACATATAAAAGATCAAACAAAAAGCGTACTCGACCTTACATTGATTAGTGGCCAGTTCCCGTTAAATAAATCAGTCGTCATTGTGATTCCGGGGATATCAGATCACATACCAATCTGTCAGCTCCAACTAGGATATGACATAACACCACGTTCATCAGTAACTACTGTACGAAATTTCCCTAAAGGTGATGATGCCTGCATTGTAACCTTCTAAGCTCACGAATTTGAAAACTTTTCAAACCTTGTTATACATCCAACGACCGATGTAAATCATCTATGGTCGTGCTTCAAGACTATCGTTGTGTTCTGCGTTACCCACTTTGTCCCACTGAAAACAAAAAGGCAAAAAAACATAATCCTTGAATAACCCGCGAAGTTTTACACGCAAAGCGAAAAGTTAAGAGGCTGCGCCAAGCAATCAAAAAGAAAGGCAAGAATCCAGTAACCGCATCTAACCTAGCACGTGCTATTACAGACTTCAAACAAAAAGCTAGCTTCGCCAAAAGGCAATATTTTACGTCAACGCTTCCGTGTTACATAAAAAACAACCCTCACCGATTCTGGAAACATTTCCGCCCTTCCGCTGAAACAAAGTCGTGTTTAAGCGATAGCGATAAAACAAACCAGGCCAATATCTTCAACAATTATTTTCAATCTGTCTTTACTGATGACAATGGCACCACTCCTGCGGCCTTGCCTAAAGCCCGAATTCCCATTGAACCATTAGTCATAAGCGACCCCGGGATTCTTAACCTACTTTTGAATATAGACACGAAGAAAGCCAGTGGCCACGATGATATTGCAAATGAATTTCTTTTTCGATACGCAGAACTGTGCAGTAAATACCTCGGCATAATTTATCGCAAATTTATAGAAACAGCAAAACTGCCATCAGAATGGAAATTAGCAAAGGTGATACCCATACACAAAACCGGAGATACCGTTGTTCCTTCTAATTTTAGACCTATATCCCTCACCAGTACGTCATGTAAGATACTAGAGCATGTAATCGCTAAGCATTTAACTATTTTTCTAAAAAACAACAATCTTCTGTCCCCCCATCAACATGGCTTCCGGAAAGATTTATCAACAATCACGCAGCTTACCGAGGTTGTCCACGACCTTGCACTCAGTATAAACAACCGTGGCCAAACTGACGTAATTCTACTTGATTTAGCAAAAGCGTTCGATCGAGTGTGTCATACTAAACTGATTTCGAAATGGCAGAACATTATTGGGGATGGGGAAATCATGAACTGGGTAAGAGACTTTCTTATAAACCGGTCACAGTTCGTGGTTTTCGAAGGAGTATCGTCGTGGACGGCTCCAGTTAAGTCAGGTGTTCCCCAAGGCTCCGTCCTAGGGCCATTATTATTTCTAATTTATATAAATGACATCACTGATAACATAGACTGCAAAATGAAACTTTTCGCAGACGACTGCATTATTTATAGAGCAATTAACAGTTCGGATGACCATTTATCTTTAAATAATTCATTGAGTAAGATTGCTCACTGGTGTGAGCAGTGGCAAATGTTAATTAACCTAACAAAAACAGTTTTCATGACGGTAACCAGGAAAAAAGAAGCCTCCTACTTTACCTATACAACTAACGGCGTACCTTTACAAAGAGTTACGCAGCAGAAGTATCTTAGTGTCACCTTGACTTCCGAATTAAGATAAGATGCACACATTAACAATGTTACAGCATCGGCTTTGCGTAAACTGTTTTTCCTACGAAGGCGTTTACCCTTCGCGCCGACAGATACTAGGCTCCTAACTTACACCACATTCGTGCGACCAATCTTGGAGTACGCTAACACTGTGTGGTTCCCGCAAGGTGTTACTAATATAGCAAAAGTTGAACGGGTTCAAAGGAAGGCCATTAGGTTTATACATAATAAGTACAAACGCACCGACTCGCCCACAAACGTTTTAGAAACTTCCGGTCTACCCACGCTTGCAACAAGAGCAAAAATCGCGCGTCTCAAATTTCTATACCACATTCTGCATAACCACAGCCGGATCGATGCATCCAGGTACATATCTTTGGCAGAATCACGAACACTACGACATAAACATGCATACAATATCAAAGAATACGCTTCCAACAACGACTGTTTCAAGCAATCCTTTTTCCCCCTGTCAATCAGCGAATGGAATAGGTTAGATCCCTTCATTACTTACGCACCATGCCTGGCAGAATTCACTTCAAAAATTGAGACTATACTTTGAGACAAAGGCTTTCTTCAACCATGACCTCCATAATTGTTTTCCAGTAGTATTTGTTTGGATGTATAAGTGTACACAATGCCTTCTCTGTATAAAACTGTATTGACTCTTTTATGCAGCAAAGATTCAGTTCGCTGCTTCCGAAGTGTGAATATTTGGAGTGCATAAATACCTATGTCTAATGTTTCTATGTAACTAGGATTATATTACCAATTTTAAAATAACTACAGTTCTGTATGCCGCCTCTAAGAAAGTACTTAGCATTCATTGTATTCTGTAACTCTTGCCCTCCTGCTTTGCTCTCGTAAGAGACTGGCAGTATTGTAAATTAATAAATAAATAAATAAATAAAGTGGTGCAAGGTTTCACCTTGCACCTAAGGTGGTGCAAAGTGGTGCAAGGTTCAGTTTCAGTTTCGGTTTTATTGAGCATTTTCTTCCCAGAGTTGCAAAAAAGAAAACGCAAGGATAAGAGCAAAAAGCTGCTATGTGAGCAGTTTGACGAGGTTCCTACCCCTTTTCACTTGGCATTACAAAAATCCGCAGAGCACAAAACATGAAAAAACAATTTGACGTCAATTTTCAAAACTTCAAGAATTTGGGAAATAAAAGAAAATGCATCAAAATTACATCGGTTTCAGGTTTACATAAAATAAGCAAACCACAAAGAGCGAAAAACAACAAAAAAACAAAGGAACACAGCGTGTGGTCAATCGTGAAACAATGCACACGTTGCTAAACAGCTACCAAAGTATTACAAAATGATTATACAACGTTTACAACACTGGGTATGCGAAAAGCACAAGTTTTAATGCACAAGGAAAACACTGACGAGTGAAATGTTGCATGTTTTACTCGTAAAAAAAGCAACTAAAAACAATGTCAAAGAAAGCAAACATCATAGGATGCCATGTTGCACACGAGCACTATTTTAGGGTGTTTCTTTTACATATAGTACTGTAGCCGGACAACTGGAAGAAGCTAAACTACACGCCGCCATTTTGGATGAGAAGGTCTTAAGTTGTTTTTTATGTAGAAGAAAGATGTCGATTTTTTATTTTCAAACATGTTAAAACAAGCTGGAATACAGTGTTCAAGTCTTCTCAAACCGTGATTAGTTCGCGAATAAGGAACAAACCAGGAAGGCCTTTTCCGAATGTCATAATAGGATTGTGTATTTTTTCTGAGGTTACCCAGTTTAAGAAAACAAGCGTTGTTTATTAGCAAGCTTTGTTTGTATTTCATAATGAGGTTGAAACTGTGTGTGTGATCGATCGGTAAAATCTTATATTTTCTGAATAAATTACTTGTATGTGCGTCGTATGGTACGTTTGCAATATGACGAATCGTTTTTTCTGTAGTAAAAATATTTTGTTCCGATTTGCTTTAGATGTATCTGCCCACACTAGACTACAATAGTTTATGTGAGATGAAAACAACGTATTATGGAGTAAAAGTTTAATGTTTGCTGGAAGTATCTGTCGAAGATTAGAGAGAGCACCACACGTCCTAGCTATATTTCTAGTTACATTATTAACGTGTTCGTCCCAATTAAGGTTTTCATTAAATATTACTCCTAATGATGAAACTTCTTTGACAACCTCAATTTTTTCGGGCCCGAGATATATATCCAAACCACAACAGACAGCCTTCTGAACCGGTGCGAATACCACAGCTTTGGATTTTTTTGTGTTGATCATTAAATAATTTGCAGTACTCCATATGAAGATGTCGTTAAGAATGTTGTTGGCTGAGTCTGCAAGCTTACCTAAATCATTACCATGAAAAAATATACTAGGGTCATCTGCATAAATTTTAAAGTCCATATATTTGCTGACACTTATTATGTCGTTTATATAAATATGAAACAGTAGGGGCCATAATATGCTGCCCTGAGGTACACCTTACGTTATGGTTATTAGGGAGGATTGGCTGTCATTTATAACTACAGATTGCTTTCTTTGTGATAAATAAGATTTCAGAAAGTCAAGTGGGGTTCCCCGAAAACAATAATGACGCGATTTTCCATAGAGTACTTCGTGGCTGATTCTATCGAACTCTTTGTAATGGTCAATAAAAACACTCAGTGTTTAGCGAGTGTGTCTGCGTGTTTGTTTATTCCAGAGTTTAGTGTACCGAACTTGTAGATTAAAAACGACTCACGCATTTCCCGCTCATGATGTGAGCGGAAACCGGATTCCAGTGCCGTTGCTTTAATATTGTCGAAAGAATGACCGAAAAAATGACTAGATGTTTTGATAGAGGCAGATTTGGAAGGGTTTTACATGCGACTTATGATTAATAAACCGAGTTCTAAACGGTGACTCTGTATGACCAATATATTGTACATTACCGATATCGCATTCGACATTGTATACTACGTTGGAATTGACACAATTTAGATTGCCCCTGATTGTTAACTGAAAGCTAGTGGATGAACTGGTGACCGTTTGCGTAGTTACCATGTGCGCACACACCTTGCACCGCGGCTTCCCACAAGGAGCGCAGCCATTTTGTTTACGGGCAGTGAGCTTAGACGATAAAAGAAAATCACGGAGGTTACGTGCACGTCTGTACACGACTCTCGATGACTCTGCGAATACATTTTTAGGGCGCTTGCTTTGAGTTAATATGTTATGGTGTCGCTTCAAATTCACGGTGACGTTTGGAGCTGACGTTCAATGGGTGAACACAAGGATAACCTGGGATGTACACAACGCCTTGGGGTCAGCGTTGAGCAGGTCAATTCGGTTTAGTTTGTCAGCGCGTTTTATGGCGTCATCAATTAATCCCGGTGAATATTTACGTTGAATGAGCGAAAGCTTCAGATCCTGGCAATTCGAAAGGAAATCTTCATGATTGGAACATATTCTTTTAGGCCTATGAGGTTGGCTGTACGGTATCCCTGTTTTGCATTGTCGGACCTGACTGCTATGGAAATGGAGGAGTTGATGCCTATCAGTCGGTTTGCCAATGAGATTTGTGGAGAGCCGTCCTTCGATAGCTGTGACGGTAACGTCAAGAAAGTTTATCGTTGTTGATGAGTAATTATGAGTGAAAGTGATGGTGGTGTGGGCATTGTTGAAATACTTAAGGAAACTTAAAATACTTGATACGCCATGTGGCCAAATCATGAATATGTCATCGATGAAGCGTTTGTAGAAGCATGGTTTCAAAGGTGAATTCTACATGAAGTTAGCTTTCAACAAGCCCATAAAGATATTTGCGTAGTTAGGACCTACTCTAGTGCCCATAGATGTCCCCTTTGATTGAACGTAGTGCAAGTTATTGAATTCGAAGTTGTTTAGTTCTAAGATGAGCTTCATAAGAGTACCAATGGTTTCACCATCAACTAGCTTGTCAAAACAACAATCATCGTAAGCCTTGATGAGAGTGCAAATGCCATTGTTGTGTGAAATGTTTCTGTACAAGGACGAGACCTCAAGTGTTACCAGAAAGCTATCGTCAGGAACACTAAGTCTAAAATGTCTTTCAAGAAGTGATTTGTGTCCTTTATAAATGACGAGAAAGTAGGTGGGATCCTGTTTATGAGGCTATCGACAAACCTATATAAGTATTCAGTTACTGTTCCTATGCCAGAGACAATAGGGCGTCCGTGGTTATTTACTTTATGTATCTTGGGCAGAAGACAAAACATACCAGCAACAGGGCTGAGTGGAACGAGTGACCGGGCTATCATTTTATCGATCTTTTCAACTTTTACAAGTTGTGCGAGTGCGTCCTGCAATTCGACCTTGTAGTCGTTTGTAGGATCGGTAGGGAGTGGTCAGTAGAAGTTTAGATCTGAGAGCTGCCTCTCAGCTTCACTAAGATAGTCACATTGATTAAGAATAACAATAGCGCCACCTTTGTCTCCCGGCTTGATTATGATGTCGAGGTATTTTGCTAGCTCTTCGAGTGCCCTTTTTTTGTTGTTAGGTTATGTCGATGGGGAGCACGAGTTTTGTTAGAATCTATGACATCTTGTTGTACAGCCTTAATATATAGGTCTAAGCACCTATCACGTTGTGGTCGTGGGGTTCAGTGTCTCTGCTGAGGGAGTAGCAGCCAGCTTCTGTGGTTACTAGAGTGATCGTAAAAATATTCTTTAAGGCGCATATTTCGGGCGAAATTGTGAAGGTCCTTAATGAGCTGAAACTCATTGAACCCACTGTTTGCGGGACAAAAACTAAGGCACTTCGATAAACGACCCATCTGCGCGACTGAAAGCTTTGCTGAAGAAAGATTTATTACATTATCTGGCAATGCTCTTTTATCGACTGGATTTGCTCGAATATCATGGCTTGAGGAGGGAGCATGTTGTCACGCATGTACTTCTTTGGTTTGATTGCATTTAGTTTCGCAACCTTATTTTGCTCGTAAGCTACCACGTGTATTATTATATACACGTGGTTATGACGTTTGGGCACAGGTTCGCCCAAATGAACAGCTAAACCTCAACATAAAGTCTCCTGTCTTCGGCCACGTTATATCCACGTATATGTATATATATATATATATATATATATATATATATATATATATATATATATATATATATATATATATATATATATATATATATATATATATATATATATATATATATATATATATATATATATATATATATATATATATATATATATATATATATATATACGTGGATATAACGTGGCCGAAGACAGGAGACTTTATGTTGAGGTTTAACTGTTCATTTGGGCGAACCTGTGCCCGGTAAATGGAAAGTTCCATTACAATAGCTGTCACGGACGGCCATTTCTGGCGACACCGCGTCACGACAATTAACGGGCGCCATACTCCCCCAATCACCGTGAGAACGGTGAGCGCATGAAAGGGAGCCGAGAAGTGCAGAATGGGGTGCTCTTCTTAGAACGTCGCCGCCGACTGTTGATCCTTTTGTAACTGCGGCGGCGTCTGCAAGGTCGTAGAAGGCAGCGGTATACCCCGAAAAAGGATTAGACTACAAGACGCACCGGCTGAGAGCCAAACGGTTTGACCGTTCCCACAGGGAAAAGCGTGGGAAAACCTCTGGTGGCCAAGCCGTATGACAACAACCCGACAGGTTGTCACTCTCGCTAGTTGAGGGCCCTCTCCTAATTAAAAAGGGGTGGGGTCAAAATATTTTTGGGGCGGAGTTTCCATCAATTAAACGCACATGATTGGACCCATGTAGAGGTTTCTTGTCCCGAAGGAAGAGAGTGAGGAGACACGAGGGGGATTTAAGCGCAGGAATTCGCCCTGCTAGGCAGACTAGTCACTGATCAACATGGTGTAGAAACAGATCAACAAGCATCTTTTCTAGAAGTTTTTTTGTGGCTCTGTATCGGCTGGCCACCTAAACTAAGCCGTTTGTCTAGTTGTGACGCGATATTAACGTCTGCAACGTAGACATCGGGACTTCGCCTCGAGTTAGCTCAACATGCTCGAAGTCACCTGCAAGCGCTAGCCTCCCGGAGCCACCAGCGTTGCAACACCACCGACATCGCAGTCGTGCCAGAACTCTCTTCGACTTCTCGCATCCGATCGTCGGGGACGCAACGAGGCCGGTCATCACACGTATGCCTTCACCTGTTTATATCTTCGAACTTTCTCCCCCGTAGTCTATTGGTGTTAGTTTGTGTAGTTTGTAATAGTTCTCTCGCGTAAGCTGATTTATTTTTTATATGTATTTTTAGTTGTATCAAGTATTGATGTATTTTGTTAGTTGTATCGAAGAGTTTTATTAGATCCCGTGTGCTGCAATATCACAAGAGTAAAGTTTGTTTTGTTTTCTCACGTCTCTGATCTCTTCACTGTCTCTGCTTGCGTACGGAACGAAGCAACCTGCTGTCATTCCGTCGCCGACTTCGCGCTGGCGACGCTAGAGTGGTAGCTTGTAACAAAACTGGCGTCCGCGAGACAGGACGTTCCGTACAAGAATAAGACAGTGAGGGGTGAACGAGAACCGTGTGGACAGCGTGGTGATAGAGCCGCGTAGTTGAAGCGGTTGCATCCTGCAATGATTGCGCTGTTTTTCTAGTGGCATTATAGTGACAGTTGCAGTATGAAGTGTATGAATTTTGATAAGTGGATCACGTACAGTAAACAGTTAGGCCTCCAGGGCGCCGAATTGAGACAATGGGTTAAGGAGCAGCAGGAGCAGGCGCAGGCGTTAGCCAGAAAAAAGCGAGCCCTGGCCCGGGAGGAAAAGGATAAAGAAAGGGAAAGAGAACGCGAAGAAAAGGAAAGAAAACGCGAAGAAAAGAAGAGAGGGCGCCAAGAAAAGGAGAGAGAGCGCCAAGAAAGGGAGAGAGAGCACAAAGGAAGGGCGAAAGAACGAGAAGCGGCAAGGGAAGTGGCAAGGGAAGCCGGAGAACGGGAACTGCAGTTACTGCAATTAAAGATTCGCCTCAGTGAGGGTAGCAGGGTGAGCCGATCCAGCATTGAGCACGGCGATGCCGGCGAGGAACTGTCATTTGAGCGAGACACATGGTGTCAAGGGATACTCACGGTTCGGCCTTGCGAGGCAAATGAAGCTGTTGCGCGACTCAGTCAGCAGAACGCGAACAACTACGAGGTAGTTAAGGCTGAGAGAATCCGGATATTTGGAACTTCTGTCAGGACAAAAGAAGAGCAGCTCAGAGAAGAGTCTGAAAGAAAGCGCGAAACAGAAAGACAACAGTCTGAAAGCGAGGCGCGTCAGAAAGCGATGGACGTTAAAGTGTGGCAAGAAGCGCTAGAATCAGAGATCGCGCCAAAAAAGGGCCCGCGTATTCTAGAATGCATCAAGGTAGAGTATGCTGAGAACGAGGCCTTGGCCGGTCTGGAGGTAGAGACGATGTCGAAAGACGCTCCTTGCGTGGATGAGGAGAGTGCCAGCAGCCCCAATGGGCCCAGTAAGATGCTGGAAACCTCCTTCGTGCCTCAAGAGTACGTTTTGACATCGTCAAATGTAGGCATGATTATCACAGTGGCGAATCAGAGCGAGGGCGCGACGCTTCAGGAATGCAGCGATGCCGTCGTAGAGGGCCCAGTTAATGGCTTCATCAGTGTTGACAAAAATAATTTCGCCCGACAGTCCATCGTGACGCAGAGTTCAAAAAGCGTAATCGGGAGGAAAGACCTAGCACCAGCTTCAACGAGCTTCCCAACTTCTGAGGTCCAGAAGCGACATGATGATGACATCGAGAGAAAGGGGGCAAGCAAACATCGCCGAAAACGAAAGAAGCGGAAGCGCGCCGCACTGTGTAAACCTAGGGCAGATCCCACTCCATATCGAGAAAGACGAATGGCTAGGCCATTCATCCATTTCAAGAAACGTCTATTGTGGCGTTCATGGAGGCACAAGCGGCCAGCCAGGTGTAGAGGGGGCAAAGGAGGTGCGTCGCCCGAACGAAACGCACGGTTCATTTCGACGACTTTGGGAAAGCGGCCTTGCCCGAAGTTTCAAAGTCGAAAAGGCACAACGGCTAAGTACTGCGTGGGGGCGACCACAAAGACACTATTACCCAGGCTTCCCCCCTGTTTCTTGCGTCCCTTGCACATTCCTGAGGGGAGCCGGCCCAAATGCAGAATGAGGCGTGACAGCAGGTCACAGCCTGGCGTTCGTGCTTTTTGTAACCTCTGGCAAGCTCAAAAGCCGCCGGGAACGCGACCCCATCGTGTGCGATTCAAGCGAATCTAATTGAGAAAAGGGGGGCGGTCAGTTTGAAGAATTGTTGCACGTGCGTGCTAAGTATGGTTACTTAGTGTTGCTTTGCAGATGCAGACTTCAGTCATAATTTTCGCAAGTTACGTGATGCGGTGCAAATTGTTCAGAAGGAAAACCGCCGAGCCAAAGGCTGAAAGTTAGCATCGAATTAGTTTAATCATGAGTGCGAAAATTTGCATGAGGTAAAAACCGAGAAAATGTGTCAATTTTCTAGTTTTTTCAAAGGTTTAGTGTGGCATCGTATGCCTTCACTGCCATGGGGATGCAGCATGAATGAGCATTAGAGGAAGATGTTAGCATAAACCGAATGATTTCGTAAATTGATTAAAATTGGCGTGACACGGTACAGTTGTCGTTGCGCGCATTGAGAATTGAGAGTCATTGTGGCACGGTTTTAGCATAAACCAGTGCACGTGTTGTTGGTTTTCTTTGAAGAAGATTGATCAAGTTGTCGAATAAGCAAAACAGTAAACTTTTTCTCAGGTTGAGCGAACGAAGAGTATTTTGGCCACAGCGTAGGCCAAAGTTTCAGGAAAGCTGGATTGCTTAGTGTTTCAGTAGTAGACAAATATTTGGCGGCCGAAAACAAAGACAGACCACCAGCCTCTGAGTTATATCCAACGGGCAAAACAGCGGAACGCTCGAGTACTTCGATGGAGTTTGCTACTCCAAGAATACCAGTTCACCATTACGCATATTAAGGGTAGCGAAAACGTGGAAGCCGATTACTTGAGCTGGATATAGTTCTTGAGGTCTATGAGCATGTTATTTTTTTTCCTTTCGTCGGTTGTTTTCTGTTTGTATGTGCGTATTTCATTGTATAAGAAGTGTAGTTTGAGTTATTTTCTTTTTGCTTGGTGCATTGGTTGTTTTTACTTCTTGTAATGCACACTGAAGGATTGCACTACTGTAGAGGAGCGCACCCGTTTCATTTTGTTTCGTAGTATACATTCGTGTAGTGTATTCTGTATTGATGGCTGCCGTACACGGCTATTTCCTCTTGTTTGTATGGCGCATTGATAATGTTGCGTGTAACTGAAGCTGGTACTCTAACAATTGTTTTTTTTCCTTTTGTTGTTACTTTGATGCACTCTGCCTACTTATGTTGTGTATGAGAGGGACAAACCTCATGTCTCCCTTGTTGGTGGTGTTTTGTTCCTTGTTGTCGAAAAATTCCCCTCTGTTTGAACAAAGGTTTCGAGTAACATTCTGAAAGTGGGGGGCAATGTCACGGACGGCCATTTTTGGCGACACCGCGTCATGGCAATTAACGGGCGTCGTACTCCCCCACCGACCGTGAGAACGGCGAGCGCATGAAAGGGAGCCGAGAAGTGCAGAATGGGGTGCTCTTCTTATAACGTCGCCGCCGACGGTTGATCCTTTTGTAACTGCGGCGGCGTCTGCAAGGTCGTAGAAGGCCGCGGTATACCCCGAACAAGGATTAGACTACGAGACGCACCGGCCGAGAGCCAAACGGTTTGACCGTTCCCACGGGGAAAAGCGTGGGAATACCTCTGGTGGCCAAGCCGTATGACAACAACCCGACAGATTGTCACTCTCGCTAGTTGAGGGCCCTCTCCCAATTAAAAAGGGGTGGGGTCAAAATATATTTGGGGCGGAGTTTCCATCAATTAAACGCACATGATTGGAACCATGTAGAGGTCTCTTGTCCCCAAGGAAGAGAGCGAGGAGACACGAGGGGGATTTAAGCGCAGGAATTTGCCCTGCTAGGCAGACTAGTCGCTGACCAACATGGTGTAGAAACAGATCAACAAGCATCTCTTTTAGAAGTTTTTAGTGTGGCTCTGTATCGGCTGGCCACCTAAACTTAGTCGTTCGTCTAGTTGTGACGCGATATTAACGTCTGCAACGTAGACATCGGGACTTCGCCTCGAGTTAGCTCAACCTGCTCGAAGTCACCTGCAAGCACTAGCCTCCCGGAGCCACCAGCGTTGCAACACCGCCGACATCGCAGTCGTGCCAGAACTCTCTTCGACTTTTCGCATCCTATCGTCGGGGACGCAACGCGGCCGGTCATCACACGTATGCCTTCACCTGTTTATATCTTCGAACTTTCTCCTCCGTAGTCTATTGGTGTTAGTTTGTGTAGTTTGTAATAGTTCTTTCGCGTAAGCTGATTTATTGTTTTTATATGTATTTTTTAGTTGTATCAAGTGTTGATGTATTTTGTTCGTTGTATCGAAGAGTTGTATTAGATCCCGTGTGCTGCAATATCACTAGAGTAAAGTTTGTTTTGTTTTCTCACGTCTCTGATCTCTTCACTGTCTCTGCTTGCGTATGGAACGAAGCAACCTGCTGTTATTCCGTCGCCGACTTCGCGCTGGCGACGCTAGTGTGGCAACTTGTAACAAAACTGGCGTCCGCGAGATAGGACGTTCCGTACAAGAATAAGACAGTGAGGGGTGAACGAGAACCGTGCGGACAGCGTGGTGATAGAGCCGCACAGTTGAAGCAGTTGCATCCTGCAATGATTGCGCTGTTTTTCTAGTGGCATTATAGTGACAGTTGCAGTATGGAGTGTATGAATTTTGATAAGTGGATCACGTACAGTAAACAGTTAGGCTTCGAGGGCGCCGAACTGAGACAATGGGTTAAGGAGCAGCAGGAGCAGGCGCAGGCGTTAGACAGAGAAAAGCGGGCACTGGCCCGGGAGGAAAAGGATAAAGAAAGGGAGAGAGAACGCGAAGAAAAGGAAAGAAAACGCGAAGAAAAGGAGAGAGAGTGTCAAGAAAAGGAGGAGAGCGCCAAGAAAGGGAGAGAGAGCGCAAAGGAAGGGCGAAAGAACGAGAAGCCGCAAGGGAAGCGGCAAGGGAAGCCGGAGAACGGAAACAGCAGTTACTGCAATTAAAGATTCGCCTCAGTGAGGGTAGCAGGGTGAGCTGATCCAGCATTGAGCACGGCGATGCCGGCGAGGAACTGTCATTTGAGCGAGACACATGTTGTCAAGGGCTACTCACGGTTCGGCCTTGCGAGGCAAATGAAGCTGTTGCGCGACTCAGTCAGCAGAACGCGAACAACTACAAGGTAGTTAAGGCTGAGAGGTTCTGGATATTTGGAACTTCTGTCTGGACAAAAGAAGAGCAGCTCAGACAAGAGTCTGAAAGAAAGCGCGAAAGAGAAACACAACAGTCTGAAAGCGAGGCGCGTCAGAAATCGATGGACGTTAAAGTGTGGCAAGAAGCGCTAGAAGCAGAGATCGCGCCAAAAAAGGGCCCGCGTATTCTAGAATGCATCAAGGTAGAGTATGCTGAGAACGAGGCCTCGGCCGGTCTGGAGGAAGAGACGATGTCGAAAGACGCTTCTTGCGTGGATGAGGAGAGTGCCAGCAGCCCCAATGGGCCCAGTAAGATGCTGGAAACCTCCTTCGTGCCTCAAGAGTACGCTTTGACATCGTCAAATGTAGGCATGATTAGCACAGTGGCGAATCAGAGCGAGGGCGCGACGCTTCAGGAATGCAGCGATGCCGTCGTAGAGGGCCCAGTTAATAGCTTCATCAGTGTTGACAAAGCTAATTTGGCCCGACAGTCAATCGTGACGCCGAGTTCAAAAAGCGTTATCGGGAGGGAAGACGTAGCACCAGCTCCAACGAGCTTCTCAACTTCTGAGGTCCAGAAGCGACATGATGATGACATCGAGAGAAAGGGGGCAAGCAAACATCGCCGAAAACGAAAGAAGCGGAAGCGCGCCGCACTGTATAAGCCTAGGGCAGATCCAACTCCATCTCGAGAAAGACGAATGGCTAGGCCATTCATCCGTTTCAAGAAACGTCTATGGTGGCGTTCATGGAGGCACAAGTGGCGAGCCAGGTGTAGAGGGGGAAAAGGAGGTGCGTCGCCCGAACGAAACGCGCGGTTCATTTCGACGACTTCAGGAAAGTGGCCTTGCCCGAAGGTTCAAAGTCGAAAAGGCACAACGGCTAAGTACTGCGTGGGGGCGACCACAAAGACACTATTACCCAGGCTTCCCCCCTGTTTCTGGCGTCCCTTGCACATTCCTGAGGGGAGCCGGCCCAAATGCAGAATGAGGCGTGACAGCAGGTCACAGCCTGGCGTTCGTGCTTTTTGTAACCTCTGGCAAGCTCGAAAGCCGCCGGGAACGCGACCCCATCGTGTGCGATTCAAGCGAATCTAATTGAGAAAAGGGGGTGGTCAGTTTGAAGAATTGTTGCACGTGCGTGCTAAGTATCGTTACTTAGTGTTGCTTTGCAGATGCAGACTTCAGTAATAATTTTTGCAAGTTACGTGATGCGGTGCAAATTGTTCAGAAGGAAAACCGCCGAGCCAAAGGCTGAAAGTTATCATCGAATAAGTTTAATCATGAGTGCGAAAATTTGCATAAGGTAAAAACCGAGAAAATGTGTCATTTTTCTAGTTTTTTCAAAGGTTTAGTGTGGCATCGTATGCCTTCACTGCCATGGGGATGCAGCATGAATGAGCATTAGAGAAAGATGTTAGCATAAACCGAATGATTTCGTAAATTGATTAAAATTGGCGTGACACGGTACAATTGTCGTTGCGCGCATTGAGAATTGAGAGTCATTGTGGCACGGTTTTAGCATATACCAGTGCACGTGTTGTTGGTTTTCTTTGAAGAAGATTGATCAAGTTATCATATAAGCAAAACAGTAATATTTTTCTCAGGTTGAGCGAACGAAGAGTATTTTGGCCACAGCGTAGGCCAAAGTTTCAGGAAAGCTGGATAGCTTAGTGTTTCAGTAGTAGACAAATATTTGGCGGCCGAAAACAAAGACAGACCACCAGCCTCTGAGTTATATCCAACTGGCAAAACAGCTGAACGCTCGAGTACTTCGATGGAGTTTGCTACTCCAAGAATACCAGTTCACCATTACGCATATTAAGGGTAGCGAAAACGTGGGAGCCTATTACTTGAGCTGGATATAGTTCTTGAGGTCTATGAGCATGTTATTTTTTTTTCCTTTCGTCGGTTGTTTTCTGTTTGTATGTGCGTATTTCATTGTAAAAGAAGTGTATTTTGAGTTATTTTCTTTTTTCTTGGTGCATTGGTTGTTTTTACTTCTTGTAATGCACATTGAAGGATTGCACTACAGTAGATGAGCGCACCCGTTTCGTTTTGTTTCGTAGTATACATTCGTGTAGTGTATTCTGTATTGATGGCTGCCGTACACGGCTATTTCCTCTTCTTGTTTTTATGGCGCATTGATAATGTTGCGTGTAACTGAAGCTGGTACTCTAACAATTGTTTTTTTTGTTACTTTGATGCACTTTGCCTACTTATGTTGTGTATGAGAGGGACAAACCTCATGTCTCCCTTGTTGGTGGTGTTTTGTTCCTTGTTGTCAAAAAATTCCCCTCTGTGTGAACAAATGTTATGAGTAACATTCTGAAAGTGGGGGGCAATGTCACGGACGGCCATTTTTGGCGACACCGCGTCACGGCAATTAACGGGCGTCGTACTCCCCCACCGACCGTGAGAACGGCGAGCGCATGAAAGGGAGCCGAGAAGTGCAGAATGGGGTGCTCTTCTTATAACGTCGCCGCCGACGGTTGATCCTTTTGTAACTGCGGCGGCGTCTGCAAGGTCGTAGAAGGCCGCGGTATACCCCGAACAAGGATTAGACTACGAGACGCACCGGCCGAGAGCCAAACGGTTTGACCGTTCCCACGGGGAAAAGCGTGGGAAAACCTCTGGTGGCCAAGCTGTATGACAACAACCCGACAGATTGTCACTCTCGCTAGTTGAGGGCCCTCTCCCAATTAAAAAGGGGTGGGGTCAAAATATATTTGGGGCGGAGTTTCCATCAATTAAACGCACATGATTGGAACCATGTAGAGGTCTCTTGTCCCCAAGGAAGAGAGCGAGGAGACACGAGGGGGATTTAAGCGCAAGAATTTGCCCTGCTAGGCAGACTAGTCGCTGACCAACATGGTGTAGAAACAGATCAACAAGCATCTCTTTTAGAAGTTTTTAGTGTGGCTCTGTATCGGCTGGCCACCTAAACTTAGTCGTTCGTCTAGTTGTGACGCGATATTAACGTCTGCAACGTAGACATCGGGACTTCGCCTCGAGTTAGCTCAACCTGCTCGAAGTCACCTGCAAGCACTAGCCTCCCGGAGCCACCAGCGTTGCAACACCGCCGACATCGCAGTCGTGCCAGAACTCTCTTCGACTTCTCGCATCCTATCGTCGGGGACGCAACGCGGCCGGTCATCACACGTATGCCTTCACCTGTTTATATCTTCGAACTTTCTTCCCCGTAGTCTATTGGTGTTAGTTTGTGTAGTTTGTAATAGTTCTCTCGCGTAAGTTGATTTATTGTTTTTTGTGTATTTTTAGTTGTATCAAGTGTTGATGTATTTTGTTGGTTGTATCGAAGAGTTGTATCAGATCCCGTGTGCTGCAATATCACTAGAGTAAAGTTTGTTTTGTTTTCTCACGTCTCTGATCTCTTCACTGTCTCTGCTTGCGCACGGAACGAAACAACCTGCTGTCAATCCCGTCGCCGACTTCGCGCTGGCGACGCTAGAGTGGCAGCTTATAACAATAGCAGTCTTGCACACATGGCAGTGAACGGAGTGTCAGCCGCCGATCAACTACCGACCACGGGCGAAGCACGTCGGCATTTATACTCTTGCTGTCGAATGTTCTAGCGCTATCGCTGGCGGGGGCGTAAATTCCAGAATAATCTGTACAGTTCGCAAAGTAGGCGTGATCTTATCAAAATGATCTACTAAAGTCCGGAAGCTTCTCGAACACTGCAGGCACGGTTTGCGCTGAGAATTGTGTAGTGTTTTGGGACGATAAGAAAACTTAGAAAATGGAACGTGGCATTGCCCCCCTCTGAAAAAGGCATCGTCCCGATGCTTTAACTAAAGATAAAGGTGCAACAATAATGCAAGAAAGTACAAGGAAGAAATTACAATACAATAATAATACAAAAAACACTGTTTCAGTTCGTTAACGCGCATGAAACGGCTTGAGGCACTCGACATGTACGACTTCAGGTCGCAATCGGTGTCGTTGAGAGTTTGTGATGCCGTCGGGGCAACCTCGTAAACGAGTGGGCCGAGACGTCGAACCACCCTGTATGGTCCGATGTACCGTCGCGGAAGCTTTTCACTTAGTCCACGTCGGCGTATCGGCGTCTACACCCAAACACGTTCACCGGGCTGGTATTCCACGAAGCGTCGTCAAAGATTGTAACAGCGGCTGTCGGTCGTCTGTTGATTCTTGATACGGAGAGGCGCGAGTTGTCGGGCTTCTTCGGCGCGTTGAAGGTACTCACTCACATCAAAGTTTTCTTCGTCGGTGACGTTGCATGGCATCGAGCGTCGTTGCCGGGCTCCTTCCGTAGACCAATTTGTATGGAGATATCTCCGTCGTCTCCTGCACCGCCGTGTTGTATGCGAAGGTCACGTACGGAAGAATGGCGTCCCACGTCTTGTGTTCGACATCGACGTACATTGCCGGCATGTCGGTGATCGTCTTGTTAAGCCGCTCAGTGAGGCCGTTGGTCTGTGGGAGGTACCTTGTCGTCCGGCAGTGGTTTCACGTGCTACGTGCTACGTGACGCCAGTTCACGTGCTACGTGACGCCAAACATGCGAATAAGAGTGTTTTCGCACTCGTTCTTTGGCCTATAGATGGCGCTGACTGTCACTCCTACTTCTAAATTCACATATAAACCCCAAAAAGTGGATGGAGGGACGGCCGATGTGATAGCTCAGTGGTTAGAGCATCGAACGCGTTATTCGAAGGTCGTAGGTTCGATTCCTGCTCACAGCTGGTAATTTTTTCATCCACTTTTCTTTCTTGTTATTTACATTCCATTGGCTCTAATAACTTCCCCTGTACATTCCTTGGCATTACTGCATGTTATATCTCATTAATATTGTGTTAAAACACGGAAATACGTACGAGCCCTTAGGTATACACTTCTCTCCCTTATATATATATATATATATATATATATATATATATATATATATATATATATATATATGAGGAATTTGGATTACTGTTAACTTCAATATTTGCATATTTATGTATTTTTCGAAAACATATTAATAATGTTGCAACACAATAATACTGTACTATCTTATCTATTCTTTCTCATTTAGTTTTGTTAAAAAAACAATTTTTGTCTTTCCTTAGTTGCTGTGCCGCTTGTATAGCTCGAGTGCTTTAAATGCCTGAGGTGTTTGAATTACAGGTGTATTTATTATCAGTGCGTTCATTTAAATTCATGGGACTTTGATATTGCTGTCACGAAGATATTTCCGTACCATCTTAGATGTCTGTTTTGAGCCTGTGCTACGCTGTATTGTTCATAGCTTTGTCTCCCCTATGTATTGCCTTTGGGCCTTTAGGAAAGGCATATAAATAAATAAATAAATAAATAAATAAATAAATAAATAAATAAATAAATAAATAAATAAATAAGGTAATATTAATAGGATGAAAAGGTGGGCTAGCTGGTAATTAATGATGGTTTAGCGAACTGGGAGCGCGAGGGTGAACACAAACAAAAAGCGAAGAGTAGTCAATAAATTGGGTCGTATAAGCGCCATGGTGCATAGGAGGGTGCAGGGTGCGTCAAAAAGCACAAGATGTTTGCAGAAACATGCAAAACAATTTGGTAAGTGTTGTATAGGAGTGGTGTATAGCATACCGCGAACGTGTGGTCGCATATACATCGGTCAGACCGGGCAATGTTTGAATATACGCCTCAGGGAGCATTTGAGTTCCTTAAAAGGTAGTCCTTTTTCCGTGTTAGCTCAACATTGCCATTCCTGCAAGTGTCTACCGTTGTTTGAAAAAAACAAATGTACTGTTCCGGCATCCGCTTCAAACCACGCGTGAAATTTTCGAAGCATATCACATTTCTACAAATAAAAATCAATGTATCAGCCATCTGTCACTATCACTACTTATCTGTGAGTATAACTATATGGATAATTCGTAGGCAAGTGGTTCGAATGAACGCCACGATTGCTGCTCACACTATCATCCGATTTTCCTGTTGACATGCGCAACCTTGTGTCCTTATATGTCCTTCGAACGTGAGAATAAACCAGTTGTTAGTGAGCGCTCGTGCTGTGTGCCTCCTCTTTGCTTTGCGTCTTTGTTCACCCCCGCGCTCCCCATTCGCTGAATCATCAAGGTAATCACAGTAAGATAGACTAAGCGACAGGTACAGTGGCCGTTTGGATTACCAAATGGAACGCTTACAAAGTGTAACGAAAGGTACACACTCTTACACAGTAAGAAGTTTTACACTCAAAAGGGTGTAAAAATGGTGCTGTTCCAAGAAAGCACCTTTTGCAACACTCTTCAACACCCATAAATGGTCGATTGAAAAAAAAGCACCCTTTTGTTTGGGTGCTTGCCTCAATAGCACCCTAAAAAAGGCTCGATGGGTGCTTCCGCGCCTGAGAAGGGTGTAAATGACGATTCATCAGATGGAATATGCAGCGAAAGAAGAACACATAACTATATTGTTTGAGATTTTACGTCTCAAAAACCTCGATATGAATATGAGGGTCGTCGTAGTGAAAAGCTCCAAAGATTTTGACCATTTGGTGTTCTTTAATGAGCGCTGATATCGCACATTGCACAAGCTTCTGCCTTTTCACCTCTGGCGTCTCCATTTGACTGCCACGGCCAGCATCGAACCCGCGAACTTCGGATTGGCGGCCGAGAAGCGTAGCTTTTGCACGAATATGTGGACCTTGTGTTAAATGACGAGCTAATTGACTTAGGATGTGTGAATGTGCTCTCCAAATAGAGCAGAATGCCAGCAGAAGCAAATTGCGTTTCATCTATATTGGCAATTAACTGCAATACATGTTACGAAAGCTTTCCTTAGCGTATAATATAAGCTACGTGTTTGCTAAGGATTATACACAGTAACATAATGTTCACCCGAGTATATGTGTGTGTGTGTGAGCCTGCGCATGTGTTCGTGTGTAAGCGTGATTGTGTGTACACCCATGCATGTGTGCTTGCGCGTGTACGTGCGAGTCCGAGCTTGTGTTAAGCGTGCCTGTGCACCTGTGTACGCCCATGCATGCGTGCGTTTACGGTCACGTGTGTGTGTGGCCGTATGTGCGTGTACGTGTATGTGTGTGCTGCTGTGAATAAGTATGCTTGTGTATAAGCCCATGCACCCTCGAATTTCGTGCGTGTTTGTGGGCTGGGGGGGGCACTGATTCTTACTGTTTAAGGTCCCACACCTGTTCAGACTGGCAGTCTATATGGGAGGTGGCTTAAGGAAGGGTGGTGGTCAACGCACTGTACACGGACTATTCAGTACATGAAAAACAGCTGCACATTCTCGTACCTCATCATTGCTTACGAACTTGCTGTGGTAGCTGATTAGGTACGCTGAGGCGCTTCTACGCTCGTAAACGTGGGTTATGACCAATTCACACGAAAAGCTGTCACTGCACTTATGCACAACCATCGTATATATTAACAACATTGAACAAGAACGTGCCCTGCCTTTGCTACAGGTGCTTAGCTAGCTCATTGGGCAATTATATGGAATTAGGTGCTGATCATGTGTTCAGCAAAAAAAATTGTTATAACAACCTCGGCACGTTTCGTGGTGCGTGACAAGCCTTCTAAACATCCGCGACTGTGGATTAATTTTTTTCAGCTTCGACTACGCATTCGGTGTTAGCGGCACCATACGCGGAGTTGCCAGACACGCACAATGCGAAAAGAAATTCTTCTGAAAAAAGGTGTAGCGACGCTCTCCTTCTAATGCCACCGAGGACGATATAACTATTGTTTCTGGCCATTCCAGGGCGCACATTGTTTTCCGCAAGTTTTGCTTCACTAATTTTCGCCCACTGCAGTCGCATTCCGTGAAAATATTCAAAGCACCCGAGGCTGGTAAATAACCATTGCCGCTGTGCGGTTGGGTGGAAGGAGAGTTGCCATTTACAAGAAGTCATTCTTGAAGCGGAATTCGATTGCCTTCCGTATCGAACCGCCGCCCACCGTACGCGCCATAGCGTTTGCCTTTCGGCGCCCTCTTGGCGGGTTCCCCACTCACCCCGCTCACCCGGGCCAGCCTTGCCCACGCGACGGCGGTGTAGATAAGCGAATAGTAGCGTCACAGAACACCTGCGTCGACAGCTGCGGCGCCACCGCCAGTGCCTCCTCCTTCTCTCTCTCAACGTTGCTCTTTCTGTCTCATCTGTCTTTCAAATGCGTTGGGTTGGTCTGGGGTCTTGATCGCTGTGTGAGTTCTAGCGAACACTCGCATCTTCATTGGTTGTCACGCATCAAACCGTGTTAGAAGTGACGCTCGGATTAAGAAATATTCAAGGAGCGGCGGACACGGACAACGTAGGCCTGTTAACGGTGAGTGTACTGTTTTCGTAGGTAGTATTCATACAGCGCTAGCTGCGCGCCTGCAGCAGCTCTGTCGAAGTAGGCTGCCAGCCATTTACAACAGCATGTGTTCGCGGGCCAGTTGCAGATGCCCGATTAAACGTGTCACTTAACGAGTTCACAGTGCTATGCGCGATGTTGTGTAAGTGCATGCATCGCTCATACTGTGCGTGATGTGATCACCTAAAAAGGCGCGATTAGTTGCTGATCGCACATTATCTCTACACTGCTCAAAGTGACTGATATTGTTTCAAGATGCGCTTCAGGCTACATCATAATAACATTTCTCATATTACTCAAATGTGCAACGTGCTTGTGTAGGTGTAAGCGTAAAAAAGAAAGAAAAAGAAAAGAAAAATGTATGTACAGAGGCGCACAGTACGAAATGGCTTTTTCTATTAAAGGCGGTATACTTTGAGGCGCTGTTATGCCGCGATGCTCTTAGTACGTGCGCGTCGGTCTTTTAAAATATTTAGGACACGTGGCGCCAGCAACAGGGAAAGATCTAGTAGACTTTCAAAGGCGCGTTGTTGTGGCCATCGCCGTGTGTTGTTTTCCCTCGTTTTTGTTTGCTGTTTTCGTGCTTTGCTTTCATCTGCAATAACGTTCGGCGTTATGACAGAATCGAGAGAGTATACGTGACTGCGGTAGCTCTAGCATAAGCCATGGCTGCTGCGACGTAGACGGCGTTCGCGCGCGTTGGTGTCGTTCGAGCACACCTACTTGCTTGATTGTGTTTAACTGAGTATTTAGGCACGTGTTACGTTTGTAAATCTCGTGGTCTAAAATAGCTATTAGCGTGCCCCTGATTGTCGTCAGAGGATGGGCTTGGTTGTCGAAATATGCCAGACGCTTTTTCTGAAAGCAAGCTTTGAAGAAATTTTTTAAAAAGAAATACTTTAATACGTGCTAGGCAGTGCCTATTGCAGGCCCACAACTCTTTAAAAACTTGACGAGCTATCACATATTTTATGAAACTACAATGAATTAGGATGATTGAATTATAAATGACGAAATTCTGTGCCATATTAGGTGCACAAAATGCATGTTTGCAGCCCTACGTCTAGAAAGCAGGCAAATAGGAAGCACAACGTCAAATCTGGATTAGATGCCATGGACGGAGCTTCTTGTGAGGGTAGAAAAAACGAGAAAATTGTTCATTTTTGTTGTTCCTATAGAGACAGTCAAAATCGCACTGATTGCTGAACTGTCACAATTCCTCAAATTGTTAGAGGCGTTATTAAAGTCAGTAAATCTTTTACTTTTTTTGCAGACCTCTTCGCTAGTGCCACGCCTAAAATCAATTGTTCTCATGTAAAAGAGAAAGCAGAGATGCCGCCACTGTTTGTACATGAAGAGGTAAGTTTCTTGTGCGTTTTGATTAATGCTACTTGTTCTGAGCGTTGTACTTCAATAATTGTTTTTCACACTGGCTCACTACCCTTTAAGGAATTTGATTCTTAGGTAATTCCAGGCTTTCGTAAGTGCCATTTTTGAGCTGTAGTCTTACACTTCACCTCAATTCGGGAATTCGCTGTATGCTGGAAAACTATTTTATTTTTATCACATAAAATTACTGGAATGTATGGGTTGTATGCTTCGAGTTTTGTGTAATGTCAATTACACGCCATTGCAAAGGATACACACTACACATTCTTCATATATGGTGCAGCCGGAACAGTACGAACATCACTTTAGGAGAAATCATATTTGCTCTTATAACAGGACGAGAAGGTGCCGCTGACGCCCTGCATAGTCTACCCCGGCCCCAGCCTAGAGCAAGCCTAAAGCCAGAACCTCCACGTGGATGACCGAAAATGTTCCGTGTAAGTAATGACTAAGAAGGAGTGACAGCACTGATGAGCTGATTTTTTTTATTTTCAACATTGTCTACGGCCGCAAGGCCTTTAACAACCACCGCGATAGAGCGGCTTTTTCTCGGCGTCAGTTTGGAGTTTATCAAAGAATTAGTTCAGGCAGTACGACGCTGAAAATTTTTGTGTCGCAATGCCTGAAAAACTGTTTCTAGTGTGGTCATGGTAGATGAAAAAGTATTGTGATTTGTGTGAGTTATTTTGCTTAAATATAGCTGGACCATTCCAGGCGAAACGTCCCAGCCACTTTGGCGACCATCTGAAATGTATTTGAAAAAAATGTGCTGACTTACTGCGTTGAAAACAGTGAACTGCTAGAATATTTCAGCGAGAAAAAAGTTTTGTTCATGTGGCTGGCCTCTGAACTTCCTGGCACAATGCCGTCTGTGTGCTGTTTGTGGAAATTGTCATTTTAAACCTACCGCTTACTTTTTCTAAAGCAAATTCGGTCTACATGTTAAGTAAATGTGCTTGTGTAAGGTATTTGAAGCTCAATATTATTAGTTTAATTTTTTGCCACATTCGCTTCCAAGAATCAAGACAAAATGTGTTATGTTTGCTTTTTTATTGCAATATTGCACTTTGTATGAATATCTGAGCAGTGAATACTTACTCCACAGAAAGTATATCTTGAGAAAAAAATATCTTTATCCTCTCAAGCTGCTGAAATATACGAGAAAATATCACAAATTTCACAAAATCGTGATTTTTGTCCTTATTGAGATGCAATTCGCTCTATGTTGTGATACAATGAACACTCATCCATATACCTAAATTGTAAGAAAATAGAATTCTTTTCATAATAAAAATCTTATCACAAAAGGACAGGAAAGAGCGCTGTCAACTGAATTTTATTGAAGGTGCTACGAGCGTTTTTATATTATGCACAAAAACAGGGCTCATCTGCAACAACACATGTGTGACCATGACAAAATAATTTTAACCGAGAATACTCTCTTTCGGAAAAGATAAGTGAAGGTGTACTGATCCATTGATCCTTGACCTTGCTGATAAAAGGTTCCAAAATCTCTCATTTTCTCTGCTTGCTTTTTTTACAAAAACCGTGTTTTAAGAAACCTAAGACTGCACTTACATTCTTCACGGTGTCCGGCCATGAGACAACTATATCCCTTCTTAACATTTAGAGGATGCTGTCTTGCTCGATCATTGAAGCATTGCCCAGTTTGTCCTATGTTTACTTTTCCACGTGTTAGCGGTATCTCATACACATTAGATTGTCATTCAGTAAACTTATTCTAGTGACGAATGGTGCAAGATTGATTATTCCTGTTGCTGAAAGTACATTCACTTTTGAAAGCTTGCAAGGGGTGGAAAACAACAATATCATATCTGCTGGCTCTTTTCCTAAAACTATGAGACACCTTATGTACCTAGTACCGTGTAACATGCAAAGGTCATTGGCCATTCTGTTTTTTTTGGTTCTGTTTCCTTTAACTTTACTTTCTGCAGGAGGGTTTCGCAAACGAGTGTGATGATGCTGTTGGGGTATTCGCTAATGCTATCAGCCCAGGAGTGCTAAGAATGTTCTGCCTTTTGATAGTGGGCATTCAAAATTAGTAAAATGAGGAATGGACACCACATGTATTCAGGCCACCCTCCAGAAGTCATGTTAGCACAAGGGTGAGGTCAGGCTTAAAAACCAGATTAAAACACTAAAAAATGCTGGAAATCCCAACAAAATCATCACACCCGTTTGCGAAACCCTCCTGCAGAAAGTAAAGTTGAAGAAGACTGGACCAAATAAAAACAGATTGACCAAAACCTTTGCATGGTATACCACATAGCGTGTCTCACAAATAAAACAATAGCCAGCAGATATGATATTAACGTGTTGTTTTACACCCCTTTCAAACTTTCCAAAGTGTGTGTACTAAACAGCAACAGGAATAGTCGATCGTGCACCATTCGTCACGAGAAAAGGTTTACGTATAGCCAATTTAAAGTTTGTACAAGTATTTTTTATCACAAAGACCAGTGATCAGTGCATCACTACACGTTCACTTGTCCTTTCCGAGAGGGAGTATTCTTTTGTCAGCTAAGATTGTTTTGTAGTTGTCACACGTGTCGTCGCGCAAGAGCACTGTTCTTGTACTCCATATAGAAGCGCTCGTACCACATTCAATAAATTCAGTTGACAGTCGGTGCTCTTTCCTGTCCTCTCTGGCTCTTCCAAAAGTTGTCGTGCTGTGACTAGCACACAACCACGATGAACCAACTTGCCCAAATTAAACTCTTGTTACGTAACGCGTAGACCAAGTTTCGTATAGAAAGAAGGAGCGGTGCTTTAAAATAAAGTTGTTCACATACAACACCTACACGGCATTCCAGGAAGTTGAGAAGGCACCCACGTGACCAAATATTTTTTGTCCCCTAAATATTCCAGAAATTCACTATTTTCAATGGAGCACGAGTTTTCCGAACACATTTGAGATAGTGGTCAAAATGGCTGCGACATTTGGCATAAAATGACCCAGCTGTGTCATTAGCCATAATTATGCATTACCTCATTTGTTTTTTGTGTGTTCTAACTCAGTTTTCTGTCCATCTTTAGCTTATACTGTTTGTGATAATTGTATTGGTTCTTTAAGTATTCGCTAGAATTATATGTGCGAAAACCTAAATATGTTCGCATGTACATCATTTCTCATAATCAATTGTTATACATCCAGCAATACAAAGCTTGTTCCAGTGTGATTCTATACACTTGAAAACACTATCTGTATATATTTTCGTGCGCATCACTTCTTAAGAACGACTGTGTACATGAAGGCGTATATAGTGAAATCATGGTGATTGTATATATTTGAAAGAATTTTAAGTTTATATTTGCCTATATTTTATTCCTATTAACCGATTGTGTACATGAAGGAGTATTAATCTGGAAACCACTGGGATTGTAGATACTTGAAATAATTATAGGGATATATTAGCGTGTATTTTATTTGTATTCTCTATGTACTCGAAGCAGTATACTAATCTGAAACCAGTGTATTTGTATGTTTCAAAGAACTGTCAATAAATGGACACTGAAAAAATATAATAAACATTTGAGGTGTTGCGTGTGCAGTGTACGTATACGTGAACATGTTACACATCTGGTGACAAAGTTGTGTGGCAGAAAAAAAGGTTATAAGTTTTATTTGCCTAATAAATGAATGCAATATGCGAGGGCAGCAAGGCTTGGTTTTCTGTATTCCGCATTATGCATGTACTGTGAAGTATACATAGATCCAGCAGAAGTTCATACACGATTGTGCATGTTTATATTTTTGCCCGCACGCATTGCATGGAACTCGACAGGTGGCGCACCATTGATAATCAGGACCACTTTCTTCAAGTAGTGTGTATTCAGTGCATGCTGATATCTATTAGTGCAGTCTAAAAGAATACTGGCACCCCTGCCATGGGCACTCAACACCCTTGTGCACCCTTCTCACACCCTCCTCAGTGGGTGCTAAAAAAGTGAAGGACATTGAAGGCACCCTTCTTTAAGGGCGTTTTTGTAACACCCTACAGTTCTTTACATGTACACCCTATTCTAAGTGTGCATGGAAAAGCACCCTTTTTGGAAGGTGCTGAATTAACATCCTTAGGGTGTCGTCCAAGGGACAAGCTCATTTACATCCTTCTGGGTGTAAAAATTTTTACTGTGTAGTCAAATCCTGGCTGGACTACACGCCTCTATGGAGGCGTGTAGCAGGTAGGAAATAAAGTCAAGTTATCGCCGCTTCTATGTGGCTCCGTAGCCGTGTCCCAGAGAAGCCGGCTCGATTCGAAGTGGCCTTCAGAATAGCCCACACAAGGATTAGCGGGGATTTTAGGTCTAATGTTTCCTGAAATATACGGCCTGCGGTTAGGCGTGACATTTCCGTAGGCAGCCCGGCCCTGACGCGGAAAAAAAGCCTTATTTCACAATTTTGAGAGCGGTTTCTCGCCGATATTGTGGAGGATATTACGACTGCAGGTAATTAGTTATTATCACATTCTTCAACATTTGCGTGATTAACATGCAAAGCACGCACAGCCCTAGAATTGAACTTGGGACTTCAAACACGTGAAACGGGCGTCTTACCCATCACACTACAGTGCCACAGCATGAAGGCGAGTCTTTTTGCGGTGGTATATATCTACCAAGTTGCTTTTTGCAAACCGTCGGCGGAACCTTGAACTGTTTTTGTGCCATATGCATGCATTTGATAAGCGATTAGTTTGTAGGGGTCTGTCAACTTGAGACAACCACAGTGGGTGCTTTCAGCTCCAGCCTGCCGCCACAGTACCTGCGTGGTTTTCACTTTGGCAGCAGCGGCGACAGAGAAAGGTCGACAACTGATCTTCTATTCTGCTATTTTGCAGGGTCTCGCACTTCGCTGAAATCCACTGTGAAAAGATTTCCTTGATTCTCAAGGTCTTTGTAGAGGACTTAGTGTCGTTTATGTATTTTTTCTGCTCTGTTCTTCAGCAGGCCAACTTACGCCGACCGTGCCGTATACCTTTGCATCCTGCACGACCTTTGTGATCTTTTATCGTCACTATCAACATTGATCTCGGGGGCAGTACCTGCTGCCACAGTGCCTGCACGGTTTTCACTTTGGCAGCAGCGGCGACAGGGGAAGGTCGACAACTAATAAGCTATTATGTGATTTTGCAGGTTGGTTTGAAATTCTCAATCATATAAAAAGTGCAGCTTTGAAATTGTCGCTGTCGCTGCCAAAAGTGCTCTCTTTGCCGCTAATCGTACGCTTCGTTACTAACCCAGGTGCTCGCATGGCTTTTAAACTGAATTTCTTTTCCATCGTACTGTGTTTATTTTTTGGAGCAATGAACGAAAACAACACTGGTAACGTAGACAATGTCACTAAGGTCCTCAAAGAAAAGCAGCCTACAAGCATCAAGGAGGTAGTAAAAGTCTTAAACGTACTGGTTGCTAGCCTTGGAACATTCGCGCCTGTTTTAAGGATTGATGTCGCAAAATTGGGAACATCGGGAACTGAAATACACGTCGAACTTGCAGAAATCAAAAGCTCCATACCTTTCACGAACGAAACATTTGAATCCTTCAGAAAGGATGTTGAAATCGTGTGGAAAAAGATGTGGATGTGGAAGCTAGGAGGTATAAAATCTGAGATTGAGCGCTACCACAAGGAAAAGGAACGCCCCGCCGCGGTGGTCTAGTGGCTAAGGTACTCGGCTGCTGACCCGCAGGTCGCGGGTTCGGATCCCGGCTGCGGCGGCTGCATTTCCGATGGAGGCGGAAATGTTGTAGGCCCGTGTGCTCAGATTTGGGTGCACGTTAAAGAACCCCAGGTGGTCGAAATTTCCGGAGCCCTCCACTACGGCGTCTCTCATAATCATATGGTGGTTTTGGGACGTTAAACCCCACAAATCAATCAATCAAGGAAAAGGAACAAGTTTCAAAAGAGCTTCAGGAGTGTAAGAGTGAAATTGTGGACTTTAACCAGTACTCCAGGTCCATGAATTTTGAAATACAGGGAATCCTACAGGTCCTTGTTGAGTACTTAAGCAAAGCGCTAACGCGCATTGCCGACTGCTTTGGCATTGGGGTGAATGCTCGTGACATTGATGTTGTATACCGAGTACCATTTAGAGGCAATGAAAACAGAAACCCGAACGTTGTGGCAAAAGTTCTTACGGGAACTGCCCGAGACAGGTTTTTGTCACCTGCCAAAAAAGCAAAGCTAAATGCAAATAAGTCAGGATTTGGTGTAGATAAACCCGTGTACATAGCTGAACATCCATGCTTTCAGAACAAAATTTTTCTAAGCGAAGCGTGAAAAAGGAGGCGCGAGAAAAGCTGGAAGTTTGTCTGGGTGTCGCAGGGTAGGATTTTCATGAGAAAAACAGAAAATTCACCTGTCTTGCATGCCAGTTGTGCTGCGAACTTGCAGAAACTCGCGTAAGCATATACAATGAGTGATAATTTTGCCACCATGGTCATATCTTTTAACTGCATTGATACTGAAGAAAATTCCATGATTTTCGCCTCTAATATGCACCTACAAATGTAGGGAACGAAGTCACAATACATATGAAGATTTAGATTTTTCTACATTACTTCCAAACTACTTGCAGAGCGCGATGTTTTTATAATACCTACACGACTCTTTTTCTGTATATCGGACTGGTAGCTGTTATTGAATCTTCCATTTCATACCATGTTGTTTTGTTTTTGCACATTGTGTATGAAAATACCGAAAATACTAGTCGCGTCAGCAAATTACTGGGCACACGGCTTGCCCTGTGCACGCATGCGTGTTTTCTAATTTCAGGCTTCGAAATGTTTCTCTTTCATTTCAAGGTAGTTATTACGAATATGCTCACAGCCTACCTCTGCTTTACGGAGCAATGAATGCACCGTACAAAAGTGCGACTGCAATAAATTATTGCTGGCTGACCAGTGCAATAGGCCTTTAACATTTCTGCACAATAATGTACATTAAGTGCGATCTAAGGAAGACGACTTATTTACTTTCATTGAAGGATTCAGTTAGAAGTTTTCGATTATCATATTTACGGGAACATTGTGCTGAAATGACGTAGATATCATTAATATAGAGGGCTACAACCTCGTTAATCTGAATAAGAAAAGCGAAGAGGTGGTAGTGTCTGCAGTTATGTTAACAATGATTCACTTGCGAATATATGACTGATTGGTCTTCGTCTTCTAATGATATTGAAATACTTTCAAATAAAACGTGAAAATGTTGTGTTCTATGTAGTATACAGGCCACCAGATGGAAACACTACCAATTTTTTTCGGTATCTAGAGAACTTCACATTTATAAACAACGAACAATACACATTAGTTATGGGCGCTTAAAAATAGAGATGTTAGACAACACGACAAAATCTTCAGACCTCCTGGCTCTCCTGGATTCAAATTTTATTTCTAATAAAAAATCATTTCCTACCATATTAACGCCAACCAGAGCAATATTAATCACTTGGTTCTTATCAAATGCTTCGACTGAAGAGACATAATCCGGGGTTCTTAATGCGGCAGTTAGTGACCATTAATCCATATAACTTGCTTTGGCTAGACACCTGAAACACAAGCCCTGTACTTCATCACAAATCAATTTCGACAAAAAAACTTGGCAGATTCCATATACAGTGGGAATTGATGATATGTGACGCACGAATGATAAATGTTGATATGTCACTTTAAAATCAGTACAATGTTAGGGGTGGAGGTAACTGACACCGTACGTGACTTCCGTGTCATGTTTGGAAGTGTCGTTTATCTTCGTCGTATATTTACGTCACGTGATACCAAATTTAGTATATGTAGAGCTAGCAAAACGGCTGCGAGCACGCTGTGAGCGTGGTATGTTGTCGTGTTTTTACGTGACACGCGTGTCAGAATTATCATGTTTGCATGTTGTTACATGACATACATCTCATGATTATAATGTTTGCAGCAGTCACATGCCTTTGTCGTCCATTCACGTACTCTAATACCAAATTTGGTATATGTAACGCTTGCGAAATGGCTGCGAGGGCTTCTGGAGTGTGGCATGTAGTCATGTTGTTACATGACATGCATGTCATAATTTTTATGTTAGGGTCTGTCGCTTGTGTACGCCATGCGATCATGTCATATCATATCAGTTTGCGACATGCCATGTGAATGAAACCACCGCAAGAGCTGTAGGACCATGAAATGTAAGTCCTAACATTATGACATACATGCCATGATTTTCTTGTTATGACTAGTCAAATGTGTTCTTTATACATTCATGTTATGCCATACCAAGTTTGCTTTCGATACCATTATCGAAACGGCCAGGAGAGCTAAATGTCCTAGGCGGCTAGATAGATATAGATAGATAGAAAAGATAGAAAAGCGAGAAACGCTCAGAATGTCTGCCATGCAAGCGGTTTTCAATTGCTAAGAGATATTGTTCCCGAATAGACACTACCTTCTAAATATTCTGGCAAGTCTGCTCATGACTAGTGCTGAAGCGGAACGCTCTTTCTCATCGTTGAGACAGCTAAAGATGTACCTGAAAGCTACTACAACAAATCAAGGATTGGTTGAATTTCTCTTTTAGACTTCCGCTTTAAAATACAAGTTCGTCCGGAAGAGATTTTAACTGTTTGGCACCGGAAACGTAGACAGCTTCCGCTGCATCTACTGCATCAACCAAAGGCGCCTGCTGAAAATAAAGAAAGAAAGTTAAATGACGTTTTTCTTGGATTGAGATTTTCTGAACAGCCCTAAAAACAAAATTGTTAATGATGAATTCATGGGGTTCAACATTCCAAAAGAAAGCACTATATGATTATGAGAGACGCCATGGAGGGTGCTTCGGAAGTTTTACCATTATGAGTTTCAACATGCATCTAAATCAAAGTGCACGGGCCTCGGGTAATTTCGCCCACATCGCAAATACGAAAAGGATTATATCCCGCGACCTGCATCTCAGTAATGGCGCACCATAACCACTGGACCACCGCGACTGGTAATAAAAAAAGATGGTTTTGATAAAATAAGTATGCTCTACTTTTCCTCCAGCGTGAAGGGGGCAAGTTCCAATCATGCAGTTAAATTGCTGAAAGTCACTTTGAAACCGTCGCAAAGTAATTCCGTTCCCTCCCATTGCTTACTCCTTGCTTCTCGGTGGCCCCTTTTACTTGCAGGCGTTGTTCGCAGATACCAAAGTTGTGAATGCAATGCAACAACCTAAATATACATGCAACAATTCACGCTGATATTTGGCAACATATGTGGCATATAATATCACATGTAATGCACGGGATAATTTTCGTGTCTGTTGAAAAAAAAGAGAATAAATTGTATTGTAATATGTCGTGTGTGTGTTCTACGTGAAACACTGCTTGCACAGAGTTTGTTTATTTCTTGTAAAAATTTATGGTCACTATGTATATCATTCCTATTTTTATATGAGAACATGTACACGATGTTTCTTCAATCTGTGCTTTTCTTGTGCGTTATGTCGCTAGTTGCGGAAATTGCTTGGTCTGCCATTTCAGTCTTGTCACTGTAAGGTCTTGCGCTGTTTGCCACACTGCAATAAAATAAAACTTTTGCTCACTAAAGCTGTCTCCACTCTATTTCTCATTACGCTGCTCTAGGCCTAAACCACCGTCTTGATATTTATGAGCTCAAGTTGCACGATGGGTACTTCAGTTGGCCTTTTTTAAGGTTGTGATGCGCCTGCACAATTTAGTGTGTTGAACATTCGTCACTAGACAACACTTCGAAGTGCCTTTAGTCGTTAGGGCACGGCTAAAGCACTCCGACACGCACATGAGCGGAGAGGGCAGGCAGTGCGCCGCATACGTCTACTGGTCGATCGCGGGGTTGTAGACCTCCACGTACGCTGTGGAGCACGTATTCAGGCCGGCAATCTGCACGATGCCTCCAACCAACCAGAAGCAGGCCTGGAAGGTGGCAACTGCCATGCGCATGCGTACGCAGTACTGGCCTTTTTTCAGCACCATCCAGATGTCTTTCTCACGGTCGTGACGCCCGACAACAGCAAGTAGCAGGCGTCCACTCCACCGACGGCATAAATGGCATAATTAAGCACCACTACGTTGTGGCAACCCCGAGCGCGTCTGAATGATGCCACGACGTTCCACTTACCTGTCTTGATGTGGTAGTGAAAATAGAGGCTGGTCGACATGCGCAAGCCATACAAAGCGTCTTATTTGTCGAAGCCTCTGATTACGTAAATTTCATTGAGGATCACGAAGCGGTGGGCGTAGCGAGGCAGTGGCATCATGATGCAGCGGCGCGATTCGTTCTATTCCAGCCACTCGCATACAAGCGAAGGGCGGTGGATGAGCCGAATATTCTGTTGCGCGCATGTGTTTGTAGGTGCGCGCATATGTGTGCGCGTGTGAGTGTGTTTAGATGTTATTAGAACATGCGAAGGTTCATTAGAAATGCTGGTGCGTTGCTTGAGTATGGGTTGTGTTCATGGGAAGTTAGGTTGGTGGGCGCGGTAGTGAAAAGTGCGCCAGCTCTACTGGTAAACACGTAGCCACCATATTGAAGGCCACCATACCGCTGGTAGGGTGCCTAGCTATACCAGCGGTTCGGACAAGTGCACACAAGTTACTATGGGCACGTTGCTCTTGCTTTAGTTTTAGTTGGCCTTAGAAGGTACCAGATTTACCACTTGTGAAGATACTGCTGCCATAGGCGATGCATGCTTGGCTAGCTTGAAAGTTTACGCCGAGAAATCGGACGGCGTTGCTAAACAGCATTACACGGACAAAAGAGCTCTCTGCAGTGTGCATTGACCCACTCTTTCTGACGAGCGAGGAAGCCGCGTTCGGCACCAGACTCGTCTCGAAGGTGGAACTCTGAGACAACAAGGACTACGTGGCGCATACCACAAGTTTCGTAATGACCGAACGAGAGGAAGCCAAGAAATCTTTGGATGCTTGACTAGTGGGCTGTCCACGAACCCTCGTTTAAAAGTCACGGCGACAGTATCGCTGTAAGTGCAAAGGCAAAATAATATTAGATTATATTGTATCTGTAGGCATAAAAATCCAGTTTACCAACAATTTGATACTACTGCGATGTTTCACAAATCTAGATGAAGCTGTGGGCTTAACAGCGCTTACAAACTTGCATGTAAAACATGATTGCAAGGGGAACATTCCATTGCGGTAGAGTGCACACGAGACTGAAGTTTCAACGTATTTGACTAGATCCCAGCTTTGATCAATCAAATAAAAAATATCTGGAGGTTAAAAGTATTCACTAGACCAAGGTTACAGTCACTCGTGCTTTGGCGCAAGTGGACTAAGAAAGGTCACTTAAGCGAGAAAAAAACACAGCATATCTACAGAGTGAATGATTATGAGTGGGGTGAAGCGACTCTCAGTCTATCTGTCCGTCCGTGCATGCGTTCATGCGTCCGATCGCTTCCGAGAATGCAGACGGCGCGCAAGTAACACCGACAATACGCGAGCCAAAAAAGCCGAGCGCGAGCGTCTTCAGCTCGCCCACCGCTCTGCTTTGTCCATGCCCCACCAACGATCCGCCACGTACGGTGACTATCCCGGAGACAGAGAGGCACTCATTCTCCGCGTACCCAGGCACAGCCCGTGCAGCAGCCAATCGGAGACTAGTGGTAAAGCACCATCTAGAATATCCTCATTCAACTGCAGTTTCTTTGTACTTTAATGATACAGCTCCATCTATCATACTTTTTCGGAAGATACTGCCATCTTTTTTTTTCTCGTCTCTTCTCTCAGTTGCACGTAACGCACGGCAAGATTAGACTAAGTGAAGTCTCGCCTCTAAAACAAAATTGTGTGGCTCTCATTTGAGCTCACAGTGTACCACGCAAGTAATAATATGAATAGTCCGATACTGTGTTGTACTTTTCGCCTACATGTCTGCCAGAGGCTTAAAAGATACTGCATTTACTTTGTTTTTCTAATTTCCTTATTTTTGCGTTACATTTGCTTCTGTCCTTCTCATTGCCACATGAAAAGTTGTCTAGGCCACAGTTTATCTTTCTTCGCATGCTTCAGACTGGAACATAGATCTAGCCTGGTAACCTATAGCCATTACTCCGACATTTCAGAACATTGTCCGGACTGCCACAATCACAGTGATTTTAACCATATGCTCTGGATGTACTCCTCATTTTTTAGGAAAAGAAAACAATCCGAAAATGCCCTTCAAATAATGCTAACGAGTCTGGTTCTCATACAACTCAAGGCTGCCCAGACGGCCCACGATGCGGAGGTGAATCTATGCCTCCCCGCCCTAACGTGGGAGCGGCCTACGATCACACCTCTATAAAACAGGGGTAGAATCACTCGGAACCCAAATAAGGTTTTTTATTCATCCAGTTCTTCACTGATTCATTCATCATGACGCTTCGCTGCAACATCCAGTGTACGGCTGCATTGGCCGCAAATAACGTTCGACAAGGAATGAAATTTAGGTGGTTTTGCCTTTTCAGGCTCGTAATCCTTCTATTTCCTGCAATGGCTGCAACGAAAACACGGCAAAATCAAACAAAATACCTTTTGGTGGGCGCAAAAGACGACTCAACTTTAGTACCACGTAGTGGCACACAGTGTACGTGACCCTAGTCATTGTGGACGGAATAGTGTGCCTTCCCCGCATTATCGGTATGCTGTGCGGTAATGCTGAGGTGTAGGATGTGTGAGCACAGGGTTTCTCGGAGGTGAATACCACCTATATCTTATTACACGTACAAGGACTCATGCTAATATGCTTGAACGGCATTACCAAGGCTGCGCCATCTCTCGACCACTGCGGCAGATAATTTTTTCTTGAAGCCTCCGAAAAGAGCAAATGCTTGCCACGCGCTTGCCATTTCGGAGGTCACGTATGTTAGTCAGAGGGGGCGCAGCATGCAGGCCACGCTTGGTCTCTGTCATCGTGTTAACTTCGTTTATTTGTTTCTTGTTAACGTTTGCTTATATTTCATTTGCGTGCTTACCACAACTGTGACCGTTAGTCATGAATACAGTGCACCACTCACTGGTGTATACTAACAGCGTTCAAATGTATAAGACAACGCGGGTCATGCGAGAGAAATAAGAGAAGTCGTCGCACCCGATAGTGTTCTTTCGTGAGCTAAGACAGTGGCTGTTCGCGTCACGGTAGCTCGATTACTTGAGTGGAGGAACAAGTGCTACAGTGCGCGAATTCACTCTAACATTATAGTATAATGTGACTAAATACTTCTCTGCTTCAGACGCGTCTTGCAATTCCCCTCGCTGTAACTTGCGGTCATTGTGCGTGCCGCAATTCTGTTGTCAGCGCCGTGGCTGCGGTGGCTCCGATTACTCTGGTTTGGAATACTGTTTTCACAAATGTGAGTGAAAGTGTTATAGGTGAGTACTTACCTGCTGTGCACAGCGGTTACTAGAAGTCCATTTTGTGCTGAGTTTCTCACGAGAAAGTAGAATCATGTGGACGAGAGAGGCATACTGCACGTGTGCATTATTCCGTCCTAACTCTCAGTGCTGACATTAACAATTCAAAACGCATGCAATTGAGAATTCAGCTTTATTGACAGAATCTATTGGGTTACTTTTAAGAAAAGTGTAGCTATTGTGTTTAAAACGTTTCTGATGATTGTGACTCACTCTGGCAAATAAACACTCGGTGAAAATTTGCAAAACAGTTGAGTTGAGTTGGGTTGAATAAACTTTATTTGCCCAGTGGTTGTTGCTGTGTCCGGGGCTAAGATGCCAGATACAAATCGGTCAAGGAACATTTTTTGAGGTCCTCGGCGACGGCCCTGGCCCGCTGGACGACCCACACCTGGTCTTCGAGGGCCTCGCTGAGGAGGGCAGCTCGCCATCGCTCAGCAAGGCACCCATTTGGGTGGGTTTCTCAGTTGACTTCATCCTTTCGTGTGGCCTATCTTCATCTCTTTCGCATTGCCAATGTATATGTGCCATATCGACCCATTCGTACGTGCACCACGGGCAGCCAGACCAGTTCCCTTTGTGAATTCACCTGCCGTGGTAGCATAGCCTCAATGGGTGTCTTCTGACTATGCTGCACGGTGCAGGTTCGACTCCCAGCCACGGCGGCTATATTTGGATGAGAGGAAAATGCCAAGAACACCCATGTGCTAATGTTTGGATTTATGATTGAAAACTTCAGTGGGTCGAAATTCATCCGCAGACCTCCACGACAGCGTGCCTGATAATCATAAGCCGAGAGCGGCAAGTACAACTCCAGCAATTCTATAGGATTGGGCTTTCAGGCATGAACTGTGCAGTGGTATCACGTTTTCTAGAATGTTGAAAAATTAACTGAGATGCTTTTTTATGTGCCTCGTTGTATTGATGAGTGCTATTCGTGCCGTGCAAAACTAAAAACGCGTATGGGTGCCAAGTATGCCTACCACCGAAAATCCGTTATTTGTGGACACTTTAAGGTAATTGATAAAGCCAGACTGTTTAGGGAAGCAGAACTTCTTGTATTCGTGACTAATTGGTACTATGAAACAATTGAGACACACACGAAAGTGTGGGGAGCATCGCCCGAGGGCCTAGCGATAAAAAAAGAAGGCTTTTACTCTACACGAATAAAACAAATAAATAAACGTCACTTCTTCACTGCTTGCATGAATCGTAGGTAAAACAAATCGTATACGACTGGCCGTGGCTCAGCGTGGAGACTCCCGTGGTTGAGGAAAAACTTGAAAACTGGAGGAGAAACTTTGCTCCTTCAGTCCTTGCCACGATTGGGCGCGACCGGTGAGGCACCCGAAAGAAAGAAAGTCACTGCAGCGAAGGAGAAACGAAGCCCGTTTCTCTATTCTCGCTCCTTTTTAGAAACGGTAGTTTTTTCTATATTGTGTATGTTTTCTTGTTTATTGCACTCGCGTTTCAAGAGTTCACCCTTCGTCATCTTTTTTTGTGCCACCATGTACCCTTTTGATGTTGCGTTTTGAGAACGTTCTGAAAGAGACGAAGCTGCTGCTACTGTTTTTATGAGAAATGCGCTTTGTTCTACGAATAAACGAAACTCTAATGTTCAAACCTTGCTCAGTCATACACCAGCTTACAGCTCCGTACAGCTAGTGCTCTGAAATATACCTACGGTTTGAGCGCGCGGTTGTAATTTTTGATAACTCACAGCGCAAGAAGGATGCAGACGAAGCATAGGACAACAGGAGTGCTCACTCTCAACAATATACTTATTAAAGAAAAGGCACGAATGTCTCCACAGGTTAGTCTACCTCGACAGAGCAACTATGCATGGGCAGCAGAGTCATTCTCGGGATAGCGCTTTTTCAGGACTCGCGGAGCATCCACGCTTGTCAAAGACAAAAAAAATCCTAACTACACAACAGGTCATACTAACAAAAAACGGACTTGTTTATTTATTTATTTACTTATAATACCTCAAGGACCCCAGTCAAGGGGTGTTACATGAGGAGGTAGACATTCACAAACAGATGATTTGTTCGATGGCTTCTTTGGTAAGGGCGATGCTGGAGTGGTGCACGATGTCAGCAGGAAGATTATTCCATTCTGTTGATGTTTGCACAAAAAATGAAGAGTGATGGGCAGTGGTATGCGCACGGGGTGGATAAACCGCTTTCGAATGGCTGATACGGCATGAAAGACGATGGGCTGGAACGATAACATGGTTTAGGTGCAATGCATGATAAAATGTGTGAAACAAACACAGTCTTGAAATTTTGCGGCGTGAAGCTAAGTTAACCATGTTAGCTTGAGATTTTAGTTTGGTGACGCTGCTAAGATCGGAATAGTCAGAATAAATGAATCTGGCTGCACGATTTTGGATAGTTTCAAGCGTTTTAATAAGAGTTATTTGATGGGGATCCCAGATGGCACATGCGTATTCTAACTTCGGGCGTACTAGTGTTAGATAGGTTAAAAGTTTAACAGATAGTCGGGCTAGACGTAAGTTTCTTCGGAGATAGCCAAGCACGCGGTTGGCGTCATTAGTGATGCTCATCATGTGGAATGACCAGGTCAGATCTCAAGCTAGAGTGATACCGAGTTATTTACATGAATTAGCGGCTGTTATTTCAGAATCAAGTAGGAAGTATTTATTGGAGGAATATGATTGACGGCGATGGAAGGAAATGACACAAGTTTTCTTTATGTTAAGGGACATAAGCCATTTTTCGCACCATGATTGAATCAAAGATCAGACTGTAGGATGACAGGGTCGTTAGAATTGTGAATAGGACGATAAATGACACAGTCGTCTGCGAACAGACGAATGTTAGACGCTAAGTTATTGGGGAGGTCATTAATATAGATTAGGAATAGTAGAAGACCAAGGACCGTGCCTTGAGGTACGCCGGAAGTTACAGCGGATAGGGAGGAGCGATGGTTATTAGCACGAACAAACTGCTTACGGTTAGTCAAGAAGTCACATATCCAAATAAAAACAAGACAATTAATGTTAAGACGTGAAAGCTTCAAAAACAATCTGTTATGGGAAACATTGTCAAAGGCTTTTTTGAAATCAATGAAGATGGCATCTACAGGTATGTTATTATCCAGGCTAGAACTCGGGTCGTTAACGAACAAGGCGAGTTGAGTGTCACATAAAAGTCTCTTTGGAAAACCGTGTTGGTTAGGGTGAAAGAAATGTACTGAACGTAGAAAAATTACTATGCGGGAATAAATTATGTGTTCCATTAATTTAGAGCATACACTTTGATGGATATGGGGCGATAATTACTCGGTGAAGATGAAAGACCTTTTTTCGGGACAGGAACGATCTTACCAAGCTTCCAGTCTTCCCGCACCACTCCGCATGAAATGGACTGCTGAAATTTGTGCTAAAGAATAATGCTTGTTATAGGCTTAGCGTTTTTCAGAATTTTGGAATTGATGCCATCCATTCCCGCGGATAACGTTAGTTTCAATTCGTTAATTAGTTTTGCAATACCGTATGAATCGAATGTAATGCCTGGCATGACAGGATGATCAAGAAATGGGGAGTCTGGAAGCGGGCTGCAAGATTCAGGGGTAAATACGGAAGAGAAGGCAGTATTTAGTACTTGATGGGTAAGATGTTCTGGAATAGGATCGCTGTGTTCATCAAGTAAGGATAACGTTTTTGTGGGGTTGGGGTTAATGGCTCTCCAAAATTGTTTAGGGTTATTTCGTAGCATATTAGGTAATGTAGAAGAGAAAAAAGAACGCTTAGCCTTCGCAGCGAGTGATTCGAATTCCTTTGCCGTTCCGCGGTACTTGTTCTAAGCGCTGGCGCTGTTAGACAGTTTAGCCGAGCGATATAATCGCTTTTTCTTATTGTTAAGACGCTTAAGAGATATGTTGAACCAAGGTGAAGACGCCCGTTCCGTAATTGTAATTGTGGGTATAAATCTTGTGAAGTATCTTAAGATTGTTGGTACTTTAAAATTGCAGCTCCTTTTCGCTATGGGCAACTGACGATGAACCATCACCACTCAGCCTAGATTTTTCTTTTTGTACAGTTGTAAGCTCACTACAACAGAAAACCCTCAAAAATGAGTGGCCTTTCATGCTGGCTCAACGGTAAACGTCAGCTCAGTTTTTATTGCTCAGTTGGAGATGAGGTGACGCCAACGTGATGTATGGAGCGAAGACTCAAAGCCCATGGTCAACGAGGATGGCTTCTTCGAACTTCTCGCGGCATTCCTTGAACGCCTGGCGAATCTCGACCATGACCTCCTCCCAGATCTTGGTGACGATGACCATGACTTTCGTGTGTGCCACGGGCACCACCGACAGGCAGGAGGCACCCAACCCTCTGACTGCGCCACCGCTTAGCGCCTGGTCCAAGACAGCAATCGTTGATCGATACGTGACCTGTAGGGAGAGAAAATTAATAGAGCGAGCACTACTTTATCTCCAATCATGTCGAATTTATTGAATACAAATCACGTATTGAAGCCATTATTTGCGCGAAAACGCGCATAACTGGTACGAAAAGACACATTGACATAACAGGCATGAGTGAACTTCGTGATGTCACAGCCGGCTGTTCCATAGTCTCATGAGAGAGAAAACATTATTGAACTGAGCTTGTGAGTGATGTGGGAGGGTTCCTTATTCCACGAACCCTCTGTCCTGGACAGCCCACCGGGCTCGAGGGACGAGATGGCGCTGCTCAACCAGGTCCGTCTGAGAAATTACAGCCTCCCGCACTTCACTGAGGAGGCTTTGGTCCACATCTGGTGCTGCTGCTTGTAGCCTTGAGATGCTTACTTTGCACTGCAGTGAGAGGTGTGCCAGAGTGTCTGCCACATTGCAGTGGCAGTAGATGAAGCTGTGCAACGTTGGCCTTATATGATGCAATAATACGCCGTGGGGGAACGTGTTGTTTCGGAGACGCCTGTAGTCAGTGCCTTCGTGTCTTGTTGGATGTGGCGGAGGGTATGACCTGCGTTCGAGCCGATAGTGTTGCAGTATTGGAAGATACGTAAGTGTAACGGGTTCTCTTGCCTCTGCTTCTGTTGTCGAGTGGTAGGTGCCTCGGATCTCGTACGGGAATGCCCGGTTGACGCATTAGCAGGCTGCGGTGTGTGCCACTTCGCTTTCCTCGAGACCTTCGTGACCCAGAATTCACATGATGGATGTGTATGGAGGAGGATGGTCCATGCACTTTAGTAGCCTAATCACCACCGTTGAGACACTGCCTTTCATGTAGTTCCATGCCACTGTTTGTGAGTCGGTAAAGACCACGATGGGATCCTCCCTCGTCTGAGTGGCCAATGCTATAGCAGCCTCTTCAGCTGTTTCCGCACGTTTAGCGAGGATAGTCGCCGATGCCAGTACCACGCTCTTGTAATCTGTGATGGTAATTATGAAGGCATTCCGTCCCGGAGAATTGGCTGCGTCCACGTATTGTGCCTGCGGGTCATTGCCATGGTTTTTCCGGATCATGTTAACCCTGGCGAGCCGCCTTGCTTGGTGATTTTGAGGAAGCATGTTTCGAGGAATCTGTTGAATTTCAAGGCATTCTGGAACTGTGACGGTATTTTGCCTTCGCGCACTTCGTTCGGTTTTAGGGTGGTCTCGTATCCTATGCGTCGAAAGACGGCTTGCCCAGTGAGTGACAGCTTGAGTACGTTCACCTGGTTGAAGAGGTGTGCTTCCTTGAGTTCTTCCCACGTTTTGTGAACTCCCATTTGAAGCAATCGGTCAGTGGAGGCAGTTGGCGGAAGCCCTAGGGCAGGCTTTGTAGCCTTTTGTATCAGCAAATTAAGTTTTTGTTTCTCCACTCTCTTCAGGTTAAGGTAGGGAGTTCCGTACGTTATGCGGCTGTAAAGGGGTGTTTGTACCATTTTAGGGTGTCGTGCTCTGTGATGCCCCAGCGGCAGTTAGCCACCCTTCAGATCAGGTGAGCGAGCTGTGTAATGGTGTTCTGCAGCCGGAGTAGGGCAGCGAAGCCAGACCCATCTTTTTGTATATGCAGTGTAAGGACTCGAAGTGTGTCAACTTGTGGTATTTAGGTTTCTTGTAAAAAGACTTGTGGGGCAGGTGCGTCGTAGCTTCGTGGTCTACCCCGGGTGCGTGCCGCAAGTACTAACAGTTTCGGCTTTTTCGGCGCACATTGGAGGCCGCAGGTCTTGAGATATTCGACAGAGATGTTAACCGCCTCTTTACGTCGGCCCTCCTGGTCACCCGTGCTTGCACCGCTTGTCGACATAGGGATATCCTTGGTGTGTAAAACGTGATGTTTCCCAAGGACAGCGTAAAACAGACGAGGGAGCCTAATGAGGGCCAAGTTGAAAAGTTGTGGTGATATCACTGAGCCTTGTGGCGTGACCTTGTTAGGGAGTTTAAAAAACTCGTTCCGGATATTGGCAATCCCTACAGTGGCTGTGCGGTCGGTCAGGAAAGCTAGCCTGTAGGCGTATGTTTTGACACTGCACCCGACATATTCAAGGCTACGCAGAATGGCTTCGTGGCTCACATTGCTAAATACGCCCTTTCCGTCAAGAGCTAGAAGAGATGACATACTGTACTTGCTCAAGCGAAGACTATTTTGCTTTATCTGCAAGAGGACGCCTTGTGTACTGAGCATTAGGCGGAAGCCGAACGTGGTGTTTAGGTAGTGACCGTTGTCTTCGAGGTGCAAAGAGAGCCACTCGTTTACCATGTGCTCAAAGAGTTTCCCAGTGCAAGACGTAAGGGAAATGAGACGAAGATTCACCATCGAGATTGGCTTGGTTGGCTTGGGTACAATGGTCACCTCCGAGTGCTTCCAGGCTTGTGGTACCTCGCCCTTTTTCCGGCAGTCGTTATAAGTCCAAAGGAGTGGCATCAACGCCCGAAGACGGTAGCTGTCGTAGGTGCTTATTGGTCACTCTGTCTTTTCCTGGGCTCGTGTTGCACGTAAGCTTAGCGAGGACCGCGTGTAGAACTATGCCTGCGTAAAAGGCCGGTCTAGTGCTTCGGCTGGTGCTCCTCGGTACTCCTTGGGTGTCGAACTGTTGATGGAGGAAGCTGGTGGTTAACAGAACCGCGCAGCTTTATTTGAAGTTCTTAGAATGACTGGTGTTCTGTGCCCTCATATTTGTGCAAGAGCCACTGAATTAGATGTATTTGATTAGCTTTAGTGTGGGTGTGATCAATTAGGGCTTGAAGAATGCGCGAAGTCTTCTTTGTGCGAAGTGTCGCTTGAAGTTTGTCACAGAAGGACTGCCAGTTCCGGCTCGCAAAATTTTCGGCGTACTCTTGTGCCTGCCTGGTGAGTACAGCGATGCGGTACTTGAGCTTGTGGTTGAGCTTTTGCCATTGCCATTTTCGATAAGCGATCTTCGAGTTTCCATTAAGTGAAGGAGATGATTATCGACTGCCGGGTTGTCCTCGTTCAATAGTATCGTTTTGGTATGTCCGTTAGCAACACGTACAATACTGTTTAACGAGGCTTCAGTGTCTTCGAAAGGAGAGTCATCATTAAGGCCATTTTTGTAGGCGGTCAAGTCCGTGAGTCGAGCTTTTCCTGTTGTGAGCGAGCCGTGATCCCACTCGACCTCTATTGGAATGATGTGATGGTCGCTCCCTAGAGTGTACGGTAGTCTTGTCCACATTGTGTTGTGCACGTCTCTAGTGAACGTGAGATCAGGATTAGTATCTTTCGACACGCTGTTGCCAACTCGGCTTGGATGGAGCAAGTAATTAAGAAGCGTCAGACCGTGTTGGTGTGCAGCGTCGTAAACACGCGCCCACTTCTTGGTGGTGCTGTGATAGCCCCAGGCCGTGTGTGGGGCGTTCAAGACCTTAACTAAGACACATCGGTTGCCGTTAACTATTTGACCGGGCTCGTAGACGAAGTGGTAGTATTGGTGTAACTGCTCCCGCGGAGGGCTGTAAAGGTTTGTCAGGTATAAGCTCTGTTGAGTTTTCCGATTGGGGATTATCTTCACGAATGTGTGTTCGATGCCAATCTCTTAACTTTCATGGACCTGTTCGGTCAGATTCTTCTTGACTAGAATTGCGGTGCGGGGTTAGAATGTGAGAGTGCTGTAGCCAGGACGCTTGATTTTTTCTGTGTGGGTTTCCTGAAAAGTCGGCCGCCTATATGGCGGCCGGCGAGGAAACCCACACAGAAAAAATGGCCCGTGTCTGAATGCCGTGTCTGAATGTGCTCGTTCACCTTCGCTTCACGGATCGAGATTCTCTAACGCAGCGCTTCCAGAATACAATGCACCAATTTTCTCGCGCAGAACATCAAATAAACGTTTTGTTCGCTCTATCCGCACGCAAGACTATCGTCTTTCGACGACATTTGCCGTGAAACATGCAGAGATGGGGCCAATTTTTTTGTCGGGTCGATGACCGCACCGTGTACGCTCGACAGGTCCATCCCAAGAATGACATCTCTCGAGCAATGCTGCAGTATGATGAAGCTTGTGGTTTATATGCAGCTGTTAATAGTCACTCTAGCTGCGCCAGCATGCGCGAGCATCTTGTGTCACTAGGTGACCTCTGGCTGTACGGATTTCAGGGCCTTCCCAAGTGGGCGTAACTTTCTTCAAGTTCGCGGCGAAAGTCCCACTGATGACAGAATAGTCGGCTCTGGTGCCGCTCTGAGCTGTGATGCTGTGGTCGTCGATGAGAATGTCGAGGTCACAATTTCGTCGCCTGGAGTTGCTGTTTGGTCGCCGTATCGGATCACGGCTACGACGATTTGCCGCATTTTTTCGATGTTGCGGAATCAGGACTTCTTCTGGTCACAAAATTTGGACGTGGGGGCTACGTTGAGGTTTCGTAGTGGCTTCGTCGTCGGTGGTGGAGGATCTTGGTAGTTCGTTGAGTAGCAACCTCACATTCATCGGTTGCTGCCTTTAGTTTTCCTAATACGGGCTAGGTGACCGGCCCCGGCTTGGGCCAGTGTAGTGACGACGGTGCGTTGACATGGAGCCCCCGGTGAAGGTAAACGAGGAGATCCTCGGGGTGTCCTCTGCGTTTCACAGAGATAGTCAGCGGAGTCAAGTGGTCTTCCACCCCACTGTTGACGCGACGCGTCGATGACAAAACCACGTAGTCCCATCTGGTACTACCGGCAGTTGTGGAAGGTGTGGCATGCTTTCCCACAGTGGTATAAGAGAAGCCGGTGGTCGCGGGCGCCCCACACGTTGTTTCTTCTCGGAGAATCGCGCTGGCCTGTGGGTGGACGGTATGGCAGCGGCGGTGGCGGCGGCGGTGTCTGGCGACGAAAATGCGACGGTGCGGCCTATTGACGTGCACGTGGAGTATAGCATCGGACAGCAGCAGCGTAGCTCATGGCTTGAAATTGCGGTTGCGATGCCTCAGTGACGAAATAAAGTTTTTTTTCATTCCATGTATGACTCTGTGATACCCAAAGATTGCTGGATTTTTCTTCTGACGATGTCTGCGATTGACGGAACTTCAGGCTGGCTTGACGGGAACATTCATTGAAGTTCTTCACGCACTACAGCGCATATGGTCTCGCACAATTCATCGGAGCATAGTGGTTGTATCTCTGCATAGCATGGAGCCCAGTGGCGTCGTCTGCGCATTTTGAAGGTTTTTTCAATAGTTGTCGCTTCTGAGAGGAATTCTTGGACTTTATTAGGTGTGTCTCTAATCGATTCCTCGAATAGCTGCTGTTTGACTCCTCGCATGAGGAAACGAGCTTTCTTCTCCTCGTGCATGCCCGGATCAGTGTGACGGAACAGGCGGGTCAGTTCTTCTGTGATAATGGCAACATTGTCATATAATAACTGTACCCGGGTCACTAGCAAAGCAGCAGCCCTCTTTCGCCAGCGACACTCGCGAAAGTTAGCACGAATGCGCCGGAGATCCCAGTTTTGAACCCAGACTCCCAATTTTAGAACTAGGTCCTTCCGATGTCTTCCAGGTAGAAGTACACGTGACGGAACTTCTTTTTCGTGTTCCAATGAATGAGGGTGGCCACGCAGTCGTATGTCTCTAGCCAGGGTTCCGAGTAATTGAAAATGACCCACGAAAATTTGGTGGTTCCATGGGCTGATGCATTGCGATCGCGGGCTGTGACGCAGCGGTAGTTATTGTCGCCGCTGTAGAGGTCATGGCCTTGGTCTTCCGCGCGTTGTCTTGTAGAGGCCCGTACTCCGGTGGTAAACCTTGCTGTCGGTGGCTTGTTCACTGCTCCTGCTTAGCGTCGGTGTCTTCTGCGCGACGTGGGCGGGGCTCACGGCTTGACGAGGGCATCCGGTACACGAATGAAGCAGCACCTTCACCAGTTGTCACAGGGTCGTGACTTGCCTGAAGGCAGGAGACTGAATGGCCAGATGAAGCGGTTTATTGGGGTTAACCTGTGCACAGCAAACAGGAAGTCGGGTTGCAGTAGCACACTTGCACTTATAGCGGTGAATGCAGCATCGGCCGTCAATCAAGTGACAAGCGGCGAAGCGTGTCGGCAATTATGCACTCGCCATCGAACATTCTAGCGTTAGCGCTGCAACACCGTAGATTTCAAAATAATCTGAAATGCTCGCGAAGCGGGCGTATTCTAAAAATTGATCTACTGCAGTGCTGAAGCTTCTCGGACATTGTAGGCACGGTTTACACTGAGACTCGCGTACAGGGTAACAGGGTGATAACAAAACTTCACGAAGGAACATGGCAATATACTACTGCAACAGAGCCAATGCACACGAACTAAATATTGAGCTTTTCTAGGCAGTTTTTATGACAATTTACGATCGTGATACAAATGAAAACTGGCCAATTCTCGAAACTACGTTACATAAACTTAAAGAACAACATATTCCAAAGATTGCCACCACGTATTCAAATATAAGTGATTTACATAACAAGTGAAGTGCTCCATTAGTAAGAAAGAAATAAAGTACCTAAAGGCGAAACGTTTGAATGCGACCGATGAATGGGAGTGCTTTCAGTAACAGTCAAGACTGTAAAGGGGACATCAACGCTGCGAAAGGGTAGTTTTACAAATACGACAAATAACAACTTTATAAAGCAACTCTAAAAAGTTTGGGGAAATAGGGAATTCGATATCATCTTCGTTCGTAGTGTCAATAACGTAGAACGGTGAGCCTATTTTTCAGCGCAATGTTGCAGATGAAATAAACAACTATCCTTGTACGCTTTTTACACCAAAAGAATCAATACCACGGAATCTCAAGTACTCTATAATAAACGCTGCAATTCCTGACCTAATAATCACTCGGGAGGGTGTAGAGGCTGCTACAGATCGCTTTTTAGTTAATTCTGCTCGCGGAGTGTGCAAAAATGTTGAAACTAAGAAAAACAGCTATATCACCGATTTTAGTGGCCATTTTTTAGCAATTGGTCGATACAGGATGCGTTCCTGACACCTCGAGAAGTGCTCACGTGGTTCCTTCTTTCAAATCTGCTGCTTCATTTCTAGTATCTAACTACAGGCCCATTTATCTAACGAGCTTATTGTCGCGACGTGAAGACAGAGGTCGCATTTGAAGACGCCGAGAAAGCAGCAGCGGGTAGGTCTTTTTATTTACCATGCGCCAAAGAGTTCCTCGTCTTTCTCGTTGTTGCGTTCTGCATAAAAGCGTGCAGATGCGCGTATGCACTGTCGCCATCGTCTTTCTTGTAGGACGCACTTGACATTTGCCTCCCTCCAAAAATGGTCTCGTCCCGATGCACAGCCAAGGCGCTCTACCTATAAAAACACACATATGCACCGGCACTCACAGGACAAACAAGAGTTAGCTAGACAAGTAGGGTTTCATCCAGATGGCATGCACGATCTCGGGTGAGCGGTTTTGGCGTCTAGAACGGCAATCGCCGTCGGGAATAACTTTATAGTTGATGTCGTTTGATCGTCAGGTGACTCGATATAGGCCGAAGTATCGTCGTAATAGCTTCTCTGAAAGTCCGCGGCGACGTATTGGGATCCATACCAATACCTTGTGGCCCGGTGTGTAGGTTACCAATTTATGTTGTAGGTCATATCGTTTCGTATCTTTGTATTGTTGATGACAAATACGCACGCCGGCAAGCTGTCGGGCTTTTTCGGCACGCTGAACAAATTATTCGGCGTCAGCATGAGTGTCGTCGCACTCGTGCGGCAGCAGGGCATCCAACGTTGTGGTGACTTCGCGCCCATGTATTAATCTAAACGGCGTCATTTAAGTAGTTTCGTGCCGGGCAGTATTATAGGCGAAGGTCACATAAGGCAAGATTTTATCCCAGATCTTGTGTTCTGTGCCGACATACATGCAGAACATTTCTGAAAAGGTCTTAATAAGCCGCTCTGTTAGTCCGTTCGTTCGTTGATGATACGCCATTGTTCTCCGGTGAGCTGTACCGCTGAGCCTGAGAACTGACTCCAAAAGTTCTGCCATGAACGCAGTTCCTCTATTCGTTATGACAACTGTTGGAGCACCGTGTTGAAGGACGACGTTTTTTATGAAGAAATAAGCCGCTTGTGGTGCTGCGGCCCTCGGCATAGCTTTAGTTTCTGCGTAGCGAGATAAGTGATCCATCTGTTCCCTGCGGTAGAAGTTGGGAATGGGCCCAGGAAATCCATTCCAATTTTGGCGAAGGGCTTCGCTGGTACTTGGGCGGAATGTAATAAGCCTGCCGGCCTGCCGGGAGGTGCTTTGCGTCTTTGACAGTCGGCACAGGTTTGAACGTGATGTTTTACAGCGGCAGGTAGGTTCGGCCAGTAGTAACTGTTTTGCAGGCGGGACAATGTTCGAGTGTAGCCGAGATGACCGGGGGTGACTTCATCATTGCAGGCTTCTGGAGTTTCTTTTCGCAGTGATGCAAGGATGACGAGCAAGTACGGGCTGCCGGTAGGAAAAAAGTTTTTCTCGTATAGGACGTCGTTTTTTAAACAAAAAGATGACAGCCTTTTTGCAAAAACTCGCGGCACGTCTTTACGTCATTTTTCTAAGAAGTCGATAAGCGGAAGCAGGTCAAGGTCGCTGCGCTGCTCTTATGAAATAGTGGCCGTGTTGGTGACTCCCAAGAATGTGGCGTCCATAGACTCGTCAATAATAGCGGCAGGCTCGACAAGTGACCGCGAGAAACAGTCTACGTCGGTGTGCTTTATTTATTATAACCCTGACTTATAAATTATGGCCATATCAAACTCAAGTCGAAAGCTCCAGCGTGCTAAACGGCCGGATGGGTCTTTCAAGTTAGTGAGCCAGCAAATCGAGTGGTGATCGCTGAACACCTTGACTGAGCGGCCATACAGATCCGGCCGAAATTTGACAACCGCCCAGACCACGGCAAGGCACGCTTTCTCGGTACTCGAGTAGTTCTTTTCCGTGAGATAAGAGAGCTCTGCTGACATAAGCTATCACTTTTTTGGAGTTATATTGCCATTGTATTAGTACGGCGTCCAGGCCTACATTGCTTGCGTCAGTTTGAAGTGATGTTGGCGCTTCCTGGTCAAAGTACGAAAGAACCGGATGTGTTTGGAAGCGTTGGCGTATTATGTTGAATGCAGTTTGATCCTTTTCACCCCAAAGAAAGGGGACATCCTCTCATGTGAGCCGCGTCAAACGCGCCGCAATGGACGAAAAGTTGGCGATGAATCGTCGGTAATAAGCGCAGAGGCCTAAGAAGCATCTCACTGCTCTTTTGTCATGCGGTGCGAGAAACTTCGCGACAGCGTCAATTTCGCCCGGGTCAGGTCGAACACTTTCATGGCTGACCACGTGGGCTATGAAGCAAAGTACCAAAATGGCACTTCTCTGATTTTAAATTCAGGCCAGCCGAATGTATAGCTTGTAGAACTGCGAATAATCGACTTTGGTGTTCTTCGAATGTAGCTGAAAAGACAATAACGTCGTCTAGACAGACCAAACATGTCTGCTACTTCAGTCCTGATAGCACAGTGTCCATGAAACGCTGAAAAGTGGCTGGCACTGAGCATAGCCCAAATGGAAGCACCTTATTATCATAAAGACCGTCGGGCGTCACGAAGGCAGTTTTCTCACGGTCTCTCTCGTCGACCTCTATTTACCAATGGCCACTTCGCAAATGACAAAAGTGGCAACGAAGCTCGAATCACCAATTACGAGCCGAGCAATGCATTTACCGGTTGGCGTCATTAGCTGTCCAGCAGCACTCCTTATGCTCGGCCAACTCCACGGCGTCTTGACCTTTTTAAGGCGGTCGGCGAGCTCTTTTTGCATAATGGAAAAGTCAGCCCAAGTGTCAACCAGTGCTGTTACGTTGTGTCCGTCTATAATAACGCTAAGGTCGGCACGTACAAATTCATCGGCATTAGTACTCGTGGTTGTCATCGTCTTCGTCATCACCGTCGTCATGTCGTCTTTGTGTAGAGGCGAGAGGGTCTTTTTGTCGTCTCGGCGATTGGCAACCTTGCCCCCGGAGGTCGCGGCAGTTAGTTTCCCTGGCACGGGCTAGGGGAGCGGTTTCTGACGGCGTCAGCCTAGCTTTAGCGGTTCGGGCAAGTGTGACCTCGTGCAGGTGAGGGAGACCGCTAGCGACGACTTGCTGAAGACGCTTGGTTGCTCGGCAGGCGATCAGCACCATGGTCACGAGCATCTTCAAAATGAAATGAAGCGGGACGAGAAAAGCTTCCAAACCGGGCTTCCCGGTTACGAGAGTAGCGCGAATTGTGGCCTGGTTCACCGCAGTGGAAACAAAGGGGTCGACTGTGGGCAGTGTGCCAAAAGTCAGTTTGGCATACTGGTGAGCGCCACACAGGTTCCCGCTGCCACCAAGGCAATGTAACGGGCCGTGGCTGAAAGGGTGCTTTTTCTGGGACGGCAAGGTGACGGCGGACGGCATCAGCATTGGTCGATAGACGTGGTTCAGGTGGTGGCGCCGGGGATGGAAAGGCTTGCCGTAGTTCGTGACGCACGATTTCTGCAACAGAAGCAACTGGAGGCTCGGCAGCTCATTCCGCAGGACTTGCCTAGTCATTTGCCGTAGAGAGCTTTCAAAAACAGCAGCGTCTTGAGCGGCGGCACCAACAGACGTTTGGTTGGGCAGGTGGTCAAAGTGGCGGCATCGTTGCCGGAGTGTCCCCTCGATGACAGTCACCTCTATGATACATTCATCGACTGTTGTTGGCGGATTTCGTACAAGGCCGGAAAAAAGCGGTTCCTAGACTCCTCGCATCAGGTGACGAACTTTCCTCGCCTCGTGCATGTCAGGGTCAGCGCGCGAAATAGACGAGTCATATCCTCAGCGAACGTGGCGACACTTTCGTTCGGCTTTTGCACGTGGGCTTCAATCATCTGTTGTGTGAGATGCCGCCGGTCCGCACGCAGGAACGTTTCGAGAAGCTATTGGCGGAAATTTTCCCAGGTTTGCAAAGTAGGCTCCATGTTCTCGTACCATGTGCGAGCGCTATTTTCCATTGCTAAGTAATTGATTGATTGATATGTGGGGTTTAACGTCCCAAAACCACCATATGATAATGAGAGTTGTCGTAGTGGAGGGCTACGGAAATTTTGACCACCAGGAGTTCTTTAACGTGCGTTCAAATCTGAGCACACGGGCCTACAACATTTCCGCATCCATCGGAAATGCAGCCGCCACAGCCGGGATTTGATCCCGCGACCTGCGGGTCAGCAGCCGAGTACCTCAGCCACTAGACCACCATGGCGGGGCTCCATTGCTGGGTAGGCGTGGCCAAGCTTCTCTTGCGCGCTCCAGCGATTAACCACAGCGGTTCGCTTGAACTGGTCGAGCCAGTCCTCGACATCTTCATGCGGTTCTCCATGGAAGACTTCGGGAACACGAGGAGGCTCAAAAGTTACCTGGTAAGGAAGACTCGTCTGGACTGTAGGAAGATTCGCTGAGGTTGAAGGGGCCGTCGTGTTGGTATGAGGAGATGCAGTCAAGAGTTCTGGGCTTAGGCCTAGTAGGCGCCGGCTGAATCGGTGTGCTCGAGTCGTAACAAGATGTTCAGGCTACGGACTAGGTGTACGGTCCCGAGAAACGCTTTCCTGCATCAAGTTGCAGGCCCCAGCACCTCCACCAGCGTCGCGACGAGAAGATAGAGGTCGTATTTAAAGACGCTGAGAAAGCAGCAGCGGGTCGGTATTTCTATTTACCTTGTGCCATAGAGTTTCTCGTCTTTCTCGTTGTTGCATTCTGCACAAAAGCGTGCAGATGCGCGTATGCACTGTCGCCTTCGTCTTTCTCGCAGGCCGCACGTGACAATATGCTGCAAATTACTAGAGCAGATCTTAAAATTTATTCTCACTACATTTATATCAGACCAAAATTTATTTTACAACATTCAGCATGGTTTCCTTCCCAGCCTTTCATATTAAACTCAATTATTTGAATTGATCGCGCATTTGCACGAAGCCATTCACGCTGCTTTTGAAATGGACGTTGATTCATTGATTTCGCAAGACCATTTGGCCACACAACCACTTAATTCTGAATCTTATTAACATGAACATCAACAGCATAATTATTACGTGGGTAACTAATTTTTTGACCACCCACAGGTTATACGTTGATGTGAATGAACATACATTTTCATCATCACATGTAAAGTCTGGTGTTCCCCAGGGATCAGTCCTGGGACCAGTTTCGTTTATAATTTACATCAACGACATTGAACATAACTTTTTATCTAATATCGCAATATTTGAAGATGAATGCATCGATTACAGGAAATTGACATCATCCAAGCTAATTCCTTCCTTCAAAATTGTGCTCTAATATTCATTTGTTTGCAGGCGACTGTGTGATATTTCGTAAGATTAATAATAGTGACGACATTAGAATCATTCAGTCTGATCTAACCGCTGTTTCTAACTGGTGCGAAACTTGGCTGATGGAATTAAACATTAACAAATGTAAGGTTATGCATGTATCCCGCAACCCCAAGCATCAGTCAACTTATTACCTAAACAACATAGCTTTAGAACTAGTTACATCATATAAGTACCTTGGAGTGCACATTACAACTAATCTCAGCTGGTCAACACATATTGAACATATCATCAACAACGCTAATAGCATGTCAGGGTATTTACGCCGCAATTTTTCTAGAGCCCCATCGTCACTAAAATTATCGCTTTACAAATCCCTAATACGCCCCAAGTTAGAGTACGCAGCATCAGTATGAGATCCAAGCCAAGAAAATCTAATCGCTTCTCTCGAGCTTGTTCAAAATAATTCTGCTCGCTTTATCCTGTCAAACTATAACCGTATTGCCAGCATATCTTCAATGAAAAGCAGCCTTTCCCTTCCCTCTTTATCATCACGCAGGAAACTTTTTCGGTTAACCATGCTACATAAAATATATTATCATTCCTTCCTGCGCAACGAACTCTTACCCCAACCACTATACATTTCCCATCGCATTGACCACCGTCACAAGGTTGGCATTAACTATTATCATACAAAATCTGCCACTCAGTCATTCTTGCCCCGTTCGTCCCGGGAATCGAACCACCTTCCCGCTGAAATTGCGGGTATCACCGATAACCAACTGTTCCGTGCTGCCTTAGCCAATATTGTATATGCAGAAATATCTGATGTTTAATCTGTGTTTGTGTGACCACACTGTTGCGATAATACTAATTTGTTTTGTCTTTCCTTTTCCTTTTTATGTACACAACGTTTTTTGTAACCATGCTACCTCATGTTATGCCTTTGTTCTGTACCACTCCCCTCTGTAATGCCTCTGGCCCTGAGGGTATAATAAATAAATAAATAAATAATATTTATTAGATTTTGATCTTATTATTCTCGTATTTCGGTGTAATCAGGGCAAATGTAAATTAACACCTCCAAAACTGAAGTCAAGACATTGCAAGAGCACATAAAACAGGACTGAGCCAGTATAAAATTCAAGGTGTCCCAATTGAAAAAGTATCCGTGTTTAAAGATCTCGAAATCCATTTATGATCCGACCCATCATGCAAAGAGCACATGAATATCGTAACCAGTAAGGCACCAAAAACACTTTGATTCATTAAAAGGAAGCTGTACTTGGCGAACTCTACCACTAAATTGCTAGTGTATGCATTAAACATGCCTGCTGAAAGATTTAATATGCATTCATCATCTAGAACCCACATCCATTATATCTCATTGATCAACTAGAACCAATAAAAAAATGAAGCGGCAAGATTTATTACCAAGAAGTATTCTCAAAACTAAAGCACTACAGATATCAAACACTCACTTTCTTTACCCCCTCTTGAAAAACGCAAAATGTCGTTACTGTTGTACCAATTTGAAACATTTTCTTTACTCAATCTTCCTTTTCGGAACGTCCGTTGGCACACATCACACGACTTCACTGCCTCTTGATTTACTCTTGAACACCAGACCAGTAAAAAGTGCTCAGTACCCCTTCGGTAGTCTTTGATACCTTAGTGTCTGGAGAGGAGTTTACGTGCAACAATTGGAGAACTTGCACACGCAACAGTTTCGGTACTACCGCTTGTTCGATCATTTTGCCAGGACAGAACTGATAAGATTGGTATAATAGATCATCGCGTATGCAAAACGAGCAGGATGTTGGTCTCTTGCATTTGAAGGTTTTGCCCGCATTAGCTCTGCAACCTTCGAAACTCTGGTAATCTTTCTGCTGCTGCTGCAATTTCTCTCAGGAGACCTGAATAAGGTTCATTACTTCCTCTTCTTTCTTCCTTATGGCCGTTGCGAGGATCACAGCGGGCATTGAGTGGACCTTCTTCGCGTTGCATCCTTGCCACTTCAGAGGTGGGCATATAGGATTAACCGACATCTCCTTCCAGTGTTTATCTGGGTTTGTGTGGCCCCGAGACCCTGGCACATTTCCGGTGATGACGTCGTAAAGCAGGCTGTCCAGGCAACTCACCACAACCACCCCTAAAAAGTAGGGAGACGAGACAAGTACGTCGCCTTCAAGTGCCTCAGACGCACTGCCATCAGCCAACAGTAGGGTTGTCATGGTACCCTTCAATAACGTATCCGGGAATAGCAGCCGTCGTACTATTACGCTGTTGCAGCCTCATACACGAAGAGCAGTTACCGCCGTTTTAAACAATAATCCTTGCAAGACTGGCATGTTGTAGCTGCTTAAACTTTTGTTTCAAAAAGCGCTCCTACCTCGTTTTTTTCTCTCGTAAGCTGGAGTCTTGACTCTTGTTTAAGGTGCTTCTTCTTATACAGACACAGCAAGCGACGTCTGTGCCTGAGCCCTTACATTTGAAGTTTTGAGCATTATGAACAGTCGTTCGGCAATACGTACAGTATTGTTGCTTTAGTCGAATGAAGCAGTTGGATGTCTTGCGCCCGCATTTATCACGAAGAAAACATCGGATTTACGCTAAAGACTCAGAGGAAGACATTCCGAACACCGTCAGTTCGTGCACCTCTTACCACATGGTTTTGTCCTGTCGTAGCGGACGCTAATCTGTCCATTATACTAGTACAGGGCCCATTATACTCCAATGTAGCGTTGACACGTGCGCACGCCGAGTACAGTGATGCTACGTTAGGAAAACGCGAGCACTCTATAGTATGATGCCAGGCATGACCAGCGTCCGTAGGCGCGGCCCGACGGTAACCGGCGCGAAATGAGACATGCTGCATTTCGCGCTGATGCGTTACCCAGACAACACTGCGTCTTCCTCTTTTCGGGACGGAGGAATGCCGGAGGCGCTGAAATGCGCAAGTGTCAAAGCAACGCAGCGTGGCGCGCTCCTGAGAGCATATGGCAGGACCGGCGCCTGGTGTTGCAACGCCGGCGTGACGCGAAAAAATGAACGCAGGTGAGCACGCGTACTGCGTCACATCAAAATGTATTGGCGCCTTGACTGTGGCATGTAGTCATGTACTTATATGACTCGCATTTTATGATTATCGTGTTTGGACGAGTTGTTTACCTATGTCGTCCGTTCATGCCAAGTGATACTGAGTTTAGTACATGTGAAGCTAGCGAAGTGGCCGCGAGCCCATCATGAGTGTGGCATGTAGTCATGTCGTTACATGACACGCATGCCATGATTGTCATGTTTAGATGTGACATTTACCTATGTCGTCCGTTCGCGTCACGTAATACCGAGTTTGGTACATGTTAAGCTGGCAAAACGGCCGCGAGCGCATCATGAGCGTAGCATGTAGTCATAATTTTAAATGACAGCATGTCATGTTTATCATGTTTGCTCCAGTATCATGCCTTCGTCATACATTCACGTCCCGTAATACCAAATTTGCTATAAGTGAAGCTAGCGAAACGGCCGCTAGCGAATCATGAGCGTGGCATGCAGTCATGTTCGTACATGACACGCATGTCATGATTCTTATGTTAGGGTCTGTCGCTTGTGTTCGCCATGCATTCACGCCATACCAGACCAGTTTCGCAACATGCCTTGGCAAGAAACCACCGCAAGAACTGCAGGACCATGAAATGTAAATCATGACATTCATAACATACATAGTATGATTTTCATGTTATGGCTAGCCAAATATGTTCTTCATCGAGTCCATGTTATGCCATACCAAGTTTGGCATAGATGTTATTATCGAAACGGCCAGGAGAGCTAAAATTCGTAGGCGGCTAGATAGACAGACAGATAGATAGATAGATAGATAGATAGATAGATAGATAGATAGATAGATAGATAGATAGATAGATAGATAGATAGATACATAGATACATAGATAGATAGATAGATAGATAGATAGATAGATAGATAGATAGATAGATAGATAGATAGATAGATAGATAGATAGATAGATAGATAGATAGATAAACACGCTCAAAGTCACCGAAGTTCCCTGAGAAATGCTTCGCATTCAAAAACAAAAAAGAATCCTTTTTATTAGGCAGAGCAAATGTTAAAAAGCCATTACAGACGATACAGGAAAAGAAAATAGTGAATACACAAAGAGATTGTTCGATAGTCTCGATTAGGTTATGTTGATCGAGTTAAAGTGTCCAGAAAAACAAGAAGTTCAGTTCCTCTCACAGTTTGGTCGATGTTGGAAGGTCACGGTGGTGCTGCGATGGAGCGTCGGCGATGTCGGGGTCGGCAGATCGGCATAGCTGAGGGTAGGTGTTGTGCGGACAAACAATCGCAGTGTCAGTCATAAAGTTCCCCCTGGAGACCACTGGCACAGTGACTTGGCACAGCAGGCGACATCCTTGCCGGTTAACGAGGTCATCCTCAGGTCCGCAAGCTCAGGTCCGGAACCCAACAGCCTTGACAGCCCCACGAACAGCTCTGGTGCACCCATGTTGTTGTTGTTGTTGTTTCCCTGTGCAAATGGCTCGTACCCAAAGAAGGGGATATCTTCCTCCGGCCTTCCACGCGCCAGTCACCCAGTCTTCCTCCTCCTCTTCCCGCATTACTTCTTGTTTCGTCTGGCACCTTTGTCGGTTTCAGTTTCACTTTAAAGTTTACTTACTCTGGAAACACATCACTTTAGTGCTACAGCGATGTGCACAACGTCCACTACACATTAGAAATACTTATAAACCATGCAACTTGTATATTCATGATCTTACAATAAACTTCAAAACATCAAACTAGCTCGAAGATTGATGTCATCGTAAATGATGTCTGTTGAAAGAGTTGTGAGACCATGTACCAAATATCGCATTTCTCCAACTTTAGAGTATTTTGGAAAAATTTCTTGAAATAGCCTGTCTAAGATATCGTTATTGCTAGGGTTTAGGGTCCTAAACCCAGGTTAGGATTACGAGAGATGACGTAGAAAAAGGATTTGGAAACTTCAATCACCTGGCGTTCTCTGACGAGCACCTCAATGCAAGCACACGGAACTTGGTCATTTTCGCTATAATATAATATGGTCTGCCTCAGAAGAACAGTGTCAAGGTTGCTCGGCTGCTGACGTGAAAGTCGCGGGTTTGATCTTGTCCACGACAGTCAAACTAGAAATGGTAGTGTACTGTGTGACGCCAGTACACGCTAAAAAACGCCAAACGGTTGAAAATTTCAGAGCCCTCCACGACAGCATCCTTCATAAGCATATCGTGGTTTTTGAACTTGATGCGCGACATCTTACCGTTTTCCATCGGAAAAGTGTTTGCCGTGGCCGGGGTTTCATTGTGCGACTTGTGGACCAGCAGTCGAGCACCATCACAACTAGACCATTATGGCGGTTCACCCTGTTTAGTACGGGTGAGTATCAAAATATATACTCGATTGTTAGAAACCGGAGGCATCTTGTCACTCGCCTGCCAGTCGTGGTTGGCGAGCTCCTCGTAGCGGCGCAGGATTCGCGTGTAGGTGTAGATGCGCTGCGGGAGGAAGCTGTTGTCCATGTCGTCTTGGAGCGTCGTCTCTTCCTCGACCACATGGCGCCGGCTCTCCTGGACGCGCCCAATGAAGGCCATCCACAACGAGTGGATGTTCAGTGCTACCTCGTCTGTGTTTGTGTCCACCGTTGACGCCCATGCGCGCACGTAAGGCGAGTCGAACTGCAAAGTACACACACAAACACAAACTGGTCATTGCTACAGCTGCATTTGCCAGTGAAGGAAAGACGAGGCCGTATTTCACCATCTTGAAGCGTCAATCAAGTCTCCACAAATCGTAGGGAACACCAATGATAGTACAAGTGAAATCAGAGTGAATCAATGTGCGCTTTTCCTGCTTCGCAGAGAGGTCATATGTGACGTCTCGCGGATGTCATATTCGTGCCGCGGCGTCTTACCGGCATCTTGCCCCTCTACTGTGGTTCCGCCGCTAGACATGGAATGTGGGGCAATAAATGGCGCTGCGAAGCCATTATATCTGGGTACAAGGCCAATACCCGGAGGGTTGCGCATGCACAAGACCACTAAGTGAAATAGACTGTGAGGGCTATACTTGGCATAAACTTAAATTCCTGCTTTACCTAGATTGTTTTACTAATGCAATCAACTGTAGAATAACTACTTTCTTAGCCTAGCTGACATTTGATCTGCCGTCGCAGTACTTATATTTCCCGTCTTCGCAGTTATGTGAATTAACTAGAAGAAGGTTATGTGATTGGTGGCTAAAGTCAAGGCACGAGTGAAAATTAAACCCTTCGCTGCTAAGTACCAGTCCTCAACTTCACTACTTAAAGAGAAAAAAGATAAATCTAGTGCTTAGTTTACTAAGTATTATGGCTAGGTGGCGTTAGCCGCCACCCAATCTAAAGGGTACAGCCACATTCATTCATCCATCCATCCGTCCATCCACCCATCCATCCATCCATCCATTCATCTATGGATCCATTCATCGATCCATCCATCCATCCATCCATCCATCCATCCATCCATCCATCCATCCATCCATCCATCCATCCATCCATCCATCCATCCATCCATCCATTCATTCATCCATTCATCCATCCATCCATCCAACCATCCATCCATCCATCCATCCATCCATCCATCCATCCATCCATCCATCCATCCATCCATGCATTCATTCATTCATTCATCCATGCAGACAATATTGTCCTATTTGCAGACAGTAAAGACGATATAAAGTGGCTGGCAGATATATACGGTAGAGAAGGTGAGGCTCTAGGATTTGGATTTATTGCAAAAAATGAATGGTATTCAATGATTGGTAAGACCAGGCGGTCTCAACACATGGCCTAGAATTACCGAGTGTAAGCGAGTACAAGTACTTCGGAGTATGTGTAAATAAGGGATATAGATATGTGGATACACACGAAAAAATATCGGCAGCAAAAGAAAAGAGGAATGCTGCAATGTTGAACCACATATCGTCATGGGAATACAACGGGTGTGAAGTCTTTCGAGGTCTATGGAAAGGCGTAAGGATTCCAGGGCTTAGATTTGGGAACTCAGTGGCGTGCAGGAAGTTTCAGGTGCAATCAGGAATGGATGTAAATCAAAGGACTGTGGGACGCCACGCATTGCGCGCTTACGGTAAGACGACGAATGCATATCCAGCTTTCAGGGAAACTGACCAATCAGCGCTCCTAGCAAAAGCTTGCGCGTTTTCAATGGGACAGGGTCATTTTCAGAAGATGAAAAATTGTACAGGCGCAAGTTTCAAAAGTTCTTAAAGGGCCACTCACCAGGCCCCATACCGAATTTTAGTTAGATAGTGGAAGTTCTTGGGTGTCCGATGAGGAACATTTTGCCACAAACATTTTTCGAATCGGTTTCCTACGAGCGGAGAAAACAGGTTTTTTGAAGCGGCACGAAACGAGAGTGAGAGGAGGCGAGCTGGAAACCATTGCCGCTTCACCGCGTAGCCTTCGCAACCCGAATCTCTTCCGCACACTCTCTGGCATCCGACCAGGAGGTGACGTGTACATGACGTGCCCGAACAAGTTCAACACCCGAGCACGCGAGCAGCGTTGCTTTTTTGACCAGCGTTGTTTTGTGGTCTTCTGCCTGTTTCTGCGGGACGGTTTGGAAACGCTGTCTTAGAAGCGGTACAGTAGATGAGCACAATGAGTGCGCGAACGCGTAGCAGCGTTCCACAGCTGTAGTCTGCTCGATGCGCTGACCGCGGAGACACGAACGCTTGCAAAACGCTGGCACATTAGCCCCGCATCTCGTAGCATTTGACGGGAAAAAATGAAAGAAAAATGCGCACAATTTTTTATTGCGTCTCATCATTTTTTTTCACGTTTTATTCATCTCTTAAAGCAACGAATACATAAACTACGCATGTTGTGTTAAATAATATTCGCCATGTCACGTGGTATTTTTATGTAATATTTATTTAATAATTTATGAATACTGCCATCCCAACTAGGAATTTTCGCAGAGTGGGTTACATGAATTACATGAATGCTCAATATGAAGACGAACAAATTTTCAAAACAGGAACATAAAAACACACAGAAACAAAAGTACGCACAAAGCAATCCAAATATGCAAAATTCGAACGTTTATGGGGACAGAGCCTAATTGGCATGCTATATTAAACACTTTTATCGAGGCTAGAAGAAAACAATGTTAAGGATGGCTGTAAAACTTCGGTGTTGATTAGTTTGTTCTAGTCGTTTATAGTTCGTGGAAAGAATGAATATTTAAAGCAGTTGTTACGGGTTGCATAGGGTGTTATTGTGCTCTCATGCCTTCGTCGAGTTGCATAACCGGACGAAAATGAAAGAACTTCAGAGATGTCTTGTAATGTCTCTTTGTTAGTTGATATAGAAATTTTAGTCTAGATATGCGGTTTCTTTCTGTTAGTGTTGGTAGATTAGCTCGAGTCGAAAGTTCCGTAATTTAAGTGCGCTCGAAGCTGTCATAAATAAAACGAAAGGCCTTTTTTGCACTCTTTCTAGCTTGTTGATATTATTTTTAGTAAAAGGGTCCCAAATAATGGAAGCATAATCCGGAGTCGGTATAACTATTGTTTTATTAGCCAGAAGGCAGATGAAGGGGGTTGAGAGTTTCAATGCTCTTCTGAGGAAGAACAATTTGCGCATTGCAGTGTTAGTTACTGTGTTATTGCGTTTTGTCCGATTCAGGTCATCTGTGATCCATAAGCCAAGATACTTGTAATGTGGGACTTAAGCCAAGATACTTGTAATGCGGGTATACTGTTGACAACGTCAGAGCAGAATCGTCTACGTAGAGGACCAACGTCACTGCGTTGCTGTGTACGTAGGGCCATGCCTACGATTACGCAATGCCTTCATTCTCCACGCGTACGCCGGCAGAGGGGAGGGGGGAGCAGCATTCACCTTGAAATTTGACCCATTTCCGCGGCGCGTAACGTTGTGAATTTGGCAGACGTGATCACGAACACCTCGTCTACACAATGCCCTTGTCAGCTCAAAACTGTCAAACCTGGTGAGTGGCCCTTTAAAGGGACAAGTTCTAGTAGCTGTACTGCACTTCTCAAATGCAGCATTGTTAATGTTGGGGCTTCCGGTTCTGTTCCCACTGTGAATAAATATACACAATGGGGCCCTATGGATGCCAATGAAATCACAACTTCTTTTCCATGACAAAAAAAAAGCCGCATAAAAACCAGGCCAAAATCTGCAAATTTCTAGAGATTTATGTTGTACGAAAACTAAGCTTTGGTTTTAGCGCAAAATCATCTGTATGCGTGACAAAAATGCGTTCCGAATTGCCATTTTCTACAACATAGTTTCGTCACGGACTCGAGCCTTGGACCATAGTAACTTGATAAGACAAATTTTATCACAGCACATCTGGCTGGTATAATGACTCAGTTGGTTGAGTGACCGACCGTGTAGCTCACGCGCAGGCGATTCGGCACGGCGCGGAATTGAATCCCAAGTAAAATATTTCATTACCTCTTTTTTATCTTTCTTTCTTTTGCAGAATTTCTGTCATAGGTTACTCTGCTCAACTCCCGAACTGAAGGAAACGGGTTTTAATCGTGACCGTGGCTCTAGCATTTCGAACTAGGCGAGAACCCTAGTGTACTTATATGTATGTTTGTGTTTGCATGTGTGCGTTTATATATGTTCATGCAAAACTGAAAAATTTCGGAGTGGGGAAGGGTTTTGAACCTCCACCTTCCCGGCTCTGCCACTGGCGGACGCAGCGGTACATTCTACGTTAGCAGAGCTGGAGAAAAGTACAAGTCTGCACTGATTCGACATGTGCACACTGTGATTGATTGGTATGTAGGGTTTAGCGTCATAAAACCACCATATCATTATGAGAGATCACGTAGTTGAGGGCTCTGGAAATTTTGACCACCTGGGGTTTTTTAACGTGCTCCCGAATCTGAGCACACGGGCATACTGCATTTTCGCATCCATAGCGAAATATGCACACTGTGAGTCACCGTTAAAGGCGTGCATATGTCTTAACGTAGATAGCACAGAATAAGAGTCATTTGCGTTCGTCATAGAGGTAGTTGTGGAGGCAGTGCAACTGTAGCGAATAGTGAAATAGTGTTTTAAACGGCTTACTTCTCTAAGGATGGTAGTTACGTTACTTCACGCAATAAGTTCACAAGGAAAGCATTGTAAGCTTGCTTGATTCTTCCTTGGGCTTTCACCCACTAAGGGAGACCACCCAGGAAGCCGGCGGTTAATGCAAGTCAACAACTTGGGATTATCCAGGCTAGGGAAATATGATTACTTTGTTTTGACAAGACGGGAATATTTTGGCACAGTCGAAAAAAATGAAAGAATATAAGATTTTCTGAATAACTGAGGCGTAATCATTCATTCAATGAAATTCTTTTGAAGGCTAGATTATTAAAGTGTAATAATGCAATAATAAACGTAAGGTTGAAAGCAATGCAGAGATTCCTGCTTCGCTCCACGTCTACCACTTCACGTAGATGACTTCGCGAGCGGAAATCGTACAATACCCGGCAGCCCCTTTATATATTATTTGAATTGTTTGCTATAACATTTGTTTTCCTCCAATTGTTGCACACATGTACTCCACTCCCTTGTAAAATGCTAAGTCGTTCGAGTGCATTTGATATGAATGAATGGCTGACTTACTGACTGAATGAATGAAAGCTAAGAACATTGTACACTCACCGAAAAAGCCAAGGATGAAACCTGATTGGCCTCTTGACACGATTTTTGTCGCAGTAACGATGCCGTAAATATATAACAAATATTTCTAATAGTGTACCATTCATGTAATCAAACTTGCGCATTCTCCTTTTACGAGTGAATAGTTGTCTTTATTGTCATCATAAGCAAAATGACCATGCTGATTGTGGGGTACATGCAACTCCCATCTATCTCCAATCAGCATATTGCGCCCACGTTAACTCCGGAACCTTTTGAATCTCTTCTGCCCATTTAACTTTATGCCTTCCGCTTTTGCGCTTCTCTTCCGTTAAAATCAGTACTGTCTCTATTAATGGTCACCGGCTTTCTGGCCTTCTCGCAGCATTCTTAATTTTGACTGAGATAATCTTAACAAGCATCTGTTCTCAAGCCCACTCAGCTGTCTGTCTTCTTGCCCATAATAAGGTTATAACCACCATATATATTTTCATGGAACGCAGCATCATACTCAGTTTTAGTTCAATTCTCTTTCCCTTTTCGTAAAAATTCATGTTTCTTCGCGTATAAGTATTTACCGGTAAGATGCGGCTTGTTATAACGTTTTCTCTTGAAAGATGGTGGTGAACTGTAATTCATTATCTAAGCATAATCGCCAAATATGCACAACATTCTTACTCGTCTATACACTTCGATCTCACGGTTCGCGTCTGCGATCATAACGCTTCCTAAGAACTTATTTTAGTACTTATAGTGTCTCCTTGGGTATCGCAAAGCACTGTTTTCTTCAAAAACTGTTGAACATAAATTTAGTTTCCTGCATAGTAATTTTTTGACGCATGGCCCTGCTTTACCTGCCTATTTCAGTAATTATTATTCGCAATTGTTTCCCCGGATTAATCAACATGGCAAATGTCATCAGAGAATCGCAGTTAACTAAGCTACTCTCAATTACCTGTATGGCATGCCGCTAGAAATCTAGCCCTATGAAAACCTCCTGAAAACGCGGTAATTAACATTGGAGAGATTGTATGTGTATAGCCCCCCATCTCACAATGTTACTTATTAAATTATTACGTTTTTTATGGAGCACTATGGTGGCTGTGGCGACACTGTAGATATACCACCGCGATGGAACAGCGGCTATGTGGATCGGCGGCTGGCGACATGAAAGGTGTAGGTTCGGTACCGGCCGCAGCCGTCGCATTTTGATGGAGGGAAAACGATAGAGGACCTCTAACTTTCCGATGTCATTGCACCCTAAAAAACACCTGGGAGTCGAAAGTTTCAGATTTCTCTCCGGTTTGCCTCTTAACTACTTCGTGGACTGGTATGTAAAATCTTACGTATTAAGGGCGAAGCTCCTTAGGGCGTGGGCTGTGCGTCCCCTGTCGCCTGTATGTAGCCACCTCTAGTTTAGTTCTTGCAGTGTTCACTAGATGGCGGTACCGTCCCCTGTATGTAGCCACCTCTAGTTCAGTTCTTGCAGTGTTCACTAGATGGCGGCACCGTCTCCTGTATGTAGCCACCTCTCGTTTAGTTCTTGTAGTGTTTACTAGATGGTGGTACTTGTAGCTGATGATGAAAAGATGCAAGATGTTATAAACTAGAAAGCGGTACTTGTAGATGATGAAAGACGCGATATCTTATAAAATAGGAATGATGTCACATATGGCGCGTGTCATTGGTTGAAGGCAATCGTTCGATTTAGTGCGGCGACGTACGCTAGGGGGAGCGATGTAATAAAATCGAGTGGGCAAAATGTACAGAGGATTCATGGTTTACCAGGTTTACCTCCGGAGCTTCGCCCACTCATCATCATTCACTTCGTGGATATGGCGGAGTTTTTTTCAATAATGACTCTAGTTCGTTAAAGAAATTATGTACAAGCGGCCCTTAGAATGACAAAGATTTGTAGTGTTTCTTGTTTTGTTAAGTACTTTAATAAGCAAAGAGAAGTGACCGGCACACAACACGTGGTGATCATGTGTGCTATATGCACCGATTAGTGTGTACCGCGAGCCAACAGCTTCTCGAACGATGGCATTGTGTTTCAATCATCAAAACTATCCTATGGTTATGAGAGGTACACTAGGGTGAGGTCTCCGAAAAACTTTTACTACATGGGATGTTTTAACAGGCACCCTATTTCAGCCCACAGGCCTCAAGTATTTTCACCTTCGTAAAAAATTTCACCGCACCAGCCGTACTTTCTACTTTGAGGTATATGTTAGGTAATACCATGTGATTTCATGGGACCAAGTTCGCAGCCATATTTGATTGAGGAAACCTGCTAGAAGCTTCTGTGGTCAGATTCGGAAGCACGTGTCGTCGAACTACCGGGCCCTCCACTACAGCTTTTCTGAAATGAACAGATTTTAATTCTGGAGAGAATACAGGAAAACGAAGCGAAGCTAAAGGCCATTCGGCCTGACATGGCTTCGCTACGCGAAAAAAGTTCAGCAAACAGTGCTACATTGAATAATAATTATAACAATACAGGAAGCAGCATAACAGAAACACAGAAATAGCAAAAAAGCAAAAATAGGTGACATATAAGTACAAAAAATAGGCTACATAGACACACAGAATCAGACATCGAGGCTCTTTTCATTACATATCCGAAAAAACACATACATATTGATATATTCATATAATACACTCACATATTAATACATACATCTGCCCTTATGTACGTACATGCTACTGTATATACATGCGTTTTGTACCTAAAGGTGAGAGCATATGTAGAACCTAGCCAGAAGTTTATTGGAAACATGATGTTCACTATACTCAAATAATGAGGAGATGTTTTATGTAATATTTGAATTGCGTTAATGAAAGGTTAAAATTTAGTTGTTCACCTTAATGATTTATATAAGCGGTGGGGCGCGGCTTGCAATTAGGGCTCTATACATATCCAGTCCTAGTAGCAGGAACGCTGATTGATTGATTGATTGATTTCTGAGTACAGGGCGTACTCAGAATTTATTAAGAAGTTTTTAAATGCCTATAATGACGCTTTTCCTCTAATTAGAAGAAGAGTAAATAGGAAGAAGTTCAGAAAGCCGTGGATAACCAAACATTTGCATGAAAAAATCTGCACTAAGAACAAAATGTACCACTCCTTTATTCAGAATCGGGATCCCAACATTCTAAAAGAGTATAAAAAGTATCGAAATCAACTGAGTAAAGAATTAAAGACAGCAAAAACAAATTATTTTATTGAGCGTTTTACGAGATTCCAAAACGACAGTGGTAAAGTATGGAGAGAAGTAGCTAATCTAACGAAAGGGAAAGATAATAATGCGCTGAACGAGATAAGTACGCCGGACGGAAATTTGTGTGGTTTTGATTTAGCTTGTGCTTTTAATAAGTACTTTGTCAATGTTGGTAAACCGCTCGGTGATACACCTGAACCTGATAATGTATTGATTAACAATATTACTTCTTTATCGAAGTCTGTGTTTTTTTCACCCAGTTCCTCTCAAGAAATAGTGATTTTAATCAACAAGTTAAAAAATGATGTATCTGCAGGTCATGACGATATAAAATCTGTCCCCATTAAGCGCGTTGCGCCTTTGATATCTGACGTATTGTCTTATCTTGTAAACCTAATGTTTACTACTGGTGTGTTTCCTGATGACCTAAAAATCGCCAAGGTTTGTCCGATATACAAAAGTGGCAATCGAATGGAAATGTCAAACTACCGACCAATTTCTGTGTTACCAGTATTTTCCAAATTATTTGAAGGAGTTATCAATTGCAGGCTCGAATGTTTTTTCACTAAACACAACCTGATATCTGCTTGCCAGTACGGTTTTCTGAAGAAAAAATCCGCAGAGCAGGCGCTACTCGTTATTAAAGACAAAATACTTGAAAATATAGAACACAAACACTACACTCTTGGTCTCTTTTTAGATTTTCGAAAGGCGTTTGACTGCGTACAGCACAATATCCTTTTAGAAAAGTTGAATTACTATGGTGTACGTGGTGTCACACATAACTTAGTGCAGGATTATTTACGTCATAGGATGCAGTACGTACGGGTGAATGATGTTGCATCTAACCGACTAACTGTCACTTGTGGAGTCCCTCAGGGCTCTATATTAGGACCTCTATTGTTTTTAATATATATTAATGATATTACTAAACTACCAGGCTCTCATGACATGATTATGTATGCGGATGATACGAACATATTTTTTACAACCAAATCTCTTGTACAAGCGGAAGCTACGGTAAACTGGTACTTAGGAAACTTGCAGTCATGGCTACAACGCAACATGTTTTCCTTAAATTTATCCAAAACTAGCTACATTATTTTTAGGCCAATTAATACTGCTGATTCATATAAGGCCAATATTCAATTTGGTCGGGTAAGAATACATGAGGTCGACTGCATTAAATTTCTTGGTGTCTGGTTCCACCAGAACCTTTCATGGAACACACATGTGTCAAAATTAGCATCTGAAATAAGTAAAAGTGTTGGCTGTCTCTACAAAGTAGCTTGTCTGGTACCCGTGTGGTTGAGACTGCAGATGTATTATGCGCTTGTGTATTCTAAGTTAACCTATTGTATTCTCGTATGGGGAACAACTACGCCTACTAACTATCAAAAACTACTAGTACTCCAAAAGAGAGCCTTGCGGTGCATTCATGGGTACCGTGGCCGACCCAAAGACTTTTCCACGTTGCCATTGTTCCGTACTTACGATCTGCTTAAAGCGAACCAAGTCTACCTCTTTCGACTGTTGCAATATATTAAGAGCAATCAACTGCACACTCAAGACTTTACTCTGTCTAACGATGCATATCACTTTCGAAAACAAATCCACCGGGTCCCCAAAACGCGCACAAACTATGGCAAACAAAAATTAAATTATCAGGTCACTGTGGTTATTAATAAAATGTTGACGGATGTTGATTTTGATGTTGCATTGAAATTATTCAAAAAACAAACAAAGAAATATTTACTCGAATCTGATTTGTGCTTTGTATAAGCTTGTATTAAGTTTATATTCTGTATATTGCTTTGTATTTTGTCTACGCTGCATGCTTGGCAGCATTGTGTTACACTGGCAAATGCAGCTAACACTGCAATTATGTGTTTTCGTTTATTTATGTCAGACTGTACAAGGGAGCCGAGGCCTCTGTCAGGCACTCCAGCCTTTAGCCCCGGCTACCCCCTTTGTGTGAAAGGAAATAAACTTCACTTCACTTCACTTCATTTGTGGGGTTTAACGTCCCAAAACCACTATATGATAATGAGAGACGCCGTAGTGGAGAGCTCCGGAAATTTTGACCACCTGGGGTTCTTTAACGTGCGCCCAAATCTGAGCACACGGGCCTACAACATTTCCACCTCCATCGGAAATGCAGCCGCCGCAGCCGGGAATCGAACCCGCGACCTGCGGGTCAGCAGCCGAGTACCTTAGACACTAGACCACCGCGGCGGGGCGGTAGCAGGAACGCGAAATTGTTGCCTACGGATCGAGTATTTGAGTGCGCTTTCCGGTACCATAATACTGTGGAGCTTATTTTTATAAATGTAAAGTAGTAGCTTATGTTTATACACCTGTCTTGCTTTCAGCATACCATGTTTTAAGAATAATGGACTGCTAGGAATCTCCCTTGGGTTGCCATAATGATCATCGAATAAGCGGAGAACTTTTTTCTGTAAGATTTCTAGTTTATTTAAATTCTTCTCACTTGTAGTGCCTGATACTAGCATACTATAATTTAAACGCGAATAAAAAAGAGCATAGTATATCTTCCTTTTTTCAGCCAAATTGGTATAAGTGAATTTTTTTTAAATATACACCCAACAGTCTTACTTAGTTCGGATGCGAGACTATCAACATGAGTACTCCAAGACAATTTTTTTGGAACCACACTCTGAAGAATTTTCACGATTTAACCTGCTCAAGCCTTTGCTTTTTGAAAAAGATGTTATTGTCCTCCTCAAAGGACTTGTAAATAGGCTGGAACACTATGTACTTACTTCTAGATATATTAAGCATGAGCTTATTTTGATGAAGCCACTTTTCTAATTTGAGTAATTATTTACTTCAATTTTAAGGTGCATGAGTATTCTACCTGTAAAAAAATATGTTGGTGTCCTCAGCGTAAATAATTAACTTTCGGGATCTTGGAATGTCACATAGATCATTAATATATGTTATAAATAGTAACGGTCCAAGGATTGAACCCTGCGGTACACCATTTTTTACAGTTTTCATTGGGAAAACAAGGTTACCCACCTTAACATATTGTTTTCTTTCGGTAAGATAACTTTGTATTAATTTAGCTGTCACGCCAGTTACACCATAATCATGCAACTTTCATATCAGAATATCATTTTTGACTGTGTCAAAGGCCTTCTTCAAGTCAATGAAAAGGCCTATGATGTAGGTTCTGTTTCCATGTTTTTTTTTTAATATCTCCTCTTTCGTATCTAACAGCGCTGACTCCGTGGACTTACCCCTTTGAAACCCATACTGTGCTTTATTGATTATCAGGTTCTTAGTGAAAAAGCATTCCTGTCTGGAGTGTATTATTCTTTCAAAAACTTTGGAGAGTACCGGTAGAATCGATATCGGGCGGTAATTCGATAATACATTTTTGGCACCCCCTTTATAAATAGGACAAACGCGGGCTATTTTTTAGTTCTGAAGGAAAAATGCCGGTTTCTAACATAGTGTTCAAGATGTATGAAAGAGGGTGTGAAATAAGTGACGCTACATATTTTATCGGGCTGGCTGCTATTTTGTCAACACGTGCAGCAACATTGTCACGTATTTTACAGATTAATTTTTCAACTTCACAAGGTGTAACCGGAGTAAGGAAGAGTGAGTATGATAGACGCTTTCTGTCTGCTACAGGCGGATCTGTTACCCCACAAGATGAGTCTGTGTAGTCGCCAGCGTTAACAAAATACTCATTAATGGCTGATAGTGCTTCGACATCTGCCTTATCGTCTGCAAAATCAGTGATAATAACATCCCGTTTTTTTATGCAAAACTACCAACATTTATATAAGAAATATAACCATTTCTGTGCAACAAAAGAAGGCTAGTTAGTAAAAAAAAGCTCGAAAAACACAGGGACGACAACTTGATATGCGCTACCAGTTAACTACCTATAGCAAAATATTGGCGTATGCTACCAATCGGCTGTTAAGTCAACAAATGTTTGTTTACCACTTAAAGATCTGCCAACGGCTGAGCTTTTTGACAGGGCCAAAAATTTTCTCAGCTTTCGCGGAGTTGTGCAGAGCTGGGGCAGTGCAAGAGTAGCTCGAACTGGCTTCCCGGCGGTTTGACCAGGCACACGTTCACTCACAAGCCCATGTCAAAGTGTTCACATTGCGATTCATGAGTATTGGCTAAGTATTGATCAAACTCGATTGAGATTGAGATAAATATAATGTATATCGCATCAAAGTACTTTCCCATACAACAGGAACTGCTGAATGATCGAAAAGGTAGATGAGATTTTAAACAAAAAGGAGGTGTGTTTTGCGCTCCCGTCCTCATTCCAATCTTCGCTCCGCGCTCTTCGCGCGCCGCCCTTTTAGGGCTACATATGGCACCTCAACGAGGCACCCAAAAAAAAATCAACGCAGCAGAATGCCGTTCTTGCAGCCTCGGCATCATCTTAGGGGCCAACACAGCGGCAGCAGCAGGCCCAAGCCAAGCCAGCGAGCTCCAAAAAAACCGAGCCGCAGAAAGTCAGCAGCCATCACACTGCTGCTGTCTCCCCGGCTTCGAGCAAAGCGGAGGCGTACACCGGAGCTTGCTCGTCTCCTGCCACGAACGTGGCTATTTGCGAGGGATACCCCTCTGGCAGCAACACCTACTCCCCATCTCCTTCAACTACTGCGGCCGCCGAGCAAACGGCGTCCGCCTCCAGTGAGCGTGGCGTGCCCCCAAGCACGCTTCCGTGTTCTGACGGTCCCCACGTTGTTGGCGACCTTCCTCCGATTGTATGTGCGGCCACCATCATCTTTCGGCCTGTCGGGAAAAAGGCTTACTTCCTCCCTGCTTCGAGGGATGCGATCGCCGCCTTTCTTTCGGGGTTCTCAGCCACTCAGCGAGTGCGGGTGAATTTCCGGCGCAACCTTGTTGCTGTGGACAGCTACCCCACCACCGATCTGACTGTCCTACTCCAGGTCGGAACTATCTGTGCAACCAAGGTTCGAACCAAACAACTCGACCTGAACACCTGTGTTGGCATGGTTTTTGGAGTGGACCCAACGATCCCCTTCGAGGACCTCGCCGACAACATTGCTTCACCTGTGCCCATCGTGTCCGATGTACGCAGAGGCAACTGCCCCACCCTCACCTTCGCTGGGACTACCGTCCCGCCGGATATACTGCTCTCTAAGCAAAGGCACCCAGTTCGACCCCGTCAGCCCCAGCCTCTGCAGTGCTCCCGTTGCGGCCGCTTCGGGCACGCAACCGCCACCCGCTATCGGGACGAATGGTGCCTGCGCTGTGGCCTCAGGCACGCCCCAGGATCGTGTGCAGCACCGCCCCGTTAATTGCCTAAACTGCGGCGGGAAACACCCTGCAACCGAGCCCCGCTGTCCAGCCTGGCAACTCCATCGCAAAGCCGTGGTCATCATGGCCTCAACTGACAGCACCGCGACTCGCCCCCAAGCACCGCAGCATGCTAGGACCCCTGGCAGCAATACCTTCATCAAGGGTTGCTCCTTCCTGGATGCGCTCTCCGGTACCGGTGACACGACCTCGAAGGCCGCCCCCTTGTCCTGCAATGAGTGCGCCCGTCGTCCCCACCACAACGACGACTGCCCCGCTCTCAGCCACAGCTCAGCCGGCCCCTGCTGTCGTCGAAAAGCGCTCGACAGTGACGCAGACACCGCGCGCTTTTCCGCAATCGCCAATGCCCGTCACTGTCAACAGAACCAGGATGACGGAGCCTGCTACTGCAACCTCGCAGCAACCTGAGATCCAAAAAAGGAACGAGCTCCTGACCGCCCTTGCAACAGGACTTCGAGTGGCGCTCAGGGCCCTACCAGATTGCTATGATCGCAATGTCGCTTGTTGAGCCCTCTTCACCTTCGAGGCTCATGCCCAACAGTTTGGCATCAACCTGGAGGACTCACCTGGTTATCAAGAATCTGGCTCCCATCCGTTAGAAATCGTGCACATCACTGTGCCGCTGGCCTTCTTGGTTGTAAGTCCCAATCGACTGCGTGTGGCATACCTTCTTTGCGCGTATGCTTACTCCGCTCTTTCTATTTTTTTTTCTTTCCCTTACCTCTACATCGCGCTGCGTACCGCGCCTTCTTCCTGCTACGAGCTCCACGTGTTCTTGTTTACATGGGCTTCTCGGAGCTGCCTGAAGGCTTTTTTTTCACTTGTTTTTTTCTTATCTTCTTTTTCTTTCCTATTCTACGTGGGCGCATTCAGCCTTTGCAGCAGACACTCTCTCCCCTTCACTATCAGTTCGGAAGCACCCTAACTTCTTTCCACTTATCCAGTGGTTTCTCTTATTTTTCTCTCTTTTTTTTCTCTCCCTTCCCCTTGACGGGCGCATCTCTTCACCGCCGGCTTCTCGGCGGGCCTTTCTGTATATCGCGCCTCCCGCGTTTGTTTCTTGCGCGCGTGCGCGATACGAGTGATCGAATGCTTTTCACCACTCTACTCTTACCTCTTCTCTTCTGTCTCTTCGATTCCCATCCCCCCTTTCCTGCACTTAACTGTGGAGGTGCCCTCAATTAAGAGAGGCAGTAACGGGAGGGCGCTTTTCTTCCTTTTTCCTCTTTCAAAGCCGCTTGTGCTGAATGCTCGCTACCTCATTTCTTGCCGCAGTGCGAAGGGTGTGTTTGTTGTCAGCTGATCGTTCGTGTATCAACGATGCTTTGCGTAATCCTCTGCGTGCTACATAAAACTACGCGAACTAGTATTCACTTATAATCTGAACGGCATTTCGACATAATTTGTGCCGAGCCAGCCTGGTGAATTCGCCGTAGGAGTAGGCCAATAGCGAGTAGCGCGCCGTCGCGGCTCCACAGCTAGGACTGAATGTTTACCGTAGCGATGGTTTGCAAACATATTACGCCATCGTCAGTACTTGCGCTGTAAGCATAGTGCAGCTTCTTCTTCAATGGCACACAGGCATTTACCTTCCTATTAAGTAGCACTTGTGTCAAAGCAATGATCAGATTCCAACAGTGTGCAATTGGCTGCACTCGGATATTGCAGGTTCCATCTGCGCGATAGAAACAAGGATATCGAAACGAGCACACTCATACGCTATTCGCAACGTCCAATTTTTGAAAATTTGCTGCACAAGAATGTCGTTCGTACAGCAGCGGTTAAGTGCAGGAGAAGTTAGTATGGGCTGCAGTCATAATTGCATGTTTCATTGCTCTAATTGTTTCGCTTCGCAAGTCAAGCTTGAGCGTATTGGCGGCATGTGGCGTTTTGTAATTATCACCGAAATTGGTCTACATGCATTGCAAAAGAAAAACTATGTTTTTCATTTAGATCTCGGTGAACGATAATATACAATAAACGCAATCAAAGCGACTTACGAGCGTCAAAAAAAAAAACATTATCGCATGACAGGACGGGAAGTGCAACCCAATGTTCGTGAGTTAGCAGCTGGTCTCTCATCGTCGTTGTCACTCTCAGCGCATTCACAACCATATACGTCCAGTGAAAAATCCTCGACGACAAGACAGTTTCTTTGAATGCCACTGCTGAAAGTAATCTGAGGAATTCTCTCCGCCGAACGACTTCGATAGCACCACCAATGCGTCATTGCACAACCCCAACATGGCGTTTCTCCCGATGTTTATCTAGGGGTGCGGAGAACATTTCGCTCTGATACCAGCCAAAAAAGGAATCGTTTGGAGTGTGCTGCAATCTATCAAAGAAGGTAAAAAATAAGCGGCTCAGCGTAGATCACGGTTGGGAAGCGCAAATTGTGAGCCTGCGCTAATTTCTACTTACAATGATTGTTAGGGATTCATACACTACGAAAGCACTGAAGAATGCTATACACACGTAAAAGAAGATGAGTTTCAACCGCAAAGGTTACACCATAACATTTAACTATCCAACGCGGCTGAAAAAATCTAGCGTGCTGATATATGTACTCTGTGGGCCATAATCAATAGTGCGAGTTGCTACGGATTTTCACGAAAACTTCGCCTCTCGCAAAAACGAATCAGATCAATCGTACCATGGACAACCCAGTATATTCATTGATACTCGCAACAAAGTGGTTTGTGTTCATTTCTTGCTAACGTGTTAACACTGCGGCACAAGGCAGGGTTGGGAGCGTCTGCCTACTGATCATCCTAGAACTTAGTTTTCTGTATTCCGCTAGACGGCATGACAGTCAATGAACATTTTGAATACACTACGAACAGAATGCCGCAATCGCAATCAGCCACTAAAAGCGAAGCTCTAGGGTTTCCAAATTTATTGTTTGCCCACGATGCGCATGCACGGATTAAGCCGAGCATCAAAAGTATCTGTCATATATTTTCAGTTCAAGCAATGAAGAATTTGGTTCTGAATAAGTTCTTGTGGTGTATTCTCTCTGTCCTTGTCTTTTTTCGCGGTACATTTCCGCCGAAAGGAAGGAAAGCCGCTCGCCTAAGGAACCCTTACATTTAGCCTATCTCAAATGGAATATTGTTTCCGCATATTGCAATGCTCTTGCGTTCCAGTACAAATAAAGCTCATAAAGGTGAAGACACTATGGACCTAAAGCCTAATATGACGTCGAACAATACAGAACAGGACGCGTCCACTCCAGATACGTATCGTATTGTTGAGAAGCTGACCACGTTGCTAGAACACCAGGATACACCATCCGACAGTTTTCGCTTACCGCTGGTCGTGTCTACAGACGCAAGACACACAAGGACAAAAAATCAGTCGCAGACATTTTGCAAGATCTACGAGATAAATCACGACGCGCAAACCTTCATGAATGAGACTTCTGCTACGCGTTCTGCCCATCAACCTGTCTGGCTCAGCCGCACGTTGGCTTCGGTCTTTAGAAAGTTGTTCCCACGTCGAACAGCTATTCCGCGCCGAATTTCTCCCCCCCCCCCCCGACTACGCCGTTCACATAAAAGATGAACTTTGCAGCCGTACACAGGCTGATGCTGAAAGACTTCAAAAATACATACGGTCTACAGGAGCTTTACAACCGTGAGGACGTAGCCTTCGGCATCTGGAGCGGAAAGAGTGTTTCAGGCTCTTGGGCAGTCACATCGGCGTTTTTAGGTGTACTTAAGAAGTCATTACTTTCCTTCATTGGACGTCCACGCTGAAGCAGCGGGTGGTATTCAGGCCGCTATGTTGGTGGAGCTCACATAACAACCATGCCCACAACCTTCTAATTCCATGTTCGAGCCATCCTGTGCGTGGCGCAGTCGATCTGTGCGTGGCACGATTCATGGCCTCAATGACTCACGCACGCTTCATGGGCTCTAAACCATTCAGCCACCACAATCTGTGTGCTTCATCCACCTTCCCTTCAATTATCCAAGAACTTGGGACATCCACACTGGGCGCCTTCAACCAATCAGTATAATGATCTTTTGTGTTGTATGATTCAACAAATAAAAAATAAAAAAATGAAATAATAAAATACTGCCAGTTTGTAGCGGCCGCCAACCATTCTAGTGCAGGAGGAACAAGCAGGAATCTCCGGTATGCTTCCAGTGTGGATGTCTGGGCTACTACAGGAGCCAGTGATCAAGCAGGTCACGTCGCGGCCATCTGTGAAACAAGCGGGGCCGGTGGTAGTGAGCGCATGCCAATCGCCAGCTAACAATCCACCACCCCAAGGTTTTTGTCGCTTTACACAGGTTCTACGGCTCCTCAATGGATTACGGGTCATCTTTAAGAGCAGACAGGCATGTCGCAGAGGCCTCTACGCCAGTTGTTTTGGTCTTCCCATCATCCAGATGCCAGGAAGCGCGGCCGCTGGAAACCTACGAAGCAACACCCGCAAAGGGGCGAAACTGCATTCGTTTTCGCTCGGACAACTACCAGAGGCATAACGAACCAACGCTTCCGCGTAGTGCTCCCCGCCCGATAACAGCTATGGTGTACTCAACAATATGGCGAGTGATCCTTCGTCTACATCCACTCTCCTCGTTGTCCATGCTCATAAAGCACTGGTCGTGATGATTTCCGTGGCAGGAGTAAAGGTCCCAGCTCTTTCAGATACTGGCTCAGCTGTTTCTGCTTCCAGCGATTGCATCGAGAACGCCTGTGAAAATAAAGGCTTAGCCTTGTAACTTGTAAGCACTAATCTGCGCGTGGCCTCTGCTCATGTTGTCCCTGCTTTTCTTGCAGCTCAATTAGCGGTTACACTCGATAGACGAGAATGTCAGCTATGTTACCTGTTTCAATCCGGATGTTCCTGCCACGTTTTTGGGGGCGCAATTTTAGAGCCAAGTCAGCAATCGTGCTTGATTTTCGCACGGGCACCTACAGTCATGGCTTCAATTCAAAACTCCTCACGCTTTTGTCTACTTCTCCACCACCCCAGTCTGATCTGCCTGCAACAAACCTGAATCCGCTCTTTGAGAACAGAGAGGACTTCTTTACTGTTATCGAATTGTTTGAATAAACATTAGAGCTGAAAGAGAGAATCGAAACAGTCACGAAGCCTTGCGCGACTTTATGGTTGTTTTCAGAGGCTGTTTGTATGGCTCTCATGGAGGCTCCTTACAAGGTAATGTATTGGAACAGAGAATCTACACAGGTGACGTCCGTCCCATCTGTTTCAATATATGTCCCTTGAGCGTTAAAAAGCATGAACATCCGAGCGCTGCCCTCAACGAAATCCTCGCCACTGAAGCTGTAAGAGCGTCCAACTGTCTCTGGACGTTTCTAGATGTTGTAGCTCCAATAAAGGGTTGCTTGGTGCGGTTGTGCGTTGACTACCAGCGGTGAAACGCCGTCACCGTTCGAGTCTCAGACCATTTTCTATCAATCGACCCTGCTATACACTCCCTTGAGACTGCCACATTTTTCACTACCCTTGACTGTAGCAGAGGCTTCTCGCATATTCCATTAGCAGTGTACGATGCTGTGAAAACCGAATTTACTTGCCAAAGTATATTGCTATAGCTTTCGGGGCTATCTTTCGGATTGTGCAGCTCACCAGCCACAATACAGCGTGTCAGGGCCAATATGCTTCGAGATGACAATTACAAATATGCATTGCCTTACATTGACGAAGTAATATTGTTTTTGGAAGCCTCAGACGAAACACTGATCCACCTAACCACATTCTTAAACCGAATGCCTTATGCAGGCATCACCACCAACGCGCAGAAATTTTAAGTTGATCTCTAACAAAATGAACCTCACTGTTTTCATTGTCGAGGAAGACCCAATACGGTCATATTAACAAAACCTTCAGGCCATCCTGCATTTTTCGTAACCAACGGGCGTAAAGGGCTTGCACGTAGTTAATATGCGAAGCATTTCTAAGAGTTTGGCGACTTTGAGCGTATCTATCTATCTATCTATCCACCTGCATGATAATAAAGGTAATAATACCAAACTTGTTACGGAATAACATGGCGGTACAATGAGCACAAGTAAACAAGTCACATCAAGAAAATCATCATATGTAAGTCATGAATGTCATTTACATTTCATGGTCTTGCTGCTTTTACTGTGGTTTAGTTTACATGACCCAATGCAAAACTGGTATGGTAAGACATAACTGCGTGGTCAACATAAGTGACGGACCCTAACGTGGAAACCATGACATGCATGTTATGAAAGTCATGACTATACACCACGCTGCTGATGCACTCGTGGACATTTCGCTAACTTCACATGTACCAAATTTGGTATTACGTGACTTAAAGGATGACGAAAGTACAATGCCACGTTCCTTTGCTCAAGTTTTGTTATCACCCATTGCACTACGTTCAGCGCAAACCGCGCTACGATGTTCATGAACTAACATCATGACCATTAGAGTTTATTTTGTAACCGACATCCCTGCTAGCAATAACCGTAGAATATACGATGGCGTGGGTATAAATGCCGACGCTGTTCGCCGCTTGTCAGTGGAACGACGGCCGACGCTCTGCTCGCCGCTACAGTGTACTAGAATTGGCAAGTGTGTCGTGCGCGGGCGCAAAATTGGTCGCCTCAGCGATGATTCCCTCCTCTCCCAACCAGCTCTCAGCATGGATTGATGGATGATGGATATGGCTGTACCCTTTAGATCGGGCGGTGGCTAGCGCCACCAAGTCGTAATACTTAATGAACCCAAAACTATATTTATATTTTTCCTTAAAAACTGAGTTTGAGGATGCATACTTTGCAGTGGAGAGTTTAATTTTCACTCGTGCCTTGACTTTAGCACCAATCAGATAACCTCCTTCTAGTTAGGTCTACTTGCTTAAAGTCTATTTTGCCCTCCCGGTCCCTAAACCCCAGTGCTTTGAAAAACTCTGCGCCATTATCCTGAACTATAGGGTGAAGCCCTTTACAGAACATTATCAAGTATTCGGCAGTTTCTTCTTCCTCTCCACACGCACTGCATACTGTGTCTACCCCTTCGTAATTGGCCCGATATGTCTTGGTTTGCAGTACTCCCGTCCTTGCCTCAAACAGTAGAGAACTACCCCGAGTATCATCATAGATCCTTTCCTTGGCAATTTCCTGCTTAAAAGTTCGATAGATCTCTAGTGCGGACTTCTTAATCATGCCCATTTTCCACATAACAGTCTCCATTTCCTTCACTTTCTTCTTAACCGATAGTTCTTTTTGGTTTGGCCACCTGCTGTTTTCTAAGTATTTACCAGTCAACTTCCTGGTTCGCTTCCTTCATTTTGTATCGACATTCTTTATGTACAAGTAGCTGAAAACCTTCCTAGCCCAACGCTCCTAATTCATTTCTCCCAATCGCTCCTCAAAATTTATCTTGCTGCTAGCTTCCCTGCCCTCAAATGGTGTCCATCCCATGTCACCTTGTACTCCCAGATTTGGTGTATTCCCGTGAGCTCCTAAAGCAAGCCTACCTATTCCACGTTGCTTAATTTCTAATCTTGCTTGAACTTCTGATCTCATGCACAAGACCACATTGCCGAACGTCAGCCTAGGAACCATGACCCCTTTCCATATTCCTCTCACACCATCATACCTATTGTAATTCCACAGTGCCCCATTTTTCATCACTGCTGCATTCCTGTTACTTTTAGTCGTCACGTATATTTCGTGTTCCCTCGGGTACTCGGTCCCATTGCTTATCCATACGCCCAGATATTTGTATTTATCTGTTATCTCTAGCGTGACCTCCTGTATCCTAAGCTCACTACCTTCGTTTGTCATTGAAAATCATGACTGCTGATTTTTTTCTTACTGAATCTAAAATCTAACCTATCTCCCTCATTACCGCAGATGTTCATCAATCTCTGCAAATCTTCCTCGTTGTTGGCCATAAGCACTATATCATCTGCGTACATTAATGCTGGTAGTGCCTGATCAATAAGTTTTCCTTAATTGACTAAAGAGAAGTTGAAGCCCAGCCAACTTCCTTCTATATTTGCCTCTAATCCTTGTAGGTACATCATGAATAATGATGTACCTACAATGATACATCCCTCTTACTTGCAGTGCCATCTCACGGCGCGCGGAGCAGTCCCCGCCGAGACGGCCCGCTTCGCTAGTCCGCGGCAGCGGGGACATTTCGTCTGCTCCGCAACGGAGCACGCCGTTGGGAAGCCGCAAGTTCTGTTGACTCTTACCTTGAGACTGTTCCTCGGAAGAAAGAAAAAATAAGTCACGCTCGCTTGCGGTAAGCATGCTGTTCACAGATAGTCGGTATTTTCCCCATTTTTATCGTGCTTTTATAATGTCTCTGGGAGAATCGGATCCACTCTACTGCATCCGCTCTAGTTCTGATATTCAAAGACAGCTTGGCTAACGGACGCATATTTTTTTATATGTAGCTTGGGGCCCCGGGGAAGATGGTCGGCAAGGCATCTTTCGCTAGCTGCGGACGATCGCGTTCGATTTCAACAACTTCCCCATTAATAGTTGTTTTGAAAGGCCGCTCAATGAAGTGGGCCTCAAAGTGCAAATCGCAAACTGCACTTGCGTCGTTGAGCTCTCTGTCGGCTCTTTTAATAAGCCGGGACCAAGCTTCGCGTCTAACGACGTCCGCCATAACACGAAACAGCGACCGCGCTTCTTTGCAAGACCGATAGTCACTGTTGCAGTATGGCACAAAACACGTGCGGTCGCGCTTGTCCCGCCGTCGTTCCGCCATCCCACTGGTTCACGTCGCCGCTGCACCAGTTCACGACGAGCACATTCTTCACCGCAAGTTCAAAACAAGGGGAGAAATTTCCTCCACGACGCACCTAGAACAAAACAAGCGAGCGCCACTGCAACGTCTCGTTAGGCCGGCCGCCGGAGCTGCTGCAGCCACAAAGGCACCCCTCTTGCTGGTGGCGCCCCTACCGGACCGCCGCGATTTTCATCGCGGCAGTGACCCCTCCGCTCCCATTGTTCAGCCCCGCGGACGACACACTTCCCAATTCCAGTACACTGTATCGCCGCTATCAGTGGCAGTGTCTTGTTTTTTATGTGGCCAGATTTGGGCCCGAATAAACAGTTTATTTTCGACCTGCTGTGTGTTCCCTTTATTCATCTCACGATCGCGTGAGTGAGTGAGTGAGTGAGTGAGTGATTGAGTGAGTGAGAACAACTTTATTATGGTTCTGTGCAGACGCTGAGGCCGCCACGCGTCACCCGGCTCCTCTCACGTAAGAACCAGCAGGTCTAGCCTAATGGTTTAATTGTTTGACAATATGACTGGTGCAAACATAATGATATTGAGATGCGTCTAAAGTAAAAACATGACTACATGCCATGCTCATGATGCGCTTGGTGGCGTTTCTCTGGCTTTACATGTACTAAATTGAGGCATGACGTGCCATGAATACACGACGGATGTAAATGACACGTCGAAACATGATGATCATGATATGCGTGTCGTGTAAAACAACACTACATGCTACGTTCTTAGTGCGCTGGGGGTCGTTTTGCTAGCTTCACTATACAAAATTCGGTAGAACGTGACGTGAATAGACGACGAAGGTAAATGACACGTCCAAACAAGATAATCATAACCTGCGCGTCATGTAAAGAATAACTAAATGCTACGTTCAAAGCATGCTCGTGGCCATTTAACTAGCTCCACATATACCAAATTTTATATCACGTGACGAGAATAGACGACGAATGCGAATGACACGTCCAAACATGATAATTTTGGTATGCGTGTCATGTAGAACATTATTACATGCTACACTCATAGCATGCTCGTGACTGTTCCACTAGCTCTATATATACCAAACTTGGTATCACGTGACGTGAATAGACGACGAAGGTAAATGACAGGTCCAAACATGATAATGCTGACATGGAAGTCATGTACGGTGCCAATTACGTCTGCATCCTAACGTTGTGCTAATTTTAAAGTGACATATCAACCATCCTCATTTGTGTTTCACCTATCTCGATACGCACAGTGCGTGGGATCCGCCAATATTTTTTGCTATGGTGAGCTTCTGCCGCCTCTTCATTCCTCACTTGGACGATCTGGCGAGACTGCTTCATGAGCTCCTACGCAAGGGCGCCCGTTAGTCTTGTACTAACTTGGAGTAGGCACCATTCAAGGCTCTGTCGGAGACTAACGCTGATACAGCATGGCTGCGCCTCCCTGACCTAAACTTACACTTCACTGTGCATACCGACTGAATTTAATATGCCTACGGAGCAGTTTTGCTACAAGAATGTCAAGGGATGCTCTACCCACTAGCATTTGCATTCCGCAAACTCTCAGGCGCATGAAGGAACTGCACCGTAAACGAGAAAGAGTGCTTTGCACTCATAATCGTGCCGGAGAAATTCGACATGTGTTTGTGTGAAGCTGCATTTATAATTTACTGGAATACGGTAATATTATTTGGTCACCATTCACAAAACAGCAAATCACGAAACTGGAAGGAATACAAAGGAAAGCTTTGAGGTTCATCTACAACAAATACAGACATACAGATTCTCCGACTGAACTAATGAAAAAAGCTGGATTACTTACTCTAATGAATAGAACAAGGTTAGCACGTGCAAAATTCATACATGAATTAATACATGGTCATTTAAACATTGATGTATCCGCCTATCTTACGTTTGATCAAACTAGAAAAACACGCCAGAAACACCCAATGAGACTTAACGAATACTCCTTCAACACAAACTGCTTTAGGTACTCATTCTTTCCGTTAGCCACTAATGAATGGAATAAACTGGATCCGAGTATCTCCAGCGCTACCGAATTAGCAAAATTTCTAACCCTTGTAGAAAATGAACTTTGTATTATGCAAACGGAATCACCTGGTTGATTTTAATATGGGTGTTCGTGTGAACAATGTACGAGCGAAGTATCATGTCATCATTTTTTTTTCTTTAAGCAATTTTTAGTACTGAATCCAGGTGAAGAGAAATCGCCCTGTTGATTCTTGAACATGTTTCTGTTTTTCAGTGTGTATAAATTTGCCCTTCCTTGAAATACTTTGCCATATTGTAGGGTAGTTTCTTATTGCTGTGATTTCTTGTTGTGTTTCTTGATGCATATGCCAATATGTCAACCAATGTGTGAACCAAGTCGCTGCATTTATTTTCTTCTGACAACTTCTCTTTACACTAATGTTTTATGCCTTCTTTGATCTGAAATTGTTAAATGATCCGATTCTGTTAGTTTCATTCTGTACTTTATCGCGATGTATGTCTTTATTGTGTACCTATTCGAATTTTTATGTTCACGCCCTTCCTGCTAAAATCCCTGATGGGATTGGCAGTATGTCGAAATAAATAAATAAATAAATAATTCAAACCAATCACCAGGTACTGTCATGGCGGTACAAGCTGCGAAACCTTTCCAGTCGTCTGGCCCGATGGGCTCTTTCTTTTCAGTAATGTAATTACAAATTGAAGAAGAAGATAGGCACCAGAAAGAAAAGCACGTGAAGCGCTTTCTCGAGCACTACTGTCCGGAGATGGTGAACCTGCAGCCGCCTAAGTGATGGTTGTGACAGTTTCTGAAGGTGCCTGGAGAACACCAGTCTCACGACAGCAGCTCTTTGACGCTCGGAGAAGCGACAGCTAGCGCACGCAAACGTGCAGTGGCCTGGGCTCTGCAAGTACCCTCGGAAAAACATGGTCCACAAACGCCTATAACCGACCATCATCGGCTATTGCAAGTCGATGATGGCCGGTTACTGCACTACGTAACTCACTTGCCACGCATTGATAATGACTCCGCGTTGAGCGTTTTCTTTCCTGTGACTTTCTGCAACGTTTCGTTGCATACTTTCATGATACGCGCCTTGCTGGCCACAGTGATGGCCAGCGAGCGTTCGCGAAGTTGTGTCGCTTAACCAAGTGGCCGCACATGAAAAAGGACGTCAGAACATACGTTCGCACTTGCCCCACCTGCCAGACCGCAAAATTCAGGGCATCCAAACCACCAGGCCTCAACCAATGTGTGGAAAGCAAGTACCTATGGGAAATTGTTGCCTTGGGCGCAATGGGTTCGTACCCCAGTTCAGCTAAGAGGTGTGGATACTTGTTAGTATTCACTGACCATTTTTCGAAATAGGTAGAGCTATTCCCGTTTCGCCCATTAGATTCAAGTCATCTGGGATTGTCTCTTGCAGACGTTCACTCTCTTCGTTTTTCCAGAGCAGCAAATAACAGACAACGCCACATCCTTCACATGCAAAATATTTGCTAACACCAGCAATGTTCTTGGTGTACACCACAAAATAGCGACATCTTATCACCCTCCGACCAAGGAGGAGGAGGAGGAGGAGGAAGGAAACAAATAACAGGCAGGGAGGTCAACCAGACGCACGTCCGGTTTGCTACCCTGCACTGCGGAAAGGGGTGGGGGGATCAAAGGAGACGTGAGAAAGAAGTGAAGGGCAAAGTGTGTGCATATGTGACCTTGTCCATTGCACGCTTATAAGCGGCCGCGTAGTCCAGTTATCTTTAGAAAACTTAGCAATGCCCGCGTCGCTTTGCTGGCCTGCGACGCGTAGATCCATGAACCAAGGATCTTCTCTTTGGAAAAAGGTCCACTGTCCAGTGTCTCTAACGTTTCGCGTAGCAGTAGCGTTCACTCGCAAAACGTTTACATGAACACAGTCGATGTTCCATTGTCTCAACCGTGTCGCACCATTCACATCGGTAGCTATCCGCCATTCCTATGCGAAAGAAGTACGCCTTCGTAAAAGCTACTCCTAACCAGAGGCCGCACAGTAAAGTTGCAACCTGGCGGGAGAGGTCCGATAGAACTTGAAGCTTCCTCGATGGGTCCAATTTGTGTAGGCGGCGGTTCTCGACACTGGGGTCACTCAGCCAAGTTTCTGACATAGCGTTAGCAAACGAGTGAAGACCCCTTGCAGCGTCGGTTCTCGACAATGGAATTGGGGTTGTCTGGGCGTCCGCGTGGGCGGATTGGCAACATTATTAGTAAGGTCGTTACCGACAATACCACAATGCCCCGGTAACCACTGGAACACCACGTCATGTCCTTTAGATAAAACTTCATGAAGCACTTCTCTTATTTCATTCACTAGTTGTTGATGCATCCTTTGTCGTAAAGCTGATTGCAAGCTCTGAAGGGATGCCTTGGAGTCACAGAACACAGCCCATATTTGAGGTCAGGCTTCGCGATATGAAGTATAGCAGCATGTAAGGCGGCAAGCTCCGCTGCTGTGGATGTTGTCCTATTCGACAGTTTGAACTTTATAGTGACCTGGTACGTCAGTATGACAACAGCACCTGTGGAGCTGTCAGCCGAGACCGATCCAACGGCGTAAATGTGGGTCCTCTGGCCGTATTTTTCCTTGAGTAGCGACAATGTCACCTGTCGTCCGAAATTCCTCAGCTAGTCATGAAAAACCTTAACACAATTTTGGTGGCGTTCACTGGAGGCAAAGGAACTGGGATGCCCGCATACAGGAAATGCCATTTGCCACGCGAACAGCGAATCATTCAACTGGCTTCACTTTGTCAGCCATTCTATTAGGTCACAAGCTCAAATTTCCAGTAGAACTTGCGCTTACCCATGACTCTGAATCGCCGCGCTGCAACTAGGCAACGTTCGCGCAAACTTTTTCCAGTCGCTAGAGCAAGACTTAGCGGGAAGCCAGGAAAGATTTGGAACAAGCCCGCCTAAAACATTGCAATCAATATAACGATAGCAGGTGCACTCTAGATTTTGTGGTCGACAATGAGGTGCTCTGCCGCGCACATTCACTCAGTGATGCAGTGAATGGGCTTGCTGCCTTACTCGCACTACGATTTTTACGTGACTGTAAACCAAATTTCTAGGTTGGCATACCATTTCAAAAACAAAAGTGGTTGTGCGACCCCAAACTTATAAGCGCCCACTATATGCGTAAACACATTCCCTTGCTATTGTTGACATTGCAGTACTCCATATGCTTTGTCCGTAAATCCGAATGCGGTGCTCTTTTCTTTTTTTAGGACGAATTCAGCTTTCGACCAGGAAGTCGCATGTTTTTTCGCTCTTCCCGTGCGTTGTTTTTCCGCGCCCGCTTCACGCCCTCGGGTGCACAGTCCTTCTAAGAGCCTGCCTGTACTTCGGTGACAGGATCGCCCCAACAAAAACCTGATGTCTCACTTCCACCCGAAGCAGCAGAAGCTTCAAGATTCGTCACCTACACCGACGCTTCGCAATGTTGATGTGGGAAAAGGACCAAGCAGGTCTAACCCAACACGGTAAAACAGTTCCACGGGTATGTCGATTGGTTGAAGATGGCCAGCGGATAGCAGCAACGGTGTGTTACGATGTTGGCATAGGTCACACGTGGCGACGTATTGGCGTCCCAAGAGAGCAAGGCCTGGCCAGAAGAAACGGCGCCGAACGCGCTCATACGTGTGGGATACGCTAAGGTGTCCAGCCGTGGAAGCGTTGTGAAGTTTGGTGAGAAAACAGCGGCGCAAATGCTTAGGCAGAACAATCAGATGGTCGGGCCCATCTGGCCGGAAATTGCGACGGCACAGCACACCCTTTTTAATGACAAAGTAGTGGACGGAAGCATAATTTCGGGAGGATTCCACACGGATGATGGTGTCAAGCAGCTCTAGATCACGCTTCTGTTCTTCCCCAATATTAAGGAAGTTGGACACTGACAAGATAGAATTCTCCGTGGGCTCGTCAGTGTCCTCCGGATCGTCGACAGGGTACCGGGAGAGGCAATCGGCATCATGGTTTCGGCGGCCAGATTTGTAGACCACTGAATGGGAAAACTCTTGCAGGCGCAAAGCCCAATGACCTAGGCGGCCTGATGGATCTTTCAGAAATTTGAGCCAGCAGAGTGCGTGGTGGTCGGTAACTAGCGAAAATGGGCGTCCGTATAGATGAGGTCGAAATTTCACCACCGCCCATACAAGAGCCAAGAACTCTTGCTCTGTGATAGAGTAGTTACGTTAAGGGGCGGATAGGAGGCGGCTAGCGTATGCAACAACGCGATCATGGCCATGTTGTTTCTGAGCCAGCACTGCACCAATGCTATGTCCATTTGCATCTGTACGGATTTCCTGAGGGGCAGCTGGGTTGAAGTGTGCCAGAATCGGAGGAGTAGTGAGAAGAGCGACGATAGTCGAGAACGCAAAAGCCTCTTCGGAGCCCCATGAAAACGGGACTTCTTTCTTGAGGAGCTGTGTAACCGGCCTCGCTCTGTGTGCAAAATTTTTCACGAAGCGTCGGAGGTAGGAGCATAGTCCAATAAAGCTGCGTACATCCTTCGTGGACCGTGGTACAGGAAAGTTTTCGACGGTGCTGATTTTTGCCGAGTCTGGTTGTACACCGTTGGCGTCTACTAATTAGCCAAGCACTGTGATTTGATGGCGTCCAAAGTGACATTTGGACGAGTTGAGCTGCCTGCCAGCGCGACGGATGATTTCCAGGATGGCTGAGAGGCACCCTATATGACTTTGAAATGTTGGTGAAAAGACGATGACGTTGTCCAAGTAGCACAAACAGGTGGACCACTTGAATCCTCTGAGCAGGGAGTCCATCATTCGTTCGAAGGTCTCTGGAGCGTTGAAAAGGCCGAAGTGCATTACCTTGAACTGATATAGGCCATCGGGGGTGATGAATGCCGTCTTTTCACGGTCAATTTCATTTACTTCTATCTGCCAGTAGGCGGAACGAAGGTCTATCAAGGAAAAATAGTGGGACCCATAGAGGCGATCAAGCGCATCATCTATTCGTGGCAGAGGGTAGACGTCTTTTTTGGTAATTTTGTTTAGGTGTCGATAATCCACGCAGAAACACAATGCACTGTCTTTCTTGCGAACTAGCACTACAGTAGAGACCCAGGGACTGCAGGATGGCTCAATGATGTCCTTGGTGAGCATTTTGTAGACCTCAGATAAAAGATGACCTTTGCGAGCATAAGAGAGGAATTCCACCTGTAAGTGGCGCTGACGTGTTCGTAGAGGCGTAGCCACTGGTCGATAACGGAACCCTCGCTGCCCGAGAGCAGGCGGGGGTCTTTGAGCGCGGGAAGCGTCACGAAAGTTGCTGCGGGCGCTGGGTTGACAGGCCGGGCAGAAGGATGGGCGACCGGAGAGGATGTAGCCGAGTCTTGAGTGGTCACGTTGTAACCCGCAAGGGAGCGTCCGCTTCAGAGTTCCGTGGCGAGGACGGGGATTGCACAACTTCACCAAGTGAGTTACGAGAAGGAGACCGACTCGGAGGGGTAGCCACCGTTGTATTTACAGCCGGTTAGGCGAGCAGCGCCAGCCACACAGATTAGCTCGCACCAGTCTATCTGCTCTGTCTTCTTCAACTCCATTCACTGGCACGTAGCAATATGTAGGCTAAAAGTGTCAATTTTCCATTGATGCGAGAGAATCTTTTACTGCACCACACTTCATCATTTATTTTTCAATAGAACTCTGTTTCTCACCAAAAATAGAGTTCTGTTCATGAAAGAGCTGACCTTTCTACTGAACTTTTTGTGTGTCGTTATGAATTGCTGCTCGTACATAAAGTTTAGACAGATTTGTCTGTACAGTCGGGTAAATCAATTACTATAGTCCATAAGCAACAGTTTTTTTCCATGTGTGTTCGCCGTATGACGGAATTAGGTTCCCACAAGCTGAGGAAAAGTGAATGCGCACAATGCAAATACCCAGAAAACAATGTTTTGTGACTTACCTTATCATAAGACACTGACTGACACCAATGCCCGTGATAGTTAAAAAATTGGGCGGCTGTTTCTCTACCATATTGACGTCCCTGGTAAGATTGCACAATGATTGTGAATAATTGAATTATAGTGCGTTCAAAAGGAGTTAAATAACATTGATATTTGTGTGCCGTTCTTGTTTTTACGACATAAACCTTGTCTAGTAATGCAAATGGCACTAAGAAAAATGGCGTAGTCATGAGTATCCTCTAGTAGTTAAAATATTCCCGTATTTTAGTAGTAGTTAATAAAGCTTGTTGGTCAGCAAACGCATTATGAGAGGCTACCACCTATTTATAACATTCACGAATAAATTATTCCGGATTTGTAGTTATCGTGAAAGCTTTTATGTTTTTTGTCTCATGATTTGCTCCCCGAATTTCTTTGCCTTAAGCCTTATTACGTTTTGAAACAAAAAACTATGTGGTCCATTTCATCATCATCATCATTATCACAAGGCTGACTACGTACACTGCAGGACAAACGTCAATTCAGTCCATTTACCACCTTGCTATTCAGTAGTGGTGCCAAAGTTGTTGAAACATAATAACTTTGTTACTATTTTAGGAAAGTGGAAGATTTTTGGTATAACGAACCTACACTTCATACGCCAAAACTATTAGAAACACTAGGACAGGCACCAACGCAAGTGAACGCGCGGTCGTTCTGACGGCTGAAACCTTCTATGTTAAGGCTGGTTCAGACCTTTCTGCAATATGTGCGATGAATTGCTCTTAGTTAGCTTGTCGGCTCTTCAGCGAAGCGCCTGGTCAAATTTTTGTACGTACTGCCTTGTGCAAGTTGACAACTCCCTTCTGAACTTGGTTGCCGAACTCACTCCAGATGAGGTCCAGGTGCTCAGCTAGCCAGTAGCCGATGCCTTCCTTGACAAATATGTCATGAAGGCAGAAGCAAGTAGATGTCAGCTCTCTGTCCGCGGTGCGCAGAACTTTCTGAAGCTCACACTCCATGATCTCGCGGTGCAGTATGGCCGTGCGCAGAAGGTGAACATCTACCTGCACAGAACGAGACCCGTCGCTATGGTTAAACTTGTAGGGCGCTGGATAGACTAGAGATTATAGCTGCATACCATAAAATTGGATCACATTCCAGCCTGTGGTATCGTTTCACACTTTTGTTGACTGCGCATTAGCAGGCGCCGCATAATTTTTACTGTTACAAAAGCTACATTTAAACTGCTCTGCAACTTCAGAAAACGCAGTCTCATATACCATATATATATATATATATATATATATATATATATATATATATATATATATATATATATATATATATATATATATATATATATATATATATATATATATATAAGTCATCAGGCAAAGTAGACGAGCTAACCAAAAACTTTGAGGATGACTGCCAGTTGGGCGTGTTGGTAATGGTTCATGATGAGACAAGCGCAAAAAATACACACACTCAGAGAGGACACAGATAAGCGCTTACTAGCAACTGAAATTTTTTATTTAGAAGCGAACACCAATAAATACATCACACGCATGAACGTCACTTCCCAACTTCCCCTGTCATCATCAAAAACGTGATAATACAGTTCTCTCCCGTGCCGAGAAGGTGGAAGTGGCCAGGTCCGTGGCAAGCCGTGTCAAGGACTAGAAAAAAACTGAGGTGCAGTACTGATTGCGTGAATGTGTTTTCGTCTAGCAATGTAACACCGCACATGGCAAAGAAAATGGAACCTGTGATTAGGTTCCTGTCTGCTAGTGGTAGTCGTATTGCGGTTTCGGATAAGGAGGGTTACTTTGTGATTTTGCCAAAAAAGCTATATTTGGAGAAGGCCCAAGCTGCTATAGCAAAGAATTTCCGCAAAGTTGAGGAGAAGGTTAGCCTTGTAAAACGTCGGGCGGATAGAAAGCTAGATGACTTGAACCTGAGCAGGCTGTCTTCAGCAGTAAAAGGTGAAAAAGGCTTGTTGCTGGAAGCGTTCTTTACGGTGAAAACATACAAGGAGGACCTTCTGTTCCGAACCATTGTCTGGGAAAGGGGTACCTGGCTACGTCTCGTGTCTGAATGTTTGCAAAAACACCTGAAAACACTCCGGTATTGTGACCCGTTTTTGGTTTTCGATTCCATGGAAGTAGTGGACTACCTAAAGGGAAATGATGTAAGGGTCTCTGATGCCTTCAGTATTGATGTCGTCGATCTATATTATTCTGTTCCGCATGGTCCTTTACTACAAAGCGTACAAAAGTGCATCTCCGAAAAAAAATGATGAAGTGGCTTTTTGTAACGCCTGTGGTGTGTCTGTAGAAGGTTTTATGAAGATTTTGACCATGTATCTGAGTTCCACGCTAGTGGGGTGGAATGAAGAAGTGTACGTCCAGAAGGATTTGATTGATTGATTGATTGATTGATTGATATGTGGGGTTTAACGTCCCAAAACCACTATATGATTATGAGAGAAGCCGTAGTGGAGGGCTCCGGAAATTTAGACCACCTGGGGTTCTTTAACGTGCACCCAAATCTGAGCACACGGGCCTACAACATTTCCGCCTCCATCGAAAATGCAGCCGCCGCAGCCGGGATTCGAACCCGCGCCCTGCGGGTCAGCAGCAGAGTACCTTAGCCACTAGACCACCGCGGCGGGGCGTCCTGAAGGATGGGATTTGCAGTGGTCTAGTATCGTCCCGATCTTATGCAATGTTTTTTTCAGCAAACTTGACACAGCAGTAGGTAAAGAGCTAGATGGTATGGATCTGAAGCTGTTTAGATTTGTAGATGACTACCTTGTTTTGGTAAAAAACGATCCGGGTATGAGCACGTTAGTGACTGTTTTAAAAGATTTTAGGAAAATGGGGTGTGGCTCACAGTTTACCGTTGAAGTGCCAAAGGAACGACGCATTCAGTTTCTGGACCTAGAAATAAAAATTAATTTGTCTCCTTTTCACACGAGTTGGATGTATCACCCTAGATCGGAAAAGCCATTGCTGAGCTATCATTCGGCACATTCGAAGATAGTAAAGAATGGGATTGCAACTTCTTGCATCAAAGCTGGCCTCATTAAATCGTGCTTACACTCATTGAATGAAAGTGTTTCCGCGCAGATCAAGCGCTTGAAGAGAGCCGCTTACCAAGATGGTTGTATCCTTTTGGCCTGTGAGAAGAATCGTCGGGAAGTAAAAAATGCAATCATTGGCACAAGCCAAGAGAGGAGACAAGTTGAGGGTGAAAGAGAGCGGACAGTGGTGATCCCGTATCTGCACAATATTTCACATAGATTGAAAAAAGTTGCATTAAGGTATGACGTGCGGGTTGTTTTTTCAGCTGAAAACAAGTTATCAAAGATTTTTCCAGCAGTGGAAAGGCTAGCTAACAAGAAAGGAACTGGGGAATCGAAAAAATGCAGCATAAAGCATGGCAGGAGGTACGTTAAGTGCAAAAAAGATGTTGTATACGGAACTCCTTTCACATGTGGAAAGGAATACGTTGGTCAGACGGGTCGGTGCAGAAATGCGCGCCTTCGTGAACATGAGAGTTCACTAAAGGGGGCCCCTTACTCACACTTAGCGATGCACTGCAAGGAATGCACATGCCAACCGAATTTTTACGACACACGAATAATTGACAGGCACAACAAGCGGACGACGAGAGAAATAATGGAAGCATATAGAATAAGGAAAGGAGGGGACAGTTGCGTCAGCCAAACGTCAGTTCTACTAACAGATGCGGAATTTGCTTTTTTAGACGTCACATAACCCAGTGTTTTTCTCTGTGTTACGTTTTTTATTTATGTTTTTTGTTTTTTACGTTTTCTTTTCTTAGTTCTTTGTACGTGTTTCCGGTTGTGGGCGCGTGCATATTTTGTTTTATCCCGTTTTTGATGATGACAGGGGAAGTTGGGAAGTGACGTTCATGCGTGTGATGCATTTATTAGTGTTCGCTTCGAAATAAAAAATTTCAGTTGCTAGTAAGCGCTTGTCTGTGTCTTCTCTGAGTGTGTGTATTTTTTGCGCTTGTCTCATCATGAATAAAAAATTTTGCTTTATTGCCAACATTACGGCCATGGATCGGCATTCGTCCGGGCATACGTATGGCCTGAAGGAGATGTATGTAGAAGATGTATGTATGCGGGATACCCTGGTGGTGAATGTATGCTCTGAAAAAGCCGGTCGCCAGCCGTTACGTTGCCGATAAAGCATCATTGTTCGTTTGCTCGTCCGCTTCTTCTAATAACTTATAACTCCAGCGAATCCAGGAAGACTCTAAAGATATATATATATATATTCTAATGATATCTAACAGACAATAATGCCAAGGATTGTATAGAGGAAGTTATAAGAACCAATGTAATGTACATAGGAAGAAAGAAAAGTGGATGAAAAAGTAACTTGCTGTGAGCAGGAATCGAACCTTTGACCTTGGAATAGCGCGTTTGATGCCCTAACCACTGAGCTATCACGAGTCACTTTATTGAGTTTACATGTGAATATAAACGTGGGAGTGTCAGTCAGCGCTATCTGTAGCCATGTCGGCAAGTGTGGCACACCCTTTTATGAACCTGTGTGCCATCACGTAGCACGTGAACTTAATACGAGCGGGCAGCTGACCAATAGTCGCTCGTATACAACCTAACGCCACCAAGTCTGCCAGTACGCAAACATTGTCGGTGGCATGAGTAGGTGGTTTGACGGCGCCATTCGAGGCTGACATCGCAGGGTCGGGCATACCCGCAAGAAAAACACAGTCACAATCTTCGAATTCTTCAATACATCCCCATGTAGGGCTAATGAAGCACTTGTAGAAGGACTACATGAATACACCTCGCAATTACCGTTGTAGAATAGGACAATGACGTATGGAAGCAAGGCCTTCCCACAGAGTGCGATACTGTCTGTTGGCGTGAAAAGAACAGGTGCTGTTGCAACGGGGGTGCATCACACCTGAACGAGAACATCGCAATGAATACGCTCGAAGCTGCAAACACTTTACTGGATTGGCAGTCATCAGGGTAAAAGCAGGCTACAGGCAACGTTAGTTCGGAATGAGCGCATTCTACTTGAGCAGAATTCGACGATAGGATATTACAACCAAAATTACGTCATGCGAGAAACGGAGCAGGAAGACGAATTCGACGACATACGTGACACATTGAATGACAATTCGCGTGGGGCACAATGCCGACGGATGAATGTGGTGTGATGTAGCTGTTCAAAAAAAGATGTCGATAAGGGGAGTGGTCACATGGTTCGCATTGCGGCAGAGTTTTTTGCTTATGACAGATAGCCGCTCTAGTGTCGTCAAGAGCACGTACATGGACGCCATGCATACAGATAGTTTGTACGGAGGAGAAAAATTGGGTCGTGAAATGATCGACAGTAACGCAGTTCTTGCCTCGAAAACTGCTGCTGTCAGTTTACCTCTCATGGTGGGATGCGTTGACCTGGCATTGGGGAGATAGATCAGAGACGAGAAGTTGAACGGCGTGTGTCGGATCGGTGGTCACTGGTAGTCTGGTCCGGAAGATCATCAGCAGGAACGACATAGGGAGGTTGAGCATGAAAGTAGTGTTGCAGGCTGCGGAATGTGGCGACTGCTGCTGAACGTAGTTTGAGGCCCCTGCTCTGTCACGACAAGAAAAGTTGCGCGAGTGGCAGTGGCGAGCGACGTAACCTGGAATGCTACAGGAGAAACATATAAGCCGATTATTTTGCGTCCGTCATAGATTGAGGGCAGATGCACCGTTTGCTGAATAAGGAACTGAAAGAGGACGTGTCGGTAGGGGCTAAGACGTGTAAACTCTGCCAGTAGCTTGGTAGGCGGCAGGGTGTGGCGGAGCACAAGGTCGAAGCGCAACATAGGCCTAAATGAGGGGAGGCAACAATAGGCAATGGAGCCGAACTGGTGGGCAATGCTTCGGCAACTTGCGTCTCGATCACTTGACGAAGAGAAGGTATCCTGGACGCCATCAGCTCCAATCTCGTGGTAATGAGAGAGAGTTGCTGATCAACTTCCTCACGAAGGAACTGCTTTACCTCTGGAAGCGAAGCCGTACGATTGGCGCTGTCACGGTTTTGTCCAGAAACCAGTCGACCAGCTTGAAAAGCGAGAGTACATCCTCAATGTGGCTCGCGAACGTTTCACTTTGTTTTTGGACTCTACAACGAAAGTGCTATTCAGCTCGAAGCCGGTGTACAACAGGGCGTCTTATGACCTTGTTAAACGTTGTCGTCAAATTAGACGAGATGGTGCAATCAGTTTGGTGATTCTTGAACCAGCGTTCTGAAGCGTCGGTTAAGTAGAAGTTCAGGTTAGTCAGCTTGTTCCTGCCATCCCACCTATTGCAAGCGGCAACTAGCTCATACTCGGCAAGCCAGACTGCCAGGTCGTGCTCATATGTACCACCTCACATGGGAGGGTAACGCTGCCGGAGTGCGCCAAGGCAGAAAACAGGCGTTGGTGCGGCATCGGGAGTGCCCTGAGACAGTTCTGCATCAGCCATCGTGACAGGCCGCAGCAGGTTCTGGTTACGCAGTTCTAGCAGTTCCGGAGTGAAGACGGAGCGTACCCAGCACCTCCGCCTATTCAAACAAGGGTGTGTTGAAAGCAGGAGTTGCGACAACTGGACGCAAGCTTTAATACCGCAAGGGCAAATAAACAGCGTGGGTTTTGTTTTGTTGTGTTTTGTTTCCCTGGGAAGTTGGCTCATACCCACTCAGGGGGATTGGCCAAGAAAGTGTAGTGCAGTTTTTCTGTGATCATTTTAACTATGTGCAATGAATTGGTATTATAATAAGACTAATGTAAAAATAAAAACAACATAAAAAGAGCAAACGAAAAAAAAATCAAGTTGAGCAGTTTTGAGATTTGAGGTGTTATGTTTACCACTCAGCTGCGTTTACTTCACTCTGCCCTTGAGAGTAATAAATATTTTTTTTTGATTGAAGATCACAAAGGTATACGCTTGGTTGCCTGAATATAATCGCAAACGGCATTGAAAGCATCCCTGTGGCAATGTCCCAAAGCTGAGGCGCCAAAGCTTAGCGCCGTTTCCGCCGTCAATCTAAGGCCTATTTTCCGAAATGGCATAACTAGTAACCTTTTTCTAAGTATTTCGTAGCGGCGACAATACAAAAAATAATGATCTAGTGATTCCATTTCTCCGCAGAATGCGCAGAGGGGTGATGTTGTCTGACCAGCTCTGTGTAGGTACAGGTTTAGGGGGGGGACACGACATCGAAATTTAGTAATTAAGACTTCGAGCTTTCTGGACTGACTCCAGTGGGGTTGCCATGGAAACATGAGGTGGTTATAGTCTGTCCATGTAATTACTTTTTCTATCGTATCAGTGGAGATTGCTGATTTTCGATATCTTATAGCCGTGATATATTCTACATCTGGCAGTATGGACAAAACTGGCCCATCAAGTGCGGCTCGTGCTAAGGAATCGGCCAATTCATTTAATCTTAATCCACAGTGACCCGGAACCCATAGTAATCTCAGGAGTCTCAACTGCGGCGGTACTAATGTTTTGAATGTGCTTAGAATTCGAGATCACTCGTCGTTGCCCTCTTATTGTTCAAGCCGCCTGTGCACTACCTTCATTACAAAATATAAGTATGCGCAGAATAATAATTTTGGTTACCGCAAGATTATAAGAATAAAAGAAGATGCGCTTTCACATAACTGTTTATTCAGCCGACGGTTCGACAGGAGACCCGTGTTTTTCAAGATGGCACTTCCGTCAAAACGTCAGCTGAATAAACAATTCTTATGTGAAAGCGCATCTTTTTCATACTTCCAATCTTGCGGCAACCTAAGTTATTATTGTGCTTGCCATATATATATATATATATATATATATATATATATATATATATATATATATATATATATATATATATATATATATATATATATATATATATATATATATATATATATATATAAGGGAAAGAAGTGTATACCTAAGGGCTCGTTTTTCCGTGTTTGGACACAATAATAATGAGATCTAACAGACAATATTGCAAAGGAATGTATAGGGGAAGTTATTAGAACAAATGGAATGTAAAAAAGAAGAAAGAAAAGTGGCTGAAAAAAAAACAGACGTGAGCAGGAATTGAACCTACGACCTTCGAATAACGCGTTCGATGCTCTAACCAATGATCACAACAGCCTTCCCTCCACCCACTTTTTTTGGGTTTATATGTGAACACACACACACACACACGTATATATATATATATATATATATATATATATATATATATATGTGTGTGTGTGTGTGTGTGTGTGTGTGTGTGTGTGTGTGTGTGTTTGTGCTGTAAGGAAATAATATCGGTATTGCTGCACTGGCGCGAGCTCGACTAGTTGGCAGAAGAGGAAAACGAATGCAGAGAAAAGAATAGCCGGCTTGGCATAGTGGCAAGTTCGCTATGTTTCAGCGTAGTTCCTTTACAATGGCGCAGTTAATGAAAATGAAGTACTACGTCTTCGATTCTCGGTTCATGGCCTCGTAGATTGTGGGAAAGCGGCGGGTTTCTCTCCGGTCATCCCGATTGCCGTGCTCCCCAGGAAAAACCGGTTAATCTCGCCTCACGCGCCCGGCTACCACTAGATGGCGCGTTTAATGTGGGTTTCTCGAGTGCAGGAGACCATGGCAGAAAGCATAGCGCGCGGGATTTCCGCATGCGTATCCTTTTTTTTTTCGCATGTGAGCAAGAAATCACGACAAATTTTCTGGTTGCACTGAAAGCAAGTATTTTTTCTTTTACTGCTTTTAATCTGCTCAAATTGGAGAATAATAGCAAGATAACTGCTGAAATTATCCTATATAGATCATTACAAGATCATGACGAGGTATTATTTTTTCTGCAATGGAACCATTCTGCCAATGCTCCTTTCTGGTGACGCGTATATAGGGGGAAACTGGGCTACATTGCCTTCCCATGGTTAGAGATCGTGTTACTCTTTTATAGCGCACCAATACCTATCATGGTGAACCGAACTCCACATACGCTCTAGATAATTAAGTGCTGTAATCGTGGCATCTCTATTGTGATAAGTAAGTTTGCCTGAATATTGTGAAAGGCTTCGATTAGATGACGTACATTTACTCCCTTCATCCTTCACAGTGAAAGTGCTTGAGTTATCAAAGTCCCCTTTTTTCGCCATCTGCCGTTTGATTATGTTTTGGTAGCACAATGGCAATATCAGTATCGTGTTCTTTACAGTAATTTCGACTGCATCCAAATCAAAGGGTCGTAGTTGCGGCAAAACGGCGTATTTAAGAAAACCAAGTATTCGTCGAGGTAGACTACTGAAGAACAAAAATGTGAATTGTTACTTCTAAGGAACCCGCAACGTTTCACACCAGATACACGGAACTTTGAACGCGTGCGGCGTTCTTCTCCAAGAAGCAACACACCTCGATGTTGTGCCGTGCACTCGGCGATGTTGGTTCATTGCGGTGGAGTGTTGGTTGTCAATACCACTTTTGATTGATTGATTTGTGGGGTTTAACGTCCCAAAACCACCATATGATTATGAGAGACGCCGTAGTGGAGGGCTCAGGAAATTTTGACCACCTGGGGTTCTTTAACGTGCACCCAAATCTGAGCACACGGGCCTACGACATTTCCGCCTCCATCGGAAATGCAGCCGCCACTGCCGGGATTTGAACCCGCGACATGCGGGTCAGCAGCCGAGTACCTTAGCCACAAGACCACCGCGGCGGGGCTCAATACCACTTTTGTTAACTTCAGCAGATGTAGAAGGAAATCCGGGTCCCTAGACTGCTGAATTGTGACAAGAAATTTTAGATAGCCAGAAAGAATCTGAAGAGAAGATAAACGTGATTAGAAAAGAAGTTGCTGAACTTAATGAAAAGTCAAAAAGAATGACAGCAATCCTAATGCCATGCAGGATACGCAAAAAAAATTGAAAGGTTAAAAAATATAGTCCAGCAACAAGCAGAACGACTTGTGTATTATGAAAACAGAAGCCGAAGAAATAATCTACTCGTTTTTGAAGTTCCCGAGGCCAGAAATGGAGCCGAGGCAGGTTTGCGCGAAGCCGTTGTTGATAACATTTTCAGAAGCAAGCTAGGGGTAGACGTTAAATCAGTAGATAGAATTTATTTATTAGGTAAACAAAGACAAGGCCAAGCAAGACCAGTAATTATGACATTCATGTATTACCGTGAGAAGGAGAAGGCAATGCGTAATTGCCAGAAACTTAAGGGTACTTCATTCAGTATCAGTAACGATTAGTCAAAGAAACATTCGAACTAAGACAGAAACTATGGAAAAATTCAGCGCAAGACCGAGATAAGGTAGCGATGGTCTGAATGGTGCATGATAAACTGAAGGTAAACGGGTGCGTGTTTGTCTGCGACGATCAAAAAATGAATGCCGTGTTTTCAATAACGGAGTGATAAGAACGATAGCAGAGTTCAAGCGACGACAGTATTGAGCACAGATGACCGACATGAATTTTTTTCCCCGGACAGCGCTGCTGATATACCCAAAAATCAATCCCAATCATAGCTACGAAGTCTTGTCGAAAATGCTCGTAGCATCGTAAATAATGTTACAGAATCAGAATACTTTTATTGGCAGATAGTCCCTGTTGCATTATTACCAGAAACATGGCTACGTGATGAAATACGCAGTGATTGCATTGTTCCTCCAGGGTACAAGCTTTTCAGATGGGACAGAGATTCACGAGACGGCGGTGCTGCTATCATTGTCAAACGTTCCATCCTAACTTGCACAATACAATCTGATGCTCGCGAAACTGTATGGTGTAAGACTACATTCAACAATAAAGTTTACATTATTGGCTCAGTAGAGATATGATTGATTGATTGATACGTGGGGTTTAACGTCCCAAAACCACTCTATGATTATGAGAGAAGCCGTAGTGGAGGGCTCCGGAAATTTAGACCACCTGGGGTTCTTTAACGTGCACCCAAATCTGAGCACACGGGCCTACAACATTTCCGCCTCTATCGGAAATGCAGCCGCCGCAGCCGGGATTCGAACTCGCGCCCTGCGGGTCAGGAGCCGAGTACCTTAGCCACTAGACCACTGCGGCGGGGCAGGCTCAGTATAGAGACCACCTGCATGTGAGCCTCAGTTTCTGTATTTGTTAAGTGATCATTTCTGTGACTCTTTTATCGCGCACCAATAATTATCATGTGGTGAACCGAATTCCACTTACGCTCATGATAATTGGGTGTCGCAATCGTGGCACTTTATTGTGATAAATAATTTCGCCTGGATATTGCAAAAGGCTTCAATTAAATGACGCACATTTACTCCCTACGTCCTTCACAGTGAATTACTTGAGTTATCATAGTCCCCTTTTTTCGCCATCTGTCTTTTGATTATGTTTTGGTAGCACAATGACAATATCAGTAGCGTATTCATTACAGTAATTTCGACTGCATCCAAATCAAAGGGTCGTACTTGCGGCAAAACGGCGTCTTTCAGAAAACCCAGTATTCGTCGAGGTAGACTACTGAAGAATAAAAAATGTGAATTGTCTTTGCTAAGAACGCGCAACGTTTCACACCAAATACACAGAACTTTAAACGCGTGCTGCATTCTTCTCCAAGAAGCAACACAATTTGATGTTGTGCCGTGGCCACTGCCATAAGCAGCAAAATCATCAGCCGAGAGCCAGGCAATTAAAGAGACGTGGTCCAGCGCGTGCTTAGCATCCTGGAGCGCCAGCGGCCGAAAGCGGTACCCCCACGGGTTTGACGCGATTAGGTTGCTGCTCCGGGACGTCCGAGCACGCTAGTGTCTCGCTTTAATCCTCTTACCCTTCCCCCTTTATGCCGGATTGTCAATAAAGTTGTTTCACTCACTCACTCGGCGATGTTCGTTCATTGTGGTGGAGCGTTGGTTGTCAATACCACTTTTGTTAACTTCGAGGGATGTAGAAGAAAATGCGGGTCCCAAGACTGCTGAATTGCTACAACAAATTTTAGATTACCAGAAATAATCTGGTGAGAGAATAAACGTGATTAGAAAAGAAGTTGCTGATCCTAATGAAAAGTCAGAAAGAATGACCGCAATCCTAATGCCATGCAGGATACGCAAAAGAAAATCGAATGGTTAGAAACTATAGTCCAGCAACAAGCAGAACGACTAGTGTATTATGGAAACAGAAGCCGAAGAAATAATCTACTCGTTTTTGGGGTTCCCGAGGCTAGAAATGGAGCCGAGGCAGGCTTGCGCGATGCCGTTGTTGATAACATTTTCAGAAGCAAGCTGCGGGTAAACGGTAAATCGGTAGAAAGAATTCATCAATTAAGTAAACAAAGACGGGGCAAAGCAAGAGCAGTATTTATGAAATTCATGGGTTACCGTGAGAAGGAGAAGGCAATGCGTAATTGCCAGAAACTGCAGGGTACTTCTTTCAGTATCAGTAACAATTTGTCAAAAGAAACAGTCGAAATAAGAAAGAAAGAAAGGTTAGAAAATATAGTCCAGCAAAAAGCAGAACGACTAGTGGATTATGAAAACAGAAGCCGAAGAAATATTCTACTCGTTTGGGGGGTTCCCGAGGCCAGGAATGGAGCCGACGCAGGATTGTGCGATGCCGCTGTTGATAACATTTTCAGAAGCAAGATAGGGGAGACGTTCATTCGGTATAAATAATTCATCAATTAGGTAAACAGACAGGGCAAAGCATGCTTCGGCAACTTGCGTCTCGATCACTTGACGAAGACAAGGTATCGTGGACGCCATCAGCTCCGATCTGGTGGTAATAAGAGAGAGTTGCCGATCGACTTCCTCACGAATGAACTGCTTTACTTCTGGAAGCGAAGCCGTATGATTGGCACTGTCATGGCGCAAGCCCAGGCATGAAAGGTCAGCGCTATCTTGAGAAGAAGCAGCGCGCCTCCACCTGACGTGTGGATGCGCGCTGCCCACGCAGCTCATCGTAACTAGGGCAGAGCTGGATGGCATCTGCAACCGTTTGAGGACTTTTCGCAGCAAGTACCCGAGATTCATCGTCATCTATGCCTTTCAGGATGTGTTTGATCTTGCCTGATTTGTCGAGAAACGAGTCGACCAGCTTGAAAAGCGAGAGCACATCCCTCATAACCACTGCTCACATCAGATCGCTCGATCACCAGTCCGCTCGTTGATGAGTTGTTCTTCTATTCATCCAGCTGTCCTTCTATCCGTGGCTCATTTGTACATACGTAGTTCCATCCACGGTTTGCCTTATCATCCATACGTTCATTCATCCATGGTTCTTTCATCCATCTGTGTGACATAAGACTGACAAGGTTGATAATGGCCAGAGACTTCAACTTGCCACACATTGTGTGGCAAAATGTTTTGCTGGGTGAGACTGAAACAATTAGCTGCGAAAAACTTTTGGAAATTAAATTCTGCCATGGCCTGGAAGAAATTGTGCATGAACCAACGGGGGTTACACGTTTCTCATAGTCATCATTACACCTAGTGTTCTTGTCCCGAAACATGAGGCAATGTTTTAAATATTTCAGATGGCTTATGCGACCACGAAATGCTGTCTTAAGTCATTAAAACTAGTGCATGCAGTTTACAGAAATTGTTCCTTCCGGTAAAAGTAAAGGAGTTTAAAACAGGAGATGACACTTCCATCATAGAGTTTCTTGAGCTCCACTTTAATGATTTCGAGCGAGCATCACATTGCGAATTTGTGGAGCAATCTTGGCAGATATTTAAAGCCAATGTCGTAACCTCCATTGATGGCTTTGTCCCTACTCGTATTAAGAAAACACGTAAACGAAATCCCTGGATAACACGCAGCTATATACATATGAAACGGCCAATTAAGAGACTAAAAAAAAGTAAAAAAAGGGTGACGAAAGTTGCAGCTATAAAACTTAAGTTGAAAGAGGCCCTTGTGAATTCCAAAAAAAAGTTCTTTGGCCAAACGCTTGTGAACTTCCTTAAAACTTCGCCATCCAAATTCTGGCGTTACTTCAGTGACAGAACGACAAGAATTGATCAGATCGAACATGAGGGTTGTATCCTGACAAAAAATGAAGTCTTAGCCCATTTTTTATTCGCTTCTTTAAGTCCGTTTTCACAATAGACCAGGGCGATAATATAGGGGAATTCATCAGTAACAATGCAATTACCACAATGAAGTCTGTTATTATCAAACGCGAAGGTGTTTTTCAGTTACTGCTTAAGTTAGATGCGAAGAAAGGAAATGGTCTTGATAACCTACCAACAGAAATTCTCAAGAGATACGCAGAATGGGTCTCGTTTCATTTAGGAATAATATTTGTGAAATTGGTTCAGACACGATCACTTCCACAAGACTGGCTCAATGCAGATGTGATTCCGATGTTTAAAAACCGTAACCGTTCGTTAGTAGACAAATACCGGCGCGTATCCTTGACGTCGGTTTGCTGTAATTTTTGGAACATCTATTAGCAAAACATATTCTTAGTTTTTCTTATTCTAACCAGTTACTTTGCGAAAGTCAACATGTGTTTCGGCATGGTCTTTTAACTGTGATACAAGTAGCTGAAACGCTGCATGATTTCAATAAAAACCGCGATGCCCTCCTGCAGACTAATGTAATTTGTGTCAATTTTAGGAAAGCCTTTGATAAGGTCTCTCATCGTAAATTATTTTTCGAGATTGAAAGATTTGGAATAAGCGAAGAAGTAATAAAATGGATAGAAGCCTATTTATCCATACGTCAACAGGCTGTAATAATTGAAAATTACACTTCAAGACCACTGGCCATCTACTCGGGCCTTGCTCAAGGATCTGTTTCAGGACCAATTCTTTTTCTGATATTTGTTAATGATCTATGTTCAATAGTTGAGGCTCCTCTTAATATGAAAAATTTTGCAGATGACTGCTTGAATTATTCCCCAGTTACTTGCGAAGGTAACCGAATTATTCTGATCAGGCGCTTACAGGCATTAGATCAGTGATTTATAACATATGGGACATGGAACTAAATTTTAGCAAGACGACATTTACGCATATTCACTCTAGGGGGCGGGAATTGTCATTCATTTATCACATCGGAAGTTACCCTTTAAATAATGCTGTTTGCTTCTAATACCTAGGAGTTAGTACTATGCACACATTGAAATGACAGTCGCATATTGATAACATCTGTTCTAAGGCAAACAAAAAACTGCATTTCCTGAAGGAAAAACTGGGACATGCCATGGCGGATGTAAAACTAACTGCTTACAAAACATTCATACATCCTGTCTTAGAGTACGCTAGTATTGTGTGGTCGCCTCACCAGAAGGTGTTGTGCACAAAAATTGAAAGAATACAAAAATTAGCAGTTCGTTTCATATGCGGTAGATACCGACAAACACACTCAGTCCCAGCTTCATTGAAGTCCTGTGAGCTTGCGTCTTTGGAATATCGCAGGCGCAAACATCGTCTCATATTTCTTTTTAGGATGATAAGCGAGCAAACAAATATAAATAAGAAGTTATATATTCAGCCCCCTTGAAGGCAATATGATCGTCTTAATAATAGTGGAGCAATTCAACCTTATTTCACAGGCACGAATGCTTTCCGCCAATCCTTTTTTCCAGACACAATATATATGTGGAATAGTTTACCCAATGCGGTTGTGATAAAAACAACGTCAGTAAATTTCGATCATGCATTAGACAGTTTTCTTTGTACTGATGCGTGCTCAATTTTGTTGTGAGCACTCATTCGTTGATTTTTATGTGTATTGTTACTGTTGTTTGTTTTTTTATTTTTCTGGTGTTTGTTATTCATCTCGTATTTATATGTGATTTTGAATTTTTCTTTTTTGTGCGAACGTTTTGTACTTTGTGACACGCTCCCTGTAATGACCCTAAGCACGGGGTCGACCGTATAAAATAAATAAAATAAAACAATAAAAAATTTTCGTTTTCACATTCTCCGACATATCCTATTAACACCTTAGAACTCACAGTGCGTATGGGTGACCATAAATGAGCAAAGCGCTCCTGTAATCAGCCCGTGACGTTCAATCTAGAGGTAGTCTACATCTCCTCCCTGTTTCCTGATTTTGCGGCGTCACGGGTGGTAGTTGGAAAGTGAAACAGGGGAAGCCTCGCGGGTGAGTGCGAAGCGTTTTACTGGTTGTGCGTTTTGATATTGCGGCTTTGGTGCCAGACTTGACGGCTTTGGCACATTGCGACGAGAGAGCAAGACAGTTACTTATGCTGAGCGCCAAGCTTGGTCGGCTCAGCGACCTTTCCTCTCAAGTGAAGTTATTTTTTCGTAACGTGCTCATGCTGTGGCGTTTGCATGGTTACCTTGCGTGCATGTGTCGCTGGCATTCTGCATAGAGGGAGACAATTTTAGAGTGGAAGTAAAAATGGACGTTTGATTCAATAGTAGCGATTCTCCTACAGCGAGACAAATCTTCACGTGAGAAAGTGATTGCATACGCAAGCCGTGCACTGACCCATGCCGAGAAAAAATATACCATCCCCGAACACGAGCGCCTAGTGGTCGTATGGTCTATACGAAAGCTTCGACCTTATTTCCACGACCACCACTTTACGTTTCTTACGGACCATCACGCCTTGTGCGAGCTATCAACACTCAAGAACTTGTCTGGGCGTCTTGGTCGCTAGATTCTTAGTTGACAAAAATAGAATTTCACTATTACGTTTAGATTGGGAAAAACCATCAAGATGCCGACGCACTTTCGCGTTGCCCGCTCCTTTCGGAGACACTTAACACATCACTGCCGCACGCGAAGAGCTTTCGGCCGTCTTTCCCACACCCGTTTCATCCTTAGCTACTCTAGACCGGACTTGTCCGAACCAGTGTGGTTTGTTGCTTTCCCACCAATGCGCAGATCTTTACTGTCACCGCATCATAAACCATCTTGACGCGACTTCTCGGCCTCCTAACGCCCGTCTTCGCCGACAGCAGACGCAAGTCAAACTCGACAACTGCACCCTTTACTGCCATATCTACCACACTGACGGTCAACGCTGCATGCTTGTTTTACTTCGTTCTCTTCAGGCTGAAGTCATCAAGGCATATCATGAAGGCATGACTGCTGGACAAAGGGGCTTCCAGAAAACATATGACCATATAAGATGGCACTACTACTGGGCGGGCTTGTCCACCACTGTAGCGAAATGCCTTGCCTCGTCGCAAGCTCCCTACATAAACCTGAAGCGGACAACTATAACCGCTCGCGTATCGTCTGCAACCATTTGAGGTAGTTGGCGTTCCTCTGTACTGTCCGCTTCTTATGACTGTCACAGGCAATTGATGGATAGTTACAGCTGTCGACCACCTGACCCGCTACGCTGCAACAGCTTCCGTGCCTTCGGCATTAGCTTCGGAAGTTGCAGACTTCGGTCGTCACGGTCCTCCTCGTGTAATTCTGAGTGACCGTGGAAGATTATTTTTTTCAGATCTCGTCAAAAAAGTGCTCAAGTCATCCAGTACTACCCACAAAACAAGCTCCAGTTACCATCTGCAGAGGAACGGACTGACTGAGCGCTTTCATCGCACACTGTCAGACATGGTAGACATGTATATCAAACCGGATCTTAGAAACTGGGACGCGATTTTGCCATTAGTAACTTTTGCCCCTCCTTCATCCTTTTCCATTATTTCGGGGTGTCATCAGTGACGTTACGAAACAAATTTTGTCTTCGTGATTTATTTCTAGTAGGGTACCTGGAAACCGTTCCTGAAAGCGAATACATGGGAAGTATAGGAACTTTCCACATCCTGGCCATGCTTTAACTGCGTTATGCTGCATTACTTCTCTTGAGCACTCATTGATGGCGGCCCCACCCCACTTCGCCAAAAGGGAAAACGGAGCGAGAAACAATGTGCGAAAGATATAAGGCACGTTCGTACGGAATGCAGCAACTACTTCAGTAGCTCATTCGGCAGAAAACCCGGTGACTTTTGTCTTTTTCAAGGAGCCAAGAGATGCGAAGCCCAGCGGGTGAAGGTTTTCTTGTTTTTCGTTCTCAGTTGGTAGCGCTAATTATACAGCGTCATACCCGTGATAGAAATACGTCACTGAAGACTTGCCGGACCCCGGAATAAAACACTTTAGTTTCATGATAAATGAAAGTAACTCGATGCCTCAAGGTACAAATATTTGAATGTCACTCTCCCGTGCACATTTTGCTTGCAGAAATTTCCATAATGGGCAATCACTGGGGGCAAGCAGAGCTAAAGCTAGGAAGGTTATTGCCTAAAAGCTGCCGGGCTACCTGTGTAGTCACTCAAAGGTGCGTATGCCGTGAACCTCAGCAGCATTTGCCAAGAGTGGTATTCTGAAACCATCGCAAAAGGCGGCGGTCGCATCGCAGAAGTGCCGCTTTGGTGTGCACTGATTGGCAGTTTAGCTATGCCGAAGGCTTTAATGCCGAGAAAGTTCGGGCGCCATCTTCTATCGCCGTAAACGTGATGCTGGCCTCAGTGCACCTCAACACGCAAGAAATAAACAAGCCTACTTTATTACTGTTTGTCATGGTGAAGTCTAGCATTTTTTTTACATGGCTTGTACTCTCTTTATAGTATTGTGAGGCATTTGAAATGCGTAGCATTTTTCAGTGAACTTTGGTGACTATCTATCTATCTATCTATCTATCTATCTATCTATCTATCTATCTATCTATCTATCTATCTATCTATCTATCTATCTATCTATCTATCTGTTTATCTATCTATATTACCGCCTGTGACTTTTAGCTTTCCTGGCCTTTTCACAATAACAGAATCTGTACCAAAATTTGTTTGGCACAACTTGACTATATGACGAGCATAAGCGACTAGTAGTAACATGAAAATCATATGTATGTTATCCATGTCACCATATACATGTCGTGGTCTTGCCGCTCTTGCGGTGATTTCATTCACATGACATATTGCAAAACTGGTTTGGTATCACAAGACTGCATGGCGAACATAGGTGAAAGGTCCTAATTTGAAATCATTACATGCATGTTATATAAGTTATTAGTCGACTGCAGGCATGCTCATAGTGCCCTCGCGGACGCTTCGCAAGCTTCGCCTTTACCAAATCTGGCATAATGTGATGCGAATGGATTACGAAGGTATAATATGTCTGTAAAAACATAATAATCATGAGAAGCTTGTCACCTAAGAACTTGTTTTCATACCACGCACATGAGACACTTGTGGCCGTTTTGCTACTTTGCGATTTAGCAAATTTAGGATTAGTTCTCGCGAACGAACGAGGAATGTAAATGAGACGTTGAAACATGACAATTTTGATATGCGTGTCATGTAAAACACGATTACATGCTGTGGTAACAGCATTTAGTGGCCGTTTAGCTAGCTTCAGATATATCAATTTGGGAGTTACTTGACGTGAATGAATGACGATAGTACGCGATTGGGGCAAACACGAGAATCATGAAATGCGTGTCATGTAATAACCTGACGCGATGCCTCGCTCATTATGCACTCGCAGCCGTCTCGCTAGCTTCTGATATAACGAATTTGGTATTTCGCGACGTGAATGGATGATGAAGGTAAATGACACGTCGAAACATGACAATCATGATATGCATGTCATGTAAAACATGACTACATGCTACGCTAATAGTTCCCTCACAGCCATTCCACAAGCTTTTTTTGTAGCAAATTTAGTGTTACATGTCATCAGTGGTTGACGAAGGTATAATACTGGTGCCAACATAATAATCAAGACATGCGTGTCATGTAAGAACATCACTGCATACTACGCCTATAATTCGCTCACAGCCATTTCACTTGCCTCACATACACTAGGTTTTGTATTACGTGACGTGAATTGATGATGAAGGCATAGGACTAAAGAAAACATAAGAATCCTGACATGCTTGTTATGTATTATAACTACATACCACGCTCGTGACGCGCTCGCAGCCATTTCACTAGCTTCCCATATACTAAATTTGGTATTTGCGTGACGTGAATGAATGAAGAAGGTAAATGACACGTCCAAAATGATAAATATGATATGGGTGTCATAAAAATCATGACTAATTATATGCTCATAGTGCACTAGCGGCCGTTTCTAGTTTGACATATACCAAATTCTGTATTACGTGACGTGAATGTATGACGAAGGTTAATGACACGTCCAAACATAAAAATCTTGAAATGCATGCCTATCAAATCATGACTACCTACTACGCCTATTACTCGCTCGCAGCCACTTCGCTAGCTTCACATATACCAAACTTTGTTTTACGTGGCATAAATTGACGATGAGCACAAACACCAGGCGCAACCATGATAATCATGACATGCAAGTTATGTACGGCACAATTTACGTACGCCTCGTAACGTTTGTCCGATTCTGAAGTGCCATATCAATGTTTCTCAATCGCACTTTGCTTATCATAGATTCCTTCTGTACGTGGGATCTTTTCGCGCTGAAGCTTTCAGCGACCGTTATCTTGGTGCGCTTTCAGTGCTAATTTTTTTACCATTGCATAATATTTTGGAATTTGAATGTGACTTATACGGGTGTCATGCTGGCACTTTTGTCCGTGATCATTATCGATTGGGATTAACAACGATCCGGATTAGATGCAGCTACACGGTCACTTTTACTCATAGTCAGGTGCGATCAGGATCAAGACTATTGCGATCCACGCATCGCGATCTGACTGAAAGATAGCCATTTCTTGTCGTCTGCACCTCATGGCCGAGCTTGTTAAAAGCACAATAAAAAATTAAATCGAGCATACTTTAATAGAAACACTATAAAACAGCTACAGGTTTATAGAAAGCGAATTCTGAACTCTTTAAATTGGAACACCATCTGAAATATCGCATATATTAGGCTTTGTATCAATCACATGTAGTAATGGGACAAGCAGAAGACAAGCAGACGACAATCAGTCGACAGTTGCCTTCCAAGATTAGCTCAACTCTCGCGCTATCGAATTATGAGTGTCACAAGCCTTTCGACTACGTCGCAATGAACGCGCACTTTGTGGTTGAACAAAGACCTTTACAGTAATTGACCACAGGCAGGAGCGACTGGAATACTTGAGGTGTCAGAACTGAAACTGTGGCGCGTACAACAAGATTGACGTTTCGCTCCGATTGGATGGCTGCAAGTGGGCGCCATCGAAATAAAACCAAAGGTTCGCAATCTCAGACAGCAATACAGGTAAGTGCAAGGAAAACTTCGTCAAATGACTGATTTATGAAATTACTCTTTTAATGGCACACAGTGTTTTTGACATTGGAGTGGTTATTGCACGAGTAAAATTGCTGATAAAGGTTGCTGTATTGCTGTATAAATACACTACGCCACGTTTTGTCAGTGACACGTTTTATGACAAGCATATGCCTTCTGGTGCATTTCATCTCACCGGAGCTCGAACCGGATTAGCTCGGGCCGTGTAGCAGTGGTCTTAATGTTGATCGCGATTAAGAAAACCGATCTTGATCGCTCTAATCGCAAATAAAAGTGCCCATGTGAAACCGGTATTATATACGTCAGACTCTGGGCGATGGATGAATGGATCGTTGTATCCGGCTGTGCCCTTTAAATGAGGCGGTGGCTCACGCCACCTAGACAGAAAGTTCTATTACTGTGTGTTAAAGAATTGAATTTCACTCGACTCGCACCTCGATTGTAGCCACCAATCACTTAACCTCCTCCTGGTAATTTCTACCCTTTTAAAATCTACTTTGTCTTCACTGTCCCTAAACATCAATGATTTGAAAAATTCGGCACCATTATCTTCGACTTTAGGGTAGAGCCCTTTACAAAACATCATCAAATGTTGAGCCGTTTTCTTCTCCTCTCCACAAACACTACATACCGTGTCTGTGCTTTCGTATTTTGCTCGGTACGTCTTGGTCCGCAATACTCCCAAGAACTACCCCGAGAATTATCGTAGAACTTTTTTCTTGAAATTTTCTGCTTAAAGGTTCGGTAGGTCTCTAGTAATAATTTCGTAAGCATTCCCACCTTTCCCATGTCCCTCTGTTTCCTTCACCGATGTTTCCTTTTGGCTTAGTATTCTGCTGTTGTCTAAATACTTGCTTGAAAATTTTCGAGTTCATTTTCTCTAATTAGTATTGACATTTTTTATGTACAAGTAACTGAAAACTTTCCTAGTACAACACTACTCTCCTAATCTTCTCATTCGCTCCTCAAATTCCATCTTGCTGCTAGCTTCACTGCATTCAAACGATGTCCATTCCGTGTCTCCCTGTACCCCCTGATTTAGGGTATTCCCGTGTGCTCGCAAAGCAAGTCTACCTATGCCACGTTCTTTAATTTCTGATCATGCTTGAACTTCTGATTGCATGCACAAGACCCCATTGCCGAATGTCAAACCTGGGACCATGACACCTTTTTGAATCCCTCTCACAACGTCGTACCCATAGTAGTGACACAGTGCCCTATTTTTCATTACAGCTGCATACCTGGTGCCCTCTGTCATAACGTAGGTTTCGTGCTCCCTTAGATACTCAGCCCCGTTATTTATCCATAAGCCCAAGTATTTGTATTTATTCCCTATTTCTAGCATGACTTCCTGCATTTTATGCTCACTGTCTTTGTTATCTATGAAAATCACAATTGCCGATATTCGCCTGCTGATCTACGGATGTTTTACCACAGATGTCTATGAATCCCTGCAGATCTTCCTTGTTGTCGGCTATAATACTATATTATCTGCATACATCAATGCTGGTAATGACTGTTCGATGTGTTTTACTTGCTTGGCCAAAGAGGGGCTTAATTCGAGTCGAATCCCCTCTAACTTGGCTTCAAGTGTCTGCAGATACAGCATAAATAACAAAGGTGACAAAGGACATCCCTGTCGAAGCCTGCGTTGTATCTCAATAGTTTCAGATACTTGTTCTTCCCATTTGATAATTACTTGTCACTTTTTAGATATTCTTTAGAATATTAGTTATTCCATCATACTTGGAGTGTTCACTAGATGAACGGATGTACGGACACATGAAAGGACGCACGAACTGACAAAAGCACGGACGGACAGGTGAATGCACTGACGAATGCCCGGTTTACACGCAGACGGACGGATAAATGGACGGATGCATGGACGGCTGCATGGACGGATGCAAGGACAGACGGATGAATGTACAGACGGATGGATGCACAGATGGATGGATGCACAGATGGATGCGCAGACGGGTGGCCGCATGCACGCGCGGATGGACGAACAGACGCACGAATGGGCGCACGGATGGTCGCGCAGACGGATGGAAGCAAGAACAAATGGATAAACAGAAGCGTGGACGGACTGACGGACGCTTCGCCCTATTTATTATCATTGAGTCTGTGGATATTCTGTGAGATTTTTTCAATCGCCAAGGATGCAAAGAACTTAAGTTGTACTAATTTTCGTAGCTCTCACGAAGCAGGATGGTGAGAATGCTAGGTACAGGCCGTTGCGAACATTCGAATTACTCACGTTCTCCGCAGGCGATAGCTTAGGAAGTGTGATATTGTAGGTCTCTTAATATTGTTGTAGGTAGGCTTGATAAAGAACTGTGGTAATTGTGATTATTAAGTTTAAAGAGGACTTGAAACACTTTTTCGAATAACCTTTGATCATAGCATCGCAACACTTCAGCCTGCCGAATTATTGATTGGTGTAGCTTGAAAGACCTGTACATATAAACGATCAGCGCCAACACGCAGCATAAATCTTTTGAAACTGAGGGCGACGAGAAGTCTACAGTCATCAGCGTTATATTACACTTGCACGGCTCATAGTAAGGTGTTTTAACAGGGGTGTATTAGGCCAGCGATCTCCGCTGCTTTCGCCTTACAAATGGTTGTCCCGGAAAGCCGGTGCCCGATCTCGAAATGTACAGCAGTTGTCTATTTGCTGTGGCTTCAGTTTATAAACGCAGTGTGTACGACAAAACATCCTTCAAAGTCTGTGCACGAGAAAATATTCTTGAAAGTGATAAGACCGCGCCAGTAACGACGATGTGAAATAATCCACTCGGATGCTTTTCGTCTTCACACTGCTTGCATTGAAAGCAGTAGAACTTCGTGGGTAGTTTTCAGCTCTGAGACATTTTTAAGCTTTCGCATCAGCTCGCAATGCACCTGGAGTGTGTGCCTGCTTTCCGGAATTACGAAGGAGATGCGAAATATGAGCCCCAAGGTACACGTCTTCTTTGCCGCTAGTGTGAGGAACGGCGCTGCGCAAGCTTGAGCCTGTCTTCCCTGTAATGTAAAGTGGTCGCCAACACATAGGATTACGTACGTAAGGTTTTGAAGGCTCTAACTTCCGGCTTTAACTAAGAAATGAAAACGTGTACGTCATACAGGTAAATCACAAAATTATTGCGACCACAAACAGGTTTTTCTTGTCGTTGGTCCGTCTCCGCGATTGCCGTAGCGATCTCGGAGGCCTTGATTTTGCCTTTGGTTGTACACCCAAAACGTGTACACGCATGTATGCCCATTTTCAGTATATACAAATGTAAGACGGCCGTCAACAGAACATTCTAGCATGCGTATAAACACTTCAACGGGCAGGAAGTAAGAGATTGATGAAGAATACAACTGCAAATGCGAAAATTGCCGGGGCCATTATTTCCGGATAAAGCAAGCTTCATACCACGTATAGTAAGATAGTTTGCTCGTGTATGTACTTTCTCGCTTTGGCATCATGTTTATGCTCAAGATTAACGCATTTACGCACTAAAAACACACGCAGGAGTGCTTGCTTCGAACTTGATATCATGTGGCGCTCGCTTGTACCTAATTGCCAGTTGCAGCAGGCCAAATTAACTTAAACATAATTTGTACCCGCAGTTTGTTTTCACCAGTTTCCTAATTTTGTGAAGCGAGGTTGCATAGAGGGGAGAGGCTTGCCAGGTTCTTGATTTTCAGAAAAGCGCCCCTCAAGACCAGCAAAAAAGGAGGGCCCATGCACGTCACCTTGCGGGAGGCTCTCTTTGCATTACCCTTTTATGGCTGGCGCATCGATGGAGACGCTTCTTGCAGCGTTTTGCGTAGCGCAGCCTGAGCATAGTCTTACATCTATTGCACGCTAGCATTATGATGCAATGTTGACGCGGTGCCGCCGCGGTGGCACACGAAGGCTGAGTTCCTGAGTACGCAGAGTTAAATTCTCAACAAAATAACTTTTCAAACAAAACAATTTTCTTCATATATTACACTGTGGTTTTATATATTATAAAAATAGTTCGAAAGCATATACAGCATGTTCTATATTTTACATAGCCACAGCCAAGCCTAGGGCACAGCGTAGAAGCCATCACATGCTCGAAGACGCTCCATCCAGGTCTCTCTGCGCTCTTACGGTACGCCCTTACTTGTGTTGTCAGTCGTTCGTAAAGCAACGGTGAGTACATCAATAATGCTGTTCTACCTCACAAAATGCGGCACAGTTTTAAAACAAGGGCCCAATAGATCATTCAGAAAATTGGTTTAACAAAAGACTTGCTAAACCCCCGACAGACGTTTTTCAAGAAATCCCAGAACGCCCTGCGGGCGCACGGAGTGTATGCCTAGCGAACCAGCTGTTCCGCCGCCTGCTCCTCGTTGGAGCCACGCGAGCACGTTACGAAAAGAACATGTCACTACTCATGAGATATTTTAATCTTAATTAAATGCTGAATTCGCATATGTGCGAACGCACCTGAGTGTGTTCCTATACATGAAATGAGAAAGGAATAACGCAGACAGTATGGGTATCACAGGCCGGATGTACATGGAATGCAGCAGCTGAGTGGCATGCGAGTTGTTGCGTACCCATACATGTATACAAAACGTGCTATGGTAAAGAATGTCAGGTGCAACATTGAATATCATTTACTGAACGATGAATTGTTCCCAAGCCGCTATGGCGAGTGTGGCACACTCTTCATGAGCCTGTGTGGCATCACGTAGCACGTGAAGTTATTACGAGCTGGCAGCTGACCAATATACCAGGGACGATTGGTCAGCTGCCAGCTCGTAATAAGTTCATGTGCCACGTGACACCACCCAGGCTCACGAAGAATGTGCCACACTTGCCGCCATTGCTACAGATAGCGCTAACACTCCCACGTTTAAATTCACATAATTCATTTCGTTTCATTTATTTACTCTCAAGGCACTGGGAATTACAGAGAGGAGTGGGACAAATATCAATAAGAAGTAAAACAAAACAGCAGGATTATAATAAATTAAAATGCACTTTCAAAAATGATTGATTTGAACGCATTGGCGTCTGTGATTGAAGCAATCAGTGCGGGAAGGTGGTTCCAGTCACTACGTGTTCTAGGGATGAAAGAGTTAAAGTGCTGGTTCGTATGACAGAAGGGAACCCCAACCTTGTATTGTTGGTCATTTCGTGCTGATATGTAGGCTGGTGGAAAAAACAGTGAATCAGAGAGGGTTCTGTTAGTGTGATAGATCTTATGAAACAGACAGAGACGTGAATTTTTGCGTCGTATTGAGAGGTTATACAAATTTAGTTGAGCCTTCAATGATGTGACACTTGCAGTTCGAGAGTAATTGGACAATATGAAACATGCTGAGCGATTCTGAATGGATTCAATGTTGTCTATGAGCATGTGAATATGAGGATCCCAGATAGACGACGTATATTCGAGTTTTGTCCGCAATATTGATTTATACAGGAGAAGCTTTAGGTTAATTGCAGCAAGAAAAAAATTTCGACGTAAATAGCCAAAAGTTCGATTAGCGTTGCATGTTATGTAGTCAACGTGAGCCTGGGATGACAGGTTGTTATAAATGTTAATACCGAGGTACTTGTAAGAAGAAACGTTGCTTAGGGGAGTGTTATTAGGTAGGTACGAGGGGGACGCAACTTTTGAAGGGTTGCGAGCTATCCTCATTAATTTGCATTTATTTGTGTGAAGTTTCATTAGCCAATTATTACACCACGAAGAGATAATGTTTAGGTCAGATTTCAGGGTGTCGGTGTCGTTCGAGGTCAAAATTTCACGGTAAAAACACAATCGTGAGCAAATAACCTAACGAAGGAGGAAATGTTATGAGGCAAATCCTTAATATTTATTAAAAAAGTAAAGGACCCAAAACAGAGCCCTGAGGCACACCTGAGGTAACGGCAGTAGGAGGAGAGTTACAGTCATTAGCAGTCACAAATTTCTCGCAGTTACGTAAAAAGCACTCGATTCATTTTAAGATGTGTGGGTCAAAATTTAGTTTACTTATTTTAAAAGTAGTAATTCGTGACAAACTGTGTCAAATGCTTTAGAAAAGTCAATAAATACACAATCAATAAAAGTACCATTACCAATAGCAGATAACAAATCATTAGTAAAGCATAAGAGCTTAGTTTCACACGAGTAACATTTCCTAAAACAATGTTGGAAGTTAGTAAAAAAAGAATTATTCTCAAGAAAGTTGACTAAGTCGCAGTAAATGGCATGTTATAATAGCTTATATGGCACACTAGTTAGTGAGATGGGCCTATAATTGTGGGGATCATTGGCGTTACCTGACTTGTGAAGAGGAACCACCTTCCCCACTTTACAGTCGTTTGGCAGGGTACTCGATTCAAAAGACTGTGAAAAAATTCTGCACAGTATTAAGGACGAAAACAATACGGGTTTTTCTAGAAAGTTTCCGGGGGAAGAAGACTTGAGATTTTCAATTAATTTCTTTATGCTCCTCAATCAAGGTGTACTGGCTTCATTAGATTGTAGTTGTGAGTAGGCAAGTTAGGAACAGTGGTATGCGCCACGTTTTCAAATGATGATGCGAATACACTGTTAAGAGCTAGGCAACAATTTTTTCTTGGAATAAATGATTCGCTCCCTGAAACTAGGTCAAATAGTTTTTGTTGTTTCCACCAATTACCTGCCAAAAGCTACGAGGATTAGTTACTAACAAAGAAGGCAACGTTTGTCCAAAATATGAGTGCTTGGCAAGTGAGAGTGTGCGTGCGTACTCGTCGGCTACAGAACGATAATAATCCCATTTTTTGATGTTGCCCGAGAGCTTTGCACTTCGAAAGATGCGCTTCTTTTTATAGAGTAGCCGCTTTAAAGTAGGCGTGAACCAAGCAGACCGATTATTATCGGTTATTTTACGGCGCGGCATGAAGTGGTCGGTAAGTTCTTCGATTTTAGCTCTAAAACGTAACCAGTTTTTGTTTACTGAGTGTTCAGAAAAGCTAGAAAAAATTTCGTGTGAAAATGTGTCCAGTCCAGCAACATTTAACGAGTAGTCAGCTCTCCCGTAATCTTTTATTGTTTTTGTAGTTTTACTAATTTTTGACGGCGTGTTCGGTACGAAAAAGTGAATGGCAGAGTGATCACTAAGACCTTGCACGACTTACAGAAACTGGATGAGATCAGGATTATTTGTGAACACCAAGTCCAATATGGTAGAACTAGTAGACATGATACGGGTTGGGGAGTTAACCAACTGGCTAAGGTTAATCTGTACGCATGTAATAATAAAAGAGGTGGATTCGGAATCACTGGAGCCAGGTAAGGTACAAGGAAAATTCCAATAGGCGTCGGGGAAATTAAAATCGCTTAAAAGGATAACATGCGAGGTGGGAAACCGAACATGAAGCATGTTAAGGGCATCGTAGAAATCTGAAGAAAAACCGGCAGGTACATTCGGAGGCCGATAGCACGTACAAAAGAGAGCGTCTTTATTGTGTAAGCGAACACTAAGGCACACTAATTATAGAGGACAAACGAGAGCTACGTGCGATGAAACCAGCTCGTCTGCAACAGCTATGAGGACACCGCCTCCGCAACGCGATCCATGATCTCATCGATAAAATTTGTATTTTTTTCGCAATTTAGAATTTCGGAGCTGTCTACTTCCGCGGAAAGCAACGTCTCTGTCAATACGACGACATCTGCAAGACAGGTGTCAATCAGAGATGACAGGGCGTCTCGCTTGCCTATTACACTTCTCACATTACTAAGCAGAAAGGAACAATTGTGCTTGACAGTATCACATCGTGGATTTGTTTTTTGCTACGAAGACGCTTGGACCGACGAGCTAGGAGGACTTAGGTTAGTGTTGTTTTCGTTGTTATCGTCAACTAGAACAACAGAAAAGACACTATCAATGAATGGGCAGTACACGTAACTTTTCTTGTTGATAACAACCTTGTTGTATTTTACTGAATACTTTTGACCGCTGGCTTTATCGAAATCAGTTAGTTTTTTCCTGGCTGTCCGTGTGGCTTTACAGAAATCTTTGTTAATGTTATTGTTCGTACCGCGCAACTTTGCTTTTTGGGAAAAGATGTCATCTCTAACTTTGAATGACGCAAACCGTACGACAACAGGGCGGCACTTGTTTGTTACAAATGCTCCTAGTCTGTGGGCTCGAGATATCACGTCATCTGAAAGCTGCATCTCGAAAGAACTTGAAAGAATTGCCCTAACCTTTGCTTCTGTGTCTGACCATCTTTCGGCTGCAGCATCAGTAATTCCGTGAAAGAATAAGTTGTCTTGTCGCGATCAGTCTTCGTCGTCGTCAAGTCGTGCGCGAAGAGTAGCATTGTCACTAGGAACCGCTGACGCATTCCAAACAGAACAATCCGAACGCGATCCCTTGGATACGTTTTCTAAAGCGTTCACCTTTTCTTCAAGGTTTGCTGAACGTGTTGTAACGTCGGACACTTTGTTATCAAGAACCTTTTGGTTATTTTTAAATACTTCAATGGATGCTCCGTTAGGCGACCTATAGCTGATAGGACTGCATTATCCTGTACTTTGGAGGACCAGGATTCACTTCAACGTCGCCTCCTAACAAAACCAATTTCAAAACACGAAAGAATTCATATTGTGAATGTACCGAATAAAGTTGTACCCAATAAAGCAGCTAGGAGGATAGCCGCCGTGGTAGCAAAGTGGTAGAGCATCGAACGCGTTATTCGAAGGTAGGAGGTCTGCTTCGTGCCCACGGCAGGTTATTTTTTCACCCACTTTGATTTGTTTACATTTGTCTTAAAACTTGGACCAATAACCTTCCCTATACTTTCCTTGGCATTAATGCCTGCCTATTCATATATATATATATATATATATATATTTATTTATTTATTTATATATTATTATATATAGGCAGGCATGGTGGTTGAGTGGCCGTAGCGTTGCATATAGTCCAGTAGATCCTCCGTGAGTGGTCACAACGTGGTTTATTTCGACGTTTCGGCCTAGAGTCTGGCCTTCATCAGGATTAAAGATACAGTTTGTTAGTGCTCAGCTTTATACAATCTCAAATCAGAGGGCAAGGAGAAAAAAAATTAATAAATAAAAAATGAGAAAAAATAAAAAGGAAAGAAAAAAAAGAAAAAAGAGAAGAAGAGAAAAATAATATACGGTGGATGCCCCTCGGATGCCCCCTTCCACTCTTCCTTCCACGTCCCCCTTGATCTCTCTCCCCCATCTCCCCTTCACCTTTCTGATGTCAGCGGTCTGTGTATATGTATGTTTCCGTTCACTAGCGCATTCCTCCCGATCAGACAGCCCCTCCTGGCACTGGCGGTTCGGTGTGGGGCAAAAAAAGAGCTTTTCAGGAAGTCCTAAGCCTTTAACTACTCGGGGTCCTGTAAACAATTCGTCGTAGAAGGAGGGGTGCCGCGTATTGTGGCAGAGGCTGGTAAGGGGGCATTTTGGGAAGTTCTAAGCTTTTAACTACTCCGCTCTCTGTCAACATTTCGTCGTAAAGATAGGGGTGCCCCGTATTGCGGTAGGCTGTGCAAGCGGGTGCAATGCGTATTTCTTGCACGCTTCTAAATTACGCGTGTAGTGGGGGCCTCCCGGCTGTGCACAGGGTTGCTGTTGGGCATGTCGTGCATGGCACAATTGATTGGGTAGTAAAAAAAACAGAAAACCGACGACAGCTGCACTTAGGAAGAGTAGTTAAACTTGGAATTGTTTTGGGTTGTCCAGTGCCATTCGCAGCTGCAGTGCCGTGAACTCAGTTACTATTTTCATTGTTGCCGTTACTGTTTTCTAATGCTTTAATTGCTGCAAGTGTACCAGGATTCCCATTTATTCCTATATCGGGAGTGTTAAATCGGTGGATAAGGTATGACTCTCGTTGTTCACGTTCTCGATTTGATTTAAATCCCGTCTCTAAGAGCGTTACTGATAGTTTGTCGAATGCATGATCGGGAAGTTTGAGATGTTTCGATAGAGGTAGACTTGGGGCTGATTTTGCATGGGCTCTGTGATTATTGAAGCGAATCTTAAATGGTGTTTCTGTTTGTCCGATGTACTGCATACCACACACGTTGCATTCGAGTAGGTACACAACATTAGAGGAATCGCATGTTAGGTTTCCTCGTATGTTAATCGAAAACTTGGATTGCGTGCTGCGTCTGGTTAACCTCCCTGCCTTTCCTTGTATCTTTATCTCTCTCTCTCTCTCTGGATTGCGTGCTGGTTGCTTTGTCTGTTTCTCGCATCGCCTTACATACAAGACATCGTGCCTTCAAGCAAGGGCGGCATGAATTATTGGGGGTGATGTGTTAATTTGGGAGTGGACAAGGGTGTCTTTGAGGTTACGTGGTCGTCGGTAAACGACGCCTGGAGCGGATGGGAATGCGCGTTTCAGACGTTCACTTTGTTCCAGAATGTTGTAATGTCGTTTAAAGATTTTGTTTACAGTGGGGAAGTTTGTGCTGTAAGTCAAGCAGAGGTTTGTTCGTTGTGGGTCTTCGCGTGGTGGTCGCTTCATAAATAAGTCTTAACGCTTTAGTTTTCTCGCTTTTTGAACAGCGTCATTAATTACATGTGGGGGTATTTTTGTTTCTCGAGCATAAGTTTTAGCCTCTGTGAGCTCGTGTCAAAGTCAGCGTCTCTAGAGCAGATTCGCTTAAACCGGTGAGCCTGGCTGTATGGAATACTGTTTTTACGGTGGCGTGGGTGATCGCTTTGGTAATGGAGGTATTGTTGTCGATCCGTTGGTTTGCTATATAAGGTTGTAGAGAGCTTCTCTTCTTCTATCGTTATGGTAACATCAAGAAAATTTTCGATAACTTGCGAGTATGCGTGTGTGAAGTGTATGTTCGGATGTACAGCATTGTAAATGTCGATAAAGCTGACAAGTTGGTCCTCGCTGTGGGTCCAAATAAGAAAGATGTCGTCCATGTATCTTCTGTATACCACTGGTTTCAAGGAACTTTGTGCAAGAAATTCAGATTCTAGCTTCCCCATAAATATGTTGGCGTAATTAGGCGCCATTTTGGGGCCCATAGCGGTCCCGCTGATTTGTCACAAATACTCTTGGTTAAACTCGAATGAATTTAATTCGAGGACCATCCTCGTTAAAGTTGCATTGGCACAGAAATCTGGGGTGTTAGATTGTCTATGGTTTGCGTACATGTTTTGTAATGCAGCTATGCCGTCATCGTGAAGAATATTTGTATATAATGAAGAGACATCAAGAGTAACCAAGTACGAGTTTTTTGGCACACAGATACCCGCAATGTCTCGAAGAAAATGTGTGGTGTCTTTTATGTACGACGCGATGGTGCATGGAATGTGGCTTATTAGTTTGTCCAAGTACCCTGATATGGGTTCAGTTATTGTACCGATGCCTGATATGATTGGTCGACCTGGGTTACCGGGTTTATGAATTTTTGGGAGGATGCAGAAGCGACCTGTACGAGGGTATGCTGCTTGCATCAGTTTGTGGTCAGTATTGGTTATCTTTTCTGCATCCAACAGTTTCTTTAGTTCTGTTTTTACGATACGTTTGTATTCGTCTGTCGGATCACCTGGGAGGCATTCGTAAAATCTTAAGTCGTCTAGTCGGCGGTATGCTTCTTGTAAGTAGTTGGTTGTATTAAGGACTACAATTGCTCCTCCTTTGTCAGCGTGTTTTATTGTTATGTCTGTCCTAGATGCCAAATTTTTCATACTTATTTTTTCAGATTTGGTCAAGTTTTCTCGGTTTCCTTTCAGTCTGTGGTATTCGTGTACTATATATAGTACACGAAAGATATAGTACAGAATACCACAGAAAGATATATATATATATATATAGAAAGATATATAGAATACCACAGAAAGATATAGTACATGAATACCACAGACGAAAAGGAAACCGAGAAAACTTGACCAAATCTGAAAAAATAAGTATGAAAAATTTGGCATCTAGGACAGACATAACAATAAAACCCGCTGACAAACGAGGAGAAATTGTAGTCCTTAATACAACCAACTACTTACAAGAAGCATACCGCCAACTAGACGACTCAAGATTTTACGAACGCCTCCCAGGTGATCCGACAGACGAATACAAACGTATCGTATCAACAAAACTAAAGAAACTGTTGGATGCAGAAAAGATAACCAATACTGACCACAAACTGATGCAAGCAGCATACCCTCGTCCAGGTCGCTTCTACATCCTCCCGAAAATTCATAAACCCGGTAACCCAGGTCGACAAATCGTATCAGGCATCGGTACAATAACTGAACACATATCAGGGTACGTGCACAAACTAATAAGCCACATTCCATGCACCCTCGCGTCGTACATAAAAGACACCACACATTTTCTTCGAGACATTGCGGGTATCTGTGGGCCGAAAAACTCGTACTTGGTTACTCTTGATGTCTCTTCATTATATACAAATATTCTTCACGATGACGGCATAGCTGCATTACAAAACATGTACGCAAACCATAGACAATCTAACACCCCAGATTTCTGTGCCAATGCAACTTTAACGAGGATGGTCCTCGAATTAAATTCATTCGAGTTTAACCAAGAGTATTTGTGACAAATCAGCGGGACCGCTATGGGCACCAAAATGGCACCTAATTATGCCAACATATTTATGTGGAAGCTAGAATCTGAAACTTGCACAAAGTTCCTTGAAACCAATGTTATACAGAAGATACATGGACGACATCTTTCTTATTTGGACCCACAGCGAGGACCAACTTGTCAGCTTTATCGACATTTACAATGCTGTACATCCGAACATACACTTCACACACGCATACTCGCAAGTTACCGTAAATTTTCTAGATGTTACCATAACGATAAAAGAAGAGAAGTTCTCTACAACCCTATATACCAAACCAACGGATCGACAACAATACCTCCATTACCAAAGCGATCACCCACGCCACTGTAAAAACAGTATTCCATACAGCCAGGCTCACCGGTTTAAGCGAATCTACTCTAGAGACGCTGACTTTGACACGAGCTCACCGAGGCTAAAACTTATGCTCGAGAAACAAAAATACCCTCACATGTAATTAATGACGCTGTTCAAAAAGCGAGAAAACTAAAGCGTGAAGACTTATTTATGAAGCGACCACCACGCGAAGACCCACAACGAACAAACCTCTGCTTGACTTACAGCACAAACTTCCCCACTGTAAACAAAATCTTTAAACGAAATTACAACATTCTGGAACAAAGTGAACGCCTGAAACGCGCATTCCCATCCGCTCCAGGCGTCGTTTACCGACGACCACGTAACCTCAAAGACCCAAATTTGTTGTCCACTCCCAAATTAACACATCACCCCCCAATAATTCATGCCGCCCTTGCTTAAAGCCACGATGTCTTGTATGTAAGGCGATGCGAGAAACAGAGAAAGCAACCAGCACGCAATCCAAGTTTCCGATTAACATACCAGGAAACCTAACATGCGATTCCTCTAATGTTGTGTACCTACTCGAATGCAACGTGTGTGGTATGCAGTACATCGGAAAAACAGAAACACCATTTAGGATTCGCTTCAATAATCACAGAGCCCATGCGAAATCAGCCTCAAGTCTACCTCTATCAAAACATCTCAAACTTCCCAATCATGCATTCGACAAACTATCAGTAACGCTTTTAGAGACGGGATTTAAATCAAATCGAGAACGTGAACAACGAGAGTCATACCTTATCCACCGATTTAACACCCTCGATAGAGGAATAAATGAGAATCCTGGTACACTTGCAGCAATTAAAGCATTAGAAAACAATAATGGCAACAATGAAAATAGTAACTGCGTTCACGGCACTGCAGCTGCGAAGGGCACTGGACAACCCAAAACAATTCCAAGTGTAACTACTCTTCCAAAGTGCAGCTGTCGTCTGTTTTCTGTTTTATTTTACTACCCAATCAATTGTGCCATGCACGACATGCCCAACAGCAACCCTGTGCACCGCCGGGAGGCCCCCACTACACGCGTAATTTAGAAGCGTGCAAGGAATTCGCATTGCACCCGCTTGCACAGCCTACCGCAATACGGGGCACCCCTCTTTTTACGACGAAATGTTGACAGGGGGCCGAATAGTTAAGGGCTTAGAACTTCCTAAAATGCCCGCTTACAAACCTCTGCCACAATACGCGGCACCCATCCTTCTACGACGAATTGTTTACGGGACCCCGAGTAGTTAAAGGCTTAGGACTTCCTGAAAAGCTCTTTTTTGCCCCGCACCGAACCGCCAGTGCCAGGAGGGGCCGTCTGGTCGGGAGGAATGCGCTAGTGAACGGAAACATACACAGACCGCTGACATCAGAAAGGTGAAGGGGAGATGGGGGAGAGAGATCAAGGGGGAAGTGGAAGGAAGAGTGGTAGGGGGGCACCCGAGGGGCGTCCACCGTATATTATTTTTCTCTTCTTCTATTTTTTCTTTTTTTTCTTTCCTTTTTCTTTTTTTTCTTACTTTTTTATTTATTTTTTTTCTCCTTGCCCTCTGATTTGAGATTGTATAAAGCTGAGCACTAACAAACTGTAACTTTAATCCTGATGAAGGCCAGACTCTAGGCCGAAACGCCGAAATAAACCACGTTGTGACTACTCACGAAGGATCTACTGGACTATATATATATATATATATTTATATTTATATAAGAGAAGGAAGTGTATACCTAAGGGCTCGTTTTTTCGTGTTTTAACACAATATTATTGAGATCGAACAGACAGTAATGCCAAGGAATGTACAGGGGAAGTTATTAGAACCAATGGAATGTAAATAAGAAGACAGAAAAGTGGATGAAAAAATTACCAACTGTGAGCAGGAATCGAACCTACGACCTTCGAATTACGCGTTCGATGCTATATATATATATATATATATATATATCCAGCGAGTGTCTTCTGTGAATCCAGTGATGAATAGAAATTGGCTTGAGCGGACAAACGTGCGAAAACTTTTATTGCTCCTACGTTTCGGCCGGGGTCCGGCCTTCGTCAGGGACCCTGACGAAGGCCGGACCCCGGCCGAAACGTAGGAGCAATAAAAGTTTTCGCACGTTTGTCCGCTCAAGCCAATTTCTATATATATATATATATATATATATATATATATATATATATATATATATATATATATATTCTGTTGAAAAAACGTTCACCATAGGAATGGTGGATTCCACCAACCACCATTTTGGTAGATTATGGCGGTGGAAATGTTGGTGGCACATGGTGTACGGGGGCGTAAGGTGGAGCGGATGGTAGATGGCGCGCTCCATACGGCAATGGTGGAGCGCGAAGCACCGTCACAACTATCGTGACGAGCTGCCACTAAAGACATAATAAATATTATTGTATAAAATAAATGTAGCAAGCACCCGTAAAAAAAAAAGGTGCGCCAGCGTGGGATCGAACCTGCCACCTACAAATTTCAAACAGAGCAAGCTAACCACTCGCCACGCCGACAGATGGCGCTGTGGCTGTTAAAGAAGTATATATATATACTTGTCCGGGTGACGAGAAGTGTCCGGGTGACGAGGAAGCGGTCGGACGTGTTTTTTGAGAGCTCCGGAATGACAGCTACAGATAAGTGTTTTTGCATGTTTCCAGCTTGCCTCTGTATGTAGCGTTATGAGAACGTAAGGCGCTAGCGTAAAGCTTGATTAGGTCTAGTACGGTGTACGTTCTTTTTAGTATTCTGTACTGTGTCTTTTTTTTTGCTCCAGCCACCACGTGGCTGAGGCCTGCGCGTAGACCGACCACGTGCATGCGCAGGTGCTGTGAAGTGTAGCGTATTTATGTATTATTGTGGTGCTTTTTGGCTTAGACCAGTGTATTTTAGTACAGTTTTCTAACACGTGGGCATCGGTAAACTGAGCTAGCCATAGTCAAAAAGACCGTAAAGTGTTCAGAGTGCGGGGTAGGGTGGAAGGTGGAAATTAGTGCGGAAGAGAAAGCAGAAGATGACGCCAAGTGTAGACAGTGCGAGTTCGAGGAGAAAATGAAAAATATGATGGCGGTCCAGAGTGGGCTCATGGAGAAAATCGCAGAGCTGGAGAATGCATTGGCGAAGGAGCGAGAGAAAACGTCAGCCATGGAGGAAAGGCTCCGGGCAGCCGAGAAGGGCCTATCGAAGGTCGTGAAGGGGAACGAAGACGCAGGTGACGGCGGAAGCATTATGGCGACGACCCCCCGTGCGGGAGAGATGAGGGAAACAGGCATGACAAAGGCAGATACATTGGCCACAGGGCCCAGCTACCGGGAAGTAGTTTTGAGGGAGGGAGGGAGCAAACCAGCAGCCGTGACTCACGCTAGTCACCTAGTCAGCAGCCAGGTGCAGGTTTCAGAAGGAATGTCTGAACAGGTCATCATCGCCGGTGACTCAAATTTAGTCCGATGCGCAGCGGCAATCAAAGAAAGGGTGAAAAGCGACAAGAGAGTTGCGATAGGGACGTTCCCAGGACAAACGCTGGGGACTGTAATGAGTCAAGCGGGTGAACAACTCGCAGCTAAAGCTAACAATCGTAACCTCGTTGTAATTGCGGGAGGGTTAAATGACGTCCTGAAAAAAGAATCGTCAGGACTAGCGACGACCTTGGCGAAAGGGGTGGATGACATGCGCACCGTGTCCCCCCAGGTGCAAATTGTAGTATGCACAGTACCGGAAGTACCAGTACGCAACGTCAACCTGCAAAGAGCGGTTGTCGACGCAAACAAAGAGATATGGCGAATTAGTCGAGAGAAGGGTTTCGAGGTAGTGGATTTAAACAGGGAAGTGCACAGGTGGGGTGGATTCCAAAGAGACAAGATTCATTTCGATAAGAGGCTTGGACACGAGGTGGGCTGGCGACTGGCAGGACGCGCAGTAGCTTTTTTGGGGGGCTCACGGGCCCTTCGGAGTCCGGGGTAGCTCGTAACAGGGAAAACAACCAGGAGGACGCTTTGACAGGTAGAATTGCGAAAAACCAGAAAAAAGGTAAAAGAAAAAGGAAAAAGGCGCGTGTTGCAATTAGTTACATAAACATGCAGGGTGGCAGAAAGAAGGCAAAATGGTTAGAGATTGAGGAGCAGTTAAACAAAGAACAGATAGGCGTGTATGCGGTTACAGAAACACACCTTAGAGACTTGGAAGAGCCACCACATATTAAAAATTATGTTTGGGAAGGGTGTAAAAGGACCATATCGGAAAGGAAAGGTGGGGGTGTAGGAATGCTAATTCACCGCGGAGCCAAATGGGTTAGAGTGAAACAGACGTGTTCAGAGCACCTCTGGGTTCTGGGCACAGTAGGTGGAAAGGAAACGTGGCTAGGGGTAGCCTACTTGTGGACGGGGAATAACTGCAGAGAAAAGAATCAGGAGATAGTGGATTGCATGAGTGCAGATAATAAAGAGTTTGGTAATGGGGCCGAAATCATCCTTCTAGGGGACATGAATGCCCACATACATGACCTTGACGGATATTCAGACACCAATGGGAAGTTATTACTAGATCTTTGCGAGCAACATAGTCTGGAGATAGTTAACACGGGGCCTAAATGTGACGGCCAGATCACATGGGAAGTCGGAAACAAGCAATCAAGTATTGATTATTGTCTCATGACTGAAGGAATTTACCACAAACTGACAGAAATGAGGATAGACGAGGAAGGCATTAACAGCTTGGGTAGTGATCATAAACGAATAACATTACAAATGGGATACGAAACTAAAAATATGAGCATGGAATCAAAGTCTGGCAGCTCGTATTTAAATGACAAACAAATAATAAATATAGCCGCAAGAGTCGAGGAAGAAGTAGGCGAAATACCAGGCAAGGACTGGGAGTATAGTGAGCTGTTACATCTAATGACGAAGGAGATAGGGAAAGAGAAGAAAACTGTTTGCTGGAAAGGAAAAAGGAAGCCAAAAAGTTGGTGGAACAAGGAAATCCGGGAGGCGATCGAGAAGCGACGCGAAGCATCACGGGAGCATAGAAAGGCAAAAAAGGAGAAGCGGCCGCAGGACGAAGTAAAAAAAATATGGGAAATATATTTGGAGAAAAAATCCCTTGTACAGAAATTGGTAGAGGCAAAAATTAAAGGTGAAAGTGAACGCTGGATGACAGAGATACACGAAAAAAAGGAGGCCGCGCCTAGGATTTTTTGGAGCCACATAAAGGCGCTAGGTAGGAAGTCTGTCACAACGCCACAACATATTCTAGATGAAGGAGGAAATCAATTGGAAGGGTACGAAGCGCTAGGTTACATCCAAAAGGTAACAGCCGATTCGTTTCAAAAGAGCGTCCAGGGGATCTCCCCGGTGAGTAAAAGTGTGGCGGAGAAAGCAACAGAGGAAGAGCTAGTACTTGATAATTTCAACTGGAAAAAGGCCGAAGGAAAAATTCCAAAGCGCACTGCCGCGGGTTTAGATGGAATTCCCGTTAGCCTCATTAACGAACTAGGACATAACACTAAAGAAGCATTGTTAAAAGCAGTAGAAAAAAGCTTAAAGGACGGACAAATACCGGACAGTTGGCGACAAAGTAGAAGGAACTTAATCTATAAAGGCAAGGGAGAAAAGGACAAGATTCGCTCGTATAGACCACTAACCATTACATCGGTACTATACAGGTTGGCGATGCAAGCAGTAAAAATGAAAATAGAAACATGGGCCGAACATAACGATATTTTGGGAGAACTTCAGAACGGATTTCGAGTCGACAGGCGGTTAGACGATAACCTGTTTGTTCTCACTCAGTGTATAGAAATATCTAAAATAGAGAATAGGCCCTTGTACGTGGCTTTTCTAGACATCACTGGGGCATACGACAACGTTAATCAGGAAATTTTGTGGGATATATTGAAAGGAATGGGCATGGGCGACGACTGTATACAGCTTTTGAGGGAGATATACCGAGAAAATACAGTTTGCATAGAGTGGGAAGGAATGCGTAGCAAAGAGAACGTTGAGGTTAGCAGGGGTCTGAGACAGGGATGTCCTTTGTCCCCACTGTTATTCATGCTGTACATGGTGAGTATGGAAAAAGCGCTAGAAGGTAGCAACATTGGTTTTAATCTGTCACACAAACAGGGCGGCATGATGATTGAGCAGAAGCTTCCAGGTTTATTTTATGCGGACGATATCGTCTTATTTGCGGACAGTCGAGATGATATACAGCAGCTGGCGAATATATGCGGAAGGGAAGGTGAAGCTCTTGGACAAGGATTCAGTGTAACGAAGTGTGGATTGATGGTATTCAATGATCCCTGTGATCAGACGGTGTCCATACAAGGCCAAGAAATACCGAGGGTAAGTGAATACAAGTACCTTGGAGTATGGGTAAATGAGAGTGATAGATACATGGAGGTACAGGAAAAAGCCTCGGCAGCAAAAGGAAAGAGGAATGCGGCAATAATGAAGCACAGAGCGTTGTGGGGATACAATAGGTATGAGGTGCTTCGAGGTCTGTGGAAGGGTGTAATGGTTCCAGGGCTTACTTTTGGGAACTCAGTGGTGTGCATGAGGGCAGAGGTGCAATCGGGAATGGATGTAAATCAAAGGACTGTGGGACGCCTCGCGTTGGGTGCTCACGGGAAGACGACAAACGAGGCTGTAAAGGGCGATATGGGGTGGGCAGGTTTTGAGGCGAGGGAAGCGCAGAGCAAAATAAGGTTCGAAGAAAGGCTAAGAAATATGAAGGAGAGTAGATGGGCAGAGAAGGTGTTCCGTTATTTGTATAGGAAGAGCGTGGACACACAGTGGAGAAAAAGAACTAGAAGACTCACTAGTAAATATACGGCTGGTATTGTGAGCCATATGTCAACAAAGAGCGTTAAGGGAAAAGTCAGGGAGGCGGAGAGGATTTACTGGATGGCAGCTATGGAGAAAAAACCGGCTTTGAGTAACTACCGAAAGGGCAAAAATGAAATAAGGAGGGAGGCATTTTACGATAATTCAAGGGGAAGCGCTTTACTGTTTGAAGCGAGATCGGGTTGCCTTAGAACGCGTAGTTATAAAGCAAGATTCAGTAAAGAAGAAGAACAATGCACATGCTGCGGGAAAGATAAGGAAACGGCGGAGCATGTTCTGATTGAATGTGGAGATATCCACCCAGGTGTACGTTTGGGCACGAGCCTACAGGAAGCCTTGGGTTTTAGGGACAACAATGGAAAGCTGAACACACCCGCGATTGAAATAAGTAAGAGACGGTTCGAGTATTGGTGGCAGAAAATTAGAGAGAAAGGACAAAAATAAATATTGGAAAAATAAAATATGGACAGTGTGCCGTAAATGGCAGAGAACTTAAGCTGAAAATTTACCTTTTTTTCCATTAAGATAGAATTTATCGAAGTAGAGGCATTAGGCCAACATAAAAAAAAAGGAAAAAAGGGTTTTTTTTTTCTTTTTTGAGCCTGGTGGCATACTTGTCACCACCCCGTTATAAAGGGGACGCTCATAGCATCCATCCATCCATCCATCCAAGTAGTCAACTCGCGAAGTCACTGTTTAACTTCAGTTCTGTTCGTCGCTTTCTCGAGAGGTATGGGATGTGCACTTGCTACTAAACTTTGCACATTTGATAAACACGACCAACTGCTGCCTGTAACGATTGCCACTGCGATAATGGCAACGGCGCTATGTTGTTGTTACAATTTACAACCGCAAGGAAAAAAAAACAACTCAATGAACTGAGCAGCAGGTAGAGTTTATCGGTGGTTACTGGCAAGTTTATTATCCGTTTCTCGCTCCTTCCCAAGGGCGATATCAGTTCAGGCTTTATTACGCTTCTATGCTCAATCGATACATGCGCCCACACAATTTATTTTGATGTTTTTTTGCGCAACGCACACCGCAGTCGTGCCAGCGCACCGCTGTTGCTCTGTCGGTAAGACCAGCTACATAACGGCTTGTTCAAAACAAATGCAGTCCGCCAAAAACATTATGCTATCATATTGGTTCAGTAAGCGTACGAATTCGCGTGTCTATTATCTCGCCTAAGAGCCAGCAAAGCGCCGGCGAGTGCGACCGGCGGCTGTCGGTGAGGCGAGGCGTACCTTTGGTGGAAGTGCTGCAAGCGTGTCGCATCGATGTTTGTCGCTGCTTGCGCGGACACCGTACACAATAAAAAAGGCTTCATTTAGGTTAAATAACGCGGCAGCTGTGCTGCATTGTAATTTTTACTCTTCAAAATTGCGTATTCTGAAACCCAGAAGCGCCGATAACACTTGTACGGGCTCGGATGGTATGACTAACCTTTGGTGGAAATCATGGTGGCAGAACAGAAGAGAGAAAGTCAAATTAACTGGGGCTCATCTCGACGCATGTCGATAGTTGAAAGTTTATGCGTATTCGCACGCACTTTGTTAACCTAAACGTATGGCTCAAACAATAGAGTTTGCAAGAATTACCAGAGTTGGGTTTCTAGCGTGGCCACATCAAGTGACCACGCTGTGTTCTGCACTAACATTGAAAGGTGCTATTGCGAACTGGAGTTCAATTATTTGTCGACAACTGCGCGCTGATATAAAACATTTATTGTCACGTTCACAGTGACAACTCCAGTCTTCTAAACATCGCTTCCCCCCCCCAAAAAAAAACACACACATCACGGTTGTCAAAGTGATATAAGTACATGCGCAAAAAGTAAACATATTCTCGGCCGCATACTCTATGCTCCACAAAAATTGAAGCGTTGTTGACACCACAGGAAATAAAAAAAAAACAGAAAGCGTAATGAGCAGCGTTGGTTTCTTTTTACCTTAAGCATATATGTCTGAGCATTCAAGAATCAAACACTACAAATAATTTATTTCACATACTGTAATGTTCTTATGCCACCGCCATCCACCAAGCTTCCATCATGCCACCGTCATCCACCTTGCTCACCAAGCCTTCCACCAAACACGTTTTGCCTTGCCACCATGAGCCGGCATTTTCCACCGTCACCACCATTAGCTCGCCACGACCACCACCACCATCTGCCATCATTTTTTCCACTCTCGCCATCATCAGCCATTATGCCCACTACAGTTTATACCATATCCACTAATATTTCCACCATATCCACTAATATTGCCCCGCCGCGGTGGTCTAGTGGCTAAGGTACTCGGCTGCTGACCCGCAGGTCGCGGGTTCAAATCCCGGCTGCGGCGGCTGCATTTCCGATGGAGGCGGAAATGTTGTAGGCCCGTGTACTCAGGTTTGTGTGCACATTAAAGAACCCAAGGTGGTCAAAAGTTCCGGAGCCCTCCACTACGGCGTCTCTCAAAATCATATGGTGGTTTTGGGACGTTAAACTCCACAAATCAATCAAAATCCACTAATATTTTCATCATATCTACTATTCTTTCCACCATATCCAGCGACGATTCCAGCATCCACCAACCCAGAGTTTTCAATACGTATATATATATATATATATATATATATATATATATATATATATATATATTGATGTATATATATATATGCTTTTTCCTACACTCTCAGAGCCAGCATGATACTTCTCATAGCCCTTCTTTATATTTATATATAAAGAATGGCCATGAGAAGTATCGCGCTGGCTCTGATTGTGTAGAATGAAGCGTAGTTCACACGCAACGAACGTTTCTGCACAGTTCAGTCCGACATTTCGGCCGTGTGACTGGCCTTCGTCTGAAGAAACAAAGCATATAAATCACGTACTTGCATTAGTCACTGACCGAGGCCCCTCAAAAACACGTCCCCTAGTATAACGAACAAGGCTATTCTGTATCGCACAAAAACGGTTTTTCAGTGATAAAAACTATATCTACGCAGCACTGTGTGATATCACCCTAGGTCAGTCATTGGCAAGTGATACGGCTTTACGGGATACACGTGTAAATCTCGGCATTACAAATGGCATATTTTTGTTACAAAGATAGTTGGTATGTAAAATATACGCGTTGCACATGACAAGTAATAACAATAATTATAAACAGATTGCTTTTTTCATTTGTATGCATTCTCAGCAGTGCATGCTCTTAAAAGAAAAGTTCCACTGTGAAAATACTTAACAGTAATGAAGAAGCAGGCTAGCGCACGCTTGTTGTACTGTTCACCAAGATAACTTAAGTAGAAGAAAAACACGTCAATGTGCCTGCATCCTTAATAATACCGTCTGCTAAAGTAATTGATTGATTTGTGGGGTTTAGCGTCCCAAAACCACCATTTCAATTGATTATGAGAGACGGCGTAGGGGAGGGCTCCGGAAATTTTGACCACCTGGGGTTCTTTAACGTGCACCCAAATCTGAGTACACGGGCCTACAACATTTCCGCCTCCATCAGAAATGCAGCCGCCGCAGCCAGGAATCGAACCCGCGACCTGCGGGTCAGCAGCCGAGTACCTTAGCCACTAGAACACCGCGGCGGGGCATCTGCTAAAGTATTAAACTTGAATACCAGGTATGATTCCCAAGCAAGTTGTGCTTTGGAAATAGTGACTGGGATATCGAAAAAATTCGCGCACTTCTCTAAACTTTCTTGATGTCACAATCACTATTTCCAAAGAATTACTTTCCACAAAGCTGTTCCGCAAGCCCACTGACCGACATCTACTCCTGCATTTTCAGAGCAGCCACCCCTGGAATTGTAAAACAGGAATCCCTTATAACCAGGCTCACCGTTTTAAACGATTGTGTTCTGACCGTGCAGATTTCATTGAAAATTTTAATAGGCTCAAATGTTCTCTAGTAAAAAAAAAATATCCAGAAAAATTAATAGACGATGCCATAACTTGAGCCGACCAACTGAACAACGTCGACAATCTGAAGGGAAGTGACGGGAACGTTAGCTCTGTTCAAACTAATCTTATTCTAACATTTTCATCATTTCCTAAGGTCTCTGCTATATAGAAACGGCACCACAACATCTTAACACAAAGTAAAACAAATCTTTCCTGATCCACGTCGTCTTGTTTACCGAGAGTAAAAAAAAAAAAACCTTCACGACTTATTAGCGTCCTCTAAGATTGGTGCCCGTAAAGAGCGTGGCTGTGTACCTTAAAACAAACCGCGGTGGAAAGTAAGTGTGCACATGCAAACCACGCAAAACGTCGCGAACACGTCTTCGGATTTTACAATAAAGATTCGTGGTAGATTAGACTTTTTTTTTTTTTTTATTGGTTTTTTTTTTATTGGCGTGGTAGATTAGACTGTGACACTTACAGTGCCGTGTACATGTTAAAATGTAGTGCCTGTTCGAAACATTATATGGTCACACAAAAACTCCCATCAGAATATAATTTAATAACCACAAATCTCATGTAAATATTTTACCTAATCTACCGCTATCATGACACGTTCGCATGCCAGCCAAAATGAAAGCAACCATTTTTGAATCTGGTTTCCGCTCAAGTCATGATCGCGAACTCCGGGAATCATACCTGATATTAAAGTTTAATACTTTAGCAGATGGTATCAATGAGGATACAGGCACATTGACGTGTCTTTATTCTACTTAAATTATCTTGGTTTAACAGTACAACAAGCGTGCGCTAGCCTGCTTCTTCATTACTGTTAAGTATTTTCACAGTGGAACTTTTCTTTTAAGAGCACGCTCTGCTGAGAATGCATACAATTGGAAAAAGCGATCTGTTTATATTTATTTTTATTACTTGTCATCTGCAACGCGTATATTTTACATACCAACTATCTTTGTAACAAAACTATGGCATTTGTAATGCCGAGATTTACACGTGTATCCCGTAAAGCCGTATCACTTGCCAATGAATGACACAGGGTGATATCACACAGTGCTGGGTAAATACGGTTTTTATCACTGAAAACTGTTTTTGTGCTGATACAGAATAGCCTTGTTCGTTCTATTAGGGGACGTGTTTTTGAGGGGCTTCGGTCAGTGACTAATCTAAGTATGCGATTTCGATGCTTTGTATTCCCAGACGAAGGCTAGCTCTAGGCCGAAACGTCAGACTAAACTGTGCTGAAACGTTCGTTGTGTGAGAATTACGCTTCTCTCTCTCTCTCTCTCTATATATATATATATATATATATATATATATATATATATATTTATTTATTTATTTATATATAGATGTATATATATAAAGTCACCAGAAGAAGCGAACGAGCAAACGAAATACGATGCTTTATTGCCAACGTTACGGCCGGGAACCGGCCTTGACGAAGGCCGGTCCCCACCCGTAACGTTGGCAATAAAGCATCGTTTTTCGTTTGCTCGTTCGCTTCTTCTGGTGACTTATAACTCGGCCGGAATCTAGGAAGACTTTCAAGAATTATATATATATATATATATATATATATATACAGGTATGGGATATGGCACAACGGGAGCGTTGTCAACAAGGATAAATATATTTATTTCCCAACAGTTTCGGGAGATATATATTTATATATATATATATATATATATATATATATATATATATATATATATATATATATATATATATATATATATATATATATATATATATATATATATATATATATATATATATATATATATATATATAATGTTAATAGATAATTAGATATGCTGTTCTACTTGTATATTTTGCTCTGTACGTTTTATACCGAACTCTTGATACAATGTCATGGTACGGTGATAGGAACATATCTTTTGTTACCTATATAAGGTGTGACCGATGCGCATGTGGTCATGTGTATGTATCTTATTTTGCTAAATCCCAGTTTTTCCCGATTACCTCAAAAGCACCACTTAAATAACAGAATTATTCAGTTCACTCGTCACCAGTGTCGATGCACACTAATTTCTAATGAGATCGTGGGTTATGGACCACTCCTCCATCTTTCATGTAACCCAGGTGTACTTTTGTTCGTTTAAACCAAGTTTCGACTAGTAGTATTGAATAATAATAAAACTGACGCGTCTGAGCTAGTTCAACTATGGAACAGGTGGAAATCTTAGCCAAGCAGTCGGAGCTGAAGACTGAAATTAGTGAGTGAATCGCGCGATAATATACCCTGCCTTGAAGTATTGTTGTTACGTGAAAGTAAAAACGCCGAATCAACGAGGCTGTAGGAAAAATTTAATGCAAACCATTAGTTGTGGCGTGTAGAGTATCAGCGACCGAGTGGTGACGGCCCTTCATCGTCTTCGTCGGGCACACACGTGCATGGTTCCAGAGAATTCTACATTATTGTGGCGTAATCCCCGGCAGCACAAGCGTCGTATCGACGTATCTAGATGCTAACGTACCCGGTAAAGTGGTAAAGCTTGAATAGTGTCAGAGTTTTGATATGGGTGCCCTGTGGGGCTGATAAAGGCGTGTAGGTGGCAGGGACAATTTTATATGTTACAAGCGTAACAGCATGAAGGACTTGGCATAGACCAGTACAGCAGCACCAATAAAGGAGGCGAAATGTACACGTTTTGGTGTCGATCGTATAAACGCTGTTGTTTCACTAGGAAGGTGAGAAGGCAAGTACAGGTAATTTCCCGAGTGATAGTGTCAAGGGCATATACAGTAGTTGGTACTGCAAGAGGCGTCATGACTGGGGTAATGTTAGTTCTGGGCCGAAGTATAGAAAAATGAAGAGCAAACGGCAGTGCACCGTTTCTTCTTTCTAAAGAGCAGCCGGCATTACTCACAAAGAGAGCGAAGAACGCGTTGTGACCGCCAGGCGAGCGTGGAAGAGCTATTTTGTAGAGTAGGCTGCATAGGCCCAGATTGAGCAGCTTCGTGTAGCTTAAGGTGAGGCGAAAGCGCGAGGAGCAGGCACGTCACACGGCACATTACTACCACGCTGAAGGCGGTCAGCTCCTAGTGTAATGTGTCACTAGTTGACGGGTGCTTGACTCGCATCAGATCGCTCGATCACAGTCCGCTCATTAATGAGTTGTTCTTCTATTCATCCAGCTGTCCATTTATCCATGGCTCATTTGTACATCCGTAGTTCTATCCACGGTTTGCCTGACCATCCATCCGTCCATCCATCCATGGTTCTTTTGTCCATCTGTCTGACATAAGCACACGCTACGTACATGCTGACATAGCTCAGCTCATTCAGTGCAATTTTTTATATGAATAAATGCCACCGGCGAAGCTTAGGTGTGATTCTCCGAACGCACATCAAAAGACACTAGCCAGGATTAGGCTTAAGCCACCTCCTGTTGGTATGTTAAAAAATTGACAAGAATGTGAATGAGAAGGAGGAGAGGTCGGCCCGAGAAGCGGGTTTCTAATCTATCACTAACCTCGACAAAGTGTTACTTTTCCTCTTGAACAAGCGCCAATAGTATGGTCGTAGCAATCGCGTAGTATCAGAGCTAATCTCAGAAGCCATGCATTAAACCTTTCTTTCTTTCTCTCTTTCTTTATTTGTTGCTGTTTTGTCCCAAACCACTCATGGGTACCGAGTCAGTCAGAAGTGTGGCAGCTTGGGCAAGTTGGTATCGCATGACGATAGTTATAGCGCAAGAACAAAACGACGACGCAGAGACAAGAAGGACATGAAAGACAAAAGGACTAATTATTCGGTCGCAGTACTCTCGCCATATTCTTTTCTTCACTCCCGGTGTTAGATCAGTTTGTTGAAGCTGGACATGCAGGGCGTCCAGGTACGTGCGCTCTTGTTGGTGCCATTCGGACCGAAGAATTATGCACACCCGTATGCCATTGCCGATACAGGGGTGGTAACCTCCAAACAAAGCTTTAACATCCAAAGGGAGCTGCTGGGTGCGAATGAAAAAGGAAAAGGTGCGCGCACGGCAAATGGAGATTGCGATGAGGATTTCGAGGACTGAATGATGAAGAGAAACACATTAAAAAGAGCCCGAATAACTAGAAATGTAACTTAGAAGTGTGGCAGCTTGGGCTAGTTGGTATGGCATGACAAAAGTTAGAGCGCGAGAACAAAACAATGACACTGAGACAAGAAGGACACGAAAGACACGAGCGCTGGTGTCTTTTGTGTCTTTCGTGTCCTTGTTGTCTCTGTGTTGTCGTTTTGTTCTCGCGCTATAACTATCGTCATCCGATTGAGCCTCCAAGTGGTACACAATGAAGCGGTGAGCGACCAGTTGCAAACGACTTCGGTCATTAGGACTCCTCCTTCTTTTCCATTCCCCGCTCGACACAATAATCCGTTTCTCTCTTACGCAGGGCAGTTTGTCTGTCGCCCCCGCCTGACTAGGAATAAACAAATTTTTACCACTCGAGGTTGCCTATGCCTTTTCACTACCGTTTCGGGAGTGTCACCACTGTTATGTCCGCGGGACGATGACAACCCCGGACATAACAGTGGCGACAAAGAGGTAGGTTCGGACCTGCACCACGTAACGGTTTTAAAAGAAAGTGCTGGCTCCGCATGGGCTCCAGAATCGGCTACCTAAATTCAACGGCTCATCGTGGTCATCGTGGTTTGTACGCCTGCAATTCTTCTTCGAGGCTAACAACATCACTGATTCAGCAGTGGAGAGAGCCAACCTGCTGACGCTGTGTGGGGAGCATACGTATGACACAGTCTGTGCCCTGATTTAGCCACGCAATCTAGAAACTGTTCACTACGACTAAATCGTAACTGCGCTAAAGAGCAATATGATGCAAGCTCATCAGAGGTCTTCAGAAGAGCCCGCTTCAAGCAGGGAGACAACCTGGAAGGCGAAAAAATGAGCGATTACGTGGCGGCTCTTAAGAAACTCGCTGCTGACTGCAATTTCGGGAAGCCGACCTCAGAAGCTTCAGCTACTGCGCAGGAGGGAGGATAGACTACCACGCCTGTGAACACCACTATACTCCCCTTGGACATTATGTTGCGGGACCGTTTTTTGTGCGAACTGCGTGACGAAGGTCTACAAAAACGCCTGTTCACAGAGACGGGTCTTACATTCCCCAAAGCGTAAAATAAGCAGAGAGCGCCGGTCACCAGCAAAGAGATATTCGACGCAACGTCGAGCCAGTGCACCACACCAGTCTGCAGTCAGACCATTCTGCTGCCATGGCGAAGTCAAGAAAAACACACAGCGCTGTTGGAAAGCAGTGACATGCACGATCCTCAGGTATGTCGATTCAAGACAACTTCGCGCAATTTTCGCCAAAAACGGAGACACATCGAATAACCAAGCGTAAACAGCCCAGGATGAAGAGTTCAGCTCAATGTAACCACAATGTCGAGGCTCAATAGGTCCAGACAAAAGATAGCACAGCCAGAACATCGCTAACGTCAGCGACTTTATACAACCTAAACGCCGTTCCAAATCTCGGTCCGAGAGCGAAGATAAAGACAGAAATCATAGTACATGATAACCCCATCAAGTTTGAGATGTATTCTTGAGTAGCATGCACGCTAATCTGTGAAGACACTTTTCAAGGTATTTGGAGTGAGAAGGCACTAACTCTGATGAATTGATTTCTGGGGTTTACCGTCCCAAAACCACCATGTGGTTATGAGAGACGCCGTAGTGGAGGGCTCCAGAAATTTTGACCACCGGGGGTTCTTTAACATGCACCCAGATCTGAGTACACAGGCCTACAACATTTCCGCCTCCATCGGAAATGCAACCGCCACAGCCGGGATTTGATCCTGTGACCTGCGGATCAGCAGCTAAGTACCTTAGCCACTAGACCACCGTGGCGGGGCAACGCACTAACTCTCCAGCACGACAACACGCAGCTGAGAACGTGGTCAGGACACTCCCTTTAACTACTTGGCCAACGTAGAGACCAATTTTAAAGGCCAGACCTACAATCTGCTATTGCTAGTCGTCCACTGCTGGGGATAAAGCCTTTTAGGCCTCTTGGAGCGGTCGTTGGCAGAGTTAACCATGCATCCAGCTATCCGTCAGTAGAGCAGCTTCAAGAGTACAAGTACAAGCAGCTTCAAGTACAAGGCAGTTTTTTTTTTCAAAAAATTACCAGGAAGGGACGGACCTCCAGTCCCACTGGAGCTGCGAGAAGATGCAATGGCGAAATTTCTGAGAGCTAGTTCGTACCTTTTGATCTGCGAACGTCAGTCGACAATGAGCTTGACCGACTGCCGGAGCAAAGAATCATCGAACCGACGCAACATTTAGAATGGGCTACATCAATTGTCGTCGTCCGTAAGAAAAATGGTACCCTACGCCTCTGCAGAGAATACCGGAGCACCGCCAACCTATCTACAAAGGCATCGTCCTACCCACTGCCGACACCAAAGAGGTTTTAAGCACGCTTCGTGGTGCAAAAATTTTCAGCACCTTGCTTTTGACAAAAGTCTACCAGCACTTGAAGGTGATCGAATCAACATCTGAACTGCTCGCGATAAGCACCATTAGGGTTATTGATGATATGTGAAGTTTGACATCTCAAAACCACCATATCATTGTGAGAGACGCCATAATGGAGGGCTCCAGAAATTTCGACCACCTGTGGTTCCTTAACGTGCACTCAAATCTGAGCACACGGGCCTACAACATTTCCACCTCTATAGGAAGTGCAGCCACTGCAGCCGGGATTCAATCCCTTGACCTCTGTGTCAGCAGCCGAGTACCTTAGCCACTAGACCACCGCGGCGGGGCAAGCACCTTTAAGGCCGCGTTCACACTGAGCATTCCGGCCGCCGAAAGTGCTCCAAATCCGGTTCGGCCACGGCGAGATCCGCCGAAAGGGCCCTCTCCGCGCCGATCGCTCTCGGACCGATTTTCGCGGCGCGTGCCGCCGAATCGGTCACCGCGGACCAGTAGCAGCGCTAGTCAAGGAATTTCGAAAAATGGCGGCCAAGCCCTACTGACTTGTTATGCCGCAGTGCACGTAACTGAATGTTGAAACCAACGGGAGTTTAACCTACTCTGTGCCTACTTCGCCTCCGTATTTCGTGAAAAAGGTGACCGAGCTTGCTGTTGGCGTGACCGAGCTTGTTGCGGTCTTGCAGAGCAGCAAAACAAACCCACCAACGCCACTGGCGTCGATGGTTTTTCTGCCCTTCGTGCATTACAAGACAGGCACTTGCGAGCAAAGTAAGCAGTACTGTCTTTTCTTGCTTCTTGCGTACGAGAATCGTCGCAGTATACACCACCGGATAGCGTAGTAGCGTTTGCGAGCCGCGACAACAACCGGGTGACAGCGCATCCATCCCGCGTTCGCCCCGTAGTAGATGACATATTCGGCAGCACGGGGTGCGTCCAGTGCGAACAACGCTGCGTTTCGGCGGCAGGGTAATTTCGGTCGCTGTAAAAAGCGGATGTTTCAGTGTGAACTAGGCATAAGGGTGTCTACATAGTGAAAAAAAAGCTACCATTCAGCATAGCTGCAGAACCTGCAATCTTCCAAAAATTTATGGTGTCTACACTTAGCGGGATCCCCGGAGTTTGCGTCTCGTAGATGATGTAATCGTCGGGAGCGGCACCATTGAAGAGAAAAATGAACGTTTGGAGCTCATTCTTGAAAGGCTATCACGTGCTCATTTTCACGTCAGCAAAGAAAAATGTGTTTTTGCGGTGTCTGAAGTGAAGGTTCTTGGACATTAGATTGACGTGCTGGGTATTCATCCCACTGAAGACAAAGTGTGAGCAATTGCTTAAGCATGATCCCCTACCAACAGACAAGAATTGCAGTTGTTTTTAGGGTTAATAACGTTCTACAACCGGTTCTTAGAATATCGAGCTACAGTGGGCAACGATCTATACGAGCGCCTGCAGAACGAAGCCCCATGGACTTGGTCACCACGCCAATAAGAGTCATTCGTTGCCCTTAAAGAACTGCTACGGAAGCCTACTGCTATGTGACATTGCGACGAAAGGAGACCCCTAGTGCTAGCCTGTGACGCATCACCATATGAAGTGGGAGCAGTCCTCGCCCAAGCTGACGACCAAGAAAGGAAAGCCCCGATCACTTTTGGATCGCGCACCCTATCGCAGGCAGAGAGGAATTATTCCCAGCTAGACAAAGAGGAACTTGTCATTGTCTACGCAGCAGACCACTTTTGACAGAATCATTGGCAGAAAAGTGACCTTCATAACTGATCAATGTTCTTTAAGGGGTATTATGGGCACCTAGAAACTAATGCCACAAACGTTGTCACCGCGAATGACACGATGGTGTAGCAAGATGTCGGCGTACTCGTACATCGCACTGGCAAAAAACCCCTGAACGCCGACGCACTGAGGCTTCTGCCGCTGACACCACTATAAACGAACCACCCCCGCCAGGTGATGTACTCATGTTCGAAGCGCTGCCTAGCCTTCCGCTAACGGCTGACTTGGTAGCGGAATCAACGCAGGAGTGCACGGTCTTGACGGAAGTCTATCTAATTATAGAGGGAGGCAAGGTGCACAAGCTAAAAGGTACTTCAACGCTTGCCGAAAGTGGGCAACGGAGTTGAGCACTCATTGCGGCTGCTTCACCTTGGGATTAATGGTGGTGATTCCTGCGGTACTTCGCAAACAAGCCTTGTCGCTTGTCCACGCAAGTCATCGAGGCATTGTTGTCATGAAGAAGTGCGCCAAAAGTTACATGTGGTGGCTGGGTATCGCACGTAACATCGAATCAACAGTTCACGATTGCCAGCTTTGCAAATGCAACCACTGAGCTTCACCAAGAGCTCCTATACCAAAATGGGAAAGACTAGAAACGCCTTGGCAAACCCTGCACATTGACTTTGCTGGACCTATCGAACTATCTTCATGTCCGGTTGTTCACGCATACACCAAATGGCTGGAGGTAAAAAAAAAAATGCCCACAACGACATCGGTGGCAGTTATCAATACTCTGCAGTCGTTGTTTTCAACGTTTGGACTACCGCGCAAGGTTGTCTCTGACAACCGCATTCGTTTGTATTCATGAACATTCTCGAGTTTTATAGACAACGGCGTCTCGTGTATTAGGTCAGCTCTATACCATCCGGTGACCAGCGGGCAAGGCGAGCGCTACGTGGCCGAGTTCAAACGCGTCCTCACTAAAGATCAGAATGGGACAATGCAAAGCCGCATCGTGTGCTTTCTCTTCAGACAGCAGAACACTATTCAAGGATGTACATGAGAAACGCCCATGAAACTGATGTTTGGCCGAGAAATGCGAACCAAGCTAACAGCCATTGCCCCAGAGCCCTCGGTGAAGAAATTGTTCGAGGAAGAAAAGCTCCTTCATAGCAGGAGAATTGAAAGTGGGCAGCGCATATACGCCCACCAGTTCAACAGAGGCCCTGGCTGGGTTTAAGCGATGTTTCACAAACGCACAAGTTTGCGGTCATGGATAGTCGACATCGGCGAAAAAGCCGCACGTCGCCACCCTAATTAGCTACGTCATCCAGATTGTTTGTGAAGGAAATTTTCCATTCGAGCAGGCACCCCGACAGCAGCTTCGTCCCACTTAGCTTGGCATCTCGCAACCGATGAATCGGCGCCACCGCCAACCCGTACTGAACGCAGGGGAAATGACACTCAGCGAGCCGAGGCTCCTTTTCCCCCCAGAGCGTCAACGCGACAACGGCAGCCGCCATACCGCTTTCTATCGACAATCTAAGGAGGGGGAGAAACCACACCTGGGTTCCAAGCGAGCCTCCGAGCGGTACACAATGAAGTGGTGGACGACCGCTTGCAAACGACTTCGGTCATTAAGACTGCTCCTCCTCTTCCGTCCCTAGCTCGACAGAGCAATCCGTTGCTCGCTGACCCACGGCAGTTCAGCTGCCGCCCCCATCTGAGTAGGGATAAACAAGTTTTATTCGGTCGAGGTGCCTAAGCCTTTTCAGTACCGTTCCAGGAGTACGTGATTGGGACGACGACAACCCCGGACATAACACTTTCTTTTTTCTTTCTTCCTTTCTTTCTTCCTTTCTTGCTTTCTTTCTTGCTTTCTTCCTTTCTTTCTTTTTTGTTTCTTTCATCCTTTCTTTCTTCCTTTCTCAGGGCTGGCAGATAAGTGTATTTCTGAACAATCAATCGCCCTTTCGTGTAAGGTGTTCTATAAAAAAATGTGCGAATTTTTAATGTGAGTGCCATCATGAGGATTAAAAAGCGCTGTTGCTTATATATATATGGTTACCATTTTTTCAAACAAACATTGTTGCAAGTAGCGCCTGTCCCGTATTCATCTGTCTGCGTGTTTGTTCGTGCGCTAGGAAACTACAGTTAGGAGCGGTGTTGGCTGTACTTCGCGTCCACCAATTAACTGCCTAGCTGTTGGTAAGCAGACCACTCCGTGTTCCGGCCATAATTCTGGGGACAGTGATAGCGGTTAAGACACTTATAGTGAAAGTTGAAGTGAGATGCAGACGAAAGCCAAATGAGGTGATGTATAGAAACGCCGCCACTAACTCTGGTGTCCGTAACCGCTACGCTACCGCGAGAAATAACCAAATAGTAATCGGAAAGATTGTTACAAATGAACGGGATTTGAACAAAAGACCTCTTCGTGGCCATCAAACATTCACTGGTCAGCTGGTTATTGAAACTTTTATGTGTGCAGGCTTCATGTAGGGTTAAATATTGAGTTAAAATGTGTAATAAAGCATTTCTGAACAATGATAAAAACTCATTCATGACTTCTTTGCGCAAACACGTACACGGACACAAGGAAAAGAGGCAAACAACACGGGCGTGTTGTTTGCCTCTTTTCCTTGTGTCCGTGTACGTGTTTGCGCAAAGAAGTCATGAATGAGTACCAACTCGCCCAACTTTCAGTAATAATAAAAACAACGAGGTATAACACAATTGGACTTCTCCAACAAGAGAGCGGTGGAATGCCTCCACATTATTACAACGGGGTCAGCAGAAATTCTTCACAGTCATCAGCGACGTGCAATTAATGCCTTCCAAGTGCATCTCATGTACTTGGGCTTATCCCCAGGATGACGATTAATAGCGTAATGTGTGCGTTCCAACTTCAAAAAATTACGATTTTTTGAGTGGTGGGTATTTTGCGAGGGTACTTGGATTGGTAGCCTCAGTAGACTATACAACAAGCCCCAGGATTGCTGTTATACAAGCTCTCTTTCTGACTGTGGTGCGCTTTCCGCGCAGGCCTGTCGTTTTAGAATTTTTTTTCTGTCCCGCTTAATTTGTCTTGTTTTTATACGCACTTATTGTGGCAGAATGCGCCTTATTATTTATAACCAGTGTTATTATTAACAATGCAACTGTATCGGCCTCCTACAGTTCTTTTACATTCACACAGCGGCAGTGCACATGTACAGATGTGCTCATGTAAGGCACACAAGGGTACCGAGCAGCTTTTAATATGTTATGAAAGGTGTACACAAGTTTCGAGCAGACAACATCAAATTGCAGTATACATAACCACGTGCCTCAGTAGGCATTCCTGAAGAGGTTATGTGTAAAACCTTCTGAGCAAAGGCGACTAAGGAAAGTGTCTTAGTAGGGATTTTTTTTTTCGGCGAAATGATGAAAAGGACAGGTTGATGCCTTTATAATGGCATCAGCTACTCTACTCCCCCTTGCTTTGCAGCATAGGTCGGCGAACTCGCTCGTAAGTAGACTTACTGGGACTCACTCAGACTTAAATCGAGCCTGAGTATGAGTGAGCCAGGAAGAGCAATATTTTGATGAGTCTAAGTGCTAGTGAGTCCAGTTCAAGAAAATTTTTATGAGTGCGAGTTTGAGCGAGTTCGGCACAGGAAAATTTTGATGAGACTGAGTTCCACTTTTCTTTGCCGACCTATGGTTCTATCTACTCAACTTCAGCATCACTATCAGCCTTATTTAGAATCACATTTATACTGACGTCTACTCCCACGTATTTCAAAGAACTGTGGTTCATACAATATTGCAATGTTTATTGATCATAGGTGCGAATCACTTAGGCGGATGTCTTGACCTCCTCTTCCAAATTTACAGAGAAGTGTTTGCTGAAATACCTGATGTGGTGATATCTTTTAAGAAATATATATAACCATGCTGGTATGCGAGCAATTATACCTGTTATTCGAAGGTACTATAACAAACAGCACCAAGAAATGCACCAATTTCGTGAGATATTGGTGTTAAAGAGCACTCGCACTATGTCGAAAAAAAGGTAACTCTAGGTTAACCAACTCACGAGTTGACTCACTCGGACTCACCCAGACTCATGTAGAGCCGTGAGTCTCAGTCTAAGTGAACCAGTGCGAGCAATAATTTGGAGAGTCTGAATGCGAGTCAGTCCGCTTGAAAGAAATTTTCGCGAGTGTGATTTCGATAGAATTTAATAAAATATGAACAATCACAACATCATATAGTCAAACGTACTATGCGCAAAAGGGCTGCAATACAACACCACATGGAGGTTCGTGTACGCTTAATAAGCCCGTATGGACACTAGTAGTGAAACAAAAGTTTTAATAGTGAAGGTGAATGCGCACGTAGACGCACCAACGCAATATTCTTTGACTTGGCACAGACCAATAAAGAATACTCGAAGACAACTATTTAAACGTTATGGCAGCCACCCAGCCACATTAATGCCACCAAGTTCGCTCTCTTTCCTCGCGCAATTTTTCATGGAACGCATTACCTGCGGAAGTAGTGAATGCTGCCTCGACGGCTTCATTCACTCAACAAATAGAAAAGAATAATTTCACCATATAAGTGATGTATGCTGAAAATAGTGTCATTTGAGTGAAATTGAAACGGCTACAAATGTTGAAAATATTCTTAGCTATGCGCAGTTATGTTGAACAGCGAGAAAATATATTTGACTTTTCTGTACTTTATAGTTATGTATTCTTTCATTTATGCCCTGTACTCCAGTGTCTGACTAGTTATTGCTTGAATGTATTGTTTGCATCCCACTCCTGCATGGGCCCGGGTAGGGCCTGCAGTATCTGTAAATAAATAAATAAATAAACTGAGACATCCCATCACAATACTACAAATTCGCTCTAAGTGTTAGGTTATTATCGTTGACAACATCGTTGACGTTATATCTTCTTGAAATATTTGCTAGTTCAAAAACCTTCTTCAAAGCGACAGCACCTCTTTTCTGAAGAGCTGCAGTTAGATATAGACCTGAAATTTTCTTTACACTGTATGGCTTTTCCGCTAAGGTGAACAAACATTTCTTTATGCTTCGGGAGTAAATCATGTATACGCCAATTTTTCCAACCTGAACTCGAGAGCATCGGCCACCCAGTCTGTAAGTGCCTGTTCCAGGCGTCCTGAAGCCGGGTTGCCGGAACAGCTTAGAAGAATACAGCTGCACAGCACGGTTGATGGCAGGCATGCACGTATTGTTATTATTTTTGCCGCTGTGCTTCATTAAACACACCATATAGAGTGGGTGGTCGACCCTTGCGTGTTTATGTTGAGAAACTTGGTGGCTGTACACTAGACAAAACTAAAAAATACTCAAACGACGAAGAAACATATAACACAGAGCTCGATATTGAACTTCATTTCAAACAGAAAACATAATATGCCCGGACATCAAGCTCGTGCATAATCAACATACCATCCCACTAGACAATAACTGCGTGGAGACTAGAAAATGACAATAGAAATAAAATCACTGTGCATATAAATGCGCCAAAACCAAACGCACCTCCTTTGCTAGCTGTGTCAAAGATCGGCAGCTTAAACAATTATATCCTTTTTTGTGTTGCTATTTTCATGTTATAAAATATCGAAACTGCCACAGGCAATATCAAGCAAGGTTCCCACGCTTGAGATGGGAACATGTACCTAGCCCCTTCACCAAGTCGTTACGCTGATATTTTATAGCTTTGTCTAGACTCCCATGATTGCAGTGGTTTTAGCCATGCTCAGGAGGGGCCCGTCTTTACAGTGAAAACATCAAGAATTCTCTGAAAACGACTTTTACTTCATGCTCAAGAGCCCGGTCCTCTTACAACTCGAGGCTGCCCAGATGGCGCATGACGTGGCGGTAAGGCCCTGCGTGGGAGTGGCCCGCGATCCTTTCACTATAAATTGGAACCCGATGCATTCAGGGTCTGAATAAAGCTCATCTTCCTACACTGTCAACGCTTTGTGTACGACGTAGACTGACAACCCATGGAGGCCTGCGATGACGGCGACAAAGGACATTGTGCGAGCTTTAAGGTGAAATAATTCTCTTTGAGACTTAGATGAACGGGTTAAGAAGGCGCAATCCAGAGTGTTAGCGTGCCGTTGCATGCAACCAATTCTGCGTTATAGATGTCGTCACGCTGGCCGATTGTGCGCACCTCTCTCAGCGACATAAGCCATTGTTCTGAAGCTCCATCGTGCTTCTGGTACAGAGCGAGGAAGTTTCCCGCCACATGGCGCTGAGTCATCCACCAGACCTCACGCATGCGCAGAAGCAGCGGCAGGAGCTCGTGAGCCAAAAAGTCTGGTTGTGACGATGCACCGCGGTGTTCCAGGTGAGAGAGCACTTCTCTCGTGTTGGTCGACACCTGCTCCCCCATGCGCTGCCAGACATCAGTCACCGCCTGCACAGTTAGAGCAATGCGTGATCTGCGTACATCAATGCTGGTAGTGACTGTTCAATGACTTTTCCTTTTTTGACGAAAAAGAGGTCGAACCCAAGTCCACTTCCCCCTAATTTGGCCTCTAGCCCTTCAGGTACATCATGAGTAACAAGGGTGACAGAGAACACTCCTGCATAAGCCTCCTTTTTACCTCTGTGGGCTGGCACACCTGTTTTTCCCAGTTCATAACTACATTGTTACTTTTAGAGATATCCTTTAAAATATTAGTGACTCCACCTTCCACACCTAGTGTGTCTAGCAATTCCCACAAGTCCTTTTGAACCACGCTATCGTACGCTCTCATGATATCCAAAAATGCTAGCCACAGGGGCCTGTGTTCCTTTTCCGCTACTTTGATCCACTGCGTCAGTGAGAACAGATTGCCTTCCAACCTCCTGTGTTTCCGAAAACCATTCTGCAGTTCCCCCGGCACCCACTAATCCTCTATCCATGCCTGCAGTCTTCTTTTTATATTCTGCATCGCCAGCCTGTAGACCACTGAAGTCACTGTTATAGGATGTCCCCGTTTCCTTTATAAATTATGCTCATCATGCTAATTTTCCATCCATCGGCGACTTCACCATTGATTATTGTGTTTCTCACTGTCTGTCTCAAAGTTTTTTTAGACTTCGGATTAAATGTCTTCATCAGCATAAATTGATTGCCATCTGGGCCTGTTGATGTACTACTAGGAACCCTCTACTGAGCGCTTTCCCACTATAGTTGTGAAAATGGAGCCATTGCGCCACTTGATTCATCAATGTATGTTGTGGTGCTTAAAGCACTTCTTTGTTGAAATTTTTCTGTCACCCTTGTTCCTATACACTCAATAGCTTCTTCCTCTTTTAGCATAGCAACTTGAGCTTTACATATAAACCTCTTCTCTAGGCTCGTCTCATTTCTTAGAGAGTTTAGATGGTTCTGAAATTTCGCAGCTGCCTTTCTATCATTTTTATGTTCTTCTGTCAGCCACTGAGCCCCCTTTCTTCTAATCTTTTCATTTATTAGAAGAGTTGCTTCCCTTCTACAGCTTAGATAGATGTAGCATTTTCTTTTAACATCATCTGTCGGTTCAACTAGCTGCTTAGCAAGTCAGTGTTCCCTAGAGACTTCCTGGCGTACTGCTATAGCACTCTAAACTTTCTCATCCTACCAACTATTCAGTTTGTGTCTACTCTTCTGGGGTGACATGTGACGTGCCTTAGAAAGCTCTAGCTCTAACAGTCTTAAAAAAATTTGTGTATGTCAGTTAATTTCCTCCTCTTCGACTAGCTTCAACACTAGCTAAGGAGGGAAGAAGTTTGAGGTTCGGAATGGGTCCCCTCGATGACTCGAGCGCACGGTGGCAGCGCAAAGCAAGAGACGTAGTCCGGCGAAGAGACGTTTGTTGGAGTTTCAGGCTACTGCCCGAGTCCAAGCCCGAACATCCGCTCCATTTCAGATTCAAACAACCACTTTTCAACCATCGGTTGAAAAAAGAGTCTTTACAAACACCAATCACATGTTGGGACTCTCATCATCACAACCAATTGCAGAAACACCTTCACAGCAGGTACTAAATTGGTTAAAACCACGTTGTCAAAAAAAGCACGCAAAGGAATAGGTTCTGCGCGTGTGACACTCTCCCATGCCAGGCCATTCTGCCCCCGCCGTGCTGCCCCCGCCGACTACTGTTGGCAGCCGTTCTCACGCTCGAGCCCCGTCAGTTCTCTCATTATTTGTTGCTTCGTTGAAGGCTCCCTAAGAGCGGTGGGTACACCGTTGGGCTCCGTGCGCTTACCAGGTGTGCATGCGACAGCGAGGCGCCCCGACATCCTAGCAGCACTCGGTAATGACGTACAGTGGGGGAGGTTATGCTCGTCTCCCTGCCGCCACTATGTCTCGGTCAGCCAAGTAGTCGCGTCCCCGCGTCATTCTCAATGACACGCGTGCATGCCAACAATGGCTTAAACTCAGACGGTGGCGCTCGACCTGCCTCTTGCCTTTCCGAGTAAGCCTTCTCCTTCTTGTCCCGAACGGCGATTACTTTGATGGCTCCACTTGTGAACCGTGCGAACGAAGGAGGCTCCTTTCTTTCTCATGCTCGGGGTCTTCCGCGTTCGCCTTGGCGGGACCGATCGGCTTCGCTAGTTGACGGGTCGGGAACTGGCTACGCGCTCTAAATCAGCCCCATTGATTGCGCTACACCCAACATGCTGGTAATTGGTGCCTCATACTAACTATGTCCACACTGTTTTATTGTCCTCAGTGATTACATTCTCAATTTGTTTAGTAGCTACTTCTGTTTGACTTTCTGAATAAAAATTTTTCCGTAGCTGCTCATCTTGTCTACTTGCCACTTTCACTGCTCTGCCAAAACTTAGCTTGATACCTTTGTGTTCACTACCCAAACTTCTGGAGCCACATTCATCTATACGCGTTCCCCAGAGTCTATAAAACATCCTATGTGACATCAGTGCATAATCTATCCTCAACTGCAGCCTTCGTACCTCTCAAAGTCTTTGCCCTTCACACTTCTCAGTAGTGTTGCAAATGATCAAATCATGCCTTTCACACATATCCAGGATCATTTCGCCTGTTGGGTCAGTATACCCATCTATATCTTCTATGTGCGCATTCATATCTCCTAGCATAATTATTCCGCACTCTCTTCCTAATTTCTTAATGTCTTTGATATACACTCCGCCATTGCCTGGTTTTCCTCTCTGGCTTTTGCTCCCATCCACAAGTACACCAAACCAAGGAGTGTCATCCGACAAGCTGCTTTCCCTCTTAACCATAAATGTTCCATGCATCCTTGCTTGACTCTTTGCCAACCCCTACTTTTATGTATGAATGCACCCATTCCACCCCCTTTTTGCTGCCTTCTGTTCTATTGCATTATTCCAATACGTATTCCGGCATACAAGGTGGTTGCTTCATGCCTTGAAGATCTGTCTTCACAACACCATATACCATCAGCTTCTCCTGCCTCAATTGCTCTTTTATCTATTTCCACTTTAACCTGCTCCTGCCACCCTGCATTTTAATATAGTCTATGTCTGGCTTAGCTCAGCCCTTGTGCTTACGTCGATTCCTTCTCCCACGGACTCCGTGTGGCTTGAATATTTGTGCTCCTTTAGAACCATCTTCGGCTACACTATGGGCCTCAGGGCTCTGGGTCCCCATAAAAAAAGCTGTGGCTTGACAACCCATCCTATTACCGACCATCTTGCCCATCGCACCACTGTACGGAATACCATCCCATGCAAAGGGGTGAGCACCGGGCTCGTACACGTCTTGGTTCACTCTCAATACGCTATATACGAGTTGCCGGCTCATACCCTTTATCACACAGTTGTCCTCCACTACCATCCTTTCAATAGCACGACAATGCTTCCAGACCTCTGGGACTGTGCATATGTCTACTGTGCATATCTTCTGTCTCTGAAGGTTGTGACCGTTGTCTTTCAACACATCATTAAGCCCAGCACAAATAATGACGAGATTTTTGCTCTCCATGCTGCCCTCAACAACCTCCTGAGCTTTGGCCACTGCATCCACCAAGCTATTCCCTGACTGAGCCTCCCATCTCACTCTCCTATCTTCCTTCACTGTCTAGAAGACGCCATCCCTAACCCTGGCCACGTTAGAGTCCCCCACTACCAGGACCCTCCTACGCTCAAATCGCTGGCTTCTTGTTTGTGATGGTTCCCCTGTTTGCTTCACCTGTTTCTCTCTCTGCCCTCTGTCCTGTGTTCCCGCCCTGCTCGAAGACTGGCACGCCACCAAGCTGCATGTTCTCGGAGCCTCCATGCTGTGTCAAGACACTGCGGTTTCCTGACGTCCCTTCTCGCTGTTCCTTCCCGCCTGTCGCCTTCTCCGCTACACACGCCTTCCGTCTCACACCGCTCGGGCCCGAGGAAAAGCGCCATTAGCTCCTTTACCCGCTGCTCGAGCTCGGTTCGCCCTACCCGTTTTTTTCGAAGGTCGACCTTCATTTGCTCTAATAGGCTGGCGGTAGCCTCCTTCCGCTCACGCGACGCTCCGAGCTGAAGTGGTTCTTGAGAGAAAGGAAGAGAAAAGTGAGCCCCGTTATTGTCTGCTTCAGTGAGCGACACCGCCACAGAGCTCACAAAGGGATGGGGGTAAGGAGGGATAATAGGGTAGAAGTAAAGGTATAGGAAAGAGGAAGAAGAAGCAACAACAAACTGAGGGGATAGGAGAGACAGGAAAGATGGAAGAACGGTCACTGGAGTCCGAGGACGGGGTACACTTGCGAGAGATGGTGTCGGCGTCTGTAGATGGCGTAGAGCAGGACCAGTAAATCAGAGCTGCGCTGTCGTCGAAGGTCGTCGGCGACAGGAGATGACGTAGGACGAGCCCAGTCGGCCAGCGCTACGATGACGCCGAAGGTCGCGAGCGCGCGGAGCGCGCGGGCGCACAACCGGTCGGCACGAAATCCAGGGAGCTGTTTTTGGAGTTCTATCTTCTGCTTCCAATCCTCCCTGAGCTCGCACTGAAGCCTCTCGATGGCCTCCATGCGCTGCACGGCCGCCTTCAGTGCCTCGCACAGCCGGCACACGAAGCTCGCCTTCTGCGCGTCGGCCAAACTGGAGAATTCTGTTTCGCCCAAGAGCACCAGTGCTTGCATTCTTCGCACTGCACCAGCTCACTATCGCCCGTGCTTTTTCTAGTCTCCTTAGCCATCGCCCGCCCAACCATCTGACCAAGTGCCCGACCACCTTAATTTCAACCCTAATTCCGCTATCTAGCCGCCTCCGCTAACTGTCCTACCTCAACAACTGTTAAAAGCTGCCACCTACACCGCACACACACGCTTTCAATTTCGCTATAGCCTCTCACTAGGTTCCCTTCGTGTTCCGCTCTAGCTGTTTAACAACAAACCAGGCACGCCGTACTTCTTCAAAACAGCGGCCTACCCTTTTCACTTCGTCAACGTCACTGCAACATTGCTCGTGTCCCACACCTACAGTACTTGCAACGCAAGTTATTGATTAGGAGAGGAAAAATAATAAGAGTGTCCACAAACACAAAGAAATAAAGGAAAACTTATCACTCGTTGCGCGCTGCGCCTGCACCAATCGAGCTGCTCGACCTTCCACAACCTTGCACGACCACGAATAAACCTTGAAGTTATTGTTGTATACCAGGGACTATTGGTGAGCTGCTAGGTCGTAATAAGTTCACGTGCTACGTGATACCATACAGGCTCATGAAATTGTGTGCCACACTCGCCATCATGGCTACACGTGGCGCTGACTGACACTCCCACGTTTAAATTGACATATAAACCCAATAAAGTAGCGGGGGGAATAGCCGCAGTGATAGCTCAGTGGTAGAACATCACACGCATTATTCGAAGGTCATAGGTTTCATTTCTGCGCATGGCAAGTTATCTTTTCACTGACGTTTCTTTCTTCTTATTCACATTCTGTTGGTTTTAATAACTTCCCCTATACATTCCTTGGCAATCTTGTCAAATAAATCTCTTCATTATGGTGTCAAAACAAGAAAAAACGAGCCATAGCTATTTACATTTTTCCCTTATTCAATAACGAGGGTCTCATACTCGCAGACTTGGTGCCGTTATGTTGTATACGAAAAACTATTGGTCAGCTGCTAGCTCGTAATAAGTTCACGTGCTACGTGACGCCATACAGGCTCATAAAAAGTGTGCCACACTCGCTGCCATGGCTACAGGTGGCTCTGACTGACACTCCCACGTTTCAATTTACATATAAACCCAATAAAAGGGCTGGGGGGATAGCCGCCGTAACAGCTTAGTGGTGGAGCATCAAACGCGTTATTCGAAGGTCGTAGGTTTGATTTCTGCTGATGGCAAGTAATTCTTCCACCCGCTTTTCCTTCTTCTTCTTTACATTTCATTCCTTCTATTGACTTCCCCTATACATTCCTTGGCATTATTGCCTGTTTGATCTAAATGTTGTTGTGTCAAACACAGAAAAACAAGCACTTAAGTATACAATTCTCTCTCTCTCTCTCTCTCTCTATATATATATATATATATATATATATATATATATATATATATATATTCGACCGTGTTGGTATCGATCTGTATGGACCTCTTCCGATAACACCGGCTGGAAAGTGCTGGGTAATCGTCGCTATCGATCACCTTACGCGCTACGCAGAAACTTAAACATTCTCTTCTGCGTCAGCCAGTGACGTCGGTCGTTTCATATTGCATCAGATCATTTTACGTCACGGTACATCACGCGAACTCCTGAGTGACCGAGGGTGTGTGTTTTTGTCGGACGCCGTCGAATCGCTTCTCAAGGAATGCCAAGTCATTCATCGCAACACCACCGCGTATACCATCCTCGAACTAATGACATTACAGAACGATTCAACAGTACATTAGGAGATATGCTGTCACTGTACGTCGCAACCGATCACACCAACTGGGAAAGCATTCTCCCTCTTGTAACATACGTGCATAGTACTGTTGTCCAGACAACCAATTGTTTCTCTCCATACTTCCTTCGTTATGGTCGCGAGCCCTCTTGCACGCTAGACACCATCCTTCCTTACCACCCAGATGTTGCTGAGTCGACGACGATGTCACAAGCTGCTAAATACGCGAAGAGTGTCGTCAGCTTACCCGCTCCTTCACAAGTGCTGAACAGCAACGCCAGAAACACCACCGCGATAGCCCGACGCCTCCGGCTTCTTATGCATCAGATGACCTTGTCTGTCTTCGCATCCCTTCAACCAGCCCTGGTCTCTCAACGAAACTGACGTACAAGTATGACGGCCCTTACCGTGTGGTTAAGCAAACTTCACCCGTCTATTACATTGTCGAGCCGCTAGAGCAGCCCCATGATGAACGACGCCGTGGACGTGACACCGTCCACTTGACCACCTAAAATCTTATTATGATCGCTCTATTGTCTCCTGTTCATGAGTCGCCAGGATGGCTCTTTTCCGGAGGGGAGGAAAATGTAGTGAAGAAGATGAGTCCTACTCAGAAAGGCAGGGGGCATGACTCAGTCGGTGAAGAAGAAGACGTTTGGTTGGCTGGGTACTCAGACTGGTTCCGCCATTACCACTTGACCTGTCGTAACCGCTCTCCTGTTTTATAAAAGAGTGCCATTCTAAAACGCCTCATATATATATATATATATATATATATATATATATATATATATATATATATATATATATATATGTGTGTGTGTGTGTGTGTGTGTGTGTGTGTGTGTGTGTGTGTGTGTGTTTGTGACGCTATGATCAATGGGTGACATGGCCTGGCTCATACCCCATGTTTATTCTATTCTTCTGACGTATGAAGGGACGAAGCGATGGTTGGTAGAGGCCGAGAAGGAAAAAGTAAACAATTGAATAAACATGGGGTATGAGCCAGGTCACGTCTCCCATTCATCATAGCGTTACACGAGTCGACAGGATGAAGACCTCCCAGCCCCTTCATCAGTCTCTCATCATCTACGCATTCCTCCGCATGACACCCTGAGCATACATGAGCCACCGTACAAGCGCTTCGCATTACGCATCGACCAGCATCATGTCAGAAGCATCTACTGACCTTCCCATCCCAAAGTACACCGGAGCAGCGGACGATGGACCCGTACAAGTCTGGTTCGACCTGTTCGAGTTCCGCGCTACTGCTGCACCACGGTCTGAACGGGAGATAGTTACGAACTTCAGCGACTACGACACCGGTGAGGCATTCATAATCTACCTCACCCACATATTTCAAAACGACAAGTCATGGGAAAAGATCAAACAAGAAATGATTGTTTGGTTTAAAGAATGCAATGACGACTACGACGAAGACATGCTTATAACCCATCATCCACAGACAATCGCGCTCGGTCGTCACATTCAAAAGCAGTCTTCACGCATGAACCCACCTCCTGCTTCTCCATCGCGTGGATCTCCTATCGCTCACCATTTGCCTCATAAGGACGCCGCGACCACGGTAGACGACCTGACGCTTCAGGAAAATACCCGGTCAAGCCATGCACCATCGGGACGGGTTTATCCATCACTATGCGGTGAACACACGTTAGACTATCGAGACAAAGTAAAAGGTTTACACGAATCGAACATCGCAGGCTGCCAAGCGCAAGAGTCCTTCGTAGTGAACAGTGCAAAAGAAGCCTCCAAAGACCTTTTTGTCGATTCTAGTGCACCACCTTCATTTTTTTGAGAATCACGACAACCCTACCACTACCAACTATTTATTGGTCACACCAACTATCAAAGAAAATCAAGCTCGTCTTACTAAAAGAGTACCACCTCGTCGGGTTCTGCAATATCAGCAGTGCCATCAAGAACTCAAAGAACTCCAGAAACTACGGCAGTTACATCAAGCACTACGACGAACTAAATTAAGATCACCAGCACATTTGTGGCTTAAGGATGGCCGTTACGAACGACACCAACTAAAGGAAAGAGCTAGTCAACATCTGAGCCATATTCGTAGAAGGAAACGTCAAAGAAGTCTTCTGTACCAGATATCAAGGTCTCAGGTGCAATCCTACCGACGGAGATACCACCACAGAAAACCACTAAACAGACAGAACGTACCATTAGCAAAGTGCAGGAACACAGGCATCGTATCATCAACTTCAGTTCTCGCAGACGCAAGCTGGAAGCAATGCTTCTGTCTCAGCCATGACACAGAGTACAGCGCCCACGACAGAAAATTCGGCGCCTACGACGTCCGACCTTCAAACGCTACAAGGACATCCAACCTCCTCGTTCGTTCTTTGCATCTGCTGAAGCCGTGTCATGGTCAGTGCAGTTGTGCAGGACGCGGTTATCTTTTCCAGAACGCCACAGTCAGCCTCACCCACCAAACCTCCTGCGTTACCCGGACTGCTGCACTCTCTCCTGAAGTTTTTGAATGTTTACGGAACTCATCTGGAGCATAGAAGCAATTGTGAATATTGACAGTTGTGACTTTTCAACTTCTCCTTGTTTACTTTTACTTTTTCGTAATTCATGCCTTCTTTCGGGGGGAGGGGAAATTGTGTGACGCATGAAGGGATGAAGCGATGGTTGGTAGAGGCCGGGACGAAGAAGTGCAGAATAGAATAAACATGGGGTATGAGCCAGGCCACGTCTCCCATTCATCATAGCGTCATATATATATATATATGTCGAAATGATGAATATGTGGCGTCTAACGTGCCGAAACCACCATATGATTATGAGACGCCGTAGTGGAGGGCTCCGGAAATTTCGACCACCTGGGGTTCTTTAACCTGCCCCCAAATCTGAGCACACGGGTTTACAACGATTCCGCCTCCATCGGAAATGCAGCCGCCGCAGCCGGGATTCGAACCTCCGACCTGCGGATCAGCGGCCCACTACCTTATCCACTAGACTACCGCAGTGGGGATATATATATATATATATATATATATATATATATATATATATATATAGCATCGAACGCGTAATTCGAAGGTCGTAGGTTCGATTCCTGCTCACGGCAGGTTATTTTTTCATGCAATTTTCTTTCTTCTTATTTACACTCCATTGGTTCTAATAACTTCACCTGTACATTCCTTGGCATTACTGTCTGTTAGATCTCATTAATATTGTGTCAAAACACGGAAAAACGAGCCCTTAAGTATACACTTCTTTCCCTTATTTCATTTAACGAAGGTCTCGTACTGGCAGACTTGGTGTCATTAGGTTGTATACGAGGAACTATTAATCAGCTGACCGCTCGTAATAAGTTCACGTGCTACGTGACGCCAAACATGCGCATAAAAGAGTGGTTCACACTCGTCGCTTGGCTTATAGATGGCGCTGACTATCGCTCCTACTTCTAAATTGACATACAAACCCAAAAAAGTGGATGGAGGGAAAGCCGCTGTGGTAGCTCAGTGGTTAGAGCATCGAACGCGTTATTCGAAGGTCGTAGGTTGGATTCCTGCTCACGACTGGTTATTTTTTCATCCACTTTTCTTTCTTCTTATTTACAATCTATTGGTTCGAATAACTTCCCCTGTACATTCCTTGGCATTACTGTCTGTTAGATCTCATATCTCATTAATATTGTGTCAAAACACGGAAAAACGAGCCCTTAGGTATACACTTCTTTCCCTTAATATATATATATATATATATATATATATATATATATATATATATATATATATATATATATATATATATATATATATATATATATATATGAAAGTAGATGCGCTTTCACATAACAACTGTTTATTGTGCCGACGTTTCCACAGGAACCCTGTCTTTTTCAAGGCATAATACTATTTACACATGTTCTGTGCCTTTTTATATCCTGTCGAGACAGGAGGGGACGGGTCAATCGAGAGAGAGAGAGAGAAAAAACGAAACAGCGAAACGGGAGGACAAACAATAAATAAAATATAGAAAATCTAGGAGAAGAAGCAAGACCGACACGGCGTATTTAGAAAGGGGCAGCATTTCAACAGAGTAGGGCAGAGGTAGATGAGGAATGTCATCATTGTCAACAATACCTCCCCCGCACCCACACTTCCCCAAGTGGGCAGGGAGCCGCCGTTTTTGTATTTCACCTTTCCGTGTAGTCCGCTGGCGGCTCGTTCCTCTTTGAAGTGTATCTCTTTGAAGTGTATGACAAGTTAATGGGGAGGGCTTAAGGGCTTTAAGTGTATGCTGGTGGCGTCGGGAGGAGCGAAAAAGCCGGTGAATGAGGCACCGCCATCGATATTCAATATATGCATTGGCTCCTTGTCAGTGAAGGAACAGAATTCTGTTTCTTCACTGACAAGGAGCCAATGCATTCTGTTCCTTCACTGATAAGGAGCCAATGCATATAATGAATATCGATGGCAGTGCCTCATTCACCGGCTTTTTCGTTCCTCCCGGCGCCACCAGCATGCACTTAAAGCGCTTAAGCCCTTCCCATTAACTTGTCATACACTTCAAAGAGGAACGAGCCGCCAGCGAACTACACGGAAAAGTGAAATACAAAAACGGCGGCTCCCTGCCCACTTGGGGAAGTGTGGGTGTGGGGGAGGTATTGTTGACAATGATGACATTCCTCATCTACCTCTGCCCTACTCTGTTGAAATGCTGCCCCTTTCTAATTACGCCATGTCGGTCTTGCTTCTTCTCCTCGATTTTCTATATTTTACTTAATGTTTGTCCTCCCGTTTCGCTGTGTCTTTTTTTCTCTCTCTTTCTCTCGATTGACCCCTCCCCTACTGTCTCGACAGGATATAAAAAGGCACAGAACATGTGTAAATAGTAATATGCCTTGAAAAAGATAGGGTTCCTGTCGAAATGTCGGCACAATAAACAGTTGTTATGTGAAAGCGCATCTACTTTCATATTTATAACCTTGCGGCAACCGAAGTTATCCTTCTATATATATATATATATATATATATATTTATTTATTTATTTATTTATATTTTAAAGAAGAGGAAGTACTCAGGCGCAGAGGCAGCAGCGTTGAGCGTGTAGCAGCGGCTCACGCTCGTGAATTGTGGCTGGTGCAGCGCCTTTCAAGCATCAACCTTTCTGCTCAATAAAACTACTTTATAATTGGTGGAGCCGTGCTGCGTATTGTCCCCTATGCCTTCCCACTACCATCCTGGAACTTCGTTCTCGACAGCTACCTTCTGCTATGCCGGACGCCGATCAGCAGACGCTTCCATTTCCTCCGGCAACCTGTCCAGATAGTGTTCCTCAGCGGGAGCCTCCAATCTTCAGCGGAACAGATGACAACGACGTTGAAGATTGGCTCTCGACTTTCGAACGGGAAGATGGACGGACGCGGACAAGTTGACACGCGTGTCGATTTACCTCGTGGGTGTAGCCAGCCCTTGGCTTAGATACCACGAGGCAGACGTCCAAACGTGCCCTCAATTTAAAACGCCGATTGTAGCAGTCTTCGATCGACCTGCCGTCTGAAAACTGTGCCGAGCAGCGTTTACGCACATGCGCACAAGAAACGGGTGAAACCTTCACTAGTTGCATAGAAGACGTCGTCAATTTGTGCAGACGCGTGAACGCCGCAATGATGAAAGCTGAAAAATGTTAACACATCCTCAAAGCGATTGACGACGACGCTTTTCAAATGCTCTTGGAGAAAAGTCCGACCACTGTTAAAGACGTAATTAGCCTGTGCCAAAGCTACGATGAATTGCGGAAGCAGCTAGCTCTGACAAGACGTCATCCAGCGCACTATTTGGCATCACTTTTTTGTGTGATCAATGGTCATGACCAAGCGTCACTAATAGCCAAAATTAAAAGCATTTGTCCGCGAAGAAGTCGCAAGACAGCTTTCCTTGGTGCCCTTCACACCAGAACCTACCACAACTTTACCGTCGTCTCTTCGTGGTGTCATTCAAGGAGAGGTCGCCGAGGCTTACCAGGTGCTCGCGAGCATAATCTTGTGACTGCTCCTCTCACCTACGCCGCGGCTGCAGCCATGCGAACTCGCAAGGCGCCTGCGCCTCCGTTCCAGCCTCGCGCAAGCAACTCCCACCTCCAGTTCACTGGACCAGCACTAACACCGCCGACCCGTGGCGCACCCTCGACAATCGCCCGATATGTTACGCATGTCGATACTCTAAACACGTCGCAAGGTATTGCCGCCACCGGACACATATCACCGACAAAAACCACCGTGAGCCTTTCTTCCAACTTGACTCCAATGCGCAATGCGGTTCCTCCACTCCATTGTCAGGCCGCTACCAGGACGACCACCGCCCTCGGTTGGGACGTCCTCGCTCGCCCTCGCCACGCTGCCGCTCGCCTTCTCCTATGCGTCGACGGCTCGCGCCTAACGAGGAGGAAAACTAGACAACGCAGGTCCCGAGACAAGAACTGCGCAAGTTTCGGTTTGCCCAAGTCCTCATTTGTCACCTACTAATGTTATTGGTGTGTTCATCGAAAATATCCCTACTGTCGCTCTTGTAGATACTGGTGCAGCTGTTTCTGTTATTGATGCTGGATTTCGCCGCTCTATTTTTAAGGTTACGACGCCTTTCTCCGGATTATTGTTTCGAACAGCCAGTGCTTAACTTGTACAACCAACCGAAGTATGTACAGCCCACGTGACAATTCAGGACATTCTGTATACGATAAAATTCATGAATCTTTCATCGTGCTCCTATAATATTATCTTGGCATGGGACTTTTTGTCGCGTCATAACGCCGTAATTAACTGTCCAAGGGCTGAGGTTGAATTTTGCTCACTGTAAGACCGAGCATCCGTCGACACTCAGTCTACCACTAGACTTGTCGTTAACGATGACACCTACATCCCTCCATGCTCTTTTGCGTTCGTACCAGTTTCATACAGCGCCATATCCGACGGCACGGTTTTCTTCACACCATCTCCAATAATCGTCGCCCGAAGAGCCCTCCCCCTGCCTTTTGCTGCTCTCGACCTTGTAGAAGGCTAAACCACAATGCCAAGTTATATTCATGAGTCGTCGTCTATAAACCTACTTTGTCACGAGTGCCTTGGCCATGTCGAGACAATCAGCTCTACCAGAATTATATCTGTCCCCGATGAGGTGCCTTATACCTCCGTGAACTGGCTGTCGTCTCAGCAGCTGACTCAACGTTGGCAAACGTATTTCAACCATTCATAGCTGAGTATTTGACATCTTCGCAGCGTTCTCAACTCCTTACCATCCTTAAGTGCTAGCGCCATTCTTTCGACGTTGCACAAACATCTCTCGGCCGTGTCGTAGCAGTAGAAGACCACATCGACACTGCGTCCCCCTCACCGCTGCGACTATGACCATATCGCGTGTCCACATTGCTGACCAAGTAGACGACAAGCTTCGCAGAACCGTCATTCGGCCTTCACAGAGCCCATGGACGTCTCCGGTGGTCCTCGTCAAAGAGAAAGACGGTTCTATTTGTTTCTGTGTCGAATTCCGGCAATTTAACAAGATCATGCTGAAGGAAGTCTATCCACTACCGCGCATTGACAATCTTCTGGACAGTTTACAAGGTGCTGAGTTCTTTTCTTCGTTAGACTTGCGGTCAGGCTACTGGCAGGTGCCGATGGCGGAGGCCGATCGCCCCAATACCGCTTTTGTCACGCCAGACGGCTTATAATAATTCACCGTCATGCCCTTCGGACTATGCAATGCACCGGCAACGTTTGAATGAATGATGGACAACATCCTGCATGGACTAAAATGGAAGATATGCTTGTGTTACCTCGATGAGATCGTGGTCTTCGCCCCTAACTTCAACACCCACTTACGTCGCCTTCAGCACGTCCCTACTTGCTTGACTAACGCCGGTTTGCAAATAAACCTTAAAAAAATGTCGATTTGCCATGCGTCAACTGAACATTTTGGGTCACGTTATTTCGAATGAAGGCATCCTCCCGGCACCCGAGAAATATCGAGCTGTTACGGCGTTTCCTAAACCTGCCACCATCAAAGAACTTCGAAGTTGCATCGGCTTGGGTTCGTATTTCCGGCGATTCGTCCGAAACTTCGTCCGAAACTTCGCATCTATTATATCCCCTCTCACGCAACTCCTCGGCAACTGTAAAGACCTCTTATCGTGATCCTTTGCCTGCGACGAGGCTTTCACCACCTTGCGACGGCTTCTCATGGCATCACCCATTTTACGTCATTTCGATCCTGAAGCTCCAACTGAAATCCACACCGACGCTAGTGGTGTAGGCCTGGGTGCTGTGCTCGCAAAGCGTAAACCGGAGCATCAGGAATATGTCGTGGCATACGCTAGTCGCACACTTACCAAGGCTGAGAGCAACTACAACGTCACAGAAAAGGAGTGCTTGGCCATTGTGTAGGTCCTTGGAAAATTTCTCCCATATATATATGGTTGTTTTTTTGACGCCGTGACAGACCACTACGCGCTGTGCTGGCTTTCGACGTTAAAAGACTCATCTGGCCGCCTCGCTTGCTGGGCGTTGAAAATTCAAGATTATGTCATACGCGTGGTTTATCGGTCAGGACGGAAGCATGCTGACGCCGACGCCCTTTCCCGTTCCCCCCTGTCCCAGAATGCCACAGCTGACTCCACTTACAATTCCACATTGCCATCTCTTGACTTTGACACCATTGCTATCGAACAACGCAATGACCTGTGGACTGCGTTTCTTCTCAATCATCTCTCCGACTCTTCTGAATTCTCAAAGACGCGAACGCTCCGGCGCTAAGTTCCACACTTTTCGATACGTGACACGGTTCTCTATTGACGCAACTACGCACTAGAGGGACGCAAGCGGCTGCTCGTCGTTCTACGAACCCTGAGGTCGCATATTTGTTCCTCTTTCCACGCTGACCCACAATGTGGCCACGCGGGAGTCTTCAAGACCTACGTACGGCTTCGACATCGTTACTACTGGCGTGGTATGTATACCTTCGTTCGCAACAGCGTCCGCTCTTGTGCCGAATGACAGCGCCAAAAATCTCCACCACACGCCTCCGCCGGTGAACTGCAGCCTTTACCATGCCATTCCCGATCCTTCGAATGGGCCGAAATAGATATTTATGGGCCACTTTCATTGACTCCGACTGGCAACCGGTGGATAATAGTTGCTATCGACCACCTAACGCGTTATGCTGTGACCGCTGCTTTTCAAACGGCTACAGCACAGGAGGTTGCTATTTTCCTACTGCGTCATTTTGTGTTTCATGGAGGCCCTTAAGAACTCCTCAGTGACCGTGGCCACGCCTTCTTGTCTAAGGTGATTGAACAATTGCTCGCTGAGTGTGCTATTGTACATCGCACATGTACCGCTCGCCACACTCAAACCAATGGTGATACTGAGCACCTTAATCATACTCTCGGTGACATGCTGTCTATGTATGCGACGCCTGATCACTCTACCTGGGACTTAGTTCGCCCAATAATTACATACGCCTATATTACGGCCACGTAAGCTACAACAGGCTTCTCTCTTTTTTACCTCTTCTACGGCCCTCATCTCTCCCACACCATTGACACCATTCTGCGCTATCGATCGGACGCGTTCGAGTGCCTACCGATCTTTGACGCCGCCAGACACACAGAAGAATGTCGCCAGTTAGCTCGTCGTTTTACCTGCGATGACCAAAACCGGCAAAAAACGATTCATGATGCCCAGACCTAAACTCCTGTTTTTATTCCGGGTGCTCTTGTGTGGCTATCAGTGCCGCATCGCACCCCTGGGGGCTCTCTTCTAAACTTCTGCCAAAGTACGATGGGCTATATCGAATTCTCGAACAAACTTCGCCAGTAAATTACATCAATGAGCCTCTTACGCCACCGTCAGACTTGCGACGTCGCAACCGCGAGGTTGTACACGTCCAGAGGCTCAAGCAGTACCAATGTTCTATGCCGCCTGCACAGGACTAAGTCGCCAGGATGGCTGCTTTTTTTTCCGCGGGGCCATTCTAAAGAAGATGAAGTCCTCCGGCGCAGAGGCAGCAGCATCGAGTGTGCAGCAGCGGCTCGAGCTCGTGAATTGTGGCAGGTGCATCGCCTTCCAAGCGTCAACCTTTCTGCTCAATAAATCTCCTTTATAATATATATATATATATATATATATATATATATATATATATATATATATATATATATATATTTATATATATATATATATATATATATTCATTTTCTTCACCTATTCTTTTGCAATACTTGACACGACACGAAGGGCACACCACGCAATTTCGGCGATTAGCGACATGACGCTCGCCAAGCAATGCAAAGGATGGAACAAGAAAGAGGGGGACATGTTAACATGTAACATTACCAACAATATACATATATAGTAATCATAATTTTTAGTAGAAAAATAAACAAGCTATGTGCATGCCATGTTTCACGCAGCAAACAGACACATGCTGTTGATAATATTTTTCGGAAGGCTGTTGACTATATTTTTTGATGGACGCGAATATTACCAGCACAATACATGTCATAATATATGCCCCATGTGTTACCAAAAACTTTCGAGAATCGGCACATGCAAATTTGGGTTGTTGCATTGCCATTCACACCTTTCGCATCCGCGAATCACGTCAGCAAGTGAAAAGTGCCATTGAAAAGTAAAGAGTAGGCAACGGGAGAGAACGGGATCATTCTGTCATGCTGCCAAAGCAATTTTCAGCAATATGTCTTATATGGTTGAACTTTATCATCATCGCCTGCCTGACTACGTCCACTGCAGGACAAAGACCTCTTCCATGTTCCACCAGTCCACTCGGTCCTGTATACTGGCTGCGGCCACTTTATACCCGCAAACTTCTTAATCTCATCAGTCCAGATAACTTTCTGCCTCCCCATAATCTGTTCACCTTCTCTGGGCATCCACTCTCTCACCTTAATGACCACTGGTTATTCTGCCTTCGAGCTATACGCCCGGCCAATGGCCATTTCTTCTTCTTGATTAAAACTCTGGTATTCTTAACTACAGTATTTTTACCGATCCACTCTGCTGTCTTGTATTTTAGGGTTACATCTATCATTTTCCTTTTCATCGCTGGCTGCAACGTACTCAATTTAAGCTGAACAGTTGAACTTGCTTCCTGGAATTACACAAAAAGCAGCTTATAGTGGTTTTACCAAAATTGTTTATTGCTATGCGCCAAGGTGGTCCTGTGGTTAGGGTGCTCCATTCTTAACCCTAAAATAGCGGGATCAAATCCATGTCGTATTTTCGATATAGGCGAATATTCTTCAATTTATCTGCACGGTAATGACCCAGAGTGGCAAACTTTCCGGAGCGCCCGACTATGGCGTCTCTCATAATCATTTTGGGGGTTTTGTGATGTTGAACCCCATCAATTGATCATTAACAACTGTTTTTTCACTGCTGTTCGGAAAAACTCTATCCAATAATTACTACAGTAACCTTGTTTTTTTTTATTTCAAGCAGGCACCCATAGTTGATACTACCACGAAGCTTCGTAGTGACCACGAAGCTTCGTAGTCACCGCAACGTCCAGTCTCCAGCCATGGCTTCCAACGATAACAAGCCGTTATTGCCTTGAGCTGGAACGCCAGGTACTACGTACCTTGCGATGTCCTACCATTGTGATTCCGGTAGGTTCTCCGCCCAGCCTGCCCTTCACGTCGACTACAGGATCCGCATGTACGATCGCGTCAGCCTGTTTCACCGATGCGACCCTACCATGATGCTCGCCAACGTAATCTTTTACTTAGATGGCACCCCGTGTGTGGGTTCAACGCTCATGAGGCTGAGCTCACCAGCTGGAAAATCTTCAAGAAACAACTACGCGACATCTTTGGGGACCCATCCAGTTGAAAAATGGCCACACGACAAGAACGCGCCACCCGTTTACAGTCATTAACTAAGTCGTATGTATCATACATACAGGACATGCTCGCGTTGTGCCCGCAAAGTGGACAAGGAAATGAACGAGAACTACAAGGTGGGTCACATACTCAAAGGCATCGCGGACGACACTTTCAACTTGCTCGTGTACAACAACCCGACCATCGATCTTATAATTAAGGAATGCCGCCGCTTCAAAATGAACAAAAACCGCCGAGTCCTGCCTCAATTTTCGGGGCTCCCAAACACGGCTGTCACGTCAACCTGTGCCAATCTCAGTGCCACACCACCCTTGCACGATAATGTTACACGCATCGTTCAGTGCGAGCTTGAGGCCGCCCTTCCAGTGCCGTTTCATCCACTTTGCCGACACCTCTGGCGGTGTCAGTTATTCAGGCAGTCGTGCAGCAAGAAATTGCTTACCTTGGTTTTCCTGTAGCTGCTCCGTCTCCCGACCAGATTAGAGGCCGATGCTAATGAATGCACCATGCCATGACCAATACTTTCTGTCCAGATCCTGCCATCCGACGGAATGGAGAATTGCAGACGACAAGCCAATCTGCTTACGCTGTCACCGAGTTGACCATGTCTCGCGCTACGGCCGCAGCACTTGGACTTCCCCTGTTGGAGCCAATTTTCTTCTTCTCCTTAGCCGTATGCGGACCCCCGTCGGAATTCGCCGAGCCGTGAGTATTCTGCTTCAGATGCACCTAACAGCCACTCTACCGCTCGTTCGCCCTTACCGCAATGCCACCGTTCACAGTCACCCGAACCCCACCGGTATTCATCGCCGAAGATGGATCTTCCCGGATGGAAAACTAGAATATGCAGCTCCTGGAGTTGCTGTAAGTGCATATGGGTGGTCTTTCTTTGACGGCTTTAGTTGACAATGGAGGTCAGATGTCTATAATGAGTACTCGTCTCTGTTGTTGGTTCAAAAAAGTACTCACGCCTGCCGCAACACAAGCCGTTCGTGTCGACGATGGTAGAACTGTAACCATCATTGGAATGTGTACCACTCGCATTAGCCTTACCGGCCGCCATGTTCCTGTTTTATTTACCTTGCTGTTTTTGGGTGCACGTTAAAGAACCCCAGGTGATCGAAATTTCCGGAGCCCTCCACTGCGGCGTCTCTGATAGTTATACGGTGGTTTTCGGACGTTAAACCCCCCATATCAATCAATTATTTACCTTGCTCGACAATTGCTCTTATGACCACAACTTCGCGATGGACTTCTTATCGACGCATTCTAGCCCGATTGACTGTTTCGTCGGCACTCTCTGTTTAGAACTTCCTCCTCTTCTAGATTCTCGCCCCTAGCTGCCGAAAAGCCTCTGTACTACAGACATCGGTCGGATACCACCAAAATTCCTCAAACTCATTGAATCGGCCACTAGTTCACCTATTGTTGACAGTGATTATGTCGTCACGCCTATTCCCGATAATATCCTGGTGCGCGACATCACTGCGCTACATTGAGTCGTAACTATGGCCTTGTAACCGAACATTCCTGCCCATTATCTGTTTCGGCTTCACGCAGCAAGTACTACCACACGGCACTTCAGTCGCCCCGCTTAGACCCTCAATATACGCCCACGTCACCGATTTTGCGGGAAACGCGTGTTACGGTCTTGAATGTCGCCCACAGGATGCCGCATCCCACTATGCGGCCTTGCACCTCATGATCGACCTGAAACTCAAACCTTAGTAATCCGACGCCCTATTCCGTCTTCTGGCTTTCTACCGCGACATATTTGACATCGACGGCAGCCCACTTGGTCAGACGTTTCTCGTTAAGCACCGCAATTATACAGCTGATTCTCCTCCCATGCATCACCAACCATACAGGGTGTCTGCCACAGAGCTTAAGATAATTCAAGAAGAAGTTAACAAGATGCCAGCCAAAAAAATTATTGAACCCTCCTCGAGCCCTTGGGCATCTCCTGTTGTGCTCGTTACAAAGAAAGTTGACACGTGGCGCTTGTGCGTTGATTACCGCCATCTTAATCGAATCACGAAAAAGGACCTTAATTTTTTGCCCCGACTCAATGACGCCCCCGATTGTCTTCACTGCGCGCGATACTACTTTTCAATTGACCTACGTTCTGCCTATTGACAGATTGTGGTGGACGAGAAAGACGAAGAAAAGACTGCGTTTGTAACTTCCGACGGCCTATACCAATTCAATGTGATGCCGTCTGGGCTATGCAACGCCCAAGCCATGGTTGATGGTATGATGGACTCGCTATTACAAGGCTTCAAGTGGTGAACATGCTTGTGCTACCCGGATGAGGTCCTTGTACATTCGCCTATATTTGAGGCACACCTCCAACGTTTGTCAGTGGTTCTCAACATCTTTCGCACTGATGGCCTTCAACTAAACTCGTTGAAATGTTCCTTTGGCCGCCAGCAGATTACTGTGTTGGGCGACCTTCTAGACGCATCAGGTGTGCAGCCTGACCCAAAGGAAATTTGTGCTGTCACAAGCTTTCCTGTATCGCAGTCTGTCAAGGATATCCGGAGCGTTTTGAAACTTTATTTCTATTTTAGAAGGTTCGTGAAAGAATTTGCAACGATCGCTCGATGACTCACCGACCTTCTGAAAGAAGACGTGTCTTTTACGTGGCGTTTCACTCAAGCTGCCGCTTTTTCTCACCTCCTCACGACTCTACCTATACTGGCCCACTTTGACCCGTCTGCTCCGACAGACGTCCAAACTGGTGCGAGTGGCCGCAGGATTGGAGCCGTCCTAGCTCAACGCCAGCGGGGACACGACCAAGGTATCACGTACGCTAGCCACCTTCTCACAGCTGCCGTGCACAACTACTCGATAACAGAGCGCGAATGTCTTTCTCTTTTTGGGGCAGTCACGAAGTTCCGCCCATATTTATATGGCACGAATTTTTCTGTAATAACGGACCACCATGCACGATGTTGGCTTTCGTCACTGAAGGATCGTACTGGCAGGCTTGGGCTCTGCGACTGCAAGAATATACCTATACAGTCACGTACCAGTCGGGATGCCTATATCAGGACGCACACTGCCTCTCCTGCTACCCGATCAATGAATTGAGCACCAGCCCTGAAACCAACACTGATACCTGCGTCTTCTCCGTTTCGCAACTCACCCGCATCGGTGACGAGCAACGCCGTGATGCATCCTTGCGGGCTCTAATCGAACATCTCGAATCGCCATTTTCCGACAGGTGTCATTGATCATTCGTCCTCCATGATGGTGTTTTATTCCGCCAGAACTTCTACTCTGATGGACCAGCCCAGCTGCTCGTCATTCCAAAACACCTCCGCTCGGCAGTTCTCCACGAACTCCATGACCTTCCAGCTGCCGGTCACTTTGGTGTGTCACGCACTTACGACCGTATTTGCCGATGCTTCTTTTGGCCAGGGTTTTCACGCTCAGTTAGAAGATACGTTGTGGCTTGGGCTAAATGTCAGCGCCGCAAAACACTATCGACGCTTCACGCCGGGCACCTTCAACCACTTGAAATTTCGTCAAAACCTTTCTTTCAAGTTGGCTTAGACCTCCTGGGCTATTTTTCCTTGTCTTCTTCTGGCAACAGGTGGATAGCTGTAGGCACATACTACGCCACGCACTACGCCATGTCACGAGCCCTTCCAACTAGCTGCGCCACAGTTGTCGCCGACTTCCTCCTCAAGGACGTGATCTTGCAACATGGAGCTCCATGCCAGCTGCTTACAGACCATGGCCGCACCTCTCTATCAAAGGTCATAGTTGATATCCTTCAGTCATGCAAAACGAGGCACAAGCTTACTACCTCGTACCACCCACACACAAGAAGACTCACGAAGCTACTGAATGGAACACTCAGACATGCTTGCGAAATATGTTTCTTCCAATCACACTGACTGGGACCCTGCTTTGCCCTACTAGACATTTGAATATAATTCTTCTCGTCATGACACTGCCACTTGCTCCCTATTTTTATTGTTGTACGCCCGAGAACCTACATTACCCCTAGATACAGTCATTTCGTCTACCATGACACCGACCAGAGAATATGCCTTTGACGCTATTACTCGGGCTCCCACGCACGCGAAATCGCCCGCACTCGCTTTTTGGCCTCTCAAGACGACCAGCGGCGTTTGCACGATCAACGGCACCACGATGTGCACTTTATACCCGATTTATTGGTGCTACTTTGGTCCTTGACCCGTCAAGTCAGCTTGTCGGAAAAACTTCTTTCCCGCTACACAGGTTCATATCGTGAGGTTACTCCTGTGACATACAAAATTGCCCCTGCTCTTTCATCGCCTTCAAGTGCCCAACACACCACCGATATCGTACATGTGGCGTGCTTGAAGCCTTACCACTCTCCCGCTGTCATTGACATCTAGATGCGCCGAGACGGCGATTCTGCCACCGGAGATTATGCTACATGCTTGTTCACATTTTGTGGGACGAGGCACATGGGTGCCTGACGAAGAGGACAAAGAGTGGGCTCCGCTCGATGTCTGGTGAACCGGTCATGCCACTTCTGTGAGTTTGAAATGTATTTCATCCACAGCCTCGTCGATACGGCGTCCTTTATCTTCCGTAACAATTTTTCTGTTATTTAACCCTTTTCTTGAATCACCAGTTTTCCGGTGTATTGGTTGTCAAATTATAGCTGCATAACGAAGACCAAGAGAATTTCTGCTCGGCAACTTCTCCTTCACATTGGCTTAAGTATTCCTGAGCTTCCATGTTGGTACATTGACTATTTTGATGTCTGTTGCTGCAGCATATCACACGAAATATCTGACTTTTGAGCCACAACTTTACCCACGTCTGTAAGTTTACGCATGTTTGTTTACGCCATGATTTCGACTAGGCTGGAAGGCCGTCTGGTTTGTCTAGACAAGAACTGCCATCAGCAGATATGCCTGCCTGGCTACTCATGTCATACCTAATAATAATAATAATAATAATAATAATAATAATAATAATAATAATAATAATAATAATAATAATAATAATAATAATAATAATAATAATAATAATAATAATAATAATAATAATAATAATAATAATAATAATAATAATAATAATATTAATAATATAATTACTATTATTATTATTATTATTATTATTATTATAATTCGTACTTAGGTTCGTACTTAGGTAGTAGAAAAATTGCATGGCTACTGAGCCCAGAAGACATGAAATTTACGCACAACATGCATTGATATGCGCGTAGCAAAGCTTAGGGAAGCCTTTAGTACATTTCTCATATACCTGCTAAAACAGGATGAACCGACCTCGGAAACAAGTGAAAAAGTATTTCATGAATGAAATTTTCGTAGGTTGACTAGAAGAATTCAGGCATAATATAAGTATTCCCAAGGAAGAGACAGACACGTAGCTCATATATCAAAGCAGCAAAGCTCATACACTACGCAGAAACGGCATCCTTTGAATAGGCAGGTGCTATAAAAAAGCATGTTTTCACATAGAAGAGTGTTTCAAAAAAATAAAAAAAAACAGAATATGCCAACTCAATGAACATCTAATGCCACCAATCGAACAGTAATATTACGGGAGAGAGTAAGCACAGATATACAAGAGCCGAAGATTTCTGGTGACTTCGGCAACTTAAGAAAATTCAATGAAGTAAAATTGATCACAGCCTTCGCCGCCACAAAAAACTCAAGGCAATATTTTGCCAGACAAATGAAAGCTACAGGGCTAATCTGTGAAAACATTCTTTAGTTCATAAGTACTGAATTAGCAGAATTCACTACTCCCTTTCTCTTCACACATAGCACATGAAGTGCAAGTCATGCCTAATGTTATATCATGAGATATTCAGAATGCAGGAATGTATTAGCTTCAGATGAAAGTCTGCAGAACAACCCCAGCCCACAATTGCCTTTTCTAGATCATCACAAAATGCCATGATAAAACAGAGAGGCAAGCAGAGTGCAATTGATTATAGGCAAAAAAACTCTGTGCACGCTTTCCCCTACAGACAACTTTCAAAACAATGCATGCTAAACGAAAGAGCTTAATGAAAGGGGAAGACAAGACGAATGAAATGCTAGTACAAATGATCGAGAGACCTCCCAACAATGCAGAAGGAAGACTCCATTGTAGCACAATTAACCCCATGAAAATGGAAAGAGGGTATAGTCTGTTAGATTTCGACTGTTCAGCCATTTGAATGTTCTGATTTCTAGTGTCTAGGTGTTACACAGTGGCATAGAAACTTGAGCCATTTGCTAAGTAATGATGTCTTGGCCACCATAGTACTTCATAAAAAACAGAATACCATTCGAGAAGAGTGTAAGGCAGGGGGATAGAATCTCCCCAATGCTATCTACCACATGCTTACAGGTGGGTCTCAAAGGATTAGAATGGGAACAGATAGGTATAATAGTTAATCGACAGTACCTGAGTAACCAGCGCTTTGCCGATAACATTGCATTGCTTAGTAACCCAAGGGACGAATTGCAATACATGATTATGGATTCAGACAAGGAGATCAGAAAAATAGGTCTCAAAATTATTCTGTAGAAAACGAAAGTAATCTACAACAACTTCGCAAAAGAGCCGCGCTTCGAGATAGTTAACAGTTTATTCGAAGTTGTCTTAAGTTGGCTATGCCTACTTAAGACAGGTAATAATCACAGAGCCGAATCACGAGGTTGAATTAACTGGAAGAATAGGAATGGGGTGGAGCACATTTGTCGAGCACTGTCAAATCATAACAGGTAGATTGCCACTATCCCTTGTGGGAGTGTTGACACCTTCTGTAAAGCTGTTTGAGCCGCGTGGCGCACATGTCATGCCCACAAGCATCATTTTCGGTTACAACTACCGGGCGGTAGGTGGAGTTGATCACCACTATCCAGAGGTTTGCTTTTGCTATCTATTGCTATCTACCACTATCTATTAGTTTTGCATGTTTTGAGCTTGTCTTTATAATTAATAAGCCAGTAGTTAACATCTTTGTAGCACTTATTACATAGTACGGCTTTTACGGGGGTCAGTCGCCAGGTATTTTTAGTTTGTGTGCGTGTATGTATTTGTTTTTTTTGTTGTTTTTTTATCTTGTCACCCTATGGGGGAGGTGCACGAACATTAAACACGTAAATTTTTGCAGTAAAACTTAGACTTTCTCTTTTTCGTTGGGCAGAGCTCGAGTTTTGTAATTATCGAGTGAGACAAGTCATAGGGACAATTGGTTGTCAGAAAGACATAGTTAAAAAGACTGTTAAAAAGATCATTTCGTCTGGCAGCGGGGGCAGCGGAGTGCTCGGAAGAGCAGAATCTGAACAGCTTGTATATGCAGGGCGTGCTGTCAAGATTTCACTGCAGATGACAAAATTGATCCTATTAGGCCGCCTGCTAAACAAGGAAGCCTACCGACAAGGAGCGCCTACCGACACGTGCAAAACGGCTACCATCAGCACGCCGCGCCCCCCCCCAGAGAGTACTTAAATGGACCAGGAATCACGGCAACTGCATCATTTCGTCTGGCAGCGGGGGCAGCAGAGTGTTCGGAAGAGCGGAATATGAACAGCTTGTATATGCAAGGCGCGCTGTCAAGATTTAACTGCAGACGACGGAATTGATCCTATTAGGCCGCTTGCTGATCAGGGAAGCCTACCGACAAGAAGCGCCTACCGACACGTGCAAAACGGCTAAATGCCCCGCCCTCCACCACAGAGTACTTAAAAGGACCAGGAATCACGGCGACTGCATCATTTCTTCTGGCAGCGGGGGCAGCAAAGTGCTGGGAAGAGCAGAATTTGAACAGCTTGTATAAGCAGATCGGTTATAACCTCCTATTTTTTCTAACTTAGCTGTTCTTTAGTGCTGCCTCTGCTGCCCCGACTGCTACTGCCGTTATTGTTGTTCCTGCTTGTTACGCTGGGTGTAGTAGCGATCGCTGCTGGGGAAGGAGATACTTGCTTATCATGTTATCAAGATTTTCACGACAATGAATCAGTGATGAAGTGTGCTGACAGCCTTCAAAACTACCATATTGGGAAATGTGCCGGGATAACTGAACGCGTGTACAAGGGTAAAAATGAAGATGTGAAGAGGGAACTGAATTGTCCCGCATGTCGTATACCTGCGTCTCGCGGCTATTCTAGCACCGATAAACAGTTTGCTGCGCAGCTGACAGTTCTCATCAAGCAACTGAATGAAATAACTAAGAACCTGGCCATACTTGCAACAAACGTTGATGATATATGGTGTTTTTTGGCGCAAGGGCCATTTGATGGCCAAAGAGGGCCAGTTCATAGGACAAGGAATGTGGATAATGATTGTGATTAGCGGCTGTATAAGGGCCATAAAATTCCTCGCAGTAAGGCGGGTAAAAACATACAGGTAATAAAATAATGACCATGCTGTGAAAGGTGTGTATAGTGTGAATAGGTGACAAAAGTTGGTGATAATGTAAAACGATGGTGGACATGTATGGCATTAGCACAAGTACCTCACTCGTTCATACCCTTGCGTCCAAGGGCCGTGAGGCAAGTGCTTTCCTGTGTAGCCACCGCAGCAAAAACCTCCCTGGAGAGGTCGTGCTACGGGATGCCCGGGTATATGATATGAAAATTATTAATATCTTTTAAAAACGCTAACGATGATTTATGGCTAAAAAGTGGTTCCCTACCGACAAACATTGCGGGGTGTAATGGTATATGTTGTCGGTAGGGTAATGGAAAGTGTTGTCTTCTTAGAGTGTTTAATTGTTTACATTGGATTAAAACGTGAAGAACTGTTAATGCCTCACCACATTTTTCACACATTGGGGGATCGCCACCGGACAAAAGATGTGTGTGTGTCGTGTATGTGTGTCCTATCCTGAGTCTTGTTAGTGTTACCTCTGTTAGACGTGATTTTGACACTGTTAGCCAATGGCAAGGTGTGGCTTGATAACGTGTAGCTTGTTTTGTGTGTGTCTGTCCCACTTGCTCTGCCAGTAGTCCCTGAGCTTTCGTTTGAGGGACGGCTTAAGATCAAGAGGCGAGATCGATATGGGTGTGGTGGAACTGATTTCGTGGACGGATGCAGCAAGCTGATTCGCCATCACGTTGCCTTGGATCTCACGGTGCCCTGGCGCCCAGCACACTACAACATGTTATTCGAGTGTGTAGAGTGTGCATAATATAGAGTAGAGTGAGATGAGGACTGGGTTTTTTTGTTTTTTAAGATTGTGCAGAGCCGTAACCACACTGAGGGAGTCGGTATAAATTACTGCTTTTTGTATTTGTGATTGCTTGATGGGTTTAGCCGCCAAAAGTATCGCGTAAGCTTCCGCTGTGAAGATACTTGTGCCTGTATGTAGAGGGCCTGCATCCGAAAGGATGGGCCGACAGCAGCGTAGGACACAGAGGAGTTAGACTTGGAGGCATCTGTAAAAAACTCAGGACGTGTGTATTTGTGTTGAAGTTCCAGGAAGTAGTTTCGGATATGGGCAATAGGTGCATGTTTTGTAACTTATAGAAAAGACACATCGCAGTCTATAGTCTGCCATTGCCACGGTGGCGGGTATGCTACAGGAGCCATTAAACTGTGTTCAAGTGAGACTCCAGTTTCCTCAGCTAGACTCTTCAGGCGAACTGAGAAGGGCTGCCTCATCGAAGGCCTGTTTTGAAACAGAAATGAGCTCGACAAATCATTATTTTTAGAGTATGAGGGGTGCTTCTTGTCTGCTTTCACCTTAACGAAATAAACAAAGGACGTGTAAGTTTTCTGCAGATGAAGTGACCACTCATTTTACTCAACATAAAGGCTTTCTACGGGGCTGGTGCGAAAAGCACCCGTAGAAAGGCGGATGCCCAAATGGTGCACGGGGTCCAGCATCTTCAAAGCACTTTGAATCGCAGACTGATAGACCACGGTCCCATAATCTAAGCGGGTGCGAATGAGGCTTCTATACAAATTCATGAGGCTTGCCTGTCACTACCCCAAGTAGTACTTGACAACACTTTTAAAACATTCATGGCTTTTAAACATTTTGTTTTTAAATACTTGATGTGCGGTACGAAGGTCAACTTGTTGTCCAAGATTAGGCCTAAGAATTTATGCTCCGCATTTACAGACAGACGTTGACCGTTCAGTTCAATGTCGGGTTTAGAGTGCATGCCTCTCTTTCGGGAGAACAAGACACACGTGCTTTTTTGTGGGTTCAGTCGGAATCCGTTTTCCTCTGCCCATTTGGAGACCTTGTTTAAACCTAACTGAACCTGCCGCTCACACATTGCCAAGTTGCATGACTTGAAGCCAAGCTGAACGTCGTCGACATATGTACAATAGAACATATTGCGGGAGATGGACAGGTGCAAGGAATTCATTTTGATAATAAAAAGTGTACAACAAAATACACCACCTTGCGGCACGCCTGTTTCCTGGACAAATGTTTGGGAGAGAACACTGCCCACACGGACACGGAATGTCCGATTGGACAAGTAACTCTCGATTATGGAAAACATTCTACCGTGGACGCAAAGGTAGGACAGGTCTCTTAGAATTCCAAAGCGCCATGTTGTATCATAAGCCTTTTCGATATCGAGAAACACAGAGAGAAAATATTGTTTATGGACAAAAGCGTCTCTGATCTGTGTCTCGATACGAACAAGGTGGTCTGTGATGGATCTACTCTTTCAAAACCCGCACTGAAATGGGTCTAGCAAATTGTTTGTTTCAAGGAAATGTACAAGCCGGCAGTTTATCATTTTTTCGAAGACTTTGCAGAAGCAGCTTGTAAGTGCAATAGGCCTATAACTCGAAGCTAAAGAAGGGTCCTTGCCCTCTTTCAAAATTGGAATAATAATCGCCTCTTTGCAGGAGGTAGGGATAGTGCCAAAAAACCAGATAGCATTGTACAAACAAAGTAAGGTTTTTCGTGTTTCGGCTGGTAGGTTTTTTAACATTTCATACACCACACGGTCACAACCTGGGGCAGAAGTACTACAGAAGTTTAGAGATGTTCGAAGCTCAGCTAGACCGAAAGCTTGGTTATATGCCTCGTTTCTAGTGCACTTGTGTTCGAGTTTCTGCTTCTCTATTCTTGTTCTGTATTTTTGGAAAGTGTCAGTATAGTGGGACGGGCTGGACACCCGTTCGAATCGTGCACCGAGGAAGTTTGCCTGATCTTCCAAGGTATCACCCTGAGTGTTTACGAGTGGAAGTGTGTGTACTTGTTTTCCTGCTATCCTACCAACCACGTTCCAGGCTTTAGCCTCCTTTGTGTGTGAATTGATCCCTGACAAAAACTTTTGCCAGCTTTCTCTTCTGGCCTGCCGATGCGTTATCCTGCCTTGAGACTTTATTTTCTTGAGTACTAAAGATTTTCGGCTGTCAGTGAGTTCCGAAGCAACCTCCATGCCTTATTCTGCTCTTTTCGCGCATTACGACACTCAGTGTTCCACCATGGGACGTGTCGCTTGCCGGGCTGTCCAGATGTTTGTAGGATGCATTTGGCTGCTGCGTTGATAAGGAGAGCTGTGAAGTACTGCACAGCTTCATCTATGCTTAGCCCACTTATGTCAGTCCAAGATAACTGAGCTTTGTTATGAAACTGTTCCCAGTCGGCTTTGTGTATAAGCCATTTGGGAACTGGTTGAGGACACTCGTATGATGTTTGTGTACTCAAAACGACAGGAAAATGGTCACTTTTGTAGGGATTATTTAGAACTTTCTATTGGAGTAAAGGTACAAGTTAAGGAGATGCGATGCTGAGATCTATGGAAGAGTAGGTTTGGTTGGCAAGGTTATAATATGTTGCCTCTTTCCTATTCAACAGACAGGCACCGGAGGAAAAAAGAAACTGTTCAATGAGACGACCTCGTGCGTCGCAGCGAGAATCACCCCATAGACTGCTATGAGCATTCAGGTCACCAAGGACCAGATAAGGTTCGGGTAGTTGATCTATTAAGGACTCGAATTCTTGTTTTCCAAGACAGTGGTGTGGGGGTATGTACAGAGAGCAGATGGTGACGAGCTTGTTGAAAAGAACTGCTCAAACAGCCACTGCCTCTAGTGTTGTTTGAAGTGGTAAATATGTGCATGCTACTTTTTGATTAACAATAATGGCTAATCCGCCGGATGATGCCGCAGCATCATCCCTGTCCTTTCGGAAGAGAACATACCGACGCAAAAAATTCATGTTTTTAGATTTTAAGTGAGTTTCCTGTACACACAGCACTTTCGGCGAATGTTTGCAAAAGAGCTCTGGAACATCATCGAGGTTTCTAAGCAGTTCTCTGATGTTCCAATGTATTATCTGTGTTGCCATATTGGAGGTAACGAGTGCTGTGTGTAAGAAAAAATGGGTGGGTCTGCTTCTTAAGCTAATTGTTAAGACTCAAAAAACAGGGCCGTCGCCGGGCCCCGTTATTGGCTTTTTATTTCTTTTGGCGCGCTCCAGAGAGCTATGCCGATGTTTTGGCACCAGGGGTACCATGGTGTCCATTGTCTCCTCGGAGGCACTGCGTGCCCGCCTTTGCGAGCTTAAGTTTTGGGCTTGGGGCTTCGCCTGGGGAGACGAGGCCTTCAGATCGGCCGACCCTGGGGTCTCCTTCACCTCGGGGGGCGAAACCTTCGGTCCTCTTGGGCTAGAGGTCGAAGGGGCCTCCTTTGCTGCTGGGATACCTTGGCTGCTGCAAGAGCTTGCAGCGGCCGTGGGTGTCGCCGTGTTGACGAGTGGCAGGGCAGCCTTGGCTGTTCCCACCGTCAACCGCCTGGGCACACTGTGCCTGGCATGGGCAGTTGCCGCAGGCCGTTGTAGTGCTGCCCCCTGTTGCACTACATCGGCGAACGATGGTTTGTTTGTGGAAAGATCAGATACTTGTTGACGGGCTTTTCGGAAAGTAATGTTTTGATGTTTTGTGTGATTTTGATTGTAACAATTTCTTTTTCCTTTTTTCCATGTTGGACAGGTTCGGGAGTACGCGTGATGGGCACCATCGCAGTTTGCGCAGTGGGCCCCATCCTCCACCTTACACTCGTCTGTGGCGTGTCCTATGGTGGCACACTTTCCGCAGGCGAGTTGGCCGCGGGAACTCTGAGAGCCGTGACTAAAACGCTGGCATTGTAAACAACGTCGTGGGTTGGGGATGTAGGGTCTCACATTCAACTTCAAGTATCCTGTTTCGAGATGTTCAGGCAGGGTACTGGTGCAAAATGTCACAATTATGTGTTTTGTTGGGATTTCCTTCTTATCACGCCTAATTTTGATTCTTTGTACTTTTGTCACCTGCTGGTCCTTCCAGTCCTCGAGGAGCTCACCTTCAGTCAGGCCAAGCAAGTCTTGATCAGATACAACGCCTCGTGAAATGTTGAGTGAGCGGTGTGGTGTAATTGAGATAGAAATGTTTCCAAACGATTCTAGTTTTGAGAGATTTTCATACTGGCTCTGATTTTTTACCTCGAGGAGGAGATCCCCACTGGCCATTCTTGTAGCCTGGTAACCTGGTTCGAGTGTAGTGGTGAGGCATTTGGAAACAACGAAAGGCGAAATAGTTCTGGCGTTCTTTTCAGCAGTTTCACAGTGGATTACATGGTAGCGGGGAAAGGTTTCTTTCGGTTCACTGAAATAATTGCAAAAGTCTTCGGTGCGCCCTCTCTTCAAGAGAGGACGATCGTGCAATGAAGGGAGAGAAGAAAAAGCCATAAACAAAATATGAGTTCGGCAGCCATGCCAGCCGCAACCATGGAGCCCAACACGGGGACGTGACAAGTACGAAATTTATATAAGGCATGTTGACGTCAGCTGTACACAGCCGCTATAACCAACTATATTGTGCCCAAGACAGAGCACATACACAAGGTTAACCCTTGCCGCCAGGAAAAATTGGTAGTAAATGGAAGAGAGAAGAAGACAGGATAGATTTAAAGACGGGAAAAGACTACGATGTAGGAAGAGATAGATAGGAAAAGGCGACTACCGATTTCCTCTGGACGGGTCAGCCCAGGGGTGCCGTCTACGTGAAGCTGGGGCCAAAGGGGTGTGTTGCCTCTGTCGGGAGGCCTTAAAGGTCCAATCACCCAGCGTCAGCTCAACCCCCAGGATCCCCTTTCCCCCGGGCACGGCAAAGCCACGCACGACTAGACGTGGGAGGGAGTAGAAACTCCCCCGTTAGCTCGGGTTCGTGGTGTCGCTACACACCAAACGCCTACTTGCGCAGGCGCCCCTGCGGGGGGCAACAAAAGTAGACGACCTGTCCGTTCTAAAACAAACAATAGGAAACATTAAAAAATCAGCACAATACACTTCAGAAAAGCATGATAAGTTGCTTGAAGTATCTACAAGACAAGAGAAGGACATTCAGAGCCTTCGAAAAAGAATCGATGCTGTCGAAAAGAGCCAACAAAAACAAGAAATAACCAAACTGAAGCAAGAATTGAACACTTTGCAGCAGTATAGCCGACGCCACAACTTGGAGGTCCATGGCTTGCCCTACAGCGAAAACGAGAACCTTCGTGAAAAACTGGACAACCTTGCTTGAAGGCTTGGATTACCACCCTTAAGCGACAATAACTCAGAAACATTCAATCGTCCTCCGCTCGGCAAAAACAAAGTGCCAGTTACACTAATACGCTTTCATGCGTTGGCTACCAAAGATGCCTGGCTTGCAAAGCATGGTAGTCTGAAAGACATTAGAGATAATGTTCAGTTTTTTCCCAATCTGACGGCCATGAACAGAAAGTTGCTGTGGCTTGCTAAATAAAAAGCTAGGAAAGCAAACTATCACTTCGTGTGGTCTTCCACGGGCAGGATATTTGCAAGAAAAGAACCTAACGCCCGTGCGATAAGGATCGCCTCAGAAGACGATGTAGCTAAGATCTCGTGAACTGCTGCCAAGAGCAGCAAGAAGTGACTGTAATCTTCAGTAGCCAAGACGTCGTACTTTTATGCAGACCTCTTTAATAATTTATAAGCAACTATAGTCACCCTCAAATTTGAACCCTTTCCCTACACCATTTAAACGGGAAAAGCATTAAAACCAAAGCAGAAGAATGTGAGGCGAATTCGCAAATATTAAAATACTGCTTTGACATCATTGGCTTCTCAGAGACGTGGTTTAGATCCAATATGGATATCAGGCATTTTACTGGCTACAACAACATTTCTATGTTCCGTTACAATAAACGGGGAGGTAGTATGGCCCGGTATGTAAAAGCAAACATGCTTTATGACATTGTTCATGAGTTTACTGTTATCAATAATGCCCGTGAAGCAACTTGTATTGTTACTAACAAGGTCGCTGTTCTTTTATTATATCGTCCTCCTCATAGTAAAGTAGAAACAATTTTAGAATTTGTTGAGTGTTTTTTGGAATTTGCTGCTCTCACCAAATGCATTCTGATAATACTTGGTGATCTAAATATAAATTTACTTGCAAACACCAATGGTAAAACAAATCTGATTGAGCTAGTGTTGTCTTATGGGTGTGAAAATGTCGTTAATCAACCCAAAAGGGTCACTAAACAAACTGCCACATTGCTTGATGTCTGCTTTACAAGTTTTCATCCGGAAAACATAGTGTCTGGTGTGTTTTCGTCGGGAGTGAGTGACCACTTGCCATTTTTGCTCTGTTCGCCTGAAAAAAAAAACAAGTATCGAAATCTGATTACACGCGTATGATAATAAACCCTACTAGCATTACTAACTTCTGTTCTTTAATACGTGAAACTAGCTGGGATGAATTGTACCGCTATTCTTATACATCAAAAGCCTATGATATCTATTTTTAAAAAGTCTGTGAGATTTATAATTACGCTTTTCTACGTGTTATGGATAAGAAGCAAAGAAAAGCTAGAAAAGAGTGGATCACACCGTCATTATCTAAACGCAATAAAAAAAAGACTTCATGTTTGCTCGTTTTCTGAAAACAAAGCATCAGACAGATTTAGTCGCGTTTAAAAAGTATAGAAATAAATTAAGTTCGGACCTAAAGAAGGCAAAAACTGCGTATTATCAAAATAAGATTTCGCCGCTAATTAATAAGCCTAAACGGCTTTGGGGTGCTGTTAACAAAGATAAAGGAATCGAACAACCCCGTATACCTACTGAACTACACATAAATGGAACAGCCATCCATCTCTGGCACGACGCTTGCAAATCAGTTTAGTATGCATTTTTTGACATCAGGTGCTTTTCTTGGCCCCAAGGTAGCATCATCTTTAAAATCTGCTATTTCCTACATTCCTACAGCGTACAAGCAATCTATGTTTTTAACATGTACCTGAGATGTAGAGATAGCATCTGCGGTGTTCGCACTGTAAGACACGTGCTCGCCCGGTTACGATGAAATCAGCGTTTCGCCGATTAAAGCTGCTATCTGTGACATTTCTGCCCCACTAACTTATATCTGCAACAAAATGTTGGAGACTGGCATTTTCCCTGAGAAAATGAAGGTTGGGCGTGTTGCTGTCATTCATCAATGTGGCAGTAAAAATCACCTGAATAATTATCGACCAATATCAGTACTGCCTCTTTTTTCAAAAATCGCATAGCGTATTATTTGAAAACGATTGTATGATTTTATTCAAGTTGAAAATATTGTCTCATAATACCAGTACGGCTTTCAATGTGGGAAATCAGTGGAATCTGCTCTACTGCAGGTAAAAGAAAAGATGCTTAGTAATTTCAAACAGTGATATTTTACAGTTGGAATTTTTTTGACCATCGAAAAAAGTTTGATTCGATCAAACACTAAATCTTGTTTCATAAGCTAATGACATATGGTATCCATGGACTGGCCCTTACATTAATAAAGAGTTACTTCGAAGGCAGAATGCAATATACACAGCTTCAGGAAATAAAGTCAGACTTAGGTAGGATAAACTTTAGGGTCCCACAGGGATCTATTTTGCGTTTTTTGCTCTTTCTTTAGTATATTATTGATATTGCTAATATTTCTTTTACTCCCGCCATTAGTACGCCGATGTTACTAACGTTTTCTCTTCTGGTCCACATCTAAATTTATTAGAGCACCGTGCTAATATCTGGCTAAACGAAATTCATACCTCGCTTAATGTGAACGAAATAAACTTAAACGTAAAGAAAACACAGTACGTAATAATTCGTCCAAAAAAATAAACCACATCATTACGTAGAATGGAGTATAAATAACAATATAATAACGCCCGTCAACTCTTGCGGCTTCTTGGGAGTCATTTTTAGGTTTGACTTCAGCTGGTCTGAGGACATAATTTATGTTCGTACTAAGCTATCTAAATCTCCTGCTATGTTATACAGGCTAAAATATTTATTGCCGTTGCGTGTTAGAGAACAATTGTACATCGCTTTTATTCATTTCCACTTAACATATTGTCACCTAGTCTGGGGTACGTGCAAAAAGACAGATGCTGAACGTGTTTGCTCTGTACAAAAAAGGAGCCTAAAAATGATTTCTTCCCATCCTTCCCCATCAACTGACTCTCTGTATAAAAGTCTGAACGTACCACTATTCTCAGAGTTATATCAGCTTTCTTTGGCAGCAATGATTTTCCACGAATTCAAACGTGATTGCACCACGTTCTCAAGCAAATATCTAAGCAGACAAGTGGAATACGACTTTCGCACTCCTTCAATGACGGAATCAAGACAAAGAACTAATTACGGTACTAAAACTATCGACTATAAGATTATTTCATTGCTGAATGCATACCCATCCCTAATCGAATTCGCTAATCAGAACTCAAGTATGTCTCGTTTTAAAAAACAAGTAAAGCTACTTTTTTTCTGCCGCCTTGAAATACATATATGTTGTTTTGAACACGAAAACATGTAATTTTGTATATTTATGTAACATTATAAAACTGTTAAACCTGAACATTGTAAACTTTGTATAATTTTTGTCCTAATGTGTTTTTACTGTTCGTTTTCTGTTTATAGAAGTTGTGCTATGAGCATTGTACTTATTTTCTTTGATTTTGCTCCTGGCTGTCCGACGTGTAACTCCGGGGTGAAGGCCCCGGCAGGAGACATGCGAGTCTCCTTTTGCCTTGCCTCGTGGACATATTTTATGTCATGTAACTATGTCTGAAATAAACTGAAACTGATACTAAAGTGATACTAAAGGATGCGGGGTGGGTTTGAAAATGAACCGAAGTGTTGAAGCGGATGAAGAAGAGGCTGACGCGAAATGTAGGTAATGTGAGGTCGAGGAAAAAATTGAGGAAACTATGGTTGCCAAGAGTGAACTGCTGATGAGAATCACCGAGCTGGAGACTGCGTTGGCGACAGAGCAAGAGCAAACAAGGGCAATGGGAGAAGGGCTCAAGTCCGCCGAGGAAGCACTAGCGGAGCTGCACAAAGGAGCGGCCTACGGAGAGAACAGTAGAGAACCGGCAACCAGAACAGAAAGTAAGAAAGCAAGTTTGGATGGAAAAAAAGAGGTACAGACAGTTCAATCGTAGCAAGGCCCAGCTTCAGCAAAGTAGTAGTGGGGCTGGGATGGGACAAAGCAGCCGGCGTCACAGGTGCAAGTAACCCCCCGGCGCAGGACGCTCCAGCTGAAAAATCACAGCATGTGATAATCGCTGGGCACTCGAATTTAAATTGATGCACTGAAGCAATCAAAGAGACGGTAAGAGGTGACAAGGGGGTTGTAGTGGGGGCGTTCCCAGGACGCAAGCTGGATGCAGTCATGAGGCAAGTGAGCGCAAAACTCAAAACTGCAGCTGATAGACGAAACCTCGAGATAATTTCAGGTGGTTCAAACGATGTCTTGAATGGAGATACAGCAGGACTAGCAACCATGCTGGTGAAAGGGGTCGATAACATGCGCGCCACTTCTCCTCAGGTACAGGTAGGGATATGCACGATACCGGAGGTACCGGTGCGTGACAGCAACCTGCAAAGAGCGTTTCTAAACGCAAACCAAGAAATATGGCGGATGAGTCGAGAGAAAGGCTTTGAGGTGCTGGAAATATACAGAGAGGTGCATAGGTGGGGTAGTTTTTAATGAGACAAAATTGACTTCGATGGGCGACTAGGTCACGAGGTGGGTTGGCAACTTGCAAAACACGCAGTAGCTTTTTTGGGGGGTATGCAGGCCCTTCGGGGTGCATGGTAGCTAGTAACAAGGAAAACAACCAAGGAGACTCTTTGACAGGTGGCATAGACAGATTCAATTCCAAAGTGGCACCTGTATCTAAGATAGATAGAGTCCGGGGCAGAAAAAGCACCGCGCAAATTCAGACATAGGGTATATTAGCATGCAGGGTGGCAGGATTAGGCTGAAGTGGGAAGAGATAGAAGAACAGCTAAGAGAAGAGAGCTCGGTGGTATACGGTTTTGTAGAAACATATCTTAGAGACATGGAACAACCTACTAACAATCCGGACTTTGAGTGGGCATTTTGTAATAGAACAGAAGGCTTCAGAAAGGGGGGTGGCAATGGGGCATTCATTCATAAAAGTACAGACTGGCAAAGAGTCGACCAGAAGTGCAAGAAACATTTATGGCTAAAAGGGAAAGTAGGAGGGCAAACGACACTTCTTGGCTTTGTGTACTTGTGGACGGGAGCAAAGGCCAGAGAGGAAAACCAGACAATGATAAAGTGGAGATTGAGGAGTTAGGAGAAGAGTTAGAGATGAATATACTAGAAGATATGAATGCGAACGTAGAAGATATTGACGGGTATACCGACCCGACAGGCAAAATGATCATGGATATGTGTGAAAGGCATAATCTCATCATTTGCAACAGTACCGAGAAGTGTGAAGGGCAAATAACGTGGGAGGTAGGAAGGCTGCAGTCGACGAGAGATTACGCACTGATGCCACATAGGATGCATGATAAGCTCAAGGGAATGCACATAGATGAAGGTGGCTCCAGAAGTCTGGGTATCACAAAGGTATCACAAACGTATCAAGCTAAGTTTCGGAAGAGCAGTAAAAGTGGGAAGGAGACAAGGTGAGCAATTACAGGAAAATTTTTATTCAGAAAGGCAAATAGAAATAGCTACTAAACAAATTGAGCAAGTAATCACTGAGGATAATAAAACAGCGTGGACGTACACAAATCTCATCAGACACTTTGAGCTATAGCTTGATAAGGCACGTGACAAGTCACCCCGGGAAAGAAGACACAAACCCAAAAGTTGGTGGTATGGGGAAGTTTAGAGAGCCATACCAAAACGTCAGGAAGCCTCTAGGGAACACAGCCTTGCTAAGCGGTGGGGTGAACGACAGATTACGTTAAAAGAAAATGGAAAATCTTTCTAAGCTGTAGAAGGGTTGCATCCCTTCTGATCAATGAAAAAACTAAAAGAAAGGGAGCTCAGGGGCTGGCATAAGTACATAAAAAGATAGAAAGGCAACTGCGAAATTTTGGATCCATCGAAACTCTCTAAGAAATGAGACGAGCCTAGAGCAGAAGTTTATAACTACAGCTCAAGGTACTAGGCTAGAAGGGGAAGAAGCTCATTGAATATATACGAACAAGGGCGACAGAAAAATTTCAACAAAGAAGTTCGTTAAGCACCGCAATAGAACAGGTTGAATAAGGTGGCGCAATGGCTCCATTTTCACAACGAGAGTGGGAAAACGCTGAGAACAGGGTTCCTAGTAGTACATTCACAGACCCAGATGACATTCCAATTATGCTGATAAAGACATTAAGTCCCAAGTCCAAGAAGGCTTTGAGAGAGGCAGTGAGCAAAATAATAATCGCTGGTGAAGCCCCAATGGTTGGAAACGTAGTATGATGAGCATGATCTATAGAGGAAAGGGGGACAAAGCTGATATAAACAGCTACCGTCTTATAGCCGTGACATCAGTGGTCTACAGGCTGGCGATGCAGATTATAAAGGAAAGAGTGCAGGCATAGATAGAGAATGAGGGGGTGCTTGGGAAGCTGCCGAATGGGTTTCGGAAACACAAGAGGTTGGAAGACAATCTGTTCTCACTGACGCAGTACATCAAAATAGCAGAAAAGGAACACAGGCTCCTGTGGCTAGCATTTTTTGATATCAAGGGAGCGTACGATAGCGTGGTTCAAGAGGAATTATGGGGAATACTCGACACACTAGGCGTGAAGAAGGAGTCACTAATATTTTAAAGGATATCTATAAAGGTAACAAGGAAGTTATAAAACGGGAAATACAGGTATTAAAGCCTGCAGAGGTAAAACGGGGGCTTAGGCAGGGGTATCCTATGTCAACCTTGTTATTCAAGATGTACCTACAAGAATTATAGGCAAATTAGAGGGAAATAAACTGGGTTTCAATCTCTCTTTCGTCAAACAAGTAAAACTCGGTGAACAGGCACTACCGACGTTGATGTACGCAGATGATATAGTGCTAATGGCCAACAACAAGGAATATTTACAGAGATTGATGGACATCTGCAGTAATGAGGGAGATAGGTTAGATTTCAGATTCAGTAAGGAAAAATCAGCAGTCATGATTTTTATTGAGAATGAAGGCAGCGAACTTAGAATACAGGCGGTCGCGCTAGAGATAACAGATAAATACAAATATATGGGCGTATGGATAAGCAATGGGGCCGACCATCTAAGGGAACACAAAATATACGTGACGACTAAAGGTAACGGGAATGCAGTGGTGATGAAAAACAGGGCACTGTGGAATTACAATAGATATGACGTTGTGAGAAGAATAAGGAAAGGGGTCATGGTTTCTGGTCTGACGTTCGACAATGCGGTCTTGTGCATGGGATCAGAAGTTCAAGCAAGATTTAAAATTAAGCGACGTGGAATAGGGACGCTTGCCTTAGGAGCTCACGGGAATACACCAAATCAGGGACTACATGGTGATATGGGATGGACATCATTTGAGGGCAGGGAAGCTCGCAGTAAGAAAAAATTTGTGAAGCGATTGAGAGAAATGGGGGAGGAGCGTCAGGCTGGGAAGGTATTCAGCTACTTGTACATGAAGAATGTCGATACAAAATGGAGTAAGCGGACCAGAAAATTGACTGGTAAATACTTAGAAAACAGCAGAAGGCCAAACCAAAAAGAAATATTGGTTAAGAAGAAGGTGAAGGAAGCTGAAACTGATATGTGGAGAATTGGCATGAATAAGTAGTCCGCACTAGAGATCTATCAAACTTTTAAGCAGGAAATCACCAAGGAAAGGATCTATGATGATACTCGGGGTAGTTTTCTACTGTTTGAGGCCAGGACAGGACTATTGCAAACCAAGACCTATCGGGCCAAATACGAAGGGGTAGACACGGTATGCAGAGCGTGTGGAGAGGAAGAGGAAGGGGCCGAACACTTGATAATGTTCTGTAGAGGGCTTCATCCTAAAGTTCAGAATCATAACGCAGTTTTTCAAAGCAATGGGGTTTAGGGACAGGCAGGGCAAAATAGACTTTAAGCGGGTAGAATTAACTAGAAGGAGGCTATCTGATCGGGGGCTAAAGTCAAGGCAGGAGTAAACATTAAATCCTTCACTGCAAAGTATGAATCCTCAACCTCACTAGTCAAAAGAAAAAAAAATAAATTTAGTTTTTGGTTCATTTAGTATTACAGCTTGATGGCGCTAGCCACCACCCCATCTAAGGGGTAAAGTCATATCCATCCATCCATCCATCCATCCATCCATCCATCCATCCATCCATCCATCCATCCATCCATCCATCCATCCATCCATCCATCCATCCATCCATCCATCCATCCATCCATCCATCCATCAATCATGACGATATAGCACTGGTGGCGACAGGCCTTGGTGGCGGCGCGCAAGAAATAGGCAGCTCTCTTCTGCGCGTGGCGGTTGCCGTGAACGGTTGTCTTTAGCTTGGGTCCCCGGTGGTGGCACCGCGAGTTGCGCGTCCGGGGCCCTCATGGTAAGTCAAGCGTTGGCTATGCCGCCTTGGGTGTGTTATTGTGTTTGTCAAGTTTTGGAGTGTATGGTAATAATGTGTGAATATGTCCTTAGCGTGGTAATTACAATTTATGTTATAATACATAGGCGGACGATATTGTCGGTCTAAATTAGGTCAATAAATGTGTGTGCAACGTTTGGTTTGTTCCAACCGTGTCTACTGCATCCTTTCACTCCAAGAGCATGACGTTGGCACTCGCCACCTCGAGACCCAACATGGGCTGTCCAGCGTGGATCTCTTAGGGCATCGGGCGACAGTTTTCGCAGTTCGGTACAGGCTTTTGTTAGAGCCGGGGTAGAGAAGGCCTAGGGGGACTTTTTTGATAGCGTCGGTGGTGTGCTTTGTTGAGAGCGAGGAGATCGGTTGCTGAGACGTGTTTGAACTTGTGGGTACTCGTGTTTTTGTTTTCTGCTCGCAAGTTTTTTTTTTTAAATGCGAAGCATTTCTTGCTGAACTTCGGCGACTTTAAGCGAATCTATCTCTTTATATATCTGTCTAGCCGCTTACGACAGTTCGCTCTTCTGGCCGTTTGGGTCATGGTATCATTACCAAACTTGGTATGACATAACATCACTGTATGACAAAAATTGGGGTCATAACATAAAAATCATGACATGTATGTCATGAATGTCAAGATTTAAATTTCATAATCTTGCTGCTCTTGCAGTGGTTTCATTCACATGACATGTTGCGAAACTGGCATAGTGCGACATGACTGCATGGTGAACACAAGTGACAGATCCTAACATGAAAATCATGATATGCCTGTCATGTAACAACAAGACTACATGCCACACATATGTTCTCGCTGCTATTTGGTAACCTTTGCATATACCAAATTTGATAATGCGGAACGTGAATGGATGACGAAGGTATGTGACTCGTGCAAACTTGATAATCATTAGATACGTGTCATGTAACAACATGACTACATGCCACACTCATGAGGCACTCGCAGCCGTTTCGCTAGCTTCACATGTACCAAATTCGGTAATATGTGAGGCGAATAGACGACATAGGTAAATGACACATCCAAACATGATAATCATGACATGCGTGCCATGTAACAACATGACTGCATACCACACTGATAATGCGCTCGTGGCCGTTTCACTAGCTTTACGTACACATGCCAAAATTAGTATTGCGTGACGCCAGTGAATGATGAAGGTATGCGACTGGTGCAAATAAGGTATTCACGAGATGCGTATCATGCGAGAACATGATTACATGCCACAGTAAAGGCGCTAATACATTTCGACGTGAGTAGGTGCATGTGCTCACCGACGTTTATTTCGTCGCCTCACGACGGCGATGCTACGCCAGGCACCAGTCCTGCCATATACTTGCTGGCGCGCGCCGCGCTGCGTTGCTTTGGCGCATGCGCGTTTCAGCGCATCCAGCGTCCCTCCGTCTCGAAATGAGGAGATCGCAGTGTTGTGTGGGTAACGCATCGGCGCGAAATGCAGCATGTCGCATTTCGCGCCGGTTGCCGTCGGGCCGCGCCGACGGACGCTGGTCGCTCCTGGCGTCAGACTATATATATATAGACTGCTCACGTTTTGCTAGCGCAGCGTCGCTGTGCACCGCGTGCGCGCGCGTCTACTCTACATTGGAGTATAGTGGTCCCTTAATGATGCGCTCTCGGCCGTTTTGCTAGCTCCACATATACCTAATTGGCTGTTACGTGACTTCAATGGATGACGAAATATATGACTGGTGCAAACATGATAATCCTGACAAGCGTTTAACGTAAGAACATGACAACATATACCACGCTCATAGCGTGCTAGGGGCCGATTCGCTAGCTAAACATATACTAAATTTTGTATCACGTGACGTGAATAGATTACGAAGGTAAGAGACACATTCAAACATGATAATCATGACATGCAAGTCATGTACGAAATCAATTACCTTCACATCCTAAAGTTGTAGCGATTTTAAAGTGACATCCCTGTCGCAAAAACCTGTGGCATTGGCTCAGCGCCATACCTGATTACTAGACTAGTGTGGCGCTGACACCGGCAAAGTGCCACGCTGCGCGAGGCACGCTGGCGCTGCACACTGGGACACCCAATATCAGCCAAAATCTGGCTTCTAAATTGTTTTTAAAAAGTGTGCTTTTGTGCAAATCGTAGTTAAGGCTGAAAAACGTGCGTAGTGAAAAAGAAAGAAAAAGACATTGAAAAAAAGTGAGTCAGCCGGAGTCGAACTTACTACATTACCACATTACTTATTCTGAGCTTGACACATAAATACATAGGTGTATTTTCTTCATCTTATAAGAAATTCAGGTATTCAATAATTGGATTTTATCGTTTACATACGCAGTGTTTTGTCTCTTCGTGCTCACACCAAACAGGTGGTTGTTAGCTTAGTTTTTGTGGGTTGCCTTGAATCACATTCATCTGGCACGCTTTGCCGCAAAGCTTGTTGGCATAGCTGCAGATGTGTCACGGCAATCATAGTGGCTCGCTATGCGGCTAGTGATACCTGATGTAGAAAACAGCTTTCATCTGTACTGCTCACTGAACACTGTAGATTTTGTCCCTAGATAGTTAGGAAGTATTTTCTGTCCTCATCGTATACGTTACGCGTACGACGGCCGCAACACTTCATTCTAACCGAAACGACCATTTGGCTTAGCGCTGTCCTTCTTACGCCACGGTTGCTGTGGAAATCATAGATATTCAGTTAGAATGAGTATAATAATCGTTAAAGTGTAGTTTAGATCAAAACTGACCCATGAATGGTCATATTTTCACCTTCGACTACACAAATGTGATGCTAAAAACACCTAGATTGGGAATTGCAGCGGATAACTGTTGCCGGGGATGTACGGCTTCCTACTGTACGAGCCACATGACTCACTGATAGAGTAAGTTGGTCTTGATTATCAGGCTGATACTACTGTCATACTGTGTTTCCAATGAACAGTTCTATTAATGCCGTTTATGATATACAGTGACAAACTTCGATCAAGATTCATGGAAAGCGCATCCACGCCAGGGGGAGGGGGGCATTCATGGGTGGGCTGAAAATTTTTGCTAAAATTTTGGCGTGCACCTTTGCCCCCCCCCCCCCCCCAAGGAGCAAGCACAGTTAAAACACGACGCATAAGTTCTGTGCCTCCCTGCCCCCCTGCAGGAACACAATTATCGTTGGTCCCCCCCCAGAAAAATCCTGGCGGCGCCCCCGACCCACACACTTGACAGGTGTGTGCTTCAGCGTACCAGCCTCTATTGCCTAACTGAAACTAAAGCTATATATGTGTAGCATATAAATGAGAGTACCATCATATTCGCTAAATTTTACGCTCGACGTCTCGCGATTCAATATGAAGTCTTACAGAATGTGCGCTGATCGCGCCTAGTTTTTTCCAAAGTCACGTGCCGCTAACGTTATCAGTGTGCGGTAGAGACTGTGCAGCGTGACCAGCGTCTCCCAGCTTGTTTTAAGACACTGCCCTACGCTGTACAGCGTGGCCCAGTGCGTTTTAGTGCACTGGGTGACGCTGGCTGCGCTGTGCAGTGTGTCCGAGTGCCTCCCAGCGCGCTGGTGTACACTGGGACACACTGTACAACGTTTCCATTGTCACTCAGCGCGCTGAAACGCACTGGGGAATACTGGGAACACTGTTTTTTTTTCGATAGGAATATCAACATTTCTCATTCGTGCTTCGAATATCATCTATTCCCACTGTACGAAGAATCTGCAATTTTTTCAATTGTTGTCGTTGGTTTTCAAGAACGTTGTTGACTTGGTACAAGATCCATGCGGTCTGCATTCTGGGGTACGCAAGGATTAGCGCACGTGGATTGTAGGCCAAGCCCGAAGCGAGTGATTACGGAAGCCTCGTGGTTGGTTCGATTTTCTATAAATAGCTTCTTCTATCTCTTTAGACTCAGAGAGTCGGACGCGTTGCTGTCTGGTATTGCGACACGACGCAGGGCCGTCGTGACACAATCCGGGATTGTGGACGCCGATTGCTCGGTAAGCTAGTGTGTGTGGCGCGCGCTAGGGCCACATTACAGAGTGGATGTCTCCGTGCGGCTGCCTCTTCTGCGCCTAGGCTTGGTGCTGGGTAGATGCCGGTTGTTGTCAAGCGATTCATTGGGCCTAAGGTTCTGCGCAGCCGCCTCTCGCCCGTGGCGCAACTAGGTTTATCATGGCGTTGAGGTGTTGCAGTCTGCTTCCCTCACTTTTTATCTTGCAATGCATAAATTAAGAAAAGTGACCTTTTTTTATTTTTGAGTAATGCGTCTCTGCTGCCGCCGTTGTATTAGATTGCAATACTGACCATCGTACCACGTGGGCGAGGAGCCCGAAGCCCCCTTCCCTTCAGTCTACTGCTTTGTTTCTGTCGAGTGTTTAGCATTGTACGCAGCGGGAGTGCTGTAATCCACGGCTGGCTGTCTTCTGCACATCGTCAGCGCCGCTGGCCAGGGATGCGGTCATAAGGCCAAGTGATGGACATGCCTGGGACCTGCGCAACTGCCTGCAGTCCGGCGCCCTCGTGAGTGCTGGTCTCAACCGGAAGACGTGTTGGCGCGAGTGACAGATCATCGCGCCGACGGCAACGTTGCCGTTGCGCAACCGGTAGTGATGTGAAGTCGTCGAGTGAGACAGTGCCGCAGTGTTGACCGGCAGTGGTGTTGTCGTGCGGGGAAATTATGTAGGGTCATGAGTTGTATTGTTTTGTTAAAGCTTGGGTAGCTGATTTCTTTGTTTTTTTTCCGGAATATGGTTTGAAATAAGGTTTGGGGACTGTGGGAGTGCTGACACCTCCTGTAATGTTGTTTGCGCCACGTGGCGCATGTGTCTCGTCAAAACGTTGCATTTCGGGTTACAACTACCGGATGTAGGTGGCATTGTTCACCACTATCCTCATAATAAAAAAATCTAGTTTTTGGTTAACTAAGTTTTACGGCTTGGTGGCGCTAGCCACCGCCCGATGTAAAGGGTGCAGCCATATCCATCCATCCATCCATCCATCCATCATCATCATGGTATAGCGCTGGTGGCGACAGGCCTTGATGGCGGCGCACAAGAAATAAGCAGCTCTGTTCTGCACGTGGCGGTTGCCGCGAACGGTTGTCTCTAGCGTGGGTCCCCAGTGCGTGGAACCACGGGTAGCGCGTCGGGGGCCCTCATGGTAAGTCAAGCGTTGGCGACGCCACTTTGGCTGAGTTAGTGTGTTTGTCATGTTTTGGAGTATATTTTAATTTTGTGTATGGTTCTTTACAGTTTGATCGCAGTTGATGGACAATTATTCGGCTGACAATATCGCCGTTCCAAAAGGCAGTTCAATAAACATGTGTATGGTTTGGTTTGGTCCAACCGTGTGTACTGTGTCGATTCCCTCCAAAAGCGTGGTGGCGATTACCACCTCGAGACCCCACGCCCTCAAGAGGAAGGCACATAAGGGCTGCATCTTGCTAGCACTTAGCTACGAAGCAGAAACCTGGAGACTTACAAAGATGATTCAGCTTAAATTGAGAACGACGCAGCGAGCATTGAAAAGGAAAATGTAGGTGTAATCTTAGAAGACAAGAAGAGAGCACAGTGGATTAGGGAAAAAACCGCGGTTAATGATATCATAGTCGAAATCATGAAGAGGAAATAAAAATGGGCTGGGCATGTAGCATGAATACAGGATAACCGCTCGTCAATATGGGAACTAACTGGATTCTTAGAGAAGGCAAGCGGGTTAGGGGGGACAGAAGGTTTTGTGGGCAGATGAGATTAAGAAGTTTGAGGGTATAAATTGGCAGCAGCAAGCACAGGATGGAGTTGACTGACGAAACATGGGAGAGGCTTTTGTCTTGCAGTGGACGTGTTCTGGATGATGATGATGATGTCTTAGCATCAAAGCAGAAGCAGTTCAAGTTCTCTGTTCACCAACTGCATAAGGGCTTCCTCACCATGCAGGAACAAATTGCTGCCTCCAGCTGGGTGCCTTCACAATATTTACTCAATGCTGCAAAGGTCTGATCACCTAAAAATGCGGCCATGCAGCCCTCTATTGCCCAAAAATAATGGCGCCTTTGCTAAAGCGCAGATTGAACTAACAGAACTTCATGTGCCTGAGTTCGTGATTTATGAAAAAAGATGTCCTGTGAAGCATTGTAAGCCCAACGAACCTGAAGTAATGATTCGTCTTTGTGCTAAGGGCTGCAATTTATTATTTTCTGCTGTCCAAAAGACTAAACTTATGCTTTCATTATACTAAGCTCTATTCATGTACTAGATGCAAATAAAGCAAGATTTCACACACGCCCACAACATTGCTTGCCAACTCCTACATACCGGGTGTTCAAAATTAAGCTTTATGATTTTTTTAAAATTAGGCGCTCGAAGGCACGTGAGAACCACTTGTGCAAATAAGTTAAGCGGCCAGGGGGACAGAAAGTTAGATGATAATTATCGCTGTCAGCAGCCCAATTAACTAAAATTTAATAATTAACTTTTTACTGGCTGCGGTAAGTTGGCATGTTTATATTGAAAAAATGTAGGCAGTGGTGTTTGTACACAGTTTCAGTTGGAAGATTTTTTCTAGCACGCCTGTGTTCCGAGATATCCGGCTCCAAAGTTTAATTGTCTTTCGCACGATTACGCATGCAAGAGGGTGAGGGTCCGCGCAAAGCTCCTCCCTAAAGTGACGCATCTGTTGCGTGTGGTGTTTAGTGTGTGAAGAGGGTGGAAGCGTAGGCATAGGTGATAGCAATTACCCTTGCCCTCTTCGGCCGTCGAAATCAAAAATCGAAGAACGCTTGCAACCAGTGTCGTAACACGCAACTGCAGAGCCTCTAACGATAGTGGCAGATACCATGCCGAGATAATGGTGCGAGCGGAGAATCTGGATGCCAGTGCGCGTGCGTAATAATCACTAGAGAAGCATGCGTGGTCGTTGCCTGGGCTACGCGAATAGCGTGACTGCTGATGTCCGAGTACTGTAACTTTTATTGAAACAAGAGCAACAACTCCACCAATAATAACTGAAACAGTTTTATCCTTGCTAACGCATATTTCCTGCTGCTACATAAGCATATTTCGGTCATGCACAAATCTCATCGAAACTCTTCACCTCTCAAGACGTCAATGCCCCAAAAAGTGTTCAAAATGCCTGCCTTCGGCAGCAACGCAAAGCATGAACCGCTGTCGCGTCGACTCGATGACTCGGCGCAGTACTTCTGCAGGAATACTCGCACAGGCAGATGTTATCCTGTCCTTCATGTCATTAACATCGCTGGGCTCTGTTACGTAAACTCGATCTTTAACGTAGCCCCAAAGGAAAAAGTCGAGCGGAGAAAGGTCAGGTGATCTTGGTGGCCAAAACATCGCTCCTGCGCGCCCAATCCACTGTTGTGGAAAACGTCTGTCCAACCAGTTCTTCGCCCTGGTAGAAAAATGTGGTGGTGCTCCATCGTGCTGAAACCATACTTGGCGCAGGTCATTCAGGGAAAGACTGCAGACAAGATCATCAATGACAACACCTAATATTTCTTCTGTGTACATCTTTCCGTTCAAGTTGTCCTCAAAAAAGTGAGGTCCGATGATCCTGTCCCCGAGTATGCCGCACCACACATTCACACTCCAGCGAACTTGATGCTTGTGCTGCCTCAGCCAGTGTGGGTTTTCTTGTGCCCAATAATGGGCGTTGTGAAGATTAACACTTCCATTTCGGCAAAACCGAGCTTCATCAGTCCAAATTATTCTGTGCAAAAAGTCATTTTCTTGATCAGTTTTGATGAGGCCCCAATTGCAGAAGTCAACTCGCCTTTCAAAGTCCGCCTCATTTAGGTCCTGATGAAGGTAAACGTGATATGGATGGAACTTGTGCTTTCTTAAAACATTTGTGACTGTTCCGATGCTGCGACCGCACTGATCGGCAATCTGTCGGATGCTGAGCTCTGGCATCGAGGTTACGCACGCGACAACGTCGATTTCAAAGTCTTCATCGACGATTGCCTTCCTGGTCCGTCTCGGAAGGTGGACAGAGCCTGTTGTGCAGAAGCGTCGAAACAGGTTTGTGAAAGTGGGCCTTGTTGGAAGGGGACGGTGTGGGTGGCGAGACGCGTAAAGCTCCATTGCTAACGAAGCGTTGCCATTCATTTCAGCCATTGCAAGCACCACGTCTACTTTTACTTTGGTAGAATACCTCACGCCAGAAGCAGCCATATTAGCTCGAAAGGACTCCACGTGGATTTCCTTGGTAGACCTTCAATGCAGAGACGCTGTGCTCTAACCGGAGGCACCCTAGTGCAGGACGGTCCTGCTAACGCGTTCACAAGAAGATGTCTCAGTGTGATCTAAAGTCACGAAAAAACGTCGCGAAAAATGGTCTCCTGTTATCGCGTTCATCAGGATCATGCGTAAGGCTCATGGCGCACCGCGCTGTCACATTTTGATTTCGCCGGCCGAAGAGGGCAAGGGTAATTGCTATCACCTATGCCTACGCTTCCACCCTCTTCACACACTAAACACCACACGCAACAGATGCGTCACTTTAGGGAGGAGCTTTGCGCGGACCCTCACCCTCTTGCATGCGTAATCGTGCGAAAGACAATTAAACTTTGGAGCCGGATATCTCGGAACACAGGCGTGCTAGAAAAAATCTTCCAACTGAAACTGTGTACAAACACCACTGCCTACATTTTTTCAATATAAACATGCCAACTTACCGCAGCCAGTAAAAAGTTAATTATTAAATTTTAGTTAATTGGGCTGCTGACAGCGATAATTATCATCTAACTTTCTGTCCCCCTGGCCGCTTAACTTATTTGCACAAGTGGTTCTCACGTGCCTTCGAGCGCCTAATTTTAAAAAAATCATAAAGCTTAATTTTGAACACCCGGTATAATGGCGAGACATGTCAAAGAGCCTGTGGAACCAAAAGTCTTCATACCATGTCAACACTTACGGCAAGACTTTAAGAAAAAAACATGTCCAGAAGGCAAGCTCAACACAAAACTCTACAAGCATGCTATAGCCAAATACTGGTGTACACATCGTTAACAACACATCAAAGACAGCACCAGGCACACTTAGTCGTTGAGCAACTAGTCACAGTGGAAGTGTGGTATAACGCACAGTACTTGAAAACAATCAGGACAATGCAGACCAAGACCCGTGAAAAGGTGTATATATGTGGTCTAAAGTGCATAAGAGCAGTTAATGAACAAGTGCCAATTTTTCCTTGAATGATAGGTTAGCTAGATTTACTACACTGTAAATAAGGTAAGTAGAAGGAGGGCGATTTCAGTTGGAAGTCGTGTGCGAACTGTAAATGCTAGGTGAACTTGGCGAGCTCTGTACATGACAATTGTGGATCATTGTCGCTAGTCTGCACAAATGGTGATACATACCTGAGAAGGTCTGCTGTCTGATCGTCTTGTTGTGGCGCTGCTCATTGTTACATTCATGAAGGTCTAGAGGCAGTGGGTAGGAGCTGGAATGTTATTTAGCTCACCACTTTCAACAGTGAAAGGTGTAGCGGTTATCCGCTTTGTTGCGTGTCCGCGTAAAGTGGCAACGAAGCGTCTCTTCCTGGTTGCGGAGTCGCCTCAGGTGGAGGACTGAAGTCGTAAACTGTTGTAGACAAGGGCAACAGGTGCGCATGCTATGGAAAGTCGGATGATCATTGTCTGTTCGGCAGATGCAGTTTCCTGACTTGCAACGGTGAAATAAAGCTGAAATCGCTGTGTGAACAGTATCTAGTTCACCCGCAAATCACCGATCATGCATTTACGCGCTCTGATGCCTCTGCAGTGGACGTTATTTTGTGTTTCAAAATTCGCATCAAGTGAGCTCACTGATTATGCTTAGCTTCTGCGTGGTTGTGCTCTGCTTTTCCCACTAGTGCTTGTCCTTATCGTTCACACTTGAACGACTCTTAACACTTGAGTAGGCTACCCTTCACGCCTTTAACCGAGAATGCAGAGCGGGAGCACACGAAAATAAGATGCTCCATGCTACTGTGGTATCATGATGATAATGAGTCGAAATCATAATTGTATAGGTTTTGTTTTTGACTTGATTTGTAAAGGGGCTTTGTAACATCATAGGCCAGTCTACAGTAAAAAAAGACAGGTAGTGCAGCATCAAAACGTGAAAGAAAAGCTGTTTGCATAGGAACGAATTGTACGCAATAAATATCCACAGGACAACGCTATGACTTATTGAGGCTTGTTTAGTGGGTAAGAGTAGGTGTAGTAGTTGATTGTACAAGTCTGTAATGCATTGTGTTACACTTGACTGAACGAACTGAAGCCACATTGCGTGCTGTTGGTGTCGTCAACAAAGGTCGACTAAAATTGTGAAGCTCGCTCACATTCACTCCTGAAATATATCTTGCGCTTAGCGCTCAGTCGGACCCGGGCTGAACAAAATTTTCCTGAGCCGGGCTCAGTCTCAAAAGTTTTCTTCAACCGGACTCACTCAGATTCAAACTTACCAAAATATTACTCACCCGGACTCATTCAGACTCACACCCACGGCTTGATCTGAATCTGAGCGAACCAATCACCTCATAAGTTAACCATGGTGTTAAGGCTCTTTAACACAAATATCACACGTCATTGAAGCTCTTCTGGACGCCTTTTGATACTGCACTCTCGATTACGAGTTTAAGGGAACGACGTTGTTTAGTAGACATAAGTGTAAGCGTCAATCTATAGGCAAGGCTTGTAGTAATGCTGAGGATAAGTAGATAAGGGTGGGCAAAAAAGCGATGGAACTCACTGAGACTCACTCAAGGAATATGTTTTGCACTTTGAACTCACACTCGCGAAAGCTTTCTTTACCCTGACAGCCTCGGACTCAAACTCGTAAGAATAGCATTAAGCCGGACTCACACTCAAGGTTCGATCTAAATCTCGTCGATACTCAAATGAGTTCGCCGACCTGTGTACGTACTACCTCACTCAGCTCACACACTGCCTAAATTTGTACCTACTGGCTTTGGAGAGTGTCCTGTTGCGAACACCCCAAAAACAAAAGGAAGCTCACAAAAACAAAGCCTGTTTGAAATCGCACCGCTTATAATTATGTTCTTAGAGCATATGGTTAAATTATATGGCTACGCCTGAATATTCAACAGCAGACTCTGTTTCACAGCGCACGTGGCGGAGTTCGCATTGCCAAAATGAACCTTTTTTTGCTAAATTAGCGGTCATCAAAAAAGTTGGCTATACGGCACGCTTTGCTTTGACATACAAACCATTGCGAGCGTGCAACTACACACCACACACAGGAAGAGACACGTGAGGATTGGAGCAAACTACTAACCGGCTTTATTCAAGGAAGATGCACACCTCTTTATATCAACACCATGCTCAGGGGCATCGCTACAATCAAAAAAACTTAAACCAGACCATAAAAAAAATTGGAAGATAGATATGTGGGGTTTCACGTCCCAAAACCACCATATGATTATGAGAGACGCCGTAGTGAAGGGCTTCGGAAATTTAGACCACCTGGGGTTCTTCAACGTGCACCAAAATCTGAGCACATGGGCAGAAGAAATTGGAATTCAGTATTGTACAGCGCATTGCAAGTTTCAATTACGCACTCGTTGCCTGTTTTTTGTTTTCGAACCCTCATGATGCACTCTCACGATGGTTTCTATGCTGTGCTCATCATATATCACCGATATGTAAATGCAGACATGCTTGAAAAATACTAATATAATTCGTACGTAGAATATCTAAAATTACCAAGTTATAAATAAGCCATAAACGTCAAGACTGGCACTTCTTTTGTTTGTTTCGGAGGCTATATATTGTGAACATCGAGTCCTGCGTTGCATCGTGGTCTGTGTTATTCATGTGACAGCGTTTCGTCCTCAAAATAATAAAAGGCTCCGCTGCCGTCCCTTCATCAGTCGTTAACAATGTGAAATTTTAGTGTATACAGAGTCTCCTTGGCCTCATTTATTGGCATTGTGGTTTGCGGTGCCCCCTCCTGTTCATGTACAACTAAGCAAGGCGTTCAGCGGCAGCGGCTTCTACCTGATCTGTCCCCGCGCTGCATGATCAGGAAATTGGCGTGGTTTCTCACGAAGACCGTTTGCCGGCTCTCTCTTTTGTAGCGCTTTTTTCTATTGCATGTTTCGTCGCAGTGATTGTGACGTAAGTGATGTTGACTATCGGTGTCACATGGGCACTCTAGATTGTGATCTGGCTCCGAAATTGCGTTTTGACGCACGTCTAGGCCAAACTCGATTTACTATATTTTCGCCGCTTAGCAACGATTATTGTTGATTGCGATCAAGACATCAGGCCCAAATCAGCCCTGCTGACGAGTAAAAGTGCTCGTGTCACACCGATGTAGTCTATGAATTCTATCAAAACGCCGAAAATAAAAAAGCTGTACTATGAAAGGGCTGAATGTCAGAACGACAAAAAATTGAAATGTTGGAAAATGAAAACACCAAACAGACGAAACGCCGAAACAACGTGCAGCGAATTTCATAGTACCATGTGAGAAATAGATGACGCGCTTTGTAAATTGTGACTATCACCTATCCATTTTTCCCCTCAAGTAGCAGTTTAACTCAATCTACAAATGTGCCAGCATGAGAACATTAAACTGATGTAAAAATTTGTAGTTTCTTCTTTGTTGTAAAACTAGACGTATTAGCTGGACAGGATGAATTTTATGGGTAAGCAAAAAATAATACTAATATATAACCGTTCTATGCAGCATTCGAAGTACAAAAGCAGCAGCAATGTGAGATAGTTGTCATGCGATTGGAAATGGTAGCAGACACTGGTGTGATGTGTTCCCAGAAGAGAAAACACTGATCTTGATGCGAAGATGATTTCTTGTAAATGCTTAAAAAAGTGTACGTTCGATATACTACTAGAGGTGCGAGAGGCTACGCAAAAGTAATGGTAGAATGATTACCGACCTGCATGAATAAGGTACTTTCAAAGTCATCCAGAAAAAAAGCGGTGCACGCTAGTCATGTCCGGATGCCTCTATAGCGACAGTTCTTCGCATTCAAGAGCGGATCAAAGCTCTGGAAATGGCCTCGGGCTAGGCACCCGTGAAGATTGTGCAGCAAGTCATGGTGTAGGTACCAGCGTGTTAAAGGCAACACATTCCGAGTGATGAAGCCCCAGATTGTGAGAGGGAAAAGGTAAGCAGACTGCCCACATGAGCCATGCAGCAGCTCGGCGTCGAAGGCGAGTGCCGAACAATCATAGATTACCGTTAGTTTCGAATGGTTGAACCATATTCGAAGAAAACATGAGTATTGGAAACGAGGGTGAGAGCTCATGCATATCGTACAGAGTCGGTGAAACCTTTCTCTTGCGAATATACATTATCTTCCAACATAGCTGAGTGACGTCAACATCTTGATGTTTCGGCATTTTCATGCTTCGGTGTTTTGATTTCTTGGTGTTTCTAATTTCGGCATCCCCATAGTTCAGCCTTTTGATTTTTGGCGTTTTGAATGCCATGCGTAATCAACTGCATGTAGCGAAAAATCATAAATATCTCATTTCTGAATCATTTCACTTTCGATATTTCTATTCAGCTTGTATATACAATGTTTTCAATAAAGTAACAATATTATCAGCAATGCTTTTCTTAGATTCATTGTTTGTTTTCTCTGTGTGATTATGTATGTAATGGCCCTTCGAACGGGTGCGAGCCCCTCGTTTGTTTAAACATTGGTTTCATCTTTTTGCCGAGGGCCACCAGTTTAGCCGTGAACTTTTTAGTTGCGCCTGTTATTGTGGCCTTCTGCGTCTGGCTCAAGTCAGCATTAGTAAATTTGTACACGTTTCTTTGTTTTCTAGCATGAATATATTTTTTTCGTTTTAGTCTGTGAGGAGAACGAGTATGATTTTATTATGGCAGTTATAACTATTGAAACAACCGCTGCCCGTAAAGCGGATCTCTATTGACGTGGAGACAGGTGGCACAACTATTCATTTGCTTTAATGACTTGCAATTATTTTAAGATTGAATGAATAAGTGCAACTTTGTTAATAATTGTGTAATGATCTCTAAAAATTACACCTTTTCTACAGGTAACCAATGTCAACACTCGAATGCCAACCACTCAAAGGCTGACCATAACATTAGTGATCTAATGTTTAAAATTAACAGAACGGAATACACTCTGATACACACTACTTGAAAGTACCACGCTGTCTTCAAAGACACCTACAATCTCGCTTGTAGATTAGGAAATGCTTTATCGCTTTTGTTTATATGCTGTAGAAGTTTCGTAGAGCCTATCATTAGGACAGCGTCAAATCTGACAAATGTACCTCCTGCTGCATGTCAGTGATTGCGTACATCAGGCCTTTAACACAGGTTACATACTTCTGCCTGTGGTGAGTGCTGCAGTGTTTTTTTCGTTTCATCTTATCAATGAATCTGCATAGGTCACAAAGTTTCAGGGGCAATAAACACCACTTCGACTCCAGAATTCTCTCCCTATTTTCTAGTAGAATTTGCGAGAAATTCTGCGCATGCTAAATACGGCAGCTGCCTTCTTTTCTTCCAGCCCTTCAGATGGTCCGTAGCTCCTTTGTACGCCTAGGATACCTTGCATGCCTGAGCAAATACTTGGCTAAAGGCAACTCGTATTGAGTGGAGCCTGCAATATTAGGTCTACACACTTTGAAAATGTTTCAACCACCTTGTGATAAGGTGATTCACACTGAGCATTCTGCAAGGCCATGTGCATAGTCGCCCTCTTGACCACTTTTGTGTGCCCCAGCGAGAAAGGCAGCAGTGGCTTCCATGGACGAGTCTTATACCCTCAACTTGCCTATGACTTGTAAAAATCTGTGTTAAGTGCAAGAGTTGAATTGTGATGCAATCTGGAATCTCATGTGTTGCCACAAAATGCTCGAGCTTTTGCTGCAATACCTTTATACGGGGCATGACAACCTGCTTGCAGCCCACAGATTCTGCCAAACTGAACGTCAAACAATCATCCACATAGCGGGAGATTGTACAGCAATGAATTCTAGCAATCTGTCATTATTGTTCTTTTAAATATAGGTCAAGTGCAGGTCTCTTAGAATTGATACTGTGGTCCATCTAATCGAATTAGTTTGCCGTTACAACTACACAATTATGGCCTAGCCAGAAAAAATAGACGCAAGTAACAGTGTGAGAAACACTTCCAAAGACATGCCAGTGAAATTCGACACTTTCTAGAGAAAGATACTGCTCAAAGAAAATCTATAGCATTTTTGATGCAGAGCAGCTGAATATTTGCACCGGAAAGCAAATTATATTTGGTTAATCATGACATTGATACCCATTGAATTGTGCCTAGCCTGCTCTGACAGGGAAAACATTATTGAAAAATTGCTTACTTCTAGTGCTGTAAGATCCTCCTGCTCTGTGGATAATTTTTTGATGTTTCGCAAGGCAGAAGCAGTATGCTGTTAGTAGAATGTAGTTCCCACTTTGAAGCGTCTTCAGGTTGTGATTTGACTTCTCAAACTAGCGTAGCTGCTCCTTAAATGATGCATGAATAAAATTCGGAACTTATCGCGTTTTCTCAAAGAATACCCCTCATATTGATGGTATGATTGTATGAACCTTGTGCTTCAAAGGCATTGGTGCTTTTTTTCTCGCGGTGTTCAAAAGTGGCTAAAAGGTGTAGCATGCACTTGCCTTTGCCGAATGCTTTGTGGCAAACGTCTCGTCACAAAGAAGGTAGATGACGCTTTCTACGAATAAGCCTCCTGTTTGAAGATAGTGGGTTTTGCTCAAGATGTGTTATTGTTGGTAGCTGTGAGTTTGCTTAGGTATTCGATAGACCCTAGGCGTGAAGAAGAGTAGTGGGTCGCATCATAAGCCCAAGAAAGAAACAAGGCAACTGTGGTACATTGCTAGTACAGTGTCTGTCACAGACTGAAGGAGGCAGGGAGAAATTGTTGAAGCACAGGTGGTGTACTTTTTTACCTGTGCATATCCAGCTCTCGAATAAACTAAAAAGGTTACAGCTCTGATCACAGGAAGTAGTGTGTAACATGTTTTAAAAGCATGATGAACACAAAATTAAAAAAACAAAAAATAGAGCCCCTTAAATCTTTCTTGTTCATTCATGGCGAGGGTCTCGTTCCTGTATACCTAATGCCTTCAGGTAGTGTGGTAGGGCTTCTCGTGAGCTACATACACGTAAAAAGTTGACGTGCTATGGACAGTTCTGGCTAACACTCCCAGGTTTACATGCACGAGACACCCGATATTGTTGACAAGAGGACAGCCACCCTTTAGGTCAACTGAGAAGAGCATAGAATGCATTATTCGAAGGTTGTAGGTTCAGTCTTTGCTGGCGGAAAGTTGTGTGTTTGTCCATCTTCAATTATCACATTTTTATCATAATTACTGTACAGCAGTCAAAAGGTTACTAATAACGTCTCCTATTTTTCACGGGTCGATTGTCTCATTCAAGGACTGTGTATACCTTCGCACTGCATTGTAATGAATTTCAGTTTGAAGACGGCGCGGCATCTTTTTATCTTTTGTCCCTCCTCTTGGATTGGCTCGGAGCACCTGTTCAGCCTTCCAGTTTTAATATCAATACAGTGATACCAAACAAAATTTCTGCCATGGAGATTGTATTTCTTGTTGAAAAGTCAGCTATGGAAATGTATAGATGCAACTTTCACATGAGGCAGTCAGCTGGTAAAGATAATGAAATAACTGCATTTTTTACAAACTGCCGCATCTAGTCGCAACGCAATCGAGTAGAGGAGGTGGCGTTCAATGTCTCTGCAAACGAGCATTTGAACCTCGCCAGCTGTCGCTTGTCTCTCAACCCACTACATACCCACTTTACGGTTCTTAGAACAAGTATGCTTTGCACGGCCAGTGAACAATGCTACCGGCTGGAGAGTAAAGCCCTGAAAAGGGAGGGGAGGATCTTAGCACTTTTTTCAAAGGAGTGCAGGATGTAAAGCAGAGGTGGAGAAAGGGAAGTAACAGAACAGGAATGCGTGCAGCTTACTTATGCCACGGGGACGTTTGACAATGCCAATCAATAGAAAACCAGCGCTGAAGTTTCCAAGACCACCCTGGCGGCGAGAGTGCGCACTTCTCAGGCGCTCCCGCAGACGAGAGTGGTGGCAGGTAGAGGCGGTGCGTGCGCGCATCACCATAACAAAACCAAAGAAGGCTGGCGGTACTGCTCCGAATTCAAGTGCAACAATATATAAAAAGACGCAGGTCGTATAGAGGAAAGGGTGGACATAGAAAGAGGAGGTGGCGTTACATGCAAGCGAGCAAAATTCTGCTCTCGCTCTCCTGTGTAGTGCTGTCGGACTCGTTTCTAAACCGAATGGCGCGTGTCTGATATATTTATTCAATAGTGAACACAGCCACCAATGGAAACCAGGGCCAAGCAGTTGAGTTTAAACAGCGTTTCACCGCAAATTAAAGGAGCGTATTATGCAACATACAGCATATGTAAATTTTTTTTTTATCTGGCCCGCTGAGCGTCGAGTCGTGCGCTTCAGGACTAACGAAGTTTCCACGTGTTCATTCATCTGACAATCCCACCAAACCCCATCTCATGCTACCACGTGAAGTGAATAACACGATAGGCAGGTCATCTTTTTTTTTTAAAGACGATAGCCTTTTTTGGGAACCTACAACACAAAACGATTGGTCTGTCTGTCTGTACAATTGTATGTTTGTCCGACATTAACGGTACCCTAAACGGCACCAAAGTGACCAAATGATACTCCAAACGGCCGACCCTATCTGCAGTGCTCACCAATAAGGCTAAAGGTTTAGCGTTCATACCTGTGCGATTGTCAATTAAAGAACAATAATTGCGCACACCTGAGGCACTATAACAACACGTTAATATTAGGTATTTGTATTTTTCACTACAAAAGGCATACATAAGTAATTCTAAGGATGGTAGCGTTTACCATGCTGCGCTGACCCTACAACGCTTGCACGAAAAGGCAAGTGTTTACAACGCTTTGCTAAGACGACACGGTGGTGGCACCTACCCGTTGCCTTACGTTCTACACCTTATCACCTCGGAGACACGCGCACGCCACGTGCTTTGTTTTCCAGGATAACTGCCAGATAGCGCCCATGTCTCACGTGTGACGTGACTTGATGTGCTTGTTCGCTTCCGCTGCACGCTCGAGGCACTCTAACGCAGTGCCTCCAGATTGCCATTCACTGATTTTCTTGCGCAGAACATCAAATAAACGCTTTGTTCACTCTCTGCAGACGTAAGACTGTCGTATTTTGATGACATTTGCAGTGTAACATGCAGATACGGTGCCATTTTTCGTAAACAGTTGCGTGTAAAGGAAAACAGCCTTGTTCACGTTCACCTCTGAGCTGTTATCCAAGATACTCTCGTGGGAAACACTCGATGCTGAGATGCCTCTGCTTAACTTAATTTGTGCAAACGACAGCGTTGTTGTTGCGAACAAATCAGCGGACTACTCGAAGCTTACTTTTCTGGAGTTGATGGGGTATGCGTTATCACTGGCTGCCGTGGCTAATTGACATGGGAATATATGCCTAGCCAGCGAATTATCAAATGTTTTTAATTTTCACTCGTTCTTTGGTTCGCCTAAAACACAATTTAGTTTTCCGTTTGCCTGTGTCGGCCTAAAATGAAGATGTTTGTTCAACATTGATAATCGCTAGGCATTCATGTGCCAAACAAGATGTCATTTTCAGGTACGCTGTAGTTTGGGTATCAGTATTGTGACCGCTTGGGGTTCTCTACTTCGCACTTGGTTCACGGGTGTTATTTTCATATTTCTCACCCATCGATGTGTAGCCGCTGTGGTTGCTAACCTATCACACGCCCTGAAGAATAACAGCGTGACACAACACCTGCCTTGTTGCCATGGTGGTTTGCTTGATCAACGTCGCCGTGCATAGATACCATGTACAGGGCGTGCAAACAATACGACGCAGCTACTACTTGTTCGGTTTTTGTTTTTGTTTTGTTTTACTGCAGATGTTGTCAGCGTGGTATCGTCGCAGCCCTGACTTATTAGCAATGGCGTCATGTCAGCCAGCAGTTGCATTAGCCTAAAATCCAGCATGTAACCACAAAATGAGGACAAAGAACTGCCATCACTGTCCCTTGGATACTATAGGCATAGACGTTGTCCACTTTGCACGACTTCTCTCCGGTTTATAGTGTTTTTTATGTAAGAATAGCCTTCGAATAAAGTTATTTTTCTAAGCCACAGTACAGTATTACTGACACAATGGCTTTTCAAGCTGTTCGTTCCAGAATGAAGCACGGCAGCGGCGCATGGCTGTGCTCTCAGAGTGGTACACGGCAGCCGGTCATCTAGACACGAGCAGCTGAGTTGTGTCACAACTCTCCGCCAGGTGCTCTTTTTCGGCGCGCCTCCTGTCCAGCGCTGGTCTCCCATATGCTGCCTAACAAACACTAGCTTGTAGCTGTAGCTTGCTAGCAATGTTTAAAAATACAGGCAGATCTTCAGAAACACTGCAAGTAAAAAATATATTGAAAGAGTCGCTGTTTTTCAAGTGGCATTTCGATGCTTTCGTGTTTTTTCCTGCTTTTGTTCAGTACGCTTCAAGTTCCGACGAAGGCATTACAAAGTGGTGCATATTACAGTAATTTGTCCGTCAGGGAGACGCGATGTTGTAAACGAAATGTCGTAAAATCAGGTATTCTGTTGCTTTTCCCGAGGCAACATGTTGCTATGAGATGTTATATCATTTCAATGAAGGCTGGGCATGGTACCTGAATTAGCTATCCTTTGTTGTGAATTTGCAGCTTAACATGATGTTCAAGAGAATGCCTCTGCGAAGCTGCCGATGCAGCGTCTTCATGAAGAGGATGTACATGACCTTTTAACACTACTATGGGAAGCTGTAGAGTAAGAAACTAAGCCGGTCTTATTGTTAAAAAATTTCGCTTAAGGCAAATGTATAAAATTGTGTGAAGTTTGATCTAATGCTTTACATTTAGAATGTAGTATCTGAAAGATCGAGCAGCTGTAGTTGAGTTAACTACCAACCAAAAGTTTATTGTTCAACTGTTACACTTCTTGAGTTATCACGGACAATAGCACATTTATGGGATGGTTTATTATCAGTACTCAACACATGGCACGAATGCTGACTGGCAATGTTTATATTGCCTCAGGAGCAAAACATGTAGCCAAAGATAGAATGCATGTATATAAGAATTTGTTTTTGTTTGAATAAAAAAATTTTTCCTGGAAGTAATGTAACATGGCCAAAATACATGAAAACAAACCACTGCTTCTTAGTGGTTATACTATGTACTTTGACTTTACACAACAAAGTATAACAAAAACTACACAGACATCGCGCCTCTTATCTGAGTGGCATCCTCAGATTGCACTGGAGGTCATCAACTTCAGTGGTTGTCTCATATTTCTACTCATCCCGAAGGAGGCCGTGGTTGTTGTTGCACGCTGACTGGACACGACGGTTGAACCACGACTCGAGAAGCTTTCTGTTTCTTCACATTTGTTCCCAACACAGTGTTGTCGCATTACGGAAGTATACAGCATGTCTCACTGTCAAGCAATGTTTCACGAGTTCTGACTTCAAATGTGTGGCTTTTGTGATGTATCTATCCTCTGTGCTTCTTAAGCCTCATTGACCACTTTCAGCCTGTACTGCAGATCTAAGTGGTGTCTCAGCCACCGCACAACGCAGCTTTGATGGTTCCCAGAGGTTTGGTCTTTGTGCTTGGTGAACACGTTTCCCAAGGTACAATGAGATTTGAAAATAACTTTAATGTCCAGCGGACGAAAAGCTTTCCGAACAGACTCTGACAAACCTTTAACGTAAAGCATAAAACAATGAATATTGTGTTTTCTCATGGTACATTCCTTGCTTCCTTTCGCATGTGTTTCTAGGTGTCGTTGATAAACGTCCTCGAATAGTGGCTTTGTTTCAATGCGCCAACCACATTTTTCCTCTCATATGGCTGCAAGTGCTGATAAGAACAGGCAGTGATGTATTCAACACCACATGCATCAGTGTTAGAGGCAGGAACCGACCATGAAGGCTCAAGCAACACAAAAGAGACAAAGCAAAAGCCATCCTTGCTACGCATTCCAAGACGGAACTCATCGAACACTGCTGGACGCCCGGGCATGCCTTCGACTTCAGTAATGAGATGATGCAGGCTCGGGAACGAAAGTGGGGGAAGAGAAAGCTCCTCGAGTCGTAATTGATCGATTTTGACAAGTTGGCGTGCAACAGCAACCACGGCCAGGTACTTGACGTGTATAGAAGACATAAGAGACAAGCAGTAACTGCATGACCTCCACTCATTTGGTGCAAGGGCATACCGAGTATGCCAGCCACATAATTGGCCAAACGTCTTGTAGTTTTTGTTATATTTTCCTGATTTAAGTGTGAGTCTTTATTTTTGATAATGAACTCGCCTGTCTTTTATAACATTTTCGCATTTTCTCTTTATTGATGACTCTGCTTTACACTGTGGTGTACTAATGAACATGCTGGTAATTTTATTTTGATGTTTCGGAAGAAATTTTTTTGTTTTGTTTGAGGTATATATGCACTTGCCGGAAGAAGAAAATGAGAAGCAGAATTTCATTTTACTTTGCCACCAATGCAGCTGACTATGAGTGACAAAAAATACTATGCTGTCAGTGCCATCTGTTTGGTAAGCATCATATTATATAGCAATTTTAAACTACTAAAAAGTTTCCTTGTGCATCATATATATGAACTCAATGAACATCGTCGCCCTAAAACTAACTACTGAATATGTTTGAGCCGAAGAACCGAATAAAGACCATGAATAAGCATGAAATGTTGATTCTCTGCCATCATTATTGAGTAAAAAGTGAAAGATTCCGTTCAAAATAGAACTGCAGAAATTTCGAGTCTTCACAATTCGTTTCCTCATTGCCATGTTTTGTCACTGCTGGACTTTTACATAGCTTCTGCCCATCCTGGCAAAGCTTTCATAGGATCGATCGTTTAATAACAGTAAAAATTGTAGATATACCATACAATTCGAATCTAGCCCGATAGTTTTTTTTTTCAAATTTCTTTGTATCAACCGAAAGGGTTGGCTTAGATTCGAGGATATTAAAAAACACGCCTTTTTTCATTGAGAAAAGTGGTGCAGAACTAGCACCACCTAGGCGGAATAGTAGGAGTTAGTAGCCGAGCCAACAGCTGGCTTAAATACACACATGAGGTCTCCATTTTGCTCTTTTTCGCGAGTGATGAGGTAAACCGTTTCTTTTTTCGAGTTGCGCTTTAAGTCGTCTGTATGCGGCTTATATCAATGGCTCCAAACAGGCAGTGTCGTTATATTGCCGCTTTGCATCACAAAAAGAAAAGTTCTTCTAACTGTGGAGTCATCGTCCAACGTTCAAGCTGGTTGGAAAAAAAGAGTGGATGAAAAAAATCTGCGTCGCTAGAGGGGCTGCTACTGCAAGATCGGACGACATCCAAGGAACTTTGACTGTGTGCTCTTTTAAGAAGTGCGGCATATCCAGTTCACTTGATGGTACTGAGGATTGCGCTCTGTTTGAAGACAGCCACTAAGAAGTTGACGACAAGGCAAGAAAAGACTTCGAGTTGGAATAAGAAGCTTAGTCAAAGTATACATTATGTGCCTGATGACAACGTTCCAAGTAACGAATGAACCGAGGACTCCTTGCTGTCATATTTCCTGTGGCTGTGCCAAGACCCAGTGTTTCACCGCATTCTCGAGTTTGTCGTTCAATTTGAAGCGTTTGCCATCCTGATGTTTTTTCATGGGCATGGAAATTATACGTGCTCAATCTTGGCCAATTTAACAGCTGATGCTGTCAGAAATCTGACACTGCTACGCTCTTACTTAGTCGTAAGGCTTAGCAATCAGAACGCCATCCTGTCCTCGCACAATTTGCTGCATCAATTGGACGGCGCTCTTTATAAGAGCCTTTGCTATTTGCTGTGCATGCGGGCGCCCCTACATCATCCGATCTATGGCAGAGACTTCAACTCCATCCTTCATCTTAGGTGGTTTGCAACGTTTTCCTATAGCAGCATAGGCATCTATGTCCATGGTCATAGTGTCGGCCTTTATACCTTTTCATTTGGATACCTCTTGTAGCAGACACATCATGGCAGCCGATCCTTTGCACTTTTTAGAGAAGTGTTCTCATTTTTTATTTTTATTTATTATTTAATTATTAAATACAGTCAGCCACCTTTTGGCAGCCAAGGCAGGAGTGGTACAGTGCAAAGTATGAACACAAAGTTCACACGCGACCAGTAACAGGGTCCGCGGCACACAGGGAAGCAATAATGCAGTCAGCTTACAGATTGTGACGACACACAATCGCGCGCAATCAGTAACACGGCCCACGATTCGTAAAGCAGCAGTGACTCTCGTTTCAAATAGCTGCGAGAATATAAAATAAAACCGGCAATGCTAGTTTAATGCAAAACATACAAAGTGCACCACACACATTGACCAGGAAGCGTGAACAAAAAAAAAACAGTGTGCGTTAGTGCCATGGAAGAAAGATAATGCGTGAATTACGTTAGGTAAATAGAACAGGAGAACAACACCAGCACTTCAGCATTTAAATTGACAAGCATTTAAATAATTGTTTGCGCTTGATACGTGAACTAGGAAGGAGTGCTACCAGCATGGGCCTAAAAACTTTCTCTTCATAATGCAGGCACTCATTGTCAACCAATTGCCTTGCATCAAGGCTTGTTTCACGGTCTTCGCAACTGTCACCTTGCGATCGCTGTTCGCTGACATTGTCGAGAGTGTACCCATCTTGGATGAACGCTTACCTGGCGAGGTTGTTCACTAAAGTTGAACCATATGAGCAAAATCTCGAGTTTGATCTCGTGACTGGCAAGCACAATGTGCTGCTCAGTTTGCATGTGTAAACTTCATTGGGCATGTGAACTGTTGTGGCGGTATGGCTCTTAGTTTCTTCTCCGATCGTGATGCAGGTTCACGTCCATTTGTCATTCTATATGTACTCTAAAAGACTGAATTTCCTGTGCGTGCTGCTGTTGCTGTGCCCAGAAGTATTATTGACACTGTACGTAAATCGTCAGTTGACATTTATGGTGTTACCTTGTGCGATAGAGGCTACCTAGTCATAATAATCGTCCTTAATACCTTCGGAAAATCAAATTTCTCTCTAACAATTTCCACAAACAAGCGAAATTAGTGGCACGCACAATACTAAAAATGCTTAAACGAAAAACACTAGACAGTAACGAAGAGCAGCTTAAAACAATATAAAGATAACTTGAGCTCACCTCGAGATACAAAATCTATAAAATCTCGACTGAACATAGAAGAATAATTGTGGCATGACAGTTTAATCATTTATGGTTCAATGAACTAAAGGACAACAACTCCGTAGTGAACTGAGCAGAAAAAGGCTGCATGTTTTGTTTATTAGTTTTGTGATCTATATTCTCGCTTGGTTTTGGCTGCGATGTCACTGAAGTATGTGAATTACACTGAGCAGTGAAAACAAGTTCTTTTTCTGAACCATTTAGGCTCCGTCAAGACAAGCTGTGCCTGTGTGAAATGTGCCAGTTTTTAACGCTGCTATATTGTCTCTGTTCATGAGATCGTGACATAGACAGCCAACAGCATTGGCAACCATCATCGCATACAGCGCATTCATCACTGTTTGAAAATTATCAAGGAGGCATTAGCTGCCTATGGTATTCGTGTACACCTATCTATTGACACAAAGCAAATACGCCAGCCTCTTCTTCTTTGACTATTCACCTTCCAACGTATATTGTAAATACTATAGACAAATCTTTTTTCGTTAAGCTTTTGCTAAGGCTGTATAAACAAGATGTGTTTTAATTTTCACTTGTATGTGTTTTTACGACCCGGCTTTTGACTTATCATGAAAGAAACTCGCAACGTGTCTTGTTCACATTTATTACTGAATGTTTAAAATGTGTTTTGTAGCACTACCCTTTGTGTCTTGCTCTGTGACCATGACAAATAAGTAAGAATTAAGTAATCTTCGCAAATAAATGTCTTTTATATTCTTTCATGTAGCATTCAGGCACTGCAGCATGTTGTTTGCTGCCTAAGCTGTGGCATTAAATGTGATCATGGTTGCTTTACAGTAGCTTGCAATTCTGCACATAAAGATACTGCACCCCATCACATCTTCACTTGCTGTGGCCATTGCTTACACAGAGCAAAACTACACATTTTTCAATGCTCTAACAAAAATGTAGTATGTGTATCACAGGCGTTGGAAGCTTTGGGACTTAAAATTTTGTTCTGCCTCCAACGTACATGCACAAGTGTGTTCTGAAATATTTTTATCTTCACTGTCCTAACGCCCCTTGTTTGTGCATGTATGAAACCGTTGCCAAAGAGCGGTAAGAAAACTTTTTGTGCATGGGCACCTAAACATACAATTTTTTCTCAACATACCAGAGCTCTCAACATACCAGAGCCCATAACAAATCCAGATGCCTTTTAATAATAATGCACACACAGTAGCATATATTTCCTGTGCACGTAGCATGAAAGCCGACACGTCACACAGAAATGTAGACGCCAAATTGCTGGGTATGTTGCGAAAACATTGCCATGATGTTGAAAATGTGATCGCGGACGTTGAAATATCATCCGGAATGTTACAAGCAACGTTTTCTTGTTATCAAAAAAGAGAACATTAAGCGCTTTTAGCCAACGTCGCTTACTGACATCTGGGTGTTTCATTCAACGTTGAGATAACATTCTGCGTTACTTGGGAGGAAGCTCTAGTACCTTGACAATTCCTTCTGGCCACCACATATAGAAACGTCAAAACTTTAAACGTTGCTCTAAGCTTTCATTGCAGCCGTCCGAGGACTTTCGTTGCACTTCAAGTATAAAAGTTCAGAGACATAACATACAAACATGCAAGAGCTCGTCAGACAACAAAAAAGCAAGAAAATTTTGCAGTGCGGGTCTGTTCTTGCAGCGTTTTCGTTACTCGTTGCCAAGGCAAGGTGGAAAGAATACGCGAGTAGTAGCCTTTTGTCTTTTTTGCTGAATAGTATATACTGGAGGTGTGCAATTTAGGTGGAGATTGAAATCACTAGTAAATACAGCAATCAAGGTTGCATCAGATTCAAACAAGTTTAAATTGTAAACAACAGGGCAAGTAAACAAAGGTCGATAAAATCCAATCGACATCCTAAGTGGCCTGGGCTGTAACCATCACAGTGAATAGGATATATTCTGATGGCGAAGCCGGCCAGACTTCGGCGTCTTCTTCACATAGATGCCATGAGTTGGCACGACTTCTACGTTTTATTGGCAGCTTTGGCTGCATGTAAGACAGTCGTTGTCTCCATCGAACTTTTAGCTGCAGGTAATTTTAACTCATGTGTTTGCTTCCTGGTTCTTCCCAACAATTAACAGCCACCTTGCTTACTGTTTGACTCGGAAGTTGCATTCTGATGAGATATACATATTTTTATCATATCTACTGGGCATGCTCAGTACAATTTGAGCACTTGTGGTACATTTAATTAATCATTTTTAGAGTGTGATATCTTTTACCACTCGAGCACGTAGGTAGGAGTTCCGAAGTATGCGTTTGCAGGTGTGGGGCGATGGCGGCAGAAGCGTGCAATGTGGCCAGCGATGCCACAGGCAAAGCAAATAGGACAATTGTCTTGGGTGCCCACTCATTAGATCGACGGAAAAAGCGAGGTGGGGGCCTGTAAACTGGAGGCGAGGCCGGAGGAGGTGGAGCCGATAAGGCGACTGGATGTGGTGGGGGCCGCGCGACCACAGCTGCGTAGCTGAGGGGTGAAGGTGGTGCAGGTGGTGCGTAGCCGAGAGCTGAGATATTAGGTGCTGCTGAAGTGCATGAGTAAGGGGCCTGCACTGTAGGGAGGACATCGCAAATTTCAGTGCGTATGGCCTGCTGCAGTGTCGAAGGCAGGCTTGCGGTGGGTGCGTCGCTATGCGGCAGCATTGAGAGCGGTCGGGCAACTTCCTTCTTGATGAAGAGACATGCATGCATGCATGAAGATGATGATGATGAGACATGCACCACTTACATAGAAGTGTTAAGGCTGTGCAAGGTGGTCTGTGCTACCATGTCGGAAGAGGACAAAGTTGGGCATCTGCTCAAAGGAATTGCTGAAGACGTGTATAATCAGATAGATAGATAGATAGATAGATAGATAGATAGATAGATAGATAGATAGATAGATAGATAGATGCCAAAAATGCTTGCAGTACGCAAACAAATGCTTCGCCAATAAACCCCAAGGTAGTTGTGGTTTACAGGCTCTTGTGACATCAGCCACATACATGAGCGTCGGCAGGATGCTCTGTTGTGGTACATTTAATTAATCCTTTTTTAGAGTGTAATTTCTTTTACCACTCGAGGCCCAGGGTCTCGAAAAAGTAGACGAAACGGTCATTTATTTGCAATGAATGTTTATCGAAAACCTGGAGTCAGAAAAGTCAGAGTATTCTGAAAAGGAAATTGATAGACACCCTGTTTAAGCTTCTGTGAAATAAAGAATGGGTAAATATATTGTCACGGGGGCGTGACGTGGCCGAAGACAGGAGACTTCGTGTTAGGATTTAACTGTTTATTTGGGCGAACCTGTGCCCGGTAAAGGGAAAGTCTAATTACAGCAGCAGTCTTGCACAGATAGCAGTCTCGGACTGATAGCGGCGAACGCAGCGTCGGCCTTCGATCAACTACTGACAAGCGGCGAAGCGCGTCGGCATTTATACCCTTGCCGTCGAATGTTCTAGCGTTATCGCTGGCGGTGGCGTAGGTTCCAGAACAATCTGTAACGTTCGCACAGTGGGCGTGATCTTATCAAAATGATCTACTACAGTCCGGAACCCTCTAGAAACCTGCAGGCGCGGCTTGCGCCGAGAGCGGTGCTTCGGAACGATAACAAAAACTTGTGAAATGGAGCGTGGCATTGCCCCCCTCTGAAAAAAGGCATCGTCCCGATGCTTTAAATAAAGATGAAGGTACAATATTAATGCAAGAAAGTACAATGAATAAATTACAATACAACAATAATACAAAAAAACACTGTTTCAGTTTGTTAACGTCCATGAAACGGCTTGAGGCGCGCGACATGCACGACTTCAGGTCACGATCGGCGTCGTTGAGAGTTCGTGATGCCGTCGGGGACAACCTCGTAATCAAGTGGGCCGAGACGTCGAACCACCTTGTACGGTCCGAAGTACCGTCGCAGAAGCTTTTCACTTAGTCCACGTCGGCGTATCGGCGTCCACACCCAAACACGTTCACCGGGCTGGTATTCCACGAAGCGTCGTCGAAGGTTGTAACGGTGGCTGTCGGTCGTCTGTTGATTCTTGATACGGAGACGCGCAAGTTGTCGGGCTTCTTCGGCGCGTTGAAGGTACTCGCTCACATCGAGGTTTTCTTCGTCGGTGACGTTGGGTAACATGGCATCGAGCGTCGTTGCCGGGCTCCTTCCGTAGACCAATTTGTATGGCGATATCTGCGTCGTCTCCTGCACCGCCGTGTTGTATGCGAAGGTCACATACGGAAGAATGGCGTCCCACGTCTTGTGTTTGACATCGACGTACATTGACAGCATGTCGGCGATCGTCTTGTTAAGCCGCTCGGTGAGGCCATTGGTCTGTGGGTGGTACGCTGTCGTCCGGCCGTGGTTTGTTTGGCTGTATGCCAAGATTGCTTGAGTTAAGTCGGCAGTGAATGCCGTTCCTCTGTCGGTGATAAGGACCTCTGGGGCGCCATGACGTAGGACGATATTTTCGACGAAGAATTTAGCTACTTCGGATGCACTGCCTTTTGGCAGGGCTTTTGTCTCGGCGTAGCGGGTGAGGTAGTCGGTAGCTACCACGATCCACTTGTTTCCGAAAGCCGACGTCGGGAACGGCCCCAGTAGGTCCATACCAATCTGCTGGAAAGGTCGGCAACGTGGATCAATTGGCTGCAGAAGTCCTGCTGGCCTTGTCGGCGGTGTCTTGCGTCACTGACAGTCCCGGCATGTTCTCACATAACGAGTGACGTCGGTGGTAAGACGTGGCCAGTAGTACCTTTCTTGTATCCTCGCGAGCGTGCGAGAAACACCGAGGTGCCCTGCCGTCGGATCGTCGTGAAGGGCCTGCAGGAGTTCTGGTCGCAAAGCTGAAGGCACCACAAGAAGGTACTTAGCTCGAAGCGGTGAAAAGTTTTTCTTTTGTAGAAGACCGTTTCGTAGAAAGAACGACGCAAGTGCGCGCTTGAATACCTTCGGGACTTCGGCGGTCCGGCCTTCGAGGTATTCTATTAGAGCCTTAAGTTCCGGGTCGGCCCTCTGTCGTTCAGCGAAGTCGTCGGTAGTTATCGTTCCTAAGAAGTAGTCGTCATCCGGGTCGTCGGGTAGCGGTTGGTCGACAGGCGCACGAGAGAGACAGTCGGCGTCGGAGTGTTTTTTGCCGGACTTGTAAATGACAGTAATGTCATATTCTTGAAGTCTCAGGCTCCATCGTGCGAGGCGACCTGAGGGGTCCTTCAAGGTGGCTAGCCAACACAATGCGTGGTGGTCGCTCACAACTTTGAAGGGCCTGCCGTAGAGGTAGGGGCGAAATTTCGTCGTAGCCCAAATGATTGCGAGGCACTCCTTTTCTGTTGTGGAATAATTTGCTTCTGCTTTGGATAGCGATCGGCTGGCGTAACTAATAACCCTTTCAAGTCCGTCAGCCCTCTGCACAAGAACGGCGCCAAGACCTACGCTGCTTGCGTCAGTATGTATTTCTGTCTCGGCGAATTCGTCGAAATGGGCAAGTAACGGAGGCGTCTGGAGGCGATGTTTAAGCTCCTGGAAAGCGTGATCCTGCGGCGTTTCCCACTTAAACTCCACGTCGGCCTTGGTAAGGTTAGTGAGAGGATCGGCGATGCGGGCGAAGTTTTTCACGAACCGCCTATAATAGGCACACAGGCCCCGAAATCGGCGCACGGCTTTCTTGTCAGTGGGCGGCGGGAAGTCGGCGATGGCGGCTGTTTTCCGTGGATCGGGACGAACTCCAGACTTGCTGATAACGTGCCCCAGAAACAAGAGCTCCTCATACGCAAATCTGCACTTTTCTGACTTCAGTGTGAGTCTGGATGTCTTGATGGCTTGCAGTACAGCTTCAAGGCGCCGAAGATGCTCGTCGAAACTCGAGGAAAACACGACGACGTCGTCCAAGTACACAAGGCAAGTCTGCCACTTCAATCCTGCCAGTACTGTATCCATAACGCGTTGAAACGTTGCAGGCGCTGAGCAAAGGCCGAAAGGCATCACCTTAAACTCGAAGAGGCCGTCCGGTGTTATGAACGCCGTCTTCTCTCGGTCTCTTTCGTCGACTTCGATTTGCCAATAGCCAGTCTTAAGGTCCATTGACGAAAAGTACTTGGCGTTATGGAGCCGATCAAGTGCGTCGTCTATTCGTGGGAGGGGATACACGTCCTTTCTTGTGATTTTGTTCAGGCGGCGATAATCGACGCAGAAACGTAGGGTCCCATCCTTTTTCTTCACTAACACCACGGGGGATGCCCATGGACTCTTGGACGGCTGGATAATGTCATCCCGCAGCATTTCATCAACTTGTCTCTTCATGGCCTCACGTTCTCGCGTCGAAACTCTGTACGGACTCTGACGGAGTGGTCTGGCATTTTCTTCGGTTATGATGCGATGTTTCGTGATTGGGGTCTGCCGAATTTTTGATGACGACGAAAAGAAATCTTCGTATTGCAGGAGCACGGCCTTGAGCTGTTCTTGCTTATCGTTCGGAAGTCTGGAATTGACGTCGAAAGCTATGGGAGGGGCTTGGTTCCTCTGAGCAGGTTCCGCAGAATCGGCGAGGGCGAAAGCACTGGTGGCTTCGACAATTTCTTCGATGTATGCGACCGTTGTTCCTTTGTTCACATGTTTGTACTCATTGCTGAAATTCGTGAGCAAAACCGTTGCTTTGCCTCCCCGCAGCTCTGCAATTCCTCTTGCGACGCAAATATTTCGGGTGACCAACAGATGCTGACTGCCTTCAACGACGCCTTCCAAGTCAGGTGATTTAGGAGCGCCGACTGAAATAATGACGCTTGAGCGAGGCGGAATGGTGACTTATTCTTCCAGCACATTCAAGGCATGGTGTCCTTACGGCGTGCGCGGCGGTAGTGCTTCTTCTGTGGATAACGTTATCGACTTTGTTTTTAGGTTGATGACAGCACCATGGAGGCATAAGAAGTCCATGCCAAGGATGACATCTCTCGAGCAACGCTGTAGGACTACGAAGTCTGTAGGATAAATACGGCCGTTAATGGTGACTCTCGCTGTGCAGATTCCTGCAGGCGTTACGAGATGACCTCCGGCTGTGCGGATTTCAGGGCCTTTCCAAGCTGTCCTAACTTTCTTTAACTTCGCGGCGAACGACCCACTGATGACAGAATAGTCGGCTCCAGTATCGACGAGAGCAGTCACACTGTGGCCGTCGATAAGAACGTCGAGGTCGCTAGTTCGCCGTCTCGCATTACAGTTAGGGCGTGGCGTCGGGTCACGGCTGCGTCGGCTTGTTCCGCTGCTTCCAGGCTGCGTCGTCAGGCCACCTTCGGTAAATGAGCTTTCGCCGTCAGGGCTTTGCCTGGCTGGCGTTGTGTTCGGAAAGCTCCGTCGCGGCGTCGTCGTCGTCGGAGGATCTTCGGTAGTTCGTCGCACAGCAACCGCACCTCCACCGGTTGCTGCCCTTAGTTTCCCGGATACGGGCTAGGAGACCGGCCCCGCGTTGGGCCGGAGTACTGTCGGGGGTGCGGTGACATGCGGCGGCTGGGCGACGGCGAACGGGAAGGACTTCGTGGTGTCCATTGAGTTCCCTTCAGGTAGTCGGCGATGTCACGTGGCCGTTTCCCTGGCTGCGGACGTGGTGCATTGACGGCGAAGCCACGCAGTCCCATCTGTCGGTACTGGCAACGGCGGTAAGTGTGTCCGGCCTCGCCGCAGTGGTAGCAGAGCGGGCGATGGTCAGGGGTGCGCCAGACGTCAGTCTTCCTCGGTGCACTGCGCTGGGCCGCTGGCGAACGGTATGACGTCGGTGGGGGTGGTGGCGGCGGTGGCGTCTGTCGACGGAAGTGCGATGGGGCGGCGTTTTGGCGTGGACGGGGAGGAGCGTTGTGGCGCAGTGCAGCGGCGTAGCTCATAGCTTCCGGCTCGGGCAGTGGTGCGTGGGGAATTTGAAGCGATTGCCGAACTTCTTCTCGCACAATGTCGGCAATTGAATCCACTTGAGGCTGGGCCGAAGGCAACAGCTTGCGCAGCTCTTCCCGCACGATCGCTCGGATTGTTTCACGCAGGTCTCCGGAGTTACTGGCTTGAGCAGCAGCGCAGTCTGCAGTCAGGCGACGAATATACTGTCTGGTGCGCATGTCCAGGGTCTTTTCGATAGTGGTCGCTTCTGCTACAAATTCTTGGACGGTTATCGGTGGGTTTCTCATCAGTCCCACGAAGAGCTCCTGTTTGACCCCTCGCATGAGGAAACGAACTTTTTTCTCCTCAGGCATGTCTGGATCAGCGTGACGGAATAGTCGGGTCATTTCTTCTGTGAAAATGACGACATTTTCATTTGGTAGCTGAACCCGAGTCTCTAATAAAGCAGCGGCCCTCTCTTTGCGAGCGACGCTCGCGAACGTTTGAAGGAATGCGCCCCAGAAAACATCCCACGTTCGGAGCGTGGGCTCCCAATTTTCAAGCCAAGTCCTTGCGGTGTCTTCCAAATAGAAGAACACACGACGCAGCTTTTCGTCATGGTCCCAGTGGTTGAGGGCGGCCACACGGTCGTATGTCTCCAGCCAGGACTCCGGGTCTTCGAACGATGACCCATGGAAAATTGGTGGTTCCCTGGGTTGATGCATGACCATCGTGGGCTGGGAAGCTGCGGTTGTCATTGTCGCTGCAGTCGCGGTCATGGCCTTGGTCTTCCGCGCCTTGTCTTGTAGAAGCTCATACACCGGTGGTAGCCCTTGCTGTCGGCAGCTTGTTCGCTGCTCCTGGTTGGCGTCGTTGTCTTGTCCGCGACGTGGGCTGGGTTGACGGCTTGACAGGGGCGTCCGGTACATGAACGAAGCAGCACCTCCACCAGATGTCACGGGGTCGTGACGTGGCCGAAGACAGAAGACTTCGTGTTGGGATTTAACTGTTTATTTAGGCGAACCTGTGCCCGGGAAACGGTAAGTCCAAATACAGCAGCAGTCTTGCACAGATAGCAGTCTCGGACTGATAGCGGCTAACGCAGCGTCGGCCTTCGATCAACTACTGACAAGCGGCGAAGCGCGTCGGCATTTATACCCTTGCCGTCGAATGTTCTAGCGTTATCGCTGGCGGTGGCGTAGGTTCCAGAACAATCTGCAACGTTCGCACAGTGGGCGTGATCTTATCAAAATGATCTACTACAGTCCGGAACCCTCTAGAAACCTGCAGGCGCGGCTTGCGCCGAGAGCGGTGCTTCGGAACGATAACAAAAACTTGTGAAATGGAGCGTGGCAATATTCTCCAGTACATAAAGTGTATTCATTGGCTCTGGCTTTTGGGTCAGGCAAGATGCCTTGGGTACTATGTTCCGGCTGCCTGGCATTCACAACGTTTTGGATATCAGAAGAGCTGAATAATTGGAGTGTCACTGGAACTATGTCAAATGAGTTCAAGCCCAAAGGGAAGAATGATGACAAAGGAGCCACAGAAACGGTCGTCTATAAAAGGTGTACAGTGCTAAATATAGTGTAACCTTCTATTGAAAAGTGCATTTTCAAATATAGCACTACTGTTCATTTTATAGCCTTGGCCACTAAGGTATGTTGAATTTCAATGCCAGATCCAGATCAAAATTTTCTGTTTGAGTGGAGCAATCACAATCCAATGGCGGATTAAGAGCATGAATTAGTGTTGCAATTGCAGATTGAGAGTAACCGCAGATCTTGGTTTGCTCCATGAAGCAGGAATTCTCGCTCCGCCGAAATCAGCGGATTTGGCCGGAGGTTGAAGTGACGTATTCTGCATGCCTACTTTTCATCAAATTACCGATGGATGTCGCGAAAACGTTTTGCACTCCGTCGCACCCTCTCGTGCTCCCTCGCTAGACTTCCGCTCACCAACAGCTCCTGTCGAGACGTGCCCGTTCCAATTGCACATTTGATGAGAACAATCCCACTTGTGTCAGCGTGCTTTATTCGCGATCCGGCCCAGCGCTCGAGGTCTACCATTTGAAGTGAACATTTAAAAAGGTAGGTGAAGTCTGTTACCCATACCCATCGTGATAAAACACGTGGGCACGCGTGGGAGTGCCGTATTGACAGTTTCGTCCTACTTTGTGCTACTACACATACTGCCATGCACCTTTAGCTTGTTTGTTTTAATATTTACGAAGCTTGCTCGAGCTTTTTTATTACTTTGCCATTTTCAAATTGTATGAATATAAACAAGTACGATCAGTGCAAAATGAAACCAGAAACACAAGCATTCGCAATTGTATAGCGTGCACCGTCAAGTTATGACCATTAACAGGCGCGCGTTCTGTTCAGCAGCTGTGCGCATACATGCGTGCCTGTTCATGGTGATATGTGGACGGTGTGCACTACACCATCGTTAAGGCTCGCCACTGTTCAGGTTTCATTTGACACTGACAGAAAGCACTGTTGAGGCACCTAAGAATAATTTTGTTACCGTTCATTTCAGCACTCATTTGCCTCCTTATCTCATCGAATGTGCAGCTATAGCAAAGCAAATGACAGAGGTGCCGTTGATGGTTTTTGCTGTGCTTGCCTGTGTTTGGCCTCTGAAATACGCTCCAGCAAAACCCATGCAGACGGGATGTTGCCAATGCGAACTAGACTGCAGAAGTGCGTGGTCGAGACCTAGCTGGTATTCTAAGGTAATGGCTGGTATCCTAGCAACAGCAAGTACCAGCCATTACCTTAAGGTCCATTACTGCAAGGCGTAGATTGATGAGAAAAATAGTGCTAGATGGTGTGGTGATTTGGTTACAGCTGCAATCGTGCTAGATTCTGGGGTTGATTTGGTAGAATGATGTGATGTTCACTGCACCAGTGATATTACAGTTCAGGATACAGTGCATTGCTTGTACTAGTATAGTAACTGAGGAGTGGTACTTGTAATGTACTGCTCACCAGTTACCTTACATAATTTCTTTCTACTTATTTGTTTTAAAGTACCCTGGCTAGAAAACTTGTATTTAACCTTGTATATAATATGGGAAATTAGAGTAATATTAGTGCCTTTGGTGGCTTATTCTTGTCATTGTTTTTTGTATTTTTTGCAGATCTTTTTCACACCTACATGCGGTCTGAAGTGTGAAGGCTCCGCCTACGCTCAGGGGGGTCAGTTGGCCAAAATTAGCAGTGCCCGAGCCACCAACGCAGGGAACGAGAACCATCTTTATTATATCATTCAAATTATTCACAAACAGCTGTTTGAACCCGCTAACTACGACACTGACACACAAATAAATACCACACGCACAGCTTTGCCAGAAAGGCGAAGAAATGAACACGGTAGCAACAAATTGAAAGGTCCCGCGCAAAATTGAAAGCAGATCAAAAAATGCCCCGCGTTCCTCACGCACAAAACGTACTCACAGCTACGGGTGCACGCGAATAAACGTCTCATTTGTTGTTTGCTGTGTATGAAAAGCGCGCGCTTTTCGCAAAAGAAGACTGCAATGATTGTAGTGACCTTTGTGCACCAGGTAACTACAGCAGAATTGTTCCAGGTGAAGCCCGAGGCCAGCCAAGGCGTACGACCTTCGCCTTCTTACCGCCGCAATATAAGGGCGCTTGAGAGAGCGTCGCTCCCTCATGCGCCCTAATCTCGCCGGGCGAAGTACGCGTTGTACATTAGAGCAGGTGCCACCACGCGATGTGGCGCCGCGCGCTCTTTGCGCCATCTTGCTGGTAATGCTGAAAACACAATTCCCTTCGAGGTACTTAAAAGCAGCGGTAAGTGGTAGATATAAATAGCTTGTCGTTTGAACGATGGAGGATCTGCTCCCGGGTGGCTCAGTGGTTAACGCCTCGATTTCAGGACGCAGATGTCTCACGTTCAATTCTGCGCCGTAGTGTATTTTATGTTACTTTTTCTTTCTTGCGTTTCAATATATATAGATACGTACACATATATGGTGCATGACATCGACGCGGACGGCGACACTGGTAAAATCCAGATAAAAGTGTCCATATAATTGCTATCGCAATAAAAAGATCCCTGCAGCCTGACGGTCAATGGGACATACGCCGCAAAACAACGGCAAGAAGTCCAGCATGAAACATAAAGGCAAGAAATAACACTCACGCGGAACTCGCCGTAGACTACGGGCCATCGGCTCGCCACATACCCAGTGCCCACAAAACCGGCGAGGCCTCCCCTCTGTAGCACGCACGGCGGAAACACCCTTCACGCCTAGAGCGACCGATGTCGCATTGTATCGCTCGCCTGCCACAGAAAATCATCTGCGCTTGTCTCGCACCCCTTCTTACCTCCGCGCCGCTCCACCCGCTGTGGCCTTTTGGATGCTGACGCTCGTCCCGCACATGTGCAATGTCCTTGTGTTCTCCTTGCCCTGCTTCTACCATGCGTGGTACAGTTAAGGGCCCATCGGCCCGAGAAGTGAATGAGCGAAAAAAGGGAATCAGGTATGTTCAGTGGCAACTCGTCTAAAAACTGGAAAATTGTCAGTAAAAGAAATTTCTCTGAACAAATAAACACCTGCGATAATGTGAAGGTGCTCGTTTGTTGTATGTCTCCACGGCGTTGTATTACTATAACAAGATAATTTTCACAAAGAGCTCCTCGGCCATGACGTTTTGTTTATAGCCGGCTATTTTTGCATTTGCTGCTCGGTGACAGCTGTTATAGGCCGCCCTTTAATTCCAGGGCAACAGCGAAACAGCGGTTTTGCGCACGAGCTGCTCAGACTTTTGATTTCACTAAAATTAATCAAGAATGCCAAGTTTTGCTGGAGAGCCTGCGAATACCTTTCCCAGGCTGTCAAGCCCATGGATTATGCTTGGGAATCTGCGTTTTCTTGCGAGTGGCAGTGAGTCTTTGAGCGCATGAGTGAGTTTCGGGTGTGTCTCGAAGTGTTTTTCATCATTACTGAGCAGCAAATACTCTGCTCAGCGAACGTTCAACATTTACACATCCAGCAAATGGCTATGGTAATATAAATGTTGCTCTTAGAGCAGACAAATTATGGCCACTTGTTGCCAGCTCTTGATTAGAAACTCCTCAAGCCTGCTTCTCCAGCCATTGCATTTAGGAAGTTAATTTAACTTTAAAGATCACTATTCTGGTGGTATAGACTGCTGTGCCACGGAGTAAGCGTGTTTGCTTAATTCAGTTTTTGGTGGTCAGAAAGCGGCAGCATAGGCTGTCAACTTAATATTATGAGGCAGGTCTCGCTACCAGTGAGCGGCGTGCTCGAGCTACTACTGCAGCCACCGATCATCATCGTCTTCTTCGATAACAGAAGGGCGTCCGTCATTTAGATTGATTACAATTACCCCCCGTGAAATAAGAAGCCATCCTTACGACCTATGGATAAGTAAGCACGGGATGTTCGTAGTAGGGCTTAAGTCTCGACACGTGGACAACTTCCTGGCCACGACGACGTTGGTCAGAAGATGGTTCCAGTGGCTCGATAAGGTAATTTACGGGTGACGTTTTTTGCAGTATACGATATAGGCCATGATACTTGGGAACCAACTTGGTAGAAAAGCCAGATGTAGTAGAGGGGACATGCAGCCAGTTGAGCGATCCTGGATCGTACGAAGCAGTGGTAATTGATGCGTCTTGGTGGTGCTTTTGGCATCCTTGGTCTTGTGTTGTGAATGATCTTGCCCGTTGGCGGCATTCTTCAGCGCATGTAGCGGCTTGAGACAGAGTTGTGGACTCTGGGGAGTCAGGTCTGTACGAAATAACAGTGTCCATAGTACAAGAAGGTTTGCGTCCATAGAGAAGAAAAAAAGAGAGAGAACCCAGTAGTGCTTTGATTGGCGGTATTATAGGCGAACGTGATAAACGGGAGCACTGGGTCTCAATTGGAGTGTTCTGACGAGATGTACCTAGACAGCATGTCAACGAGAGTACGGTTAAAGCGCTCTGTCTTTCCATTGGTAAGGGATGATAGGCGCTTGTAGTGCGATGAAAGATGTGGCACTCACGCAGCAATGCTGCAATGACGTCTGACAAGAATACGCGACCACGATCACTCAGTAACTCTCGAGGTGCTCCGTGACGTAATACGATGTTGTGAAGAACGAAAATCGCAACGTCTTTTTCTGTAGACGAAGGAATGGGTGAATTTACGGCATACCGCGTGAGCTTGTTGACGGCAACTATGATCCAGTGGTTACCATTTGTAGTGTTGGGAAAGGCACCATAGATATTGATACTGACACAGTCGAACGGTCAGGAGGGGCATGGTAAAGGTAACAAGGTACCACTGGCGTGATGAGGGGGAGTCTTTCGTCTCTGGCACATCGAGCAAGCCTGAACGTACTGTCGAATAAAACGGTACATGCTACGCCAGTAATATCGGAGCCGTATGCGAGAATTAAGTCTTTACGAAACCTGCATGGCCACACTGGGGATCGTCATGAAACACGAACAAATTTTGGATCGCAGATGACGTGGAATTGCGAGTAGCCACTGACGTCCACCAGCTGCATAGTTTCGTCGGTACAGCACGTCGTCACGAATGGTGAAGTGCTCGACTTACTGGCGCAACGTGCGAATAGAAGAAGAAGCCGTCCGCCCAACCAGGATGTCTAGAATCGAAGCAACTGAAGGGTCCTTGCGTTGCTCAGAAGCCATGTCGGCGATGGTGACGAAAGTGGCATCACAGATGAGACTTTCGCAGCAGGCAGGGTCAGGGGGTAGGGGCGAACGGGAGAGGACGACTGCGTCCGAATGTTTCCAGCTGGAGCGATAGACCACGTGCATGTCATATTCTTGAAGGCGTAACCCTCATCGGGCAAGGTGACCACTTGAATCCTTCAGTGAGGACAACCAGCAGAGGGCGTAGTGGTCAGTCATGACGTCAAAAGGGTGCCCGTACACGTAAGGTCTAAATTTCTCTATCGCCCAAATAATGGCGAGGCATTCCTTTTTAAAGACAGAGAAGTTTGTTTCGGCTTTGCTAAGAGTTCGGCTTGCGTAGGCAACCACGTACTCTTAGAAGTCGTCTTTCTGCTGCACAAGAATAGCGCCTAGCCCAACACCACTAGCGTCGGTGTGGATCTCTGTGGGTGCCGATGGGTCGTAGTGTCGCAGAATAGGCGGCGACGTGAGGAGGTGGCGCCATTCATGAAAACAATTGTCACAGGTGGCAGACCAGGCTGAAAGGTCTCCAGAGCCAGCGAAGAGCTTGGTCAAAGCAGCGATGATCGTCGCGAAATTGCGGACGAAGCGCCGGAAATAGGAGCAAAGGCCTGTGAAACTTTGGAGCTCTTTCATGGTGGTCGGTTCGGGAAACGCTGAAATGACTGTAAGTTTGGCAGGGTCGGGAAGAATGCCGTCCTACGAAACCACGAGGTCAAGGATTGTAAGCTTTCGAGTGACGAAATGGCACTTCTTCAGGTTCAGTTGCAAACCCGAGGTGGAGAGACAACTGAGGACTTTCTCGAGGTGGGTTATATTGGTTGTGATATCAGTTGAAAAGATGACAATGTCATTTAAATAACAAAGACAAGCGTTCCATTTGAGGCTTCGAAGGATAGCGTCCACATTTGCTCGAAAGTAGCTGGCGCGTTGCAGAGGCTGAAGGGCATGACTGTGAATTCATACAGCCCCTCGATCATCATGAAAGCTGTTTTATCGCGATCGAGCTCTGCCATGGGTACCTGCCAGTATCCAGAGCGCAGATCTAAAGAAGAGAAAAACTCGGCTCACTGTAGGCAGTTCAAGGCATTGTCAATACGTGGCAGCGCATATACATCCTTGCGTGTGATTCGATTGAGGCGTCGGTAGTCCACGTAGAACCTGATGGAGCCGTCCTTCTTCTTCACCAGTACCACTGGAGAGGCCATGAACTGCTTGACGGTTCGATTATGCTGCATACCAGCATATGGTCAACCTGTTAAGTACACGGCGTTCGGCAGTTTACACATGATGTGGACGCTGTCGTAGTGGTGTCTTTTGACCGGTATCTTTAAGGTGAACAACAGATGACGCCCGACCTAAGAAAGACTGATTGTGGGAAAAGGAGGCTTGAAAACGCTGGAGAAGCTTGATCAGCTGCTCCTGCTGCACAGACGTGAGATGACAATAAATGGACTTGCGGAATACATCCATACGGTCATTGGCGTCAGTTGTGGGTGTAATGGCACACGTCGGTAAAAATGACTTGTCTGGATACGTCGGGTATTCGAAAATACAATCTAAGGTCTCGAGGCTCCCCAGACACTCGCCACGTTGCAGGATGTATGGACAAGCAGAGGCGTTGCACGCATAAAGTACAGCCGAACCATTGGCAAAGCTCATGATGGCAAACGGGAGAACGATGGTTTGATGGTGCACACTAGCTATAGATGGTTGGGACAGGAGCGTCGAGCTAGTGGCAGCAAGGGAAAACACAGGCACTAGTACAGCAGACAAAGGCGTGATGTGGACGTCAGCTGCGGCAAACACTTTCGAGGGACTGTGGTGGTTGATGTGAAAGCACGGATTCCTCAACTTGAGTTCAGCGCGAGTGCATTCGACGATGGCTTGGTTGGTAGAAGGGAAATCCCATCCTAGTACGACGTCGTAGGATGAACGTGGAAGAACTACAAACTTGACGGCGTACGAAACATCTTGATTAAGAACACGTGCTGTGAACTGAGCCATCGGCGCGATGAAATGGGAGGTGGTTGTACGCAGTGCAAGATACGTAAGTGGCATTGTGACTTTTCTCAAATCGCGACACAGCTGTTCCCTAATTACAGAAACGGCGGTGCTTGCGGCGACAAGTGCACGTACAGCGACACCTTCTACCAGCACATCAATTTCGTAGGGCGGACAAAGAGTAGGTCTCAAAGAATTCGATGACGACGCAGTTCTTGCCTCTGGAACTGCGGCTGTCAGTTTTTCTCTCGAGCGGGGCTCATGCGCCGAAGCATCGGGGAGAAGATCGGTGACGGGGCGGTAATTACCGGCGAGATTCAAGAGGGGGTCGTGGAAACAACGAGTTGGCGATATGAGATGATGGTCGCTGGAGATTCTGGGGAGCCTGGTATCTTGCAGAATTCCCATGGTCCGGAGGCTGGAAGTTGCGACGGCGGCAGTAGCGTGCTATATGTCCCACAAAACCACATGCAAAACAGATGGGTCGATTATCGAAGGTGTGCCATGAGTTAACAACAAAATGTGCAGCGGGCGAAGTAGAATGGGGGGCCATGTATGTAGGCAGCATCGTAAAGTAGGGGGTCCCGGTGCACCGGTATGCGTCAGGTACAGGTGGGGCTGGTGGTCTAGCAATGAAAGCTGCGTAGGTCAGCGGCGTAGGGACATATGGTGATGAAGGCAGTGCCTGTGTGACCTGTGTCTCGATGACCTGGCGTAGACGTGGGTTTAGCGAAGTCACTGTCACGGATGCTTCGGCCACAAGGGAAAGTTGACGCACAACTTCTTCACGGATGAATTGTTTGATGTGGGGCAGTAAGACGGTGTGATCAGTAGCGACGTCGTGCATAAGGACGGAAACTTCAGCTGTATCTTCAGCGGCCCTGCGCGTCGAGAAACGCTGCTTACGCAACTCGTCGTACTCCTGACAGAGCTGGACAACGTCGGTGACAGTCTGTGGGTTCCTAGCGACGAGCATCTTAAAGGTATCGTCGTCAACTGCTTTGATGATGTGCTTGATATTGTGGTGTTCGGTTAGAGATGCATCAACGCAAAGAAACAAGACATCTTCGATATAACTTGTATAGGTCTGGTCCCTGCGCTGGACTCGACTACGCAGACGGTGTTCTGCGCGAAGCCGGCGCATGGCATGACTGAAGACCGCGGTAATAGTGGTCTTGAAGTCGGAGCAGTTGGTGATTGTGCTTTCGCGGTTCTTGAACCAGAGGCAGGCCACATCAGCGAGGCAAAAGCGCACGTTCATGAGCTGGTCGCAGGCGTTCCATTTGTTGGAAGCGCTTACGATTTCATAGTCGGTGAGCTAGTCTTCGACGTCATGTTCGTCGTTCCCGCAAAAAATTGGTGGGTTGCGTTGCCGAGGCACGCCAGTACGGTAGATGGTCGGTGGTGGGACAGATTGACAAGGGCCAGTAGCAGTCACGTTAAATGGTGAGGGTAGTGTCGGATTGTGAATTTCCAGGTTGATGGGAACCCAGGCTCCTCCACCGTTTGAAATAGAGGTGCTGTACGTCGAGAAAGCTTCAGACATAGCTTCGCGAAAGGTGTTTTATGAGGCAGGTCTGGCTACCAGCGAGCGGCGTGCACGAGCTACTACTACAGCCACCGATCATCATCGTCTTCTTCGATAACAGCAGAACGTCTGTCCTTAAGGCTAATTACAATATATATATATATATATATATATATATATATATATATATATATATATCGTATGGAGTCTTGGTTTGGAAGACCTTTATTAGGCCCGAAGAACCGGCAGCCGACAGCTGATATGATCGGACCAAGATGATGATGCTACGCGACAACGATGGGGATGCATGAGCCACACATGATAATGATGATAATGTACCGGTGAAGAGGATGCGTATACTAAATGCCCACATCAATTCCTCCCACGTGAAAGCGGCCAGCCTGGCCGCGGCAAGTCAAGGGGACAAAGAACGTCGCATGAAGGGCTTCATACGGGAGACATGGACGACCTCTGTAGTTCGATAACGGCGATCTGCTGGGGCTACAAGTGGCGTCACGCGATAATTCACTGGTGAAGTCTCTTCAAGAACTGTGTACGGTCCAATAAACCGAGGCTGAAATTTGTCGCACAAACCAGGTGTGCGAACAGGCGTCAAAAGGAGCACTTCGTCTCCAGGTTGGAAGAATACATCACGATGCGATTCATCATAAACTAGCTTTCTGTCTTCCTGGCGGGCTTCAGTGTTTATACGAGCTCGTTGGCGGCACTGTGCGAGTCGTGAAACGTATTCCTCTGAAGAGGATGGAGATGAATTCACTTGGCAGATAAAGAAGGAGACGTCCAGGAAAGTATTAGGGGAGCGTCCATAAACTAAGTAAAATGGCAAGTAGCCGGTTGTTCGCTGAATGGCCGTATTGTAGGCGAAAGTGACGAATGGTAGAACAACGTCCCAGTTTTTGTGGTCTGGTTGAATATAGGAGGCGATCATGTCAGCAAGAGTGCGGTGGAATCGCTCAGTGAGGCCGTTAGTCTGGGGATGATAACTAGTGTTTGATAACGAGTGTTTGATGATGTGATAACGAGTGTTTTCGCACTCGTTGTTTGGCTTATAGATGGCGCTGACTGTCACTCCTTTTTCTAAATTCACATATAAACCCCAAAAAGTGGATGGACGGCCGGCCGCTGTGATAGCTCAGTGGTTAGAGCATCGAACGCGTTATTCTAAGGTCGTAGGTTCGATTCCTGCTCACAGCTGGTAATTTTTTCATCCACTTTTCTTTCTTCTTGCTTCTTATTTACATTCCATTGGTTCTAATAACTTCCCCTGTACATTACTTGGCATTACTGTCTGTTATATCTCAATAATATTGTGTTAAAACACGGAAATACGAGCCCTTAGGTATACACTTCTCTCCCTTATATATATATATATATATATATATATATATATATATATATATATATATATATATATATATATAAGTCACCAGATGAAGTGAACGAGCAAACGAAAAACGATGCTTTATTGCCAACGTTACTGCTGGGGACCGGCCTTCGTCAGAGCATGCCCCGCCGCGGTGGTCTAGTGGCTAAGGTACTCGGCTGCTGACCCGCAAGGCGCGGGTTCAAATCCCGGCTGCGGCGGCTGCATTTCCGATGGAGGCGGAAATGTTGTAGGCCCGTGTACTCAGATTTGGGTGCACGTTAAAGAACCCCAGGTGGTCTAAATTTCCGGAGCCCTCCACTACGGCGTCTCTCATAATCATATAGTGGTTTTGGGACGTTAAACCTCACATATCAATCAATCAATCGTCAGAGCATACGTGCATATAACACTAACATGCACTTCTTATGGACATCGCATGGGGGCCCCCGATTGTGAATAATCACTCTTAGCAATATTGTCGTACATGTTAACAAAAAGATATTCAGACATACGCAGCATTTTGTTGATAGTGGAGCAGTAGTGCGCTATACAGAATATCGTAGGGCAAGGTGACTTGAAAACATAGATACAAATATAATGACGGACACTTGTGATATCGCAACATTTGTAAATGAATAGAAACAATAAAAGAAGGCTATGACATGTTAGGTTGCGTTCATTGTCAATGAAATATACATGAGCATAATATAAACATTGATGTCACAATGTTGTAACACAGTGTGCATACGTTTTGTTCAACTAACTAATGTGTCACAAATGACACCGCAACGTAATCACGGCATTGGACAAACATTTATGTGGGCTACAGCGGTTGATTTATTTGTTTTGCCGGTAAAATCGTAAGCCTCCCTAGGTTCTTGTTTATTCCAGACGCTATGGCGTTAAATTTATGAATTATAAAAGATTCACGAACTACCATTTCTTAGTGCGATTTAAAACCAGATTCGAGTATTGTGGCAGTTATATTGTCGAAAGAGTGGCCTGGTGTAGCGAGGTGTTTGAACAGGGGAAGACTAGGCAGGCACAAGACGTGTGACCTGTGAATATTGAAGCGCAACCGGAAAGCTTGCTTCGTTTGACCAATATATTGGAGGTCACACAATAAGCATTGAAGCAAGTAGAATGCATTGTTCTTGTCGCAGTCGATATTGCCTTTTATCCAAAGAGTGAAGTTTGACGCAGAGCTCTTAACAATACGCGACGTGGCCATGTGGGAGCACACCTTGCAGCGTGTCTTGTTACATGGGTGACACCTCACATGGACGGTCGTTGATATTTGGATGACGTAAGTATGTCTCGTAGAATTCTTGATCGGAGGTAAACTGCTCATGGAGGCTCCAGGAAGACGACTTTGAGACGATTGCTCTGCATTAGTATGTTGTAGTGCTTTTTCAGGATCACGTTAGCATTTGGAATTGACGGAGAATGTGTAAGAATTAAATTGATGTGCTTCCGGTGCGCAGGGTCTTTATTTAATTTTAGAAGCGCTCTTCGGTCCATTGCAACAACGCGCATGATCGCGTTGTCGACAATCTGAGGCGGGTACTGTTGTACAGTTAGGGCATCACAAAGCTTATCACAGTTCTCAACAAAGTCTGAATTTTCAGAGCACAGCCTTTTGAAACGAAGTGCTTGATTGTAGGGTATACTTGTCTTAGATTATTTTTTTACATGGCTGCTTTTGAGATGATGGTATCGGTGAGCGTCGGTGGGTTTTCTGTATACTTCAGTAGATCATTTTTCGCCGCAAAGAGATACTGTTTCATCCAGGAAACAGATGGACACCTTCGACTACGATTGTGACAATGAAATGATTGGATGAACCTTGTTAAAGTCTGCAATGAAAGTCATGAGTTCGCTTCGCCGTGGTGCCAGATAAAAAAAATGTCGTCTATCAAACGTTTGTAGTAGTATGGTTGTAGTCTACACGTTGAAAGAAAATGACTTTTCAAATGGCCCATAAATATATTCGCGTAATTTTGACCAATTTTGGTGCCCCTTGAAGCGCCACTAACTTGTACGTAGTGAACACCGCCGAACTGAAAATTGTTAAGCTCCAGGATGAGTTTTATTAATGTGGCTAATGTGCAGCTATCAACAGATTTGTCACATGATGTGTCGTTATAAGCATCCACTACTGCACGAATGCCGTCTTTGTGGGGAATATTAGTGTAAAGCGACGAAACATCTAATGTGACCAGAAATGAGTCAGCAGGTATATTGAAGTCGATGATGTCAGTGAGGAAATGAGAAGTGTCCTTCAGATAGAATGGAAAAGTTGGAGGTAGTATACTAATCAGGCCATCAACATAGCATGAAACTAGTTCGGTGACAGTGCCAATGCCTGACACTATAGGACGTCTGGGGTTTTTGGGCTTATGTATTTTAGGCAATAGGTAAAAACTTTCTGGAACAGGGCTAACTGGGACTAATGAGTGCTTTACTTTATCAGGAAGTTTGTCATCTAGTATTAAATTCTTGATTGTTTCAGTAACGATGTCCCGAAATGTTTCGGTGGAGTTTTCACTGAGTCGCTTGTAAAACGTGTCATTATCTAACGGTCTCTGAGCATCACAAACGTAGTCCGTTGTGTTCGTTATCACGATTACACCTCCTTTATCAGCGGGTTTTATTACAATATCTGTGCGTTCTTGTAAACATTTAACTGCATTCCGTTCTTTGAATGTGAGGTTTCTTTTGAATGAAATGCGGTCTCATAAGCCTGCAGGATGTCACGCTGAACTGCAGAAATGTACGTATCGAGGAAATTATCGCATTGTGTTGGCGACGTCCAGTGTTGATTGGAAGACATGTTACACTTGGATGATGAACCTTAATGGAAGAATTCGCTTGGCCTCATACTGCGTGCGAATTCATCTAAGTCTTTCATCAAGGTAAATTCATTGTAGCCGCCAGTAGCTGGATAGAAATTGAAGCCCCGAGCAAGCACACTCATTTCTGAGTCAGATAAAACCACGTTTGAAACGTTTACTCCGTTAGGTCTAGCTGATAGTTTGTCTCGTCTAGAACAGGATGATTCGACGGGAAGGGAATCTTCACTGGTCAGTGGTTTTAAAAGGGTGATGTGGTCACGCAAAAACTTTTTTGATTTCTTCTGTTCAATTTGTAATTGTTTTCTTTGTTCGTATTTAACCAGCGAAGCCGATTCAGAGGGATCCAACATACGAGCCTTGCGCAACTGTCGTTCACTGTTTAGCAACGCTTTTACAGCAGAATCATATTGGTCGATGATTTGATTTGTGGGGTTTAACGTCCCAAAACCACCGTATGATTATGAGAGACGCCGTAGTGGAGGGCTCCGGAAAGTTCGACCACCTGGGGTTCTTTAACGTGCACCCAAATCTGAGCACACGGGCCTACGACATTTCTGCCTCCATCGGAAATGCAGCCGCCGCAGCCGGGATTCGAACTCGCGATCTGCGGGTCAGCAGCCGAGTACCTTAGCCACTAGACCAGCGCGGCGGGGCATATTGGTCGATGATGATGAGCATGAAAGCTAGGGACGCGTTCTTTAACGTTTCGTTCCATTTCTCGACGTTGCGTTGTGACATTGGGCCGCGTTCTTTAACGTTTCGTTCTATTTCTTGACGTTGCGTTGTGACATTTCTCGCAAATGTCACAACACAACGTCGAGAAATGGAACCAAACGTTAAAGAACGCGTCCCTAGCTCTCATGCGCGTCATCATTGATCATTATAATTCTGCTGTCAAAGCGTTGCTAAACAGTGAACGAAAGTTGCGCAAGGCTCGTATGTTGGATCCCTCTAAATCGGCTTCGCTGGTTGAATACGAACAAAGAAAACAATTACAAAGTGAACAGAACAAAGCAGAAAAGTTTTTGCGTGACCACATTAGCCTTCCAAAAGCACTGACCAATCAAGATTCCCTTCCCGTCGAATCATTCTGTTCTAGACGATACAAACTATCAGCTATACCTAACGTAGTAAAAGTTTCAAACGTGGTTTTATCTGATTCGGAAATGAGTGTGCTTGCTCGGGGCTTGAAGTTCTGTCCATATACTGGCGGCTATCATGAATTTAACTTAATAAAAGACTTAGATGAATTCGCGCGCAGTATGAGGCTGAGCGAATTCTTCCTTAAACTTTCATCATCCAAGAGTAAAATGTCTTCCCATCAACCCTGCACGCCACCAACACAACGCAAAAAATTCTTCAATATGTACGTTTCTGCGGTTCAGCGTGAAATCCTGTAGGCCTATGGGAACCGCATTTCATTCAAAGTAAACCTCACATTCAAAGAACGGAATGCAGTTAAATGTTTACAAGAACGCACAGATATTGTAATAAAACCCGCTGATAAACGAGGTGCAATCTTGATAATGAACACAACGGACTACGTTTGTGAAGCTCAGAGACAGTGAGATAATGATAGGGACATCGTTACTGATACAATCAAGCATTTAATACTGGATGACAAACTTCCCGATAAAGTAAAGCACTCATTAGTCCCACTGAGCCCCGTTCCAGGAAGGTTTTGCCTGTTGCCTAAAATACATAACCTCAATAACCCCGGTCGTCCTATAGTGTCAGGCATTGGCACTGTCAACGAACTACTTTGAAGCTATGTCGATGGCCTGATTAGTATACTACCTCCAACTTTTCCATCATATCTGAAGGACACTTCTCATTTCTTCGCTGACCTCATCGACCTCAATATACCTGCTGACTCATTTCTGCTAACATTAGATGTTGCGTCACTTTATACTAATATTACCCCCAAAGACGGCATTCGTGCAGTGATGGATGCTTGTAACGATTCATCAAGTGACAAATCTGTTGATAGCTGCACTTTAGCCACATTATTAAAACTAATCCTGGAGCTTAACAATTTTCAGTTCGGCGGTGTTCGCTACGTACAAGTTAGTGGCATTTCAATGGGCACGAAAATTGGTCCAAACCACGCGAATATATTTATGGGCCAATCGGAAAATCATTTTCTTTCAACGTGTAGACTACAACCATACTACTACAAACGTTTTAGAGACGACATTTTTTTTTATCTGGCACCACGGCGAAGCGGAACTCATGACTTTCATTGCAGACTTTAAGAAGGTTCATCCACCCATTCTATTGTCACAATCGTACTCGAAGGCAACCATCTGTTTCCTGGATGAAACGGTATCCCTTTGCGGCGAAAATTCTAGAACAGAATGATTCGACGGGAAGGGAATCTTGATTGGTCAGTGCTTTTGGAAGGCTAATGTAGTCACGCAAAAACTTTTCTACTAAAGTATACAGAAAACCCACCGACGCTCGCCGATACCTTCATTTCAAAAGCAGCCATGTAAAACATTGTAAGGCGAGTATACTCTACATTCAAGCGCTTCGTTTCAAATGGCTGTGCTCTGAAAATTCAGACTTTGTTGAAAACTGTGATAAGCTTCGTTATGCCCTAACTGTACAACAGTACCCGCCTCGGATTGTCGACAACGCGATCATGCATGCCGATGCAATGGACCGAAGAGCGCTTCTAAAATCAAAGAAAGAACCTGCGCACCGGAAGCATATGATTTAATTCTGACACAAGCTCCGTCAATTTCAAATGCTAACGCGATCCTCAAAAAGCACTACAACATAATACTGCAGAGCAATCATATCAAAGACGTCTTCCCGGAGCCTCCACGAGCAGTTTACCGCCGATCGAGAAACCTACGAGACATACGTCATCCAAAACATCAACGCCAGCCCATGTGGGGTGTCACCCATGTAACAAGGCACGCTGCAAGGTGTGCCCCCACATGACCACGTCGCGTATTGTTAAGAGCTCTGCGTCAAACTTCACTCTTTGGATAAAAGGTAATATCGACTGCGACACGAACAATGCAATCTTCTTGCTTCAAAGCTCATTGTGTGACCTTCAATATATTAGTAAAACGGAGACAGCTTTCCGGTTGCGTTTCAATAATCACAGGTCACACGTCTTGTGCCTGCCTAGTCTTCCCCTGCCCAAACACCTCGCTACCCCAGGCCACTCTTTCGACAACATAACTGCCACAATACTGGTATGTGGTTTTAAATCGCACTACGAAAGGGAAGTTTGCGAATCTTTTCTTATTCGTAAATTTAACGCCCTAGCGTCTGGAATAAACAAGAACCAAGGGAGGCTTACGTTTTTAACGGCAAAACAGATAAATCAACCGCCGTAGCCCACATACACGTTTGTTCACTGCCGTGATTACGTTGCGGTTTCATTGGTGACACATTAGTTAGTTGAACAAAACGTATGCACACTCTGTCATTACATTGTGACATCAATGGTGATATTATGCTCATGTATATTTCATTGACAACGAACGTAACTTTACATGGCATTGCCTTCTTTTATTGTTTCTATTCATTCACAAGTGTTGCAATATCACAAGTGTCCGTCATATTATTTGTAACTATGTTTTCAAGTCACCTTGCCCTAGCATATTCTGTATAGCGCACTGCTGCTCCGCTATCAACAAAGTGCTGCGTATGTCTGAATATCTTTTTGTTAACAGGTATGTCAATATGTCAATATTTCTAAGAGTGATTATTCATAATTGAGGGCCTCCATGCTATGTTCTTAAGAAGCACGTGTTGGTGTAATATGCACGTATGCCCTGACAAAGGCCGGTCCGCGGCCGTAACGTTGGAAATAAAGCATCGTTTTTCGTTTGCTCGTTCGCTTCATCTGGTGACTTATAACTCGACCCGAATGCAGGAAGACTTTCAAGAAATTTATATATATATATATATATATATATATATATATATATATATATATATATATATATATATATATATATATTTATATATTCTGCCAAATATGAGAGGGTATCAGTTCATGCCGTTATATATGTAATATCTAAAGTGCATTCTTCTACTGCAACACTGCATATGGCGGGCCCGCCTATGGCACAGCAGACCGCACATGTCACACCTGTCATAGAGGCAATCTTCTATACCGACCTGCGCCCGAACCAGCGTGCGCTCACTACTCAAGGTGCTTCCCCAAGTAAAGGTGTGCCCACTGAGCTCTTCCAGATTCCACACCTGCTGGATCCCATGACACGCCTCCTACCGAGTTGTTTGGGGAGACTGTGGATCAGCAGGCATGTAACTGAAATACAGGCATGCCCTTTTACAAGCTGCAGACGTCATTCGCCTCTACTCGACGTGTACAATGCTACTTAACCACTGCCAACATAGGCAGTCAAATGCACTCATATTCGGATACCGCTCTCACATTACGACACCTGCTTACCGACGTCGGCGTCAGCGCTGTGCACGCCCGCGAAAGCGACACCGAAACTGTTGCTTATCGATGGGTGGTCTGCAAGACTCCCCTGCGCCGCTTCTCATTGCTTCGTGCTCACGCGCCACATCGGCTTTTGTACATCCGCCCTTACCTCACCCTGAATGCACCTCTACCTGTAATACTCACTCGTGGCGCCCTGTGCGCTACCAGCTGTTCCAAGCTGGGCATACTGTCACCCCCTTGTGTACGATTACACCGATCCGACGCTTAGTACTGCGTTCACTGCGCAACTCCTAGTGTCGCCCACCAACACCCACTGGTTCCCGATGGTGATTTCCCGATAACAACCTGGTTTTCGCAACGGGCACTTTGTGGACTGTCATTCGTGTAATTAGTCTCTTTCCCTCTCTTTCTTTCTTACATACACTTCAAATCGTGCGAAGCGCTAGTGGGGGAGCCTTGTAGTTTATGATCATAAGGATTTTCTCGGCCACTGCGCCATGCCTCTCGCTCAGCTCATGCATACCTGAGCTGCTTGAGAAGAAAATGAGCTCACGCGCCTGGTTTGTCAGACCCTGGAAGCCGCTGCGGCTACGCTTCAGCGCCTACGAATAAAGCAGCGAGTTTGAACGGCCCCGTAGGTCACCTTCGACGACGTCATCTCACGTCTCTCTTCTCCTCTCGCTCGCTAGAAGGTCGCTGGCTACCATCAGTGCACTGAAGAAGCTCGTCAAGTCACCAGCATTCGCATCAAGAATCAGCAGATTACGGACAGCCACTGTTAGATTCTAGGACGAAGCTTCCCGAAATACCATCCCTGTGACCGTGTTTGGTTACGGACGCCGGTACACCGACGTGCGCTTAGTGAAAAACTTCTGCGATGGTAATATGAACTGTTCAGAATAGTTCGGCGTCTAGGCTCACTCGACTGCAAGTTTGTCCCCGATGGAATAACGAACTCTCAACGATGCCGTGCACGACCTAATATCATCCATGTCGTGCGCCTCAAGATGAACTATACGTTTTAGCAATCATGGGGACTCTCTTTTTATTCATTAGTGTATTTGCTTTCTTGTGCTTACTTTTTTTGCGTGCACCTCAAGATGTACCATGCGTGTTAGCAATAATGGCGACTACGTTTTTATACATTCATCTTTTGGTGAAGCATCAGTACGATGTCTTTTGTGAGGATGGCTGCGCCACATTAATTTCTCAAGTTTTCTTATCACACTGTTACACTGTATTTTTCAGAGCAAGCCGCGCCTGCAGTGTTCGGGAATCTTCATTGCTGTAGTAGATCATTAAGGTACGATTACGTCCATAACTCGAACAATACAGATTATTCTGAAACATTTGTGCATGCTAGTGATAGCACTTGAATATTCAATGACACACGTATAAACGCCGACACGTGTCTGCATTGGTCGATTGCATGGCGGCCGACGCTGTGCACCGTTATCGGTGCAAGTTGTAGTGGCACGTATACCAAAAAAGTACGGCGACTACCGTGGGTTTGGTCTTAGCGAGCCGGAGGGCACGCGTTAACCGTCGCCATGGCGAGAACACAGAACTGCTCACGGTCGCAACAATTTAATGTCTGTGGCATTGTCACGGACGGCTATTTTCGGCGACACCGCGTCACGGCAATTCACGGGCGCCGTACTCCCCGACTGACCGTGAGAAACGGCCGCACATGAAAGGGAACCGATAAGTGCAAAATGGGGTGCTCTCCTTAGAACGTCGCCGCCGACAGTTAATCCTTTTGTAACTGTGGCGACGTCTGCAAGGTCGTAGAAGGCCGCGGTATACCCCGAACAAGGATTAGACTACAAGACGCGCTGACTGAGAGCTAAGTGGTTGACCGTTCCCACGGGGAAAAGCGTGGGAAACGCTCTGGTGGCCAAGCCGTATGACAACCCGACAGGTTGTCACTCTCGCTAGCTGTGGGCCCTCTCCCAATTAAAAAAGGGGTGGGGTCAAAATATTTTTGGGCCGGAGTTTCCCCTCAATTAAGCGCGCATGATTGGACTCAGGTAGAGGTCTCTTGTCCCCAAGGAAGAGAGCGAGGAGACACGAGGGGGATTTAAGCGCAGGGTTTTGCCCTGCTAGGAGACTAGTCCCTGACCAAGATGGTGTAGAAACAGATCAACAAGCATCTCTTCTAGAAGTTTTTAGTGTGGCTCTGTATCGGCTGGCCACCTAAACTTAGCCGTTCGTCTAGTTGTGACGCGATATTAACGTCTGCAACGTAGACATCGGGACTTCGCCTCGAGTTAGCTCAACCTGCTCGAAGTCACCTGCAAGCACTAGCCTCCCGGAGCCACCAGCGTTGCAACACCGCCGACATCGCAGTCGTGCCAGAACTCTCTTCGACTTCTCGCATCCGATCGTCGGGGACGCAACGCTGCCGGTCATCACACGTATGCCTTCACCTGTTTATATCTTCGAACTTTCTCCTCCGTCGTTCTATTCTTGTTAGTTTGTGTAGTTTGTAAAAGTTATCTATCGTAAGCTCATTTATTGTTCTGTTATATATTTCTTTAATTGTATCAAGTGTCGTTGTATTTTGTTAGTTGTATAGAAGTGTTGTATTAGATCCCGTGTGCTGCCATATCACTAGAGTAAAGATGTTTTGTTTTCTCACGTCTCTGATCTCTTCACTGTCTCTGCTTGCGTACGGAACGAACCAACCTGCTGTCATTCCCGTCGCCGACTTCGCGCTGGGGACGCTAGAGTGGCAGCTTGTAACAGGCATCATGAAAACGCAGTACAGCACGTTGCAAAGGCGCAGCGGGAAAGCAAATGAGGTTATCCACGCCACGGCGAAAAGTACTACACAGGGTGCTCGAGCACGTCTCCGTGGTAAAAGTGATTCACGGAGACACCGGGACCAAAGCCCGGTTGCTCTAGCAAGGGCAAAGGCGCTCGCGTTGGCTTAGAAGGAAGACTGGTCAGTGTAGCTTGGCCACGCACTAGGACACAGTTACCTGTTCCGCCCTTCGGCCGAGCGTTCGGAAGGGGGGGTGACATAATGTAAGCGCTCGCCGCGGGCGCAAGGCACTCTTGTTGAAGTCCAAATTAGCTCAAAAGGAAGCTGACAGACCGAAAAGAAAATCGAGCTTCGCCCCAAGTTTTCCCCGGAGAGGTCTCTCTCTTGCTCCCGACGCAAGCGTGCAAAAACCTCTCGGGAGAATCCGCGCGGTGCTACAGTAGACATCCGCTACTAGGCAGGAGGGGTTAAATGTCATTCCTCGCTCTCCCAGCGCGGCATACAGCGAAAAAGGGTAGTCATGGCGGGACCTGAGAACGAAGAAAAGGTGTAAAGCCTGCGCAAAGGCAGCGGGCTAGCCTCAATCCCCCATCCACCTCTCCTAAAATTGCCCTTTATCGGTCTGCAAAGGCAGCCCGACGTCACCCATGCAGTTAAAATACATTGCTATCAGCGACAGCCAACCTCAGTCCAGCCCTGTAACTGCTGCTAAAAATTAGGAAAGGAAAAAAGACGTTAATAAAAAAAATAAACAATTGATAATATAAAGTGTTTGTGAGAGGGAGCACACGAATGTAGGACTAGTGTTCGTGGTGCTTGGTAGGGATAGCGTCTACCGCGTGGAGCGGTGAAGGAGTGTGACAATGTCCGCTGGGTGCGATGCCCGAGTGCAAGATCAGAGGCATGGAAGGGGGCTCTGTGATGGCTCGTTGCTGCTCTTGATTAGTCGCGAGTCCAACGAACGCCGCTTCGGTTGTAGTTTGGAGGCCCCGAATTTCTCGATTGAGACGGAAGAACCTCGCTGGGAAGCTGCGCTTTACCGGTGATCAATGAGACCGAACAGGAATCGGCTGCGAGGCACCCTGGCTTTGGCCAGTAGCGTATAGCTGTTGTCAGCGGGGCCTCATGCAGGAGCCATGGTGGAAAAGGCAGCAGGGATTCTCGGCGACGACCAAGAGCAGGGCACGGCCAGAGTGTCTGACGGCACTGGGTCAGCAAGCACCTCTAGTGTCCACGTAGATGGGGCGAAGCCATGGTGCGCACTTTTCACGGGCACGCGCTGAAGCGTCACGCGCTTACACACACACAGAAACACGCACGCGCATACACACCGTCGACGGCTGCGCGAGAAAAGGTGCAAGGCGTCCTTCGTCTCACTCTCATCGCATAAGCACTGATATTCAAGGTCACAAGTTCCTTCGCGGTAGACGAATTAAACACAAAATGGCCACACAATAAAAACATAAAATACAAGAATAACACGTAATATTGAACAAATTAAATATGAAATACACAAGAACTCTTCAAAACATAAACACTGGCAGCAAATTGCGTGAGGTCAACTTCTTTACGAGAAAAGGCCGTAAATAAGCTAACCTGTACTGAGTCTAGACAGTGAACTGAGGGCCTTCCGTTGCGGAGAAGTCCGCCGTCCGGGGCGAAATCACAAAGGTGACCACTTCCTCAAATTATACCGGTGCGGGGTCCGAATGTGTCCGCTGCTCCGGGTGTGCTCGTGGCTTGCGTGAAGTGCTGCAGGGCGCTGGCACGAGCTCGTCAGACCATGACAAAGAGCTCCAGGTCTGCGATGTGGGCACGGCTGAGTTTTCCCAAAGGGGATCTTTCAACTAGTACACGCCACGGACGCTCACTGACAATCGGTTTATAAGACCAGGCGGCTTGCCAACCCTTGGTTCAACCGTTTGTCAGACGTGGCAGGCACCTAATAGCGATAAATGTCACGCTTCGTGCCGGGCCATGTCACAACATTGCTGACTTTGCAAAAGCTTTCGAGCCACTCAGGTGACCGGCCATGAATTCGTCGTGAGAGGATCGCAACAGTGCGACTCTCAGACTTTTGGGCATAACCAACTTAAACGGGTCAATGGACTCGTCGTTAGTGGCTATATACTTCAGCAGGAGTCCGCCATGATCCAGCAAAATGAATCTGCCGGGGACTCAGCAACACTCGCTGGTTCCACCCCCTAATCGCGCCCGCCGCAGAACAAGCAGTGTAATGGCGCTCCGTCTCTTCGAGACAGTTTATGGGCGCCTGCCCGCCCACCGCAGAGCAAGCAGCATATATGGCGATTCGTCCCTCCGAGACTCGAAATGGATCATTTTGCTGAGCCTTCAGTAGCTCTTCGCTGCCGAAAGTGATTCCCATTCTCCCAAAGGGGGAGTCTGGTATCGCGCCCACTCAGGACCGCAGCAACCACTGCGAGCATGGTGTCACGGGTTTACTCTCGGCACAGTGGCCTTAGTAAATTTCTTCGCTCGGCCGCTAGGCAGTGCGCCACTAACCTGGATAGCAGCCAAAGTCGTTCTCATGGGGACTCCCCATTTTCGCCGCTGTTTCGCCCCCGACACTTGCATGTGCTTAGGCCCAGCGAGCGGCCATCGCATCAAAATCCCACTTCTCGGAAGACAACAGAGAGCACGAGATACCTCGCTGGTTGTGTGTTCACCACAAAAGCGGGTGCCAACCACAACGGGTGCCGAAGGGTGCCCGTTGATAGAGGCGATGGCCTGTTTGTGCAACGCGGCATGCCACGAAGCAGGCGTGTTGCGACGACTCCGAATCGCGCAGAAGAACTGACTCGCTAAAAGGAGTCGAAAGCTTAGAGCTTTTGATACCGCGTCGGCCGCCAGTGTAGTGACACGTATCTCGAAGAAGTATGGCCACTATCGTGGGTTTGGTCTTAGCGAGCCGCAAGGCATGCGTTAACCGTCACCCTGGCGAGAACACAGTACTGCTGAAGGTCGCAACACTTGTGGCATCACCAAAACGCAGTACAGCTCATTGCAACTGCGCGGCAAAATCAAATGGGATTATCCACGCCACGGGTGAAAAGTACTACACAGGGTGCAACGAGCACGTCTCCGTGGTAAAAGTGATTCACGGAGACACCGGGAACAAGGCCCAGTTCCTCTATTAAGGGCAAAGGCACTCGCGTTGGCTTTGGAGGGAGACGGATCGGCGCAGCTTGGCCACGCACTAGGATACCGTTCCGCCCTTCGCCCGAGCGTTCGGAAGGGGGAGGGTGTGCGACATAAGGTAAGCGTTCGCCGCGGGTGCAAGGCGCTGTTGGCGAAGTCCGAACGAGCCCCAAAGGGAGCTGACAGACCGAAAAGAAAAGCATGCTTAGCCGCATGTCGTCCCCGGAGAGGTCTCTCTCTCACTCCCGACGGACGCGCGCAAAAATCTCGCTGGAGGATTCGCGCGGCGCCACAGTCGACATCCGCTACTGGGTGACAGGGGTTAAACGTCATTCCTCGCTCTCCCAGTGCGGCAGACAGCGGAGGAGGGGAGTCATGTCGGAACCTGAGAACGGAGAAAAGGCGGCAAAGCCCGCACAAAGGCAGCAGGATAGCCTCAATTCCCCCAAAGGTTATCATTGTACTCTGACCTTCCTTTTACCTGCCACATAATCGGCCAAATAAACAGTCTCATCTTGGACTGGCATTCTGCTCTCTTCTTCGACGTCCCGACTGCGTAACAATAATTTGCGAATTATTTTATTTCGTGTATTTACCTGTATTCCAATATATACACATACTCTGACACATATTGTGATTTCTGATTCCTGTCTCCTGTGTAAACGTATTTGCTTTTATTCATTTATTTCTTTATTTACTTATCCTGTTGAACATAGTACCCTATTTTGTTACTTGTCCTCCCTTATGTAATGCCTTCGGGCCTTTAAGGGCGAAATAAATGAAATGAAATACGCTAAATCACAGCGATCCCGACGGTCAAAACCAGCTGACAGTGTCCACACCATGATTATTTGAATAAAAATTGCAGCGCAAAATAAACAAGACTAGACAAGAGGCTCTGGACTGGTAGTAACTTCTCCCTTTTTATTGAATAAACAGGAGAAATGCATGTATACATAGCACAAGAGCAGAAAAGGGCATGACCCTCACAAAATTCAGAGTGAAAAACGAGTCAGCCGAAGATCATATGTAGAAACCGCCACATATCACTACCACATGCAAAGCTGGTGGTTGCGTTCATGTTCAACGAAATGTAAATGAGGCAGATAGTTATTGCCAGAACAAAGGAAGCAAGTGAACAAAGAAAAAGCAGCAAAAACTTCACAAATCATAAGCTGATAACAAAAGATTTCGTTGAACGGGAACCGAAAAACCATCCTTAAAAGCTTTTTATCCAAGCGATGAATTGCCATAGAAGACAAGAGATGGCATGCTAAGCAAAATCAAGAGCAAGACATCAACTAAGTTGTTATTTTGCACAAAAGCGCCTTTGGTTGTTTCTTTTGCTGTGTAACATTTCCGTAGCTTCCGATTTCATAATGGTTCGGACAAGATGAGACCCCACAGTAAAATACGTACAGACTGCGACTTGGGCACCTGGGTACGAGGGCATGACAGGAAACCTGCACGCGGACGAGGTGGCTCGAAGCTTCACAAATCACCGAGCCAATGAAGACAAATGCAATAGATGAACCTACACTCCTGGACCCCTGTTTTACAACGATTCTGAAGTACTGCAGAAAAAAGAGGCAGCTCTATTCACTTCCTCATAGCAAGCTCAGCGCTGCGGAGGCAAGAGCGCTAATAATACAAACAAAGACTTACATAAATCTGCTCACTTCACATGATCTACCCCCACGGCGTACAGAAATATATACACCCTCAATCACATCAGGTGGGAGTGTCCAGAGCACGATGAAGAACACGACTCCAATGGCACATGTGAGGCATGGAAGACGCTGCTGTCTAGCTTATTCCTGGTCGATCAGCTGCGACTGATCCATAGAGCTGAACGGAAGGTTTGCACCAGTGGGGGCCCTGGAATAGGGGCACCACCCTGCTGGACAGATTTCACTCTTCACCCTGTATATTCTTCGGGGCACTGAAGGTCTAGCCTGTCTGGATTATGTAGATAATAAAGTTTTCTACTACTACTACTACTACTACTACTTAACATTAGTGTTAACGTCTCGAATCCACGAAATCTTCACGAGAGACGCCATTGCTGAGGGAACCGGAAATTTCGACACCTTTATTCTTTACCATGCACCTAAACTTAAATACACGCGCCTAAGGCACATTCGCTTACTTTGGAAATGAGGATGCCACCACCGGGATTGGATATCACCACCAGTAGGTAAGCAGTCAAGCCTCATGAACACTAGACCATCGTTGCAAGTTTTCCGCATATCATTAGTAAGAGGACACGAAGCACGTGTCGGGCGTTGGTATGCGGCACCCGTGCGCGAAATCCCGATGGTGCGAGGACGCACCACGCTCACGTACGAGATTGGTTAAGAAAGCTCGTCGCACGCGACCTGAGCCATCATGGGAAACCTCACAGAATGAGGTGTCACAGTGCGTTGGGGCTTCGAACTGAGAAGGTCTTAATGGTCAGCGTCGCTACTGTGACGGAAGCAGTAAAGCCCCCCGGTTCTGAGGCTGTCGCCGAATAGGTGTTCGGACTTACTGTGGCCTGTCACAGCAGTTGCTGAGTGAACAACAGCTCTTCCACTTCGAGCCGAAACAAATGGGGCTTGCACCACAGTCAACACGCCATTGAAGAGTTAGGTCTAAGCTGAGCCGCAGACGACCATGAAGACCGGGACTATCACAGCAATGAGGTCGAGCGCCTTGTTCGGCAGGACTGACCAACGGTGACCGTAGGAGCTTGAGAGGAACGTCAACGACAGAATTGAAGGACCATCGAGATGGCGAGAGCACCGATTCGACGTGGCAACGCGGCAAACAAAGAACGTTTCGGTACTGAAACGCCACTTTGGATAGCAAATGGCTTGGACTAGGGCTGGCTCTAAAGTAGAAAATTGTTACTTCGGTTTAAACTGTTGTGTACATGTAGTATGAGTAAATTCTGAGTGGTTTAAAGGGCCACACACCAGGCCCCATTCAAAATTTTAGTTAGGCAGTGGAAGTAGTTGGGTGTCCCACGAGGAACATTCTGCCACAATTTCTTTTTATTGGTTCAACAGGAGCGGACAAAACAGTTTTTTTTGAAGCAGCGCTAAACAAGGATAAGAGGAGGCAAGCTCGAAATCCTTGCCGCTCCTTCGCGTAGCATACGCAAGCCAAATGTCTTCTCCACCCTCTCTGGCATCAGACAAAGGGGTTACGTGTGCATGACGTGCCCAAACAAGGCCAACCCCCAAGCACGTGAGCGGCGTTGCTTTGTTGACCAGCGTTACTTTGTGGTCTTCTGCCTGTATCTGCGGGATGGTTTGCAAACGCTGGCTTAGGCGCGGTAGAATTCATGAGCACATTGAGTGTGCGAACACGTAGGAGCGTTCCACGGTGGTCATCTGCTGGATGCACTGACCGTGAGGACACGGATGCATGCGAAACGCCTACGCATTAGTCCCACATCTTGTTCCTATTCACGAGAAAAAAAGAGAAAAAGACGCTCACATTTCCTTATTGCATCTCATTATTTATGTGGAGTTTTATTAATCTTTTCAAGCAACAAACTAGATACACTACGCATGTCGTGGTAATTTATTCTTGCCATTTCACGTGCCACTGTTTGCAACGTCAAAGCAGAGTTGTCTAAGTGGAGAACCATTGTCACTGAATTGCCGTGTACATAGGGTGATTCATACGCGCACGTCTTGCCCTCATTTTCTGCGTGCGCTAGTAGAAGGGAGGGGGTGCAGCATTCACCTTGAAATTCGACCCATTCCCGCGCCGCGTAGCATTGCATATTCTGGCAGATGTCATTATGAACGCCTCGTCTTCGCATTGCACTTGTCAGCTGAAAATTGTCAAACCTGGTGAGAGGCCCCTCAACGTGAATTCTTCGTATTTGCTTTGTCCGTTCTTTGTATAAAGTGTCCGTTTTGCCACGCTCGTTTCCCGTCTCTCTCAATTGAATCATTTGCAAGTGTTCCCGAGATAAATCGTGACACCAAAGTTGCTTCAATAAAGAGCCAGAAGTTAGCACCAATGCCATGTTCCTTGTCTGTGTTTGTGTTGTGTTGCCCTATAGTTTTTCGTTCTTCAGAATTCGCAACTGACTAGCCTGAAGAAACGTTTTGCTAGCACCAGATGACGTCTCATATCATGTTAGGACGTAAGCCTACCGTGGTCTTAAGTATGCTGCCTGGTGCACTCGATACTTATTTATTCAAAATTCAAAACCGATCTTTAATTGTTAGAAACCCACAACGCAGACGCACCAAAGCACATCATCGAGAAAAGAAGCATAAAGAGTTTACTTATAATACAGAAATTAGGCTAGTCATAACGCATACTTCTTGCGATGAGGATATTGCAGCACGGTCAGTTTAGTTCAGTTTTATTTATTTTCCGGCCCCATTCAACGGGTGATACTTAAGAGGTGAGATTACAATTAAATGTACAACAGTGATGATTCGATTTATATTGCAGGTTGTTAGTCATCAGTTTTGAAAAAGGAAATGCTATGTGATGTTTACTATGGTATAGGGAGGCTGTTTAGTATAAAGCTGCTCTGAGAAATAATGAGGAACCCGACGAAGTGGTACGCAAAGGCGGGTGGGCAAATTCCATTAGAGACGGCTGCGGTGGGAAATGGTGATACGGGTGTATATATGGTGCGTTGGATGAGAAAAGAAGAAGCATAAGATAAAGAGTAAGGGTAGCATCGCAGCGACAATGAAAAAGAAGTGATAGACCAGATACAGCTTCGAAGCCTTAAATGCCCATGTCATATGTCTATGAAGAATGCATAAGTCGCTTGGCTCGATTCAGAACGCCTTCTTGTCCTGTGTTTAGATATGCTCGATACGGGGTATATATGGCAGAATCATTGTCGTTTTGGTTTTACAAGCCATTTATATGCGAGTACTTTAACATGACAGGAGACAAGGTGGAAATGAAAAAGGCCGAGCGTTTGTACTAGGCTGAATTGATGTTAGAAATGTGGACTCGTCAACATATATTAGCAGGAAGGGTGATTGCTAGATATTGATACGAGTCTGCTAGTTCTGTTGATGGAAGTTAAATAGAGCAGCGATATGTTTGATATGTGGGCTTAACGTCCCGAAACCAGCATATAAATAAGACACCGGCTGGTAGTAGAGGGCTCCGGAAAGTTCGACAACCCATGGTTCTTTAACGCGCACCCAAATTCGAGCACACAGGCCTACAGCATTTTCGCCTGTGCCGAGCATACAGCCACCGCAGCCGGGAGTACATCCCGTGTTAGAGTCATGAAAGCCAGAAAGATGGCGACAACTAGAGGACACGAGATTACATTTATTGGGACCGACAGTCATCGGCCAAGTGCTACAACAATTTATTATATTGTTAATGTAGCTCTAAAGATTGCAATGTTCATCACAAATAGTAACTGAATATTCGAACACTTAATCGTCAGCGAACACGCGAATGTCACAGAGAACAGGCATTATTCAGTTAACTTTTCAAGGAGAATAGGAGAGGACCGAAAAAGATTCTTCTGAGATTTCTGAGTTGACTGTGAAGGGTCTACTTAGATGACTAATAATATAGGCACCTTGAGAGCAGTTGCAAAGTCTTGAAGCCATATGAGGGTCTGAGGGTGAAAGTTAGACTCTGAAAGTTTTAGTAACAAGCGCTGGTGAGAAATCTTGTCGAAAGCTTTGGTGAAATCAAGAGAAATTGAGTCGTTTTGGATATAGTGATCAAGGCTACTCTGGATTTCATGAACAAATTGTGCTAATCGGCTTTTGAAAGAACGACCCTTGTGAAATCCATGCTGTGAATAGAAAAATGCGTTGCAGTCTGCAAAGTTGATGATTTGTGAATAAGTGGCGTGTAACATGGTTTTGCAAGACACACTGGTTAATAAAATGAGATCGTAGTTCAAGGGAACATTTTTGTTACCTGATTTGTAGAAAGCAATAATCTTGTCCATTTTTGAATCAGCCGGCATGATTCCTCACGTGAGTGGCAGTAAAAAATGAGACATCAATATGCTTCACAAGTGTATTGCACATTTTTCAAAAATTTTGAATTCATCAAGCCAATGTCAGCTGATTTATTTGTGAATTATAGATAAAATACCTTCTTCAAAGACATTGACATCTCGCAGAGAAGTCCCAAATTGAAAGATGGTGACTGAGAAATTGTAAATTTCAGTATTGAAAGCATGCAAATGCTTTGTTAAATTTTTCTTCACAACAATGGCCAGTCAGTTCTTCGCGTGAATCGCTTGTTAGCTTGATATGAAAAGAATGTGTGGGGTCTACAACTTACTAGAGTTTGCTTAAGGTTCCTGAGTGAAAGATTACGTAGGTCCGCATGTAAAGTCCAGTATTTGGTTTTGCGAACAGACGGTAAGATTTTTTAACAGTGATGTATTTTATTTGGCAGACTTGTCTGTGTGTATGGCGATGCGAGGAAGTCGCTTCTTTTTGTTTTATAGTTTCTTTAGCTGTCGAAAAAGGCATGATTGATTGCGGTTAGTGCAGATAGTAGTCTTTGGGATACACTCATTGGTAAGGTGATTTACTTTGTTTTCACGAACCAGCTTTCACGAATGAAGCTTGTGTAAAATGTAGATTGGTATTGATTGAAAACGTTGACGAGGTCCTCAAATATTTCACAAGGGCTACCCGTACCATAAAAAACGATTGCTTTGCTAGTCATCCGCTTTTCGAAGGAGGTAAATAGAAACAGAGCGTGAATGACTTTGCGGTCAATACTCTCGGGAACGTATGAAAGTGATGATAGGGTCTCGAAGCTATCGGTGAATATCAGGCCGAGGATGTTTGCTGATCGTCGTGAAACACGGTTTGGCTGCGAGACTAATTTTGTCAGGTTAAAAATAAAATACACCCAAGGAAGTTTTCTGACTCTGCATGACATGATAATGTAAAATTAGTTGTTTCAATTAGTTGTTTCAATTAGTTAAAATCACAAAAAAGACTGTGGGCATTTTCATGAGAGGAAGTAAGTTTTATAGCGGTTGCAATTGTATGCACACTCTCGGCTGGATTTCGCCGCCAGCGTCGGCGTAATGCACCGTATATGTATACGTATGTATATAATATAAAAATGCAAGAAAGAAAAAAGTCCAAAAAACATTCCAGCGCGCGCAATCGAACGTAGGACATCTGCGTCGTGAATGCGAGGAGTTAACCACAGAGCCCTCAGGGATATATACTTCAACGTTAAAATAGCAACTTCTTCAACGTTGAAATGGCAAGCTATTTACGTCTACCACGTACTGCTGTTGGCGGGAACTTCGGGGGGGGGGGGGGGGCTATCGTGTTTTTAGCATTATCGGCAAGATGGCACAATGAGCACGCGGCAGTTCTGATCTCTCAAGCGTACTTCGGCTTGCGGAGAGGAGCGGAGTGGACGATCGCTCATGCACGCTTATTTCACGGTGGGGAGGATGGGAGAATCGTACGTCTTGGCTCGCTTGGCTTTACCGGGAACGATTGTGTTGTAGTTACCAGGCGCACAAAATTCAGTGCAATAATTGCAGTCTCCCTTTGCGAAAAGCGTGAACTTTTCAAACCCAGCAAAGTAACCCCCAAACGCTTATTCACGTTCATCTGTACCCGGAGTACGTTGCGTGAGGAACCTTGGGCACGTTTCGATCTGCTTGCCATTCTGCGTGTGATCTTCCAATTTGTTGACATCACGTTGATGGGTTCGCCTGTGGGGCAAAGCTGACTTTTTCAATAGCGCTGGCGTAGTAAGATTGTGTCCATTTGCAGTGACGTGTAGCAGACACCCAGTAGTACTACAAGTTAGCCATGGAGATTTCGTATCACAATCGACTTTAATAACAGCACAATGTGTGCCCTGATGAATTGCGCTAACTAGTTCACTCCCGAGTGAGGCTTTTCGGCAGTTTCGGTACACGTTGAAGTCATGCAAATCAGTTAAGCTTCTTTCTTTTCTGCGTCACTGTGAAGCAATGTTTTTTGTTAGTACGAGTATGTTGCTGTTAGATGACGAGATAACATTCGATAAGTGTGTAAATTGTGGAGGACAGTTACGGAAAACGAAATAACATGTCTTGGGGAGCCATATGGCGCATAATTGCTGGTCGTTTACGAGGTGTCTACTATGCGATTTTTTTACAGTGTTTGATGTTTCAGATATATAAAGCTTTGAGCCGATGTGCAGTGTTCGAAATTGTATAAAGTACTTGGGCGAATGGGTTTTAGCAAATGCGAGCTTCGCTTGCGCGCATGTTGAACGGAGCGGGAGAAACCCTCTCCGATACTAGAGGCAGTGTTCTTTAGTTCTCTTCCGTTTGATAATAGTGCGTCTCTGGTTTTGTATGATACCTGTGATGATTACGCGATGTTTTCGGTTGACCGAACTATGAGACAGGCAAAGTACGCTTTTTATGTCGCTCAGCTGCATTGGTACTACAAGGTTATCATTTTAGATAATATTTACCTTTTTTGAATTCAGGCTATGTACCATTCCTAGTTGGGTCAGGTATGCCGTAGACTGTAACATTATACTGGTGCACCCGGTTTTCAGCGTCATCTAATGGAAGCTTCTTGCTCTTGGTTTTTTTAAAATCACCTTGCTTACGTTGGTGTTTGATTTTTCGTTACCATTTTGTGAGGGGAAGAATAGTTTCGTAGTGCGTTTTGTGAACAGTCATTACCCGCCACGGTGCTCTGTGTATGAGGCACTCGGCTGCAGACCTGCAGGTCACGGGACCGAACTTCGTGTGTGGTGGCTCCATTCTCGATGGAGGAGAAAATGTTGTACGTAGGCCCATGTGCTCAGATTTGGGTGCAAGAAACCTCATGTGGGTGAAATTTTCGGAGCCCTACACGACGGCCTTACTCATAATTGTATGTTACTTTTTGTACGTTGAGCCCCGCATTTTATTAACAGGGACGAAGGGCAAGTGCTTGCCAGTACTGGTTGTGGTTCTTTTTTTTACCCTTCTGTCGTTGTTGTCGCTGCTGCTGGTTCACTAAACTCACTGTAACAATGCTCCCCTCGCGGACGAAACCCTCCGGGTGAGAAGTCAGCTGGGTAGTTGCTGAGCGAACGGCTCAAAGTGGGCTAATGCGTTACTTCTGTATTGGGTGACCTTCTCCCATTGGAAGTGAGGCGTGAATTTTGATAATTAACCCCACTAAGACGCGGAGTTATAACAAACGGTCTAACATATTGCGCGAGTAGCTTCTGGCAGAATCCACGTTCGCGTACGGGAGGCCATAGCCACACAAAGTCGCCAGGCTCGTAAGTTATTCAGTGGTGTCTGCGATCGTATTGTGATTTTAACCATTTTACAAAAGCCAGAGTTCAAAATTCACGAAGGCGCCCACCTTCCTCCGCTCGGCATAGAGTTTTTGCGATGAAAGCGGCGTGATGAGTAGAAAAAGCAAATATCGGATCCAACATGTACTTTTCTGGACAAGCGTAAAAAAGGAAGTACAGGCTTCAACCAGTGGTCTCATGTTGTGCGGTGTAAAAAGCGTAGGGGACAAACGGAAGCAGTTCGTCCCTATTCCTAAAGTCAGAGCTCACAAGCATGTGTTCAAAAGTGTTCGTGCGCTCAGTCAACCCATTGATCTGAGGGTGATAAGGGGTTGAATTTCGCATATTAGAGGCACACATTCGCAGTTTTTTAATCACATCAGCCATGAACTGGCGGCCATGGTCACTAATTATCGCATGAGGCGGACCATGACGAAGTATTATGTGATGTTGAATGAACTGTGACACGTCAGCTGAATTTGCAGAGGGTAGTTCTGGCATCTCGCAGAACCAATACAGGTAGTCGGCGCACACTATTACCTAGAGGTTGCCTTTGTATGAAAGTGGAAACGGCCCTATCATACCGATGACGACTTGTTCGACAGTTGAGCTGGGACATACTACTGGTCTTAGACAACCAGAGTGGGTGTTTGTAGTCGTTTCGTGACTTTGGAACTCTGGAACTGGTTACGTATGTGTCTGTTGTTTTGCACATTAGGGCCGGTAAAACTATCTTTGATGCGATAGAGTGTGTGCGTAGATTCTATACGACGATCAGCTGGATGATTTTAAAACCAAAAAGCGGAGGACATGTGGCCCCACCACAAGATTGCGCGCAATCGTGGCGGAATATTTCTTATATAGCAGTTCATCCTGTATACAAAATTGCCGTTTAATGAGTCTTTCACAGCGGAAAAAAGCGGTTCTAGAAACCACGCTGCTGTCTCGGGAAAGTTGTGGCATTTGGGAAATATTGTTGTACGCTTGCGACTACCTGGTCGAAGCTGTCAGCGTCGCATTCCATGGTACGGAGGGGCAGCCTGGAAAGAATCAGCGTCAGCATGTCGTCCCCCATTATTGTATAAGACCGTGAAGTTGTACTCTTGTAGACGCAGATCTCATCGTGCAAGGTATCCTCATGGATCCCGGAGATCGACGAGCCAGCACAGAGAGTGATAATCGGTGACGGTCGTAAACTGCCGCTCGTGCAGGTATGACCGAAACCGCTGAAGAGCGTAAATTACCGTGAGGATTCTTGTTCAGTTACCGTGTAGTTATGATCGAGTGTACTTAATGAAGGACAAGCATAGGTGATGACGTGTTCTCTGTTACCCAAGCATTGTGTTAAGACCGATTCACTGCGCCAAAACCGATCCCACTCGCCTCTGTGTTGATCTTCATTGGCCTGGTAAGATTGAGGTGTCGTAGTACTGGCTGCGACGTCAGCAAGAACTTTAACTGCCGAAAGTAAGATGAACACTCAGGCGTCCACTAGAGTGGGGCGTTCTTGTGCAGGAAGCCTGTCAAGAGATAAGCGACGTCAGCAAAGCGAGGAATGAATCACCTAAGTTATAAGAGCAGCCTCGAAAAGCTGCGAAGTACTTTCAGAGTTTGGGATGGCTGAAATGCTTCAACAACCTTAACATTTGCAGGAATGGCCTGGACGGCGTGTTTGTCCACGAGATGTCCCAGCACCAAGGCTTGGCGCTCACCGAAATGACAATTTTAGGAGTTAAGTACAAGATATCTACGAGATGTCTCAGCACCAAGGCTTAGCACTCAGCGAAAGGACATTTTTCGGGGTGGAGTACAAAACAAACCTTTTGTATGCAGCTTACTACAATGCCGAGACGCTTGTTGTGCTCTTGAAATAGGCGTCCGAAGATACCATCGAGATAGCCTATCCTTATCTCCCATTTTAAACCCCCCCGAATTGTGTGCAAAATTCATTCGAAGGTGGCGGGTGCGTTGCACAAGCTCTATGGCATAACGTTGAATTCAAGACAAGTTCATCAGGTGTTACGAACGCTGTCGTTTCTTTATCATTAGTGTGCGTCCAAATTTGCCAATAGCCGGATCTCAAGTTGACAGAAAAAAGTGGTAAGGCGAATCAAAACAATCCAATGTATCGTCTTTGCGTGGAATTTGGTATACATCGTTCGCTGTAATAGTATTAAGCCGGCGGTTATCAACACAAAATTGCCAACTGCTATCCTTCTTTTTAACGAGGATGAAAGGTGCAGCCCAAGCACTTGCAGACTGCTGAACTACTCCCTGTTGCAACATTCCTTCAAGTTGCTTCCTAATTACTTGACGTTCAGTCGGTGACACTCGGTACGGCTTTTGTCATGTATAGTGCACTGAAGCGGTGTTTATACAATGGCGTACTCGAGACACTGGAATCGGGGATGCCTTATTGCTTTGCAGAAGTCGAATACTTGCTGGGATGAAATGGCTAGTAACCTGCGGCGCTCACTCGTGCTCAAGCACTTACTCACCATTTGTAAGAGTTTCAAATTCGAAGGACTCGAATGGAAAGATTCGTCCGCAGCAGCGTAAAGTACAGCAACTAAAGCCGGTTTTTCCTCTTTGAAGAGAGCGAGCTTCATACCAGAAGGAATAAGTATGGGCTGGGCCACGTATTTCATTGTCCATAATCCGAATCGTCCTTCTACTACACCCACCAGGCAATGTGACACCAACACGTTCTAACTCACACAAGCTGAGTGTAGGGTATTTTTGCGGCATCAAATTTAGCAAGATCTGAACCAGAGGGAATTACCGGAACGCGCACGTTACACTGTGCAGGAATCACTACATCCTGGGCAACACAGAAGGCACCTTCTTGACGCGGCGAGTTCTCCACGAGTCCGGTCATAACTAGTAGTGTAGTGAAAGCATCCCACTTCACCAGCCAACTGTAGCTCCGCACTCCCGCAATAAATCTAGGCCTAAAATAACGATGTGTGTAAATTCAGAAATTACGGCGAACTCAGTTGTAAGTACTTTGCCGCACAAACAAACCTCTGCAGTACAAACACCAACCGAGCACATTGTGCCACAACTAACACTACAAAACGGCATTTTGTCTCACAAAAACATAACCTCTTGCTCAAGAAGTGTTTTGAAAGTGAGGTTCATCACTGAGATAGTTGTTCGAGTATCTACAAGACCCATAGTACTCACATTGTCAACACACACATAAACTTTGTTTTTCAGCATAAACACTGTATAGTTGGGCAGCGCACAGTATCCAGCGACCTTACCCCCTTCAGCCACACTGCCGCGTTTTCCGATGTTGGTGACGGGAAGCGACGCCGTGTTTAAGGCGTGGCGTCGCTTTCCGTCATCAGCCTTTCTTTTCGCCCCTCTTCTAGGGCCTAAGTACAGGTCTGCAGAACTTGCAAATAAATAAATAAATAAATATAAAAAATAAATAAATAATTAAAAATGCTACCGCAGAGTGCGTGCAGGAGGCGGTGGCATTAGGCGGCGGTCAGAGGCTGCATGGTGACGAGTTCCGAAAGTTGCGTTGGTGAAACTGTCTACAGGAATTTGGGTGTGTAGGTCATGAATTTGAAAAGGGCCGATCGCCAGTATTGTAAAAACCTCGTGAAGGCGCCTTTCTGAACTGCTGTCGATGGTCACAAATTCTTGAGATGTGGCCTAGGACACCTCAGTTATAGCACACAGGAGGAGGCCGAAATGCGTGGTGCTGCTCAAACCTCTCATTTTCGTTAGCTGGCATGAGACATCTGCCGTGATTATTGCAATACCTGTATCCCTCTGTGATCCAGTAAGTAGTCTTGAACTGTGGTGGGGTGTAGGTGTTTTGACACTGCTGCTCGTTGTGAAGGAAGGTCGGTTTGCCGGCGCAGAACAAACCACAGTTCGTTAGCTGTCCATGTTCGGCGTGAACATAGATGGTGGGGACGAGGCAGAAGGTATTCCAGGCTGGTTGCCTTAGGAGTAGTTATCACTGCAGCAACGTCTGATTTCAAGGCACTGGAACAGCTCTTCCATAACCATCTGTCGTAATGTCGACGACTGGTCAGATGGCGGGTTAGTGTCGACGCTAGGTACTAACGGCACGTGAGCCAAGTAGCCAAATTTTGGTGCTATACGGCGCATCTTCAGTGCTTCGAAGGTACGGCAGTGTTTCATGACGTTGGTCACAGATGACAAGTTCTCTTTAGACATCTAGAACTGGCACTCATCTTCCGCTATGTATTCAAGAAGATGGCCATTTTTGTCTTCTTCGAACACACCAGGGTTAACAAGTTTAGAGCGCTTTTAGGGTCTCCTCGGTAGAAGTGATGCACGTCTCGCAAGGAAGCTGAGCCCTTTGAGAGAGGGTGTGTTCAGCCCGCTTATTTTTTGTTGCGGTATCTTCGAAAAACTTCTTCCAATTCATCTGCAAACCTTTGCCGCTCGGCGCATCCTCGTGGTTGTCCTAATACAGGAGGGCAGTGTTGGTGAGGGAGAGCACAATGCACGGTAGCTGAGCGGTGGAGCTCAAGCCATTAGGTTTTGTTACCCACTTGTACTGCTTCAACTAGTCATCCATGACCTCCTCGCCAGTCCTGCCAAATCTCGGTGGCTCCATGTAATGATGCGAAGAAGCCACTGTCGTCGGAACTTGATTCTAGAAGCATCTGTCCTGTTGAGGTTGGTGGTAGTCCGGCCAGCCAACTACTTCGGCGAGCAAAATACAATCCGTAGTTACCAACTCGGGGTACCCAGCACCTCCACCACTCTTTTACGAGACTTGTAAACAATGTTGAACAGAGGGTTATTTACAGGCGGCGGATGGCAAGTGCATGCCGTTACTGCGCGTTGATTTTCTCTTCACCCTTATGTTGCTGTCGTCGCTGCTGCTGGTATCACCTGACTAAACCCACTGTATTAGAATGGCCATTGTTTTGTTTGAGTGTGTAATTGCTTATTTGTTGCGCTTAGTTGCGATTTAAACTGTTAACGTTTGGCAACCAACTAGGCCACGCTGGTGCTTATCTTTTGTAGGTCAGTAAGAAAAGCAACATTTCCGTTAGGAGAAGGACTAGTTTCGACGTCACCAAATAGTACCGGAAACGAATGAGTTACGTGAGGACATTCAATTGATTGATGATTTATATGTGGGGTTTTACGTCCCAAAACCACCATATGATTATGAGTGACATCGTAGTAAAGGGCTCCGGAAATTTCGACCACCTGGGGTTCTTTACCGTGCACCCAAATCGGAGCACACGGGCCTACAACATTTCCGCCTCCATCGGAAATGCAACCACCGCAGCTGGGATTTCAACCTGCGACCTGCGGATGAGCAGCCAAGTACCTTAGCCACTAGACCACCATGGCGAGGTGAGGACATTCAACAGCAATAGCAAAACAGCACTGGCGTCTCGGGAGTTACTAAAAAGTATTCACATGTCTTTTTGGCATAGAGAACATAAGATTTACTGACCTGTAATGCAAAGGTAAGAGAATTAGATGGCTGCGTTGTGGTGCAACCACAGAGCCCACGAAGTGGTGTCAGCGGGCGAAATTCTTTTATTTTTATTTATTTATTTACTTATTTGATATGGTATACCCCGTGCTTGGGGTCATTACAGAGAGTGTTTCACACAATACATTGTATTCACACACTAAAGCAATATTCATTATCACATAGAAATAATAAATAAATATTCATCTTCTGGAAAACAAGAAACAAAGAGCAGTGACTATTCCGGTTAAATAATGAGAAACAAATGCTGGCAAGACGAGTTAGCTATTGTCACGGCAGAGAAAGCTGTCTAACGCATCTTTAAAGTTTACTGACGTCGTTTGTTGCCAGCCAAATCAGGTAAGCTATTTCACATTTCTATTTTGTGTGGAAGAAAGTATTGGCGGAAAACATTCATGCGTGTGAAATAGGGTTGAATAGATGTACTAATATAAGGACGATCACATCACCTTCTAGGTGGCTGAAGACATAAATCTTTGTTTATTTTTGTTTACCCGTCTGTATTCATAAAAAGAAACCGGAGGCCTTGTTTGCGTCTATGATATTCTAAAGACTTAAGCTCACAAGCCTCTAACAAGGCCATGACAGAGTGTGTGCGTCGGTAATTACCACATACGGAACGGACTGCAAATTTTTGTATTCTCTAATTTTAGTCCTCAAAACGTTCGGGTGAGGTGACCAGACAATACTAGCGTGCTCCAAGAATGGTTTTATGAATGTTTTGCAAGCAGTTAGTTTCACGTGCGTTGTGGTAAGTTCCAGATTTTCCTTGAGGAGATAAAGTGTTTTTTAGTTGCATTAGAGCAAATGCTACATATATGAGAGTGCTACTGTCACGTGTGCATGATACTGACTCTTAGGTATTTGAAACAAGTGCTATAATTTAAAGGTTTATTTTCTGTGTGCTACATAAATTGCAGTTTTCGCCCACCTGAGTAAATATGCTTGAATAGTGTCTTGCCGTAGTCAACTTCCATGTCCCACTTTTTGCCCCACTCATCTAATGCCTGCCAGTGCCTGTTCAGATTAGTTTGCTTGCTTTTAGAAATTACTTGGGAATAAATCAAGCAGTCATCTGCAGTTCCATTTTAATAGGCGCCTTACCCTTTGACTATATATCATTACCAATGCCATAAAAGGAATTCGTATTAAAACAGACCCCTGGGGCACGCCTTAGTACACGCGTAGTGGTCTTGAAATATAGCTTTAGATTCTCACAGCCTGCTGACGCATTGATAAATAAGCTCCTATCCATTATAACACTTATTCGCTTATACCTAATCTTTCAAGCTTGAAAAGTGACTTACAGTGGAAAACCTTATTGGAAGCTTACCCGGAATCTACACAAATTACATCAGTCTGCATGTGAGCATTGACATTTTTATAGAAATCGTGGAGCATTTTTGCTGATTTTGTGACCCTTGAAAGACCGTGCCGAAACCCTTGTTGGTCAGGACAAAGTAACTGGTTAGACTAAGATAAAAAACTAAGAACGTGTTTTGCAATTACATGTTCTAAAACTTTACAGCAAACCAGCGTCAAAGAAACGAGTCGGTAATTGTTTACTAGTGTATGGTTAGAATTTATGAAAATCAGTATTACAATTGTATTGCGTCAGTCTTGTGGAAGTGATAGCGTCTAAATTGATTTAACAAATATTATTTCTCAATAAAACGCAACCCATTCGGCATATTTCTTGAGAAGCTCTGTTGTTAGGTTGTCCGCACCGCTTCCTTTCTTCGCGTCTAGCTCAACCAGTAACTGAAAATTACCTTCACAACTGATAATAAAGGGCTCCATTGCGGTTAGTACGTCGGTCCTGACGGATGCCTCGATTCTATCTTCCTGGTCTATTGTTAAAACCGACTGAAAAAAACAATTAAAAGTATCGGCTAAGTCTTCAAGTTTTGCCAGAATGCGCCCCTCGTGATCATTCTGCTCAATTCTTTCCTGTCTTTTTTTACTGAAACAACGCCAAAGTTTGCATGGCGAACTTCGAAAGAAGTTAAAAAGCGTTTCACCAAAAAACGTCTTTTTGAATTCCTCCAGGCTTCTTTAAACTTGACAGTTATAGCTGCCACTTCCTTCGCTCTATCTTTCCTTTTTCTGAGTCCTTTACTTGCGTTTCATATGGATAATGTTGCGTGTAACAAAGGATTTCGTTTACGCCTTTTCCTTATGCAAGTAGGAACATAGTGATAAACAGAAGTCACGACATTGCTTCTAAATCTCTGCCACACTTGTTCTATAGATTAGACGCAAGATGCTCCTCAGGTGCTGTTATAATAAATCTAAGATAAAAGTGTCATCAGCCTTTTTAAAGTCGTTTACTTTTACTGGAAGGCGGGATCTTTTTTAAACAGCATGCACTTGTCTTTATGACCAATGACAACAATTTGTGGTCGGATATGCCATCTAAATTATCTAGGACGTAGTCTGTTATATTTCCTCGCAGGAAAACGAGGTCTAATTTTGACTTGGTTATGTGCTAGATGAAAATGTGGTCTCCTATAGCACAATAGTTTCCAGTGATGGTAGCTCTTCCGGTGCCATATGAGGTAGGGACAAGCTGTTGTTGTGCAGTAGATGGCAAAAACCTGGCTCGAGTCTTTCTAAAGTCTCGGAATTTATTAACTAAAGCTCTCAGGACGAGCTGCGTCAAATGTGCTTCTACCTGGAGGATGCAGCATGGACGTGGCTCGAGAACTGGGAGTCTCCCATGACAACACGTGACATCATCTGAACAAACTTTCTCACAGTGTTTGGAAGCATTGTTGAAAGGCCACCATGCTAAAAACATTGGCGCAGCTACAAAAAGAAAAGATGCAAATCTTTGTGAAAACGATGATCTGTCTCCCACCCAGAAACCACCGAGGAGGACGTCCGCTTACTCATGCGAAGGTAAAGCACGAGCTGTTCGCTGCGATGGTGGGGAACCCACTGAAAACAGTCCGAGAATTCATCTCTGAGGTTACGATGATCGTGAAGACGCTGGAAATGCGTACCCGCTAGTAAAATTGCCGATTGAAGCAAAACAGTGCAGCTGTTTCAATGCACCTATTGTCGAGGCTGGGATTGGACGCGATTGCAAACAAGTGTCTCGACCGCACAAAGAATGCAGCTTGACACATTTTTGTCGACAAAACGAACAAGAATTGCGTTCCTTTCCATGCAGTAGTGTCCGAAAGGTGCGCGTGGTTGGAGGTGGTTACCCGGTTTCTACAAAGACTGTCCTGAACTTCAATGACCCTTGCCGAAAATGCAGCTCGCAAACCTTGATTGATTTTGTTTGCAAGGATAACTCGTCACACCTATATGTGTTGAGCATCAACGTGGAAGATGTGTACTATTCGCTTTCACACAATAAACTAGTTGAAAGAGTAGAAGTACTCTCGCGTGCACATAATACGTAAAAAATTGTGGGAAGCAACAGTCATTTAGAGATGCTGGCACAAACGTCTGCATTATCTACGATCACGTCTTCATCGACAATGTTCGTCACGACTGGGACAATGCTTCTAACTGTCTCATTCGGACCAACAGCCGCACAAAAGGTATTAAAACTGCACTCCCTCCTCCCGGTCCTCGATGACTACCACAACAGAAGAACGCTAACTTACACCTCTTAAACATCAATGCTAGAAGTATAGTAAACAAGTTTCCTGATTTCTTATCAATAATTTTAGCACATGGAGCGCACATTGTTGGTGTCACTGAGACCTGGCTGCATGAGAGTATCCATGATAGTGAAATCACTCTCCCTGGATTTACCGTACTTCGGTCGGACAGGTACAGTGGGCGAGGAGGCGGGGTGGCACTTTTTTTTCGTTAAGACTTGAAGTTTCGTGCAATTCAAGGGCCTATCGGAATAGAGTCAGTGTGGTGCAAATTTTACTTTGAGCACATCACTATCATAATAGGCGTTTTTTACCGACCTGCGGGATCGTCAGCGGATTCTTTGATCACCTTGACAAATTTAAATAGTGAGCTTAACTACAGTAGCGGAAATATAATCCTTATGGGAGACTTTAACGCGCCTGGAACTCAATGGTCCACCCTGTATTTAAGCGATTCGCCCTCTCTAACAGACACAGAGCTGCTGAAATTTTCTCTGTTTCTCGGCCTAACCCAAGTGTTTCGAGAATTTACAAGAGAGTCTGCAGTTCTCGATTTAGTCTTTGTTAGCCCTACTCTCTTAGAAAGCACGTTTAACTGCCTTGTCACTGAAGGAATTTCCGATCATAAAGCCGTTTTCGTCTCACTCTCATGTCGAGTACCCACACCGAATATTGTGTATTCAATTCATCATGACTTTAACCGTGCAGATGACGTCAGTATCCCAACAGTTAGTTCCAGAGGATTCATTTGAAAATTTTGAATGGCTTAGTGAATCTAGCGACGTCAACGATTTGGTTTCTTCCTTTGAAAGTCTTGTGCATTCTTGTATAACCCACTTTATTCCAATAAAAACTAAGAAAAAAAATGTCCGGTTGCCATGGATGACGAGGGAGTTGTTACAACTGACACGTCGCATAAAAAGGTTACATTGTTCGATTAGACGTCAGACCTCCCCGTCACTAAATGAGTTCAATAAACTTAAAGAGGAATTAAGAGCCAAAACTAAAGCCGCCAAAGATTTCTATTACCAAGTGACAATGAAAAACCTGATGGTAACAAATCAAAGAAAATTTTGGAGCTCCATCTTGCCGAGTTCAACGGAACCAAACACAATGGACATTCATGGAGCTTCCACAAGCGATCCTTTCACAATAGCCAATGCATTTAATTCTTATTTTAAATCTGTTTTCACCATTGATAATTTTCAAACACCTACCTTTTCACTGGCCAATCCTGCACCCTCAATTGGTGACGTATGTTTATCTGAAGAAGGCATTCTAAATTTGATACTTAACTTAGACACTAAAAAAAGCCCTGGCCCAGATAATATTCCCAACAATTTTTTAGTACGATATGCTTCATGTACAAGCCGCTACCTTATGATAATATACAAAAAATCCCTAGCAACAGCAACAGTTCCATTATTATGGAAGCTTGCTAAAGTGCTCCCCTTTTTTAAAGCTGGATGCAAATCCACGCCGGCTAAGTACAAGCCTATTTCCTTGACATCTCACTCATGCAAAATACTGGAGCACGTCATATACGAACACATAGTAGAATTCCTGGAAGCTAATAATATTCTAAACCAGTTTCAACAAGGCTTTAGACACGGTTTCAGTACAATCCCTCAACTTACCGAATTTAGTCATGATGTTATTGAAGCCATTGACTCGGGTTATCAGGTAGATGCTAATTTTATTGACTTATCGAAAGCTTTCGATACAGTTCTCCATTCCAAACTTTTACTTAAACTTAATTTAATATTAAAAAACCCGCTGCTCGTAGGTTGGATATCTAGTTTTCTCTCGCACCGCTCGCAGTATGTATTTTTCAACTCAACGGCATCCAGTACCGCTGATGTAACTTCAGGTGTTCCGCAGGGCTCAGTACTTGGACCCCTTCTTTTCTTATTATTTATTAATGGCATATCTGGTAACATAACGTCTCAGATTAGGCTATACGCCGATGACTGCGTGATTTATCAAAAAATTACTTCTGCTGAGGATCACGAGAAACTGAACAACTCATTTTCCAATTTTTGCACTTGGTGCCAAACCTGCCAAATGAATGTAAATTTCCAAAAAACTGTGTGCATGACATTTTCTACTCGGTCATCCGCTCATCTATTTCCCTACTCATTCGATGGTTGTCATTTAACAAGAAAAATGGAATATAAGTACCTCGGCCTTCATTTCACTCACAACATGTCCTGGTCCAAACACATTGATATTACGTATAATAAAGCCCTGAAGAGATTAGGTTACTTACAGCGCGTTCTCCGTGTAGCACCAAAAGAAACCAAGCTCTTAACATTTAAAACGTTAGTAGGGCCATTACTCGAATACGGTTGTGTCGTGTGGAATCCACACAAAGCGTCCGACATCGCAAAACTAGAATCCATACAAAAAAAAGCCGTCCGTTTTATCTGCCGAAGATATGACCGGGATTTTTCGCCTACGTCCAACTTAGCACCTTTGGGTTTAACTCCTTTATCTGCCAGGTGCCACTCAGAATGCTTAAAGCTCCTGTACACCTTGATTAATTCGCGCGCTTGCCCTCGCTCCACAGGTATCTGCAGTTTGCCACACCACCCTCTGTTCACACCAGGAGTCAACATGCGCTAAATATTACGTCACTTCACCCCAAAACTGAAATGTTTAAGTATAGTTTTTTTCCCTTCACTATTGAGCTCTGGAACTTGCTACCCGGCGATACCCGCGGGCTCCCTTTGGAGCAGTTTCTGAGTGCAATATAACATGCGTGTTAAGTAGATATTTCCATGTTCTTTTGCTTTCTGTGCTCTTGCTCTGTTCATTCTGTGTCTTGTGAAGTACTATGAACCACAAATTTGTGCCATATGCTCATGTTTTTGTTTCTGCTTGTTATCACCTGATCATTTGAATGTCCACTCCTGCAATAGCCCTAATAGGGGCTGCAGTATGTATAAATAAAATAAATAAATAAAGTGTCACTAACACAAGATAACGACCAGTTACGCTACCAGTCAAGGTGCAGTTTAACAGTACGGTCACTTTTTAAACTGCTCCTGGTTTATCTACAGTGTACAGTAGTTTGTGTTCGCAAGAATCTTTATGTGCAAAAGGTTGGCGTATGTACTGTGTCGGCGGTGGCACCCGTTCTCAGTGACATTTTCTTCAGCCACGTTGATAGAAAAGTGTCAGAATGTTTAGTAGGGACTGTGGAACGCGCCTTTCGTTATTTTGAGGACTACCTTGCACTTATACACAAAGTTAACTATATCGAGAAAGTACTTAGCGTTTTCAAGTTGTTTGGAGAATGCTGAAGTTCACAACACACCTCGTACAAGACAAGTCGTTACAGTGTTTACACACCAAGTTGCTGTTGATAACAGAACACTGTGCTGGCATTATAGTCCAGGAGCCAAAAAAACCGTTGCTGAATTTCACCCACTCGAAAGTAATCAAAACTACAATAACATTTTCTTGCATAAAATCTTCGTTGATACGATTAGGTGCGCACGAGGTCTATTCAAGTTTTCAGGACCAGATAAACAGGCTTCAGGCAGCTGTACCCCACCCATGTTTGGATACTATTTGCAGTAAACTCATCCCGGTAAGAAAAGATACCGAACAATTTCACGAAAGGTTGAAAAATGAACAAAAAGTGCTTGTAGTTTTCCCATATGTTCACAAGTTGTCCCACGGCTCAAAGAATGTAGCAGCAAGATAGAGCGTACCCTCAGTGTTTACAGCACCCAAAAGCTTTCGAATTCGTGTCCATGAGTTCCAAAAATGGCTGAGTGCGGTACCACCCGGAGAAAAGGCAGCTGCCAGTTAAAGCAGAGGCTTTAACTGGCAGAGGCTTTAACTGTTACCGGGCTTGCGAAAAAAGAATGGTATACCAGGTTCCCTTACTTTGCAGTCGTTCTTATGTTGGCCAGTCTAGAAAGTGTATAAACACCTGGTTGAGGGAGCACGACTCCGCATCACAAGGTCCAGCGCGAACTCATCTGGTGAATAATGGTAGTTTCTGTAGATGCACATAACTTTTAGAGACACAACAGTTTCAGCAACACACAGAAAATAAAGCGGGAGTTATTTGAAGCGTTTCATAATAAAACTATGGGAGAGCAATCGGTCAGCCAAGCAGCAGCCACAATATCTGATAAACAATTGGACTTCTTGTAAGACAACTGTAGGTATGCTTCTACAGATGCGTGACGTTAACCTCAATTTCTATTTGTGTTTTTTCTTTCATAATGTAGGGTTGAACAGAAATTCTGAGTTTTGTCTCGTAGGTATTCGGGACCACTATTGGGAGGGGATTGTAGGCTTGAAGATAAAGGCAAATTTGGTTGTTTTCAATAAATCACTTGTGAGTTTGCGCCCTTCATGCCCGTCTTTGCTCCTCAGTGAGTATGTGTCGCGAAAATAGCTATAAATCAGTACTAACTCGCTCAACTATCGGGGCTCTTGCTTAGAGGTTAACCCGGATGGTAAATTGAACTCTCAATGGCGCCGTACACCCCCTGAAGTCGCTAGTGTCATGCACGTCAAGCCGTTTTACTTGCACCAGAGGACCTGTGGGCGCTAAACTTTTTACTTCATTTCATAATTTATTGATCGTATTTATTGCACATTGTAATTGCTTTCTTTAACATTTTACTTTCCGCTTCCTGTAAAGCAGCGGGACGATGCGTTTTCCAGAGGGGTACAATGCCACACTCCTTTGTCAAGTTTTGTCATCGGCTCATTACACGTTTATGTGATAAATTGTAGAAACTGTGATGATTACTTTCCTAATTACTTTTAACCACCTATTGTCAATAAACTATGGTAAAACAGCTAAATTTTCTGCTCTTTAGACTTAAAATAGTGAGCTGATTGAACCTAAATTTATGCGAACACTGTCACTTGTCAAAACATCAATAAAATCTTTCATTTAACTCCTCATTTCTCACCTTACTAATGGTATACACTTTTTTATGTGTACTCACTTCTTATATTTGTTTATTTTCGTTTTCCGTATAATACTTTCATTTCTTTCTTTCACTTCCATTTTCTTTCTGTACGTTTTCTACATTTATTCGTTATTACTTCTTTGTGCCGTATTTGACTTTGCATCGCATGGTTTTTTAAATTATATTGCCACGTACATTTCTTCAACTTTTGTTATCGCCGTGTTACACTATGTTCAGCGCAAACCATACACGCCTACGTTGTTAAAGCTTCGAAGCTGATTGTTCTGTTAAGATTACGCCCATTTCGTGAATTTTTCAGATTATTCTGAGAACAACTTCACCGCTAGGAATAACACTAGAATGTTCGATGGCAAGTGTATAAATGCCGATTCGCTTCGCCACTTGTCAGTTCATCGCCGGCCGACACTTCGTACGCCGCTAAGTCCAAGAGTGCTATTGTAGTCCGACTTTCCGTTTACTTGGCACAGGTTTGCCGAATAAACAACTCATTATTCGACTCGCACTGCGCTCCATTCGTCCACGTCACGACCCTGTGACATCTGGTGGAGGTGCTGTTTTTTCCAAGTACTTGACGCCCCCGTGAAGCCATGAACCTAGCCCACGCCACGAAGACACCGACACCAGCAACGAGCAGCGAGTTAGCCGCAGGCAACAAGGTCTACCACCAGAGTACGGGCTTTTACCGGACAAAGATAAGAAAACCAAGACGTTGACATCGACCACGGCGACCATGTCAGCGCATGTTGCACCTGCAAGACTCCTGTTCCGGCAACCCAAAGAGCCCCCAACTTTCCGCGGTTCCCTACTGGAAGACCCGGAAAGCTGGAGCGATAGGTTCGACAGCGTCGCCGCCCTTAATGACTGGATAGACGATGAGAAGCTCCGGCATGTGCATATCGCCTTAGAAAATGCTGCTCGGACCTGGTTCAAGAATCAAGAGCGAAGCCCTACAATTTGGGACGTCTTTCGCGCCAGGTTCCTCACCACTTTCGCCAGTGTGGTGCGTAAGGAGGGAGCCGCAGCTCTCCTCAAAACCCGCAGGCAGATGCTAAATGAAAACCTGGTGCTATTCACGGAAGATATTGTCATGGGGTCGTGACGTGGCCGAAGACCGAAGACTTCGTATTGGGATTTAACTGCTTATTTGGGCGAACCTGTGCCCGGTAAACGGAAAGTCCAATTACAGCAGATGTCTCGGACTGATAGCGGCGAACGGAGCGTCGGCCTACGATCAACAACTGACAAGCGGCGAAGCGCGTCGGGATTTATACTCTTGCCGTCGAATGTTCTAGCGTTATCGCTGGCGGTGGCGTAGGTTCCAGAACAATCTGTACCGTTTGCACAGTGGGCGTGATCTTATCGAAATGATCTACTACAGTCCAGAACCTTCTCGAAAACTGCAGGCGCGGTTTGCGCTGAGCATTGTGTGGTGTTTCGGGACGATAACAAAAACTTGGAAATGGAACGTGGCATTGCCCCCCTCTGAAAAAAGGCATCGTCCCGATGCTTTAACTAAAGATGAAGGTACAATAATAATGCAAGAAAGTACACTGAATAAATTACGATACAACAATAATACAAAAAACACTGTTTCAGTTTGTTAACGCGCATGAAACGGCTTGAGGCGCGCGACATGCACGACTTCAGGTCGCGATCGGCGTCGTTGAGAGTTCGTGATGCCGTCGTGGACAACCTCGTAATCAAGTGGGCCGAGACGTCGAACCACCCTGTACGGTCCGAGGTACCGTCGCAGAAGCTTTTCACTTAGTCCACGTCGGCGTATCGGCGTCCACACCCAAACACGTTCACCGGGCTGGTATTCCACGAAGCGTCGTCGAAGGTTGTAACGGTGGCTGTCGGTCGTCTGTTGATTCTTGATACGGAGACGCGCAAGTTGACGGGCTTCTTCGGCGCGTTGAAGGTACTCGCTCACATCGAGGTTTTTTTCGTCGGTAACGTTGGGTAACATGGCATCGAGCGTCGCTGCCGGCCACCTTCCGTAGACCAATTTGTATGGAGATATCTGCGTCGTCTTAATACATAACAAAGGAGATGACAAGGACTTGAAGAATTACAGGCCGATCAGCTTGCTATCTGTAGTATACAAGCTATTTACAAAAGTAATTGCTAACAGAGTAAAGAAAACATTAGAATTCAATCAACCAAAGGAACAAGCAGGATTTTGAACAGGCTACTCAACAATTGACCACATTCATACTATCAATCAGGTAATAGAGAAATGCTCAGAGTATAACCAACCACTATACATAGCCTTCATAGATTACGAGAAGGCGCTAATTTCAATAGAAATATCAGCCGTCATGCAGACACTGTGGAATCAGGGCGTAGATGAAGTATATATAAACATTCTGGAAGAAATATACAGAGGAGCAACTGCTACCATAGTGCTTCATAAAGAAAGCAACACAATACCAGTCAAGAAGGGTGAAAGGCAGGGGGACACAATCACCCCAATGCTATTTACCATGTGCTTACTGGAGGTTTTCAGAAGCCTAGAATAAAAACAGTTAGGGATAAGAGTTCATGGAGAATACCTTAGTAACCTGCGCTTCGCCGATGACATTGCATTGCTGAGTAACTCAGGGGACGCATTGCAACTCATGATTACGGAGTTAGACAAGGAGAGCAGAAAGGTGGGTCCTAAAATTAATCTGCAGAAAACGAAAGTAATGTACAACAACCTCGGCAAGGAGCAGCGCTTCGAGATAGGTAATAGTGCACTTGAAGTTGTGAAAGACTATGTCTAATTAGAGCAGGTAATAACCGCAGAGCCAAACCACGAGATTGAAGTAACTAGAAGGATAAGAATAGGGTGGAGCACATTCGGCAAGCACTCTCAAATTATGACAGGTAGATTGCCACTATCACTCAAGAGGAAGGTATATAACAGCTGTATCTTGCCGGTACTTAGCTACGGAGCAGAAACCAGGAGACTTCCAAAAAAGGGTTCAGCTTAAATTGAGGACGACGCAGCGAGCAATGGAAAGAAAAATGGTAGGTGTAACCTTAAAAGACAAGAAGAGAGCAGAGTGGGTTATGGAACAAACTGGGGTTAAAGATATCATAGCTGAAATCAAGAATAAGAAATCGACATGGGCAGGGCATGTAGCGCGTAGACAGGATAACCGCTGGTCATTAAGGGTAACTGACTGGATTCCCAGAGAAGGGAAGCGGGTTAGAGGGAGACAGAAGATTAAGTGGGCAGATGAGATTAAGAAGTTTGCGGGTATAAATTGGCAGCGGCAAGCACAATACCTGGTTAACTGGCGGAACATGGGAGAGGCCTTTGTCCTGCAGTGGACGTAGTCAGGCTGATAATGATGATCTGCGTCGTCTCCTGCATCGCCATGTTGTATGCGAAGGTCACATACGGAAGAATGGCGTCCCACGTCTTGTGTTCGACATCGACGTACATTGACAGCATGTCGGCGATCGTCTTGTTAAGCCGCTCAGTGAGGCCGTTGGCCTGTGGGTGGTACGCTGTCGTCCGGCGGTGGTTTGTTTGGCTGTATGTCAAGATCGCTTGAGTTAAGTCGGCAGTGAATACGGTTCCTCTGTCGGTGATAAGGACCTCCGGGGCGCCGTGACGTAGCACGATATTTTCGACGAAGAACTTAGCTACCTCGGATGCACTGCCTTTTGGCAGGGCTTTTGTCTCGGCGTAGCGGGTGAGGTAGTCGGTAGTTACCACGATCCACTTGTTTCCGAAAGCCGACGTCGCGAACGGCCCCAGTAGGTTCATACCAATCTGCTGAAAGGTCGGCAAGGTAGATCAATTGGCTGCAGAAGTCCCGCTGGCCTTGTCGGAAGTGTCTTGCATTGCTGACAGTCCCGGCATGTCCTCACATAACCAGTGACGTCGGTAGTAAGACGTGGCCAGTAGTACCTTTCTTGTATCCTCGCGAGCGTGCGAGAAACACCGAGGTGCCCTGCCGTCGGATCGTCGTGCAGGGCCTGAAGGAGTTCTGGTCGCAGAGCTGAAGGCACCACAAGGAGGTACTTATCTCGAAGCGGTGAAAAGTTTTTTTTTGTAGAAGACCGTTTCGTAGAAAGAACGACGCAAGTGCGCACTTGAATACCTTCGGGACTTCAGTGGTCCTGCCTTCGAGGTATTCTATTAGGGCCTTAAGTTCCGGGTCGGCGCGCTGTCGTTCAGTGAAGTCGTCGGTAGTTATCGTTCCCAAGAAGTAGTCGTCATCCGGGTCGTCGGGTAGCGGTTGGTCGACAGGCGCACGAGAGAGACAGTCGGCGTCGGAGTGTTTTTTGCCGAACTTGTAAATGACAGTAATGTCATATTCTTGAAGTCTCAGGCTCCATCGTGCGAGGCGACCTGAAGGGTCCTTCAAGGTGGCTAGCCAACACAAGGCGTGGTGGTCGCTCACAACTTTGAAGGGCCTGCCGTAGAGGCAGGGGCGAAATTTCGACGTAGCCCAGATAATGGCGAGGCACTGCTTTTCTGTTGTGGAATACTTTGCTTCTGCTTTGGATAGCGATCGGCTGGCGTAACAAATAACCCTTTCAAGTCCGTCAGCCCTCTGCACAAGAACGGCGCCAAGACCTACGCTGCTTGCGTCAGTATGTATTTCTGGCTCGGTGAATTCGTCGAAATGGGCTAGTAACGGAGGCGTCTGGAGGCGATGTTTAAGCTCCTGGAAAGCGTGTTCCTGTGGCGTTTCCCACTTGAACTCCACGTCGGCCTTGGTAAGGTTAGTGAGAGGATTGGCGATGCGGGCGAAGTTTTTCACGAACCGCCTATAATAGGCGCACAGGCCCAGAAATCGGCGTACGGCTTTCTTGTCAGTGGGCGGCTTGAAGGCGGCGATGGCGGCTGTTTTCCGTGGATCGGGACGAACTCCAGACTTGCTGATAACATGCCCCAGAAACAAGAGCTCCTCATACGCAAATCTGCACTTTTCTGGCTTCACTGTGAGTCCGGAAATCTTGATGGCTTGAAGTACAGCTTCAAGGCGCCGAAGATGCTCGTCAAAACTCGAGGAAAACACGACGACGTCGTCCAAGTACACAAGGCAAGTGTGCCACTTCAACCCTGCCAGTACTGTATCCATAACGCGTTGAAAAGTTGTAGGCGCTGAGCAATGGCCGAAGGGCATCACCTTCAACTCGAAGAGGCCGTCCGGTGTTATAAACGCCGTCTTCTCTCGGTCTCTTTCGTCGACTTCGATTTGCCAATAGCCAGTCTTGAGGTCCATTGACGAAAAGTACTTGGCGTTATGGAGCCGATCAAGTGCGTCGTCTATTCGTGGGAAAGGATACACGTCCTTTCTTGTGAATTGTTCAGGTGGCGATAATCGACGCAGAAACGTAGGGTCCCCTCCTTTTTCTTCACTAACACCACGGGGGATGCCCATGGACTCTTGGACGGCTGGATAATGTCATCCCGCAGCATTTCATCAACTTGTCTCTTTATGGCCTCACGTTCTTGCGTGGAAACCCTGTACGGACTCTGACGGAGTGGTCTGGCATTTTCTTCGGTTATGATGCGATGTTTCTTGCTTGGGGTATGCCGAATTTTCGATGACGACGAAAAGCAATCTTCGTATTGCAGGAGCAGGGCCTTGAGCTGTTCTTGCTTATCGTTCGGAAGTCTGGGATTGACGTCGAAAGCTATGGGAGGGGCTTGGTTCCTCTGAGCAGGTTCCGCAGAATCGGCAAGGGCGAAAGCACTGGTGGCTTCGACATTTTCTTCGATGTATGCGACCGTTGTTCCTTTGTTTACATGTTTGTACTCATTGCTGAAATTCGTCAGCATAACCGTTACTTTGCCTCCCCGCAGCTCTGCAATTCCTCTTGCGACGCAAATATTTCGGATGACCAACAGATGCTCACTGCCTTCAACGACGCCTTCCAAGTCAGGTGATTAAGAAGCGCCGACTGAAATAATGACGCTTGAGCGAGGCGGAATTGTGACTTGTTCTTCCAACACATTCAAGGCATGGTGTCCTGACGGCGTGCGCGGCGGTAGTGCTTCTTCTGTGGATAACGTCATCGACTTCGTTTTTTGGTTGATGACAGCCCCATGGAGGCATAAGAAGTCCATTTCAAGGATGACATCTCTCGAGCAACGCTGTAGGACTACGAAGTCTGTAGGATGAATACGGCAGTTAATGGTGACTCTCGCTGTGCAGATTCTTGCAGGCGTTACGAGATGACCTCCGCCTGTGCGGATTTCAGGGCCTTTCCAAGCTGTCCTAACTTTCAATAACTTCGCGGCGAACGACCCACTGATGATAGAATAGTCGGCTTCAGTATCGACGAGAGCGGTCACACTGTGGCAGTCGATACGAACGTCGAGGTCGCTAGTTCGCCGTCTCGCATTACGGTTAGGGCGTGGCGTCGGGTCACGGCTGCGTCGGCTTGTTCCGCTGCTTCCAGGTTGCGTCGTCAGGCCACCTTCGGTAAGTGAGCTTTCGCCGTCAGGGCTTTGCCTGGTTGGCGTTGTGTTCGGAAAGCTCCGTCGTGGCGTCGTCGTCATCGGATGATCTTCGGTAGTTCGTCGCACAGCAACCGCACCTCCACCGGTTGCTGCCCTTAGTTTCCCGGATACGGGCTAGGAGACCGGCCCCGCGTTGGGCCAGAGTACTGCTGGTGGTGCGGTGACGTGCGGCGGCTGGGCGACGGCGAACGCGAAGGGCTTCGTGGTGTCCACCGAGTTCCTGTCAGGTAGTCGGCGATGTCACGAGGTCGTTCTCCTGGCTGTGGACGCGGTGCATTGACGGCGAAGCCACGAAGTCCCTTCTGTCGGTACTGGCAACGGCGGTATGTGTGTCCGGCCTCGCCGCAGTGGTAGCAGAGCGGGCAATGATCAGGGGTGCGCCAGACGTCAGTCTTCCTCGCTGCACTGCGCTGGACCACTGGCGAACGGTATGACGTCGGTGGGGGTGGTGGCGGCGGTGGTGTCTGTCGACGGAAGTGTGAAGGGGCGGCGTTTTGGCGTGGACGGGAAGGAGCGTGTTGGCGCAGTGCAGCGGCGTAGCTCATAGCTTCCGGCTCTGGCAGCGGTGCGTGGGGAATTTGAAGCGATTGCCGAACTTCTTCTCGCAAAAGGTTGGCGATTGAGTCCACTTGAGGCTGCGCCGAAGGCAACAGCTTGCGCAGCTCTTCCCGCACGATCGCTCGAATCGTTTCACGCAGGTCTCCGGAGTTACTGGCTTGAGCAGCAGTGCAGTCTGCAATCAGGCGACGATTATACTGTCTGGTGCGCATGTCCGGGGTCTTTCCGATGGTGGTCACTTCGGCTACAAATTCTTGGATGGTTTTTGGTGGGTTTCTCATCAGTCCCGCGAAGAGCTCCTGTTTCACCCCTCGCATGAAGAAGCGAACTTTTTTCTCCTCAGGCATGTCTGGGTCAGCGTGACGGAATAGTCGGGTCATTTCTTCTGTGAAATTGGCGACATTTTCATTTGGGAGCCAAACCGGAGTCTCTAATAAAGCAGCGGCCCTCTCTTTGCGAGCGACGCTCACGAACGTTTGCAGAATTGTGCCGCGGAAGACATCCCACGTTCGGAGCGTGGACTCCCGATTTTCGAGCCAGGTCCTTGCGGTGTCTTCCAAATAGAAGAACACACGACGCAGCTTTTAGTCATGGTCCCAGTGGTTGAGGGCGGCCACACGGTCGTGTGTTTCTAGCCAGGATTCCGGGTCTTCGAACAGTGACCCATGGAAAATTGGTGGTTTCCTGGGTTTATGCATGAACATCGTGGGCTGGGACGCTGCGGTTGTCATTGTCGCTGCAGTCGCGGTCATGGCCTTGGTCTTCCGCGCCTTGTCTTGTAGAAGCCCATACACCGGTGGTAGCCCTTGCTGTCGGCAGCTTGTTCGCTGCTCCTGGTTGGCGTCGTTGTCTTGTCCGCGACGTGGGCTGGGTTGACGGCTTGACAGGGGCGTCCGGTACATGAACGAAGCAGCACCTCCACCAGATGTCACGGGGTCGTGACGTGGCCGAAGACAGAAGACTTCGTGTTGGGATTTAACTGTTTATTTAGGCGAACCTGTGCCCGGGAAACGGTAAGTCCAAATACAGCAGCAGTCTCGGACTGATAGCGGCGAACGGAGTGTCGGCCTACGATCAACAACTGACAAGCGGCGAAGCGCGTCGGCATTTATACTCCTACCGTCGAATGTTCTAGCGTTATCGCTGGCGGTGGCGCAGGTTCCAGAACAATCTGTACCGTTCGCACAGTGGACGTGATCTTATCGAAATGATCTACTACAGTCCGGAACCTTCTCGAAAACTGAAGGCACGGTTTGCGCTGAGAATCGTGTGGTGTTTTGGAACGATAACAAAAACTTTGGAAATAGAACGTGGCAATATGATTGAACTCTTCCGCCATGCTGACTCCGGCATGTCCGAGGAGAAGAAGGTCTGTCTGCTCACGCGAGGAGTAAAGCAGGAAATCTTCGCGGAGCTGATCAGAAACCCGCCAAAGACGGTTGCCGAATTAATTGCAGGAGCATCTACGATAGAGAAGACGCTCAAGATGCGCACGCGGCAATAGAACCGTAGCTTCTCGTCTACAACCTACGCTGGCATTCAAGTGCTAGGAACCACTGACTTGCGTGAGATGGTCTGAGTGATCGTGCAAGAATAGCTGCGAAAATTACTTCCTTCAGCGCAGCCTCACGTTGTCTCCATCGCGGACGTCGTTAGCCAGGAGTTCGAGCAATTGCTGGGCGTTCCTCAGCCTCAAGAGCCACAGCTGCAAGTCATGAGCTATGCTGCTTCAGCCCACTGCCACGCCCCTCCTCCAGGCACATGCCATGATGCCACCCCGCCGCGTTTCCGTCCCCAGACGCCACCGCCGCAACCACCAACACCGACGCCCTGCCGTTCGCCAGTCGGCCAGCGCAGCGCGCTAACAAAACCGACGTTTGGCGTGCGCCCGACAACCACCCGCTCTACTACCAGAGGCCGGACGAAGCAATCGCCGTTTCCAGTACTCACAGATGGGTCTACGGGGCTTCGACCTGAACGCGCAGTGTTCACAACGTGGTGAACAACCCCTTGGCATCGCCGACTACCTCGCGGGAGCACAGTCGATATCCCAACGACCTTATCGTTTGCCATCTCCTGGCTGCTACGCCTCACCGCTCCGCGGGCAGTTCACCAGCCCTGCTCGGGGCCAATCTCTGAGCCTGTACTCGGAAAACTAAGGGCAGAAACCGATGGAGTTGCGGTTGCTGTGCGACCAACTACCGAAGATCCTCTGAGGACGACTCCATGGCGAAACATTCCTAACACGACGCAAACCAGGGAAAGTCCTGTTCACGAAACCTCACGCACCAAAGATGACCTGACGACGCAACTTTGATGCAACCGAACAAGACGATGCAGCCATGACCCGACACCACGACCCAACCGCAACGCCAGGCGACGAACTAGTGACATCGACGTTGTCATCGGCGGCCACAGCATCTCAGCTCTCGTCGACACCGGAGCCGACTATTCTGTCATCACTGGGACATTTGCCACAATTTTAAGAAAGTCTGGACCGCATGGGAAGGCCCCACAATTTGAACCGCTGGAGGACTATTCATAACGCCCACTGAGCTCTGCACAGCGAGAGTCACCGTCAATAAGCGGACTTACCCTGCAAGCTTTGTAATCCTACAAGAGTGCTCCAGCGATGTGATACTCGGAATGAACTTCTTTTAGGAACACAGTACTGTCATCAACCAGAGGTCTGAGTCAATCACATGAACCTCAGAAGAAGCACTGCCGCCCCTAATGACGCACCCGACCCATGATTTAAATGTGATACAGGAGCAGGTCACCGTTCCAATTTTCACCAGCGTAAATATTACTCTAGGTGCCGAAGAACGCCCCAACATTGACGGCGTCATCGAGGACAATCAGCACCTTTTTCCAGACCGTCAGATTTGCGCTGCAAGAGGCATAGCCGAGCTGCGTAGAGGCAAAGCAAAGGTATTGCTGACAAACATCAGCCACGAATATAGGCACCTCAGCGTTGGTACGACGGTAACCCATATCGACGAATTCGTGGACGCCAGCAATGCTTTTACCCTCCTCAATGCTGTAGAAGGTTCTTCTATGAATAGTTGTCCCAATCCAGATTTAACGTCAACCCGAGACTTCTGAAGTGTGAGCAATACCAGCTCAAACCCTGGTTCTACAATAACGGACCGCTTCTCATCATCTTCCTGAATTCGGCACACCCCATTCGCGAAACACCGCATTTTATTAGAAGAAAGTGCTCGACCAGTTTGGCAGAGCCCGTACCGAGTTTCAACACGCCAACGTGAGACCGTGAAGAAACAATTCGACGAAAAGATACAAGATGACATCGTTCAGTCGTCCAAGAGTCCGTGGGCATTACCCGTGTTCTAATAAAAGAAGAAGGACGGGACCCTACGCTTTTGCGTTTATTACCACCACCTGAACAAGATGACCAAGAAGGACGTCTACCATCTTCCACGTATAGGCGACGCTCTGGATCGTCTGCACAACGCGAAGTACTTTTCGTAGACGGACCTGAAGACCAGCTTTTGTCACCTTGAGCTAGACAAGAAAGGTAAATAAAAAGACTGTCTTTATCACACCAGACGGCCTTTTCGAGTTCAAGATCACGCAATTTGGTCTTTGCTCGGCACCTGCAATGTTCTAGCGTGTTATGGATACCGTGCTGGTGGGATTGAAGTGGCAGACTTGCCTCGTGTACTTCGACGACGTCGTTGTGTTTTTCTCCAGCTTCGACGAGCATTTCAGGCACCTTCAAGCAGTACTTACAGCTATGAAGACCTCCAGACTCACTCTAAAGCGCGAGAAGTGCCGCTTTGCGTACGAGAAGCTCTTGTTTCTGGGATATTTGATTAGCAAGTCTGGAGTCCATCCCGACACGCGGAAAATAGCCGCCATCGCCGGTTTTCCACCACTCACCGACAAGAAGGCAGTACGCCAATTCCTCGGATTGTGCGCATATTACAGGCGTTTAGTCTAGGGATTTCCACAAATCGCCGTGCTGCTAACTGACTTCACGAAAACGGACGTCAAATTCAAGTAGGACGCGGCAAAAGAGGAGGCATTTAAGAAGCTTAAACGACGCCTAAAGACACCGCCACTACTTGTACATTTTGACGAACATGCCGAAACAGAAGTGCACGCTGACTCAAGCAGCATATGACTCGGCGCCGTCTTTGCTCATAAGACTGGCCTGGAAAGGGTTATCAGTTATGCTAGCCGGTCGCTTTCCAAGGCCGAGTTCAACTATTCAACAGCAGAAAAAGAGCGCCTCGCCATAATCTGAGCAGCGTCGAAATTTTGCCTTTATGGCTACGGGCAGCCTTTCAAAGTTGTGAGCGACCATCACGCCCACTGTTGGCTAGCTAACTTGAAGGACCTTCAGGTCACCTTGCAATGTGGAGGCTAAGACTTCAAAATTCGGTATTACCGTCGTGTACAAGTCCAAAAGGAAGCACTCCGACGCCGACTGTCTCTCTCGTGCCCCCGTGAATCCACCACTGCAGGATGACCAGGAGGATGAGTACTTCTTGGGAGCCATAAGTGCCGACGACTTCGCCGAGCGACAGCGAGCCGACCATGAACTTGGAGGGCTAGTGGAATACCTCGAAGGGTTGAATAGTGTCGTTTCAGAACTGTTCGTGTGGGGTATAGCGTCATTTTTCTTGTAAAACAACGTACTCGTAAAGAACCTATTTCCGGACCGAGCCAGCTATCTTATCGCTGTACCTTCGATGATGTGACCCCAAATTCTGCAGGCCCTTCACGACGACCCAGTGGCTAGCCACCTTGGTTTTTCTCACACGCTCGCAGGGATACAAGAAAAATACCACTGGCCACGCCATGCCACCGACGTCGCTCACTACGAGAGGACATGCCGGGACTGCCAGCGACGCAAGACACGACCGACAAGGCCAGCAGAACTTCTGCAGCCCATCGAACCATCTTTCCGACCATTACAGCAAAGCGGTATGTAGTTACTTAGGCCGTTGGACTTACTTGAACCAGCACGCTGTCGGAAACAAATCGATCGTCGTAGCTACCGACTACTTTACTCGCTACGGCAATACGAAAGCCCTGCCCAAAGGTAGTGCGTCAGAGGTAGCCAAATTCTTTGTCGAAAACATCGTCCTGCGTCACGGCGCCCCTGAGGTCCAAGTTGCCGATAAAAGTATGGCATTTACGGCTCAGCTAACCCAGGCGATTTTGGCATACAGCCAGATAAGCCACCGCTGTACGACAGCATACCACCCACAGACGAATGGTCTCACCGAGTGCCTAAAAAAGACCATCACCGACCTGCTGGCCATGTACGTCGACTTCGAACACAAGACGTGGGACGCCATCCTTCTGTACGTGACCTTCCAATACAACACCGCCATTCAAGAAACTACGCAGATGACGCCGTACAGAGTGATCTACGGTAGGACCCGGGCAACGACACTCGACGCCATGTTACCCAACTTCACCGACGAAGAAAACCTCGATGTGAGTGAGTACCTTCAGCGCGCCGAAGAGACTCGGCAAATCGACCGCTTACGCATCAATAGCGAACAGATGACGGATAGCCGCCATTACAATCTTCAACGGTGATTCGTGGAATACAGGCCCGGTGAACGTGTTTGGGTATAGACGCCCATACGCCGACGTGAACTCGGTCAAAAACTTTTGCGCCGGTATTTGGGATTATACAGGGAAATGCGACAGCTCGGCCCACTCGATTACGGGGTTGTCCCTGGCGGCATCACAAACTCTCAACGACGGCCGATCGCGACCTGAAGTTGTGTAGGTCGTGCGTCTCAAGCCGCTTCATGCGCGGTAATGAACTCAGTGTATTTTGTTGTTGTTGTTATTGTTGTTGTTTTTTGCTCTTTAGTAATTCGTCGATTGAACTTCCTTACATTATTTTTGTACTTTCATCTTCTGCTGAAGCATAGGGACGATGCCTTTTTCAGAGGGGGGCAATGCCGCGTATCTTTCTTCAAGTTTTGTTATCGCCATGTTGAACTATGTTCAGTGCAAACCACGCCTACGTTGTTAGAGAAGCTTCGAGGCAGATGGTTTTGTTAAGATTACGCGCACTTCGTGAATCTTTCAGATTATTCTGAAAACAACGTCGCCGCTAGCGAATACACTAGAATGTTCGATGGCAAGTGTATAAATGCCGACACGCTTCGCCACTTGTCAGTTGATCGACGGCTGACGCTCAGTTTGCCGCTTTCAGTCCAAGACTGCTACTGTAGTCTGACTTTTCGTTTACTGGGCACAGTTTCGCCCAAGTGAACAATTTAATATTCGAATCACAGTGCGCTCCATTTGTCCAGGTCACGACCCCATGACAATATTTTACATTGTGCCTTTCACTTTAAGGTTTTAGTTTTAGGGGCGAAGCTCCTTAAAGCGGCACCCATTTGTCCCTCGTAGAACGTAACATGTCTTACGCTTTGACCTCCATGGGGGTGCCGGTGGGAGATTTCTCTTGTGCGTTGTTGAACAATAAAAAATCGCAGCGTTTGCGTTAACTAAAAGCCAAACTCTTCTGTCTCTCATTCCCCATTAGCAGTCATTGGCATGTTCCAGTAGGAAACGTTAGTAGAAGTAGAAGTGTAAGTGTTAGCTAAAAGCCGACTTCTGCTGTCTCCCATTCCCAGTAGCAGACATTGTTTACCTCCGTGATTAATGTTCAAAACGCCATGGATTGATAAAAAAACCAACGAAAGACGCCAGATGTTTTCTAAAAGCAAAACAAAAAGACGCCAGATGTTTCTAAAGCAAACCAAAAGACGCCAGCTGCTTAACGAAAGATGGCAGGTGTTCTCTAAAGCAATGGTTTTATGATCAAAACCATATCGCGATACAGGTTTGCAGTTTACGATGCTCGTTGCCATCGGTGTGTGCTCGTATGGATAAGAATGCCGAAAGTAGAATAAACTTTTTCTAAACACATATACCATGAACTCTAGGTGGTTAAAGGTGGGAAATAGACCCGAAGCGCAAGCCGTAAGAAAGTGTGCATGTGCCACCTCTCGTTTAGTCCTTAAAATCTCCGCTGGATGGTGGTGCTTCTATATGGGGAATACATGATGAAAAGATCTGAGATGGTGGTACTTGGAGCTTTCAATAGATGGATGAACGGACAAACAGACAGATGCATGGATAAACGCATGTACGGACGCAGGGGTGGATGCATGGAAGAACCCAGAGCGGACGCACGAACAGACGCACGAACAGATGCACGAACGGACGGGCGGATGGACGCATGGATGGTCACACAGACGGACGCATGGACGGACAGAAGCAAGAACAAATGGATGGACGAATGCTTCGCCCCACTCTCCATCATTCACTCCGTGGATATGCTGCCATTTTTTTTTATTTGAACATTTCTAGCATGTTGCTGCTTGTTTTTGCTTGCATAAGAATATTATTACCACCTGCTAATCGTCTGCCAACATCATTTTCAACTCAATTTTTTATAGCTTTTACCTGAGGGTTACGTTTTCACTATTCATACTCTGGGTCCTTTTATGTATACATCGTTATAAGCCTGACTACTCCCGCTGCAGGGCAAAGGCCTTTCCTATATTCCGACAATCAACCCGGTCTTTTGTTTTCCGTTCGCACGCTATACCTGCAAACTTTTATTGTCATCAGCTCATTTAACTTTATGCCTCCCCTTCGTAAGGTTGCCTTCCCTGTGAAACCAGTCAGTTACCATTATAGACGAGCGGTCATTCAACATACGCGCTACGTGCCCGGCCTTTGTCCATTTCTTCTTGTTTTCAACTATGATATCTTTAACACCAGTTTGTTTGCTGACCCACGCTGCTCTCGTCTTGTCTCTAAAGGTTACACCAATAATTTTCCTTTCTATCACTCGCTGCATCGCCCTCTGTTTAAGCTGTACCCTTTTTCTAAGCCTTCAATTTCCCGCTTCATACGTAAGTACTAGCAAAATGCAGCTGTTATATACCTTCCTCTTGAATATTAGTGGCAGATTACCAATGTTGATAAGAGAATGCTTGTGGAATGTGATTCATGCCATTCTCATCTTTTTAGTTATTTTAATCTCATGGCTAGGCTCCACGATTACAACCTGTCCTCAGTACACATATTCCTTTACAGCTTCCAGCGTCTCTGTAGCTATCATAAAATGCTGTTTTGAGACGAGACTGTTGCACATAACTCTAGCATTTGCATATTAATTTTCAGACCTACATTTCTGCTTTGGGTGTCCAGTTCTGTAATTATGAGCTGGAATTCGTCGCCTGAGTAACTCATAAAGACAATGTCATCAGCGAACCGCAGGTTACCAAGATACGCTCCTCTAACTGTTATCCCTAACTGTTTCTTTTACACGGTCCTGAAAACCTTTTGTAAACACGCGGTGAGTTGCGATGGAGACGTGGTGTCTGTCGGCCTTACACCCTTCTTTATTTAGATTATGTCTTTTCTTTATGAAAAGCTATGGTGGCTGTGGATCCTCTGTAGATTTCTTCCAGTATGTTTATGTAGGCTTCTTCGATGCTCTGATTCCGTTGTGCTTGCATAACTGCTGATGTCTCGGCTGGGCCAAATGCCTTTTCGTAATTCAAGGAGGCAATTTGTAGGGGTCCGTTGTATGCCACGCAGTTCTCTATTACCTGATTGATAGTATGAAAGTGGTCTATTGTGGAGTAGCGTGTAAAAAAATCTGCATCGTCCTTTGGTTGATTGAACTTTACTGTCGTCTTATTTCTATCACCTATTAGTTTTGTTAATATTTGGTAGAAAACGGACAGTATGATGACCACAGCTTGCAAATTTTCTAGTTTTTGACGTCTCCTCTTTAGGAATTAGGGTGATGCTAGCATTATTTTAGGATTCTGGTACCCTTCCCGTCCAGAGACACTTCATATATTAGGCGGCTAATTTTTCGAACACAGTTTTTTCACCGTTTTTCAGGAGGTGCGTTGTTACCTTATTCTCACCAGTGGCTCTGCCTCTTTGCATTCGTTTTAGGGCTTTCCCCAAGTGCCCTGTCGTTACTGGTGGGATGTCGCAATCCTCAGGACAAATTCTCTCCGCCACCTCAATTATTCTATCCATATAAATTATGACATTGGCTTTCTTGTTCCTCTATGCATACAATTGATTTTCACCTACGCACAAGCCTGCCTTCACAGCTTTTAGGCTGCTGCCGCTTTTTACAGCTTGCTCCATTCTCTCCACGTTATATCTTCTGATGTCGGTTTCCTTACGCCTATTGTTCAACCATAGCTATATTTTTTTCGGTTGAATTTGAAGCTTTCATGGTTTGTGGTTTTTTAAGGAGATTTTTTTGTCTCCTGAGATAGTTTGCCAGTGTCCTGTCTAGTGACATTACCTCCGACTTACATTGCACAGTCTTTGGTAATATGACTGAGATTATTGTCGATTGTGTTAACGCTAACGTCAATTACCGCACTTAGTGTCTCGAATATATTCTGCAAGGAAAATCTAAGCTCCTATACTTTCCCTGTCACCGCTAGTTAACTAATTGGATTCTTGCGTATCAGTTTTTGTTATTGTGTGTAATCTAGGAGAATACCAACCCCTACCATTCTGTGGTCACTGAATCTGATCTTGCCAATTACTTTTACATACAGTATGATGACTGAGTGCGCACACAGCATCAAGTCTATGTCATTTTAAGTTTTGCCGTTAGGACTTGTTCACGTCCATTTATAGTTAGCGCGTTTCCTGTAAAAAAGTTTACGATCCGTAAATTATTTCGTCCAGCAAACTCTGCTAATATCTCTCCTCTTGCCTTTCTAGAGCTGCCATTTTCTGCCCCTGCATGGTTACCAGCCTGTTTCTTGCCTACTTTGGCAATGAAGTCGCCCTTCAGAATTGCATACTGTAACTTTACTTTGTTATTGGCTGACTCTGCGTCTTCATAAAAGCGTTCAACCAAATGATCATCATGGATTGATGTAGGCACGTAGGTCTGTACCGCCTTCATCTTGTGCCTTCAGTTGAACATATTTATGTACTTGCCACCCTCTAATTGCTGCTATAATATTTCTCTATGTGGTAAGCGATATTCTCGTGTATAAGGAACCGCACCCCTACGTTTTTCTTTCTACTTACTTACAGAAGTATACAACGTTTCCATTACTAAGCACTGCGTAAGCTTCACATATGCTCCTTATTCGCTTAGGCCTAATAAATTTCACTTACCACACTATCTTCCTCGAATAGGACAGCTAGATTTGCCTCAATAGATTGTGTTTTAGCGTTGAAGATAGCTAAGTTCAGACTCTAATGGCGGCGTGCTGGACTAAGAGATTTTCAGCACCTTTCGCTGCGTCGCAGGTCTGACCGCCACCTTGGACAGTTGCTTTGGAGCCTATGGAAACTGAGGGCAGAGGGTTATTTGCTGTAGTCACGGGAGGTAATGGCCAAGTACTGCACCAGGCTGGCCAGTTCCCCTGCGGTGAGGGAGTGCATTACTGGCAGCTGGTTGCCAGTAAGGCCCCGCCTCAGACTTTTTGTCTTTTTTAACGATTTCTTCATCACGCGTTTTAAGTAAATATACAATCGGGAATTATCCGCAATTTATATTGGAGCCGCATTCTGTCATGGCATTCCAGGCTTCTGCGCTAAATGTAAGTAAGGGGTTCTGTTGCACTTTCTCTGCACTGCAGAATACTACCTGACCGCCTATGAGCACTTAAACTCACTTAACTCGTTGCTCACCAGGCATTTTTTTTTTTACCGTTCGAAAGTCAACTTCGGCTTAAAAAACACACCTGGCATGAGATGCAGCTTCTAACCTTGCGAGCTTAGGCCGGCTTAGTGCTCTCGTTGACCCTCCTTGTCTTGCGGTATTTTGCCGTAAGTTCTTTCTGTCTCACTTGATTTTAACATCGTTGGTTTGAAAACGTCCGCTATGTCGGAATTTTGCCTATTTCGAGAGGCCGCCTTCTTACTTTGACCATTCCTGTCAACTAACGAGCTGCGCGCACCTGTTTCGTGAACTAATATTTAAGGCCACTTCTATGTGATTGTTAGGTTGAGCCTATACGCCGAGGGTGGTATACGTCGAGGGTGGCAATGAAAATAAAAGCAAAACGTTTCTGAGGGCTAGACAGCAGACAGACGCTGCCTTTAAAGATATAAGCTATTAAATGCAAAGCATTTCTTGAACTACTTCGACATTGAGCGTACGTATCTATCTATCTATCTATCTATCTATCTATCTATCTATCTATCTATCTATCTATCTATCTATCTATCTACAACCTTTAGCTCTCCTGGCCGTTTAGATAACGGTATTGATACAAATACTGGCTTCGCATAACATGACTCTATGCAAGCATAAGTGGCAAGTCATAACATGATAAACATGATATGTATGTCATGAATGTCATGATTTTTATTTCAGTGTCTTGCTGTGATCTGCGGCTGACAGTGGTTTCGATCACAAGACATGTTGCAAAACTAGTATGGTATGACGTGACTGCATGGCAAACACAAGCGACAGACCCTAACACAAAACTCTTGGCATCCCGTCCTGCAACAACATGAGTACAAGCCACACTCAACATGCGCTCGCGGCTGTTTCCCTAGCTTAGCATATACCGAAATTGGTATTACGGGGCGTGAAAGGATACGAAGGTATGTGGCTGGTGCAAACAGGATAATCTTGAGATGCGTGTAATGTAACAACATGACTACAACAGAATCAAAAGTTGGGCTAGTTGGATATACAAAGTATAACTGTCAGTTCAAGCGCACGAACAAACAGAAAGAAAGAAGAGCTTGTCCTCTCTTTCTTTCTGTTTATTCGTGCGCTTAAACTGACAGCTATATCAACATGACTACAATCCACGCTCATGATGTGCTGGAGGTCATTTCGCTAGCTTCACATTTACAAGATTTCGTATTACGGGACGTGAATGGATGACGAAAGTATGTGAATGGTGATAACATGATAACCTTGGAATGCGTATCATGTAACAGCATGACTACAAGGCACGCTCATGATGCGTTCACGGCTGTTTGACCAACTTAACATTTGTCAAATTTGGTATTACGGAACGTGAATAGAAGACGAATGTATGCGACTGGTGCAAACAATATTATCATGAGAAACGTGTTTATGTAACAACATGAATGCAAGCCATGCTCATGACGTGCTCGAGGTCATTTCGCTAGATTCACATATACAAGATGTAGTATTATGGGACGTGAATGGATGACGAAAGTATGTGACTAGTGATAACAATATAATCGCGAGATGCGTGTCATGTATTAACCCGATTACAGACCACGCTCATGATAAGCTCATGGCTCTTTGACTAGCTTGACATATGGCAAATTTGGTAATACAGAACGCGAATAGATGACAATGGTATGCGACTGATACAAACATGATAATCTCTAGATGCGCGTCATGTAACATACAAATGTATGTATTAAGCTCGGAGACGAGATTATTCGAGATTCTAAGCAAATCGCGATTGAATTGAACCGCTATTTCCACTCAGTGTTTTCTGACCCGTCCGTGTGTGCCAATTCAAATGATAACTGTATTAAGGCTGATCCAGATTTCATAACATTTGAAGGCATATTTGCCATGCTTCTTAATATCAAATCTAAAACATCACGTGGCCCAGACAACATCTCTAATGTATTTCTTCGTCGCTACGCCGAATCACTCGCACGTTTCCTGGTTGAAATTTTTCGCTCGTCTTTGTCGCAAGGCATTGTCCCGAAAGACTGGCTCATCGCCCGGGTGGTCCCAGTGTTTAAAAAAGGAGATAATGCCATCGTAACAAACTATAGGCCCATATCACTAACTGTGTCGTGTTGTAAACTCATGGAGCACATTATTTCGAACTACATTTTGAACTTCTTAGATGAGCGTAATATTCTGTCACCATTTCAGCATGGGTTTCGTAAGGGCCTTTCTACCACTACACAGCTTATTACTTCTATTCATTCGTTCTCTGCTGTAATTGACAAATCAGGCCAAACCGACGTAGTTTTCATAGATTTCAGTAAAGCCTTCGACAGAATTTTCCATTCAAAGTTAATTTTTAAGCTTAATTTACTGGGTCTTTCATCTACAATCGTAAACTGGATAAAATCTTACCTGCATTCCCGCGTTCAATTTGTAGATATAAATGGCTCTCATTCAGACTTTCTTCCTGTTAACTCCGGCGTCCCACAGGGAAGTGTTCTGGGACCATTACTTTTCCTGATTTATATTAACGATGTAGTATCATGTGTTAAAGAAGGCGTTGAAATACGATTATTTGCAGATGACTGTTTGTTATCCAGCACAATTAATTCTTCTAATGATCAGCAAATTCTAAACGATAGCCTTGACGCAATAAATAATTGGTGCGACCTTTGGGACATGAAACTAAATACTGAGAAAACCGTATTTATGCGTATTACTAACAAAAAGCAACCATATGAACATCAGTACACAATTAATGGACATCCTATCTCGCGAACTGATAGCTTTAAATATCTTGGCGTTACAATTACTAGTAATCTAACATGGTCCTCCCACATTCTTAATGTATGCGCCTCAGCACGACGAAAACTAGGCTTACTAAGACATAAACTGAAAAATTCGCCTGCGAACATAAAGCTTCTTGCATATAACACAATAGTACGACCATGCCTTGAATACGCATGCATAGTCTGGGATCCACATACAACAAAAGACATTGACAATCTCGAAAAAATCCAAAGATTAGCCGTCCGCTTCATTTACAACCGATACCGCCGTTATGACTCCCCGACAGAACTAATGCAGATGAATAAAATCCCTACTTTGGAATCTCGACGCAAAATGAATAGGCTGAAATTTCTTTTCCAATTATCACACGGGAATATCAGACTCGAAACATCGGCCTTCCTGACTCCGTTATCATCGCGTCCCACCAGGAATTACCATTCTGCAAAGTTCTCGCCTATCACAGCGCGCACTAACAATTTTAAGTATTCTTTTTTTCCCCGCACTATAACCGACTGGAATAACCTCCCGCATGAAATTCTTTCATCTGACAATGTGCTGAAATCTATTGATCAAATGTTTGACTTGTAAAATTTTGTATTATTATTTTACAGTGTTTTCAAAATATTTTGTATTGCCCTGTTTATTGTTTTTACCTCGCTAAAGATTGTATAATTGTACTAACGGCTCTGTAACACCCCCACTCCTGCTTGGGCCCATTTGTGGCCTGCAGTATTGTATAAATAAAAAAAATAAAAATAAAAATGTAACAACATGACTACATGAGACGCCTAAGACGCACTCGCGGCTGCTTCGCTAGCTTCACATACACCAAATTTAGTATTACGGGACGCGAATGGGTGACGATGGTATGCGACTGGTGCAAACATGACAATCTTGAGATGCGTGTCATGTAACAATATTACTACATGACACACTCATGATGTGATTGTGGCCATTTCGCTAGCTTGACATATACCAAATTTGGCACTGCCTGATGTGAACAGACGACGAAGGTAAATGTGCACGTGATGTGAACAGACGACAAAGGTAAATGAAACGTCCAAACATGATAATATTGGCCTCGAAGTCAGGTACGTGTGGCATAATTTACCACTGCCTCGTGACGTGATGCTGATTTTAAAGTAACATATCTACCTTTCTCATTCGTGTTTCGCATAGCATCGATTCTAACTATACGTGGGATCTGCCTTTTTTTTTGTTCGCAATTTGGTGTAGTGGGTAAAACTTTAGTAAGTGAACACTATTTAGACAGTGGGCCTCAGTGGGAAGCCTGATATACGTATTAGTAATTACATCTTTGGTTAGCTTAATAACGTAAAATGGGCGATGAAAAGGTAAGGAGCGAATGATTTCTAGCCCTAGAAAACGGAGAAAGACAATAATTGATTATTGATATTTTGGGTGAAACGTCCTAGAACCGCCATATGATTTCGAGAGACACCGTAGTGGAGAAATCCGGAAATTTCGACAACCCGGGTTTCTTTGAAGTTCACCCAAGTCTGAACCCACAGGCCTACGCGGCGAAAGGCAAGATGTCACTAGAAAGTGTCATCGTGAATTGCTGGTTACCGACGACTCTCTGCACCAAAGTCTTACACAACGTTAAGTCCACACGACACCATCTGCATGAAAGTGTTATGTAATTGCTATATAACAATTAATTGGAAACTGAAACTGATATTATCAGGAACCCATATATAACCCTGAAACCTTGCAATTTGATTATGCGCACACCGCGAACGTTACAAGTTTATGTAGAACTTCTGTGGCGGCTAGAACTAACGTTGAAATATTCGACGCACATCTATAAATGCCAACGCACTTCACTACTTTTTAGACTGTTGACGCCCGACGCACTGTGTGCCGCTATATGTGTACGCAAAGCATGCATTGCTTGCTATAACCAGACTATCAATTTTGCGCACAAAAGTTTGGTGAAATAAAACCTCATAGACGGGATGCCTACTGCCTATTCAACTTCGTCTACCTACTTTGTCCACCTGACAAAAGTAACTTCTAAGCGCAAGAGAGACATCTGTACCCAATCACTTGACTGAAGGAGCCCTGGTCGCCGTGTAGGGTGTGACGTACCTTGGTAAACTCATGGAGCTTCCCCTGCCGCTTCCAGCCGAGCTCGCTGGTGCCACTTTCGGTGAGCTCCTTGAGCACCTCGTGTATGTTGTGCAGGTTTCCCTTCCAGTAGGTCTCGAACGCAGCCTGCGAGTGGAGCACGTAGTTGCGGTGCGAGCAAAGAGACTCGCGGTTGCCCACAGACTCCTCGCACGAGCCCGACGTGCCTGCTGGGTCCAGGTGGAGTGGCTCACCGTGTTGAGCGTCCGTCCTGCAACGACAGCGGCTACTGGATGGGAACCTCTGCTGCTGTGACGGTGCATTTGTAGCTGACGCACATTGCTTCTCGCGCGCTCACTTGCCAAAATGGGGAAAATGGTCCCTTTCAAGTGCCTGTTACATGGCACCTACAATTTTCCGTCTACGATATAGTCAGATTCACATGGCCTAAATACGAGCCACTCATTATTACACCGTAAAAACGAAAATGAAGCAAATTCTTGTCTAGTGCGAGTTTGTTGTAACCTGCAATTAGCAAGTTGTTTAATTTTAATTATCCATTGAATGATGTCACAAAATAATAATAAAATTAATAAAAATATGCACCTCCTGAGTGTGCTCCATTACTTTTTGGTTGCATTCAATTCTACAAAACTGAATTGAACAATAGAAAAATGTTGGTTGAGCCACGCGGCAAGTCAAACGAATCGTCACATATCGTAGTGCCTTCTTTGTGGTGATCGGTTATTAAAGGGGCCCTGCAACACTTTTTGAGCATTGTCAGAAAACGCCACTGATCGGTAGTAGAGGCTCTCGAAAACACGCGAGCCAAATAATATAGCGCAGCACGCCACCTGAGTTTCACAATAAGTTATCAAAGTCAGCTAAAAATAGTGTAGAATTGATATAGGGCACAGGCCGGAATGCCCGCGAAAGAAAAGAAGGACGAGTGTTGTTGCTGCTTGCACTCGCTCCAATTGACAGCTGGTCGGTTTTGCCTGTGTCTTTTCTCCAGTAAACGTGCCTTCGGCTCACCGCTAAAGGCGCACTATCAACTTATAAGAAGTGCTGGATCATTTTTCCATGCTGCAACTCTGTAACCGACCTCTACCTTCACCATCAACGATGTCTACTGACGTTGCACAGCAGACCGCTCCTACATGCCCACCTTCCCGCTGTCCCGGTGTTCAGAGAAAGCGAGATGCAGCCATCCTCAGCGGCACCAATGAGCTGGACTTCGAGGACTGGCTCTCTTTCTTCGAGTGAGTAAGCGTCAATATTAGCTTGGACGAAAACGACTAAGTTGGCCACATCCACTTTTACCTCAGAGAAGTAGCGCAGCTCTGGTTCGAAAACCACGAAGCTGAGCTTACCGACTGGGCCACTTTCAAGACCACCTTCACCGACGTGGTTGGCCGACCAACAGTGTACAAGCGCCGAGCATAACAGCGCTTGCGGGATCACTCCCAACTGTCTGGGGAGGGTTGATTTGATTTGATTGATTTGTGGGGTTTGACGTCCCAAAACCTCCATATGATTATGAGAGAGGCCGTATTGGAGAACTCCGGTAATTTTGACCACCTGGGGTTCTTTAACCTGCAACAAAATCTGAATATACGGGCCTACAACATTTCCGCCTCCATCGGAAATGCAGCCGCCGCAACCGGGATTCCATCCCGCGACCTTCTGGTCAGCAGCCAAGTACCTTAGCCACTAGACCACCACGGCGGGGCTGTCTGGGGAGGGTTTCACGTCCTACATCGAGGACGTCGTAGGCCATGGTCGTCGCTTCAATGTTGACATGTCGAAAACCGCCAAGGTAAAACATATTATGAAGGGCATCGAGGAAGATGCCTTCCTTATGCTGATAACGAGAGACCCGCAAACAGTTGCGGAGATAATTCAACACTGCCATAGCTACGATGAGCTGCGCAAATAGCGCATTTTAACGTGACGCCTTACTTTAAACACTACCAGCACGTCAGCATAGACAGTTAATGCAATTTCTTCGGAACAGACAGTATTGACGCTGAAAATTCAGAAATTCAACCGAAAGAAAGTGGCATGCCAGTTGTCTGATGCGCCCTTCCCCGCAATACTCATGGGTTGACCTCGTCGCTTCGCGAAACAATCGAAGAGCAAGTCTGCGAGGCACTTCCGCCCACGTACCAGCCACCACGTACGAGCCACCACCTAGCTGTGTCCAATCCTCTGACTTACGCTGACGTCGCCCGATGGCAGGCACACGCACCATCAAACGTCGTTAGGTCTGCCCACCAAACAAACGCCTTCTACGCAACACGCGTACCGGCAGGCTCACATGTTCTCATGTACCGCCGTCCTTCAACGCTTCCCAACCACCCTTGGCACACATTGTATACCAGACCCATCTGTTACTACTGTCGTCTGCCTGGTCATGTTGAGTGTGTAGCGGCGAGAGAAGAGAGACGTGAGAATGCGTCGAAGGCGGCAGACGGGGCCGTGCTCATCTCGCCACTTTATTCCACGCCTGAAGCGGAGCCGCGGTGGCTGTCCACGTTCGACGCGCCAGGTGCGTGAGCTCGTTCTAATCCTCGCGCAGCTCGAGCTAGCATCAGCTGTGCGAGAGGCGCGGCGCGGTGATTGAGAAATGATGATGGTGATGATGGCACTACAGGTCTCCCCCCCCCCCTATCGCTTCGCGCGATTTGAAGGCATATGAAAAAAGAAAGAGAGCGACAAATGCTATATACATGAACGGCAATCCATAAAGTGTTCATTTGGCATGTCCAGGTTGTCAACAATTATGGGCCATCAGTAGGCAGTGTGTCTCCGGTGGGCGACTCTGGGAGAAGCGCAAGGGACGAAGAAGGAAGTGCCGGGTCGCTGTGTTCATAGACACGTCCATCCCACAATTACGCGGCGGGACCATTCGAATGCGCACCCGCCGTTTCGAGTAGACGCGGCTGACAAACGTGCCCACAGCTGGAACTATGGACAGGCGCTGAAGAGCTCGCGCCGGCAATGTGGGCGAAAAGGTGTGAAGGATCGGAACGCACCCATGATGACCGAGCACTGAAGTTTCACAGCCACAGCGGGGTCTCGGACAGCACACAGGGTGCCGAGCATGCTGTCGACAAGGAGCAGCGTCGCGGTCGTGCTTGTGCGGACGTCTCTGTCAATGAAACACCGGCCTCCGTGTAGCACTGCGACCGGCAAGCCGGGGCGTGTGGCCGAGTCGGCGGATGCGGAAACGCCGTGCATTGCGGCTAGTCATGTGCACGGCAAGTGGTTGGCCCTTGCGTCGGGAAAACCTCGTAGGTGTTTGCGTCGTCTTGAAGGCCAAGGCTGCAACACATGACTGTTTAGCAAGAGGCTTGAAAAAGGGCCTCTGTGTACTATGCCGAACGTGACGATTTCGTTGGCATACTATCAAGGGCGGCAGATATGCAGTTGGACCGCACGTCGTCGCTGTTGTTACCAACGAGCCTGTGTGGCGGACTGCATCCGGCGCCAAATGCTCTGGGGAATAGTTGTGAAGCTAAAAAGACGTGAGCTTTGATGGAGGATCGGGTGGCACACCTGAAAGACCATCGGTTCTCCACGCATGAGGGTTGGTGTGCAGGTCTGCATAATCGATGACAACCTCTACAGCATGTGTGGCATATGAAGTCTGCAGTGCCATAGGCGCGCCAGGTACATCGTCCTCAGCTGCGTCAGTCATAGTCGCAGCCTCTCGGAAGTTTGGCTGTGGTTGACGGCTTATGACTTTAACTTCGGCTGCGGGAGACTGCGGGGCTGAAGATGGTCGCTGCTGGCAGGACGTAGAGAGCGTCGAGGTGGGTGGGGAGGCGCCTTCGGACATCGTCGACGCTGAAGTCTCCGCGACCAAGGGGCGAATAGTGAGCGTGAGGACATCCGTAGTCTTGGCAGACTCCGGGGCATGCGGCGATGAAGCCGTCGTGGAGTCTGACATGTCTGAGAAATCGTGGTCTGTGTAGGCCGGAGAAGACATGCGGGTGGCGAGAGTGCCCGAGGGACAATCGGCCGAGGTCTTCGAAAAAATGCACTTCGTGGCGACCCGGTCGTTGGCTACAGGAACGTATTGAAGAAGCTCTTCGGATTTCGTGGCTGACTGGTCGCGTGCAGCACGAATGTTCTGAACCTCGTCGGATGGGCATTCGTACGCGGGACTCGCGTTGATAGCGGCCGGACGAGATGTTGTAGGAGACGTAGTCGGGGAAGTTGGGTCCCGGTCAGTGAAGACTTTCGGGCCGGAGGGTACCGCACGCTGCGACGCAGACGAAACCTTTAAGTCGCGGGTGAACGGCAGCGGGTGGTAGGTGAGGCCATAGCTGGCAAGCACCGCAGAGCAGAGGTCATCGTAAGGCTGCTGGCTGGAGGTTGAAGTGCCAGAGAGATGACGCAACTCTACCGGAAGGGCGTCTTGAAGAATGGCGTGCATCAGCGGCTGGTCCGTGACGCCATTCAACGCCAGAACGGCATCGAGCAGCATGAACCATACCTTGGGGTAGGTCGATTGGAACGGCGGCACTGGCGGGCAGAGTTGCGGGAACATGGCCGCGGGCCGCTCGGCGAAGGGCGTGTTCGCCGGGTCACCAATGTAGCGGCGACAGAAGAGAGACCTGAGACTGCGTCGAAGGCGGCAGACGGGGCCGTGCTGATCTCGCCACTTTATTCCACGCCTGAAGCGGAGCCGCGGTGGCCGTCCACGTCCGACGCGCCAGGTACGTGAGCTCGTTCTAATCCTCGCGCAGCTCGAGCTAGCATCAGCTGCGCGAGAGGCGCGGCGCGGTGATTGAGAAATGATGATGGTGATGATGGCACTACAAGTGGTTCTGTCGCCGGTGCGTCCTTCATCCAAGTACCATTGAGTAAACCTACGGCTACAGCCACAGAGGTTCAACGCAGACGCGCTGCCGCTCCATGCTGCTTCGGACACTCTCCACCGAGCCACCGCGACTTCAACCCACGTCGATCGCCTTCCGCACGCCGTCGTTCGCCTTCGTTGATGACCACCTGCCCAAACAAACTGACGATCGCAGTTTCGGAGACAAGAACTGCGTCACCAACGAACTCTAGATGGCCTCGCTTTCTACCCACTAATGAAATAACTGTGTTTATTGAAGGTGTTGTCATTCAAGCATTATTAGAAACCGGAGCTGCTTTGTGCGTATTGAGCGAAGCACTGTGCCGCAAGTTCAGAAAAGTTACGATTCCGCTTTCTGTTCTCTCCCTGCGTACAGCAACAGCGCATCACGTAAACTATTCAATGATGTGCACGGCATTGCTACTGATCCTAGACGTTGTGTACGGGGTTGAATTCTTCATGTTTTCCCGCTGCTCACATGACGTTATATTAGGCTGGGGATTCCTTTCTGCATATCATTCCATTGTTTATTATGCCCGGAACGAACTAGAATTACCATCACTCTCCGACGACGAATATAATAAGCCTTCTATTTCTTGTGTTGTCCTCACTGCAGAGACGGATATCCCACCTATGTCTTCTGTTACTGTGATGATCTCATGCGACCGTGCCGCTTTTTCGAACTCCATCTTCACGCTGTCAGAAGACTTCACTTCTCGAAAGAACGTTCCTTACCCTTTTTCTCTTCTGATGGTCGAAAACACTTGCGCCACCCTTTATGCCACAAATATCCCTTTCAGTACTAGTCACATTATATCATGCCGAATGCATCGGCCGCCTTGAGGGCATCGATTGTGTTTGCACCAGTCAACAGCCCCATCGGTCGTGGTGGCCTTCAGATCGCCAGTATTACTCCTGCTTTCGCGTTCCTCATCTCTTCCCTAGACGCTTAAAATCCTTCCATCAATTGATTCGAACCTTCTTGTTGTCCTAAGAAGAAAACTTTTGACACTTCTCGACTGCTTCCGGATGTCTTTTGACTTCACAAAAAACAATCTGTGCCGAACATCTGCAATTGTTCATTGCATTGACACTAGCTCCTACGCACCATTGCATCAGCGTCCATGCCATAGCTCTCGCGCCGAACGCTCGGTGATTGACGATCAAGCGTCTGATATGATCTTAGCGTGATGCAGCCGTCGAACAGTCCGTAGGCCTCCCTGGTAGTACTGGTCAAAAAGAAGGACGGGAGCAACCGATGAAGTTTTGAATATAGGTGCCTTGACATAAACACGCGCAAAGATGTTTAACCACTTCCTAGAATTGACGACACTCTCGACTGTTTGCAGGGAGCATAGTTCTTTTCTTCACTGGATCTTCGATCGGGATACTGGCAGGTACCCATGAAGATGACCGCGCCAAGTCTGCGTTTGTAACTCTGGACGGCTTGTACAAGTTTACGTAATGCCGTTCGACCTTTACAATGGCCCTGTCACCGTCGAGCGTCTGATAGACCGCATACTTCGACGCCTCAAATTGCAGACGTGTTTTAGCTATCAGGACGGCGTCGTCATTTTTTTCAAAAGACTTTTATACCAATATTTTGTGCCTCGCAAGTGTCCTGGATTGCCTCACACAAGCTGGGCTCGAACTGAACTTGAAAAAGTGTCAATTGGCCACCCAGAAGCTCACCATCTTAAGGCATGTTGTCCACAAGGGTGGCGTTCTACGAGACCTTGGAAAACTCCATGCCGTCACCCAGTTTACGAAGCCATCGACGCTAAAGGAGCTCCGGAGCTTTATTGGCTTATGTTGATACTTTAGTCAGTTTGTCCGTAATTTCGGATCCGTCATGGCCCCTTTAACACCACTACTTTCTGACAGCGAGGGCATTTTGGCGTAGTCTTCCGATTGCAATGACGCATTCGCGAAACGACGTCCATTGCTGACATCTCCGCCGATTATCCGCCACTTAGACCCAGATGGCCTTACCCAAATCCACACCGACGCTAATGGAGTCAGCCTTGGCGCTATTCTTGCTCAACGCAAGTCTGGCTTCGACGAGTACGTCGCTTCTTATACTAGTCAAACTCTTACCAGGGCCGAATAGAATTATTCGGTCACAGAAAAGAAATGTCTGGCCATTGTTTGGGCAACCACCAAGGCAACCACCGTTTGGGCAACCACCGTTTGGGCAATCACCGTTTGGGAAGCACCAAATTTTGACCCTACGTCTACGGTCGTCCTATTCACGTCGCGACGGATCACCACGCCCTCTGCAGGTTATCGCCACTAAAAGACCCATCTGGCTGTCTCGTTCGTTGGGCATTACACTTTCAAGACTATGATTTCTCTTCTTTTGGCAAATCACAAAAACATGAGCCCAGTAAGCCCATCTATCAGCCATTGGCTGGCTTTAACAAGGCGCGCTCGGTTACAGAGGTCGCCGCGAGAGACCGTCACTCGTGGTGACTTCTGTCAAAAAAGAGATTATGCTCAAGGTCACAAAGCGTGAGTGACGTTTTTTGTTTGCCCTTCTCCTTTCTCCCTGCTCAGCTTCCTGCGCTTTCGTCGGAACAAAAGAAGAGAGTATGTGAATGCAGCGTGTGAGGAATCTTTGTAACTCCGCTCTACTGGACGCGAATTGTTAAAATTTTTGCAGCGTTCAATTTGTAGAGTAATACGCTTTTCCAGTGAATTATTTCTATGGTTACTCGAAAAAGTTTTTCAGGGCCCCTTTAAGTGAAGAAAACTTGACCATGCAGAAGGTTCTGTTTATACAGTGAGCAATGTAGCCTGCTTGCTTTTCATCGCAATTTTACGCAACTATCATGCGCAAGTGGCGTACACAACTGTCGTTACCGGCGCTGAAGCGACTATTCTGATTATCCAATTTCGCGACACAACAGATTGCGCTTGCTTGATTTCAAAGAATTACGATGATTTTTGGGAACATCAAAAGACCGAAGCTGGCTGAATAAGAAAATTCCGGCCACGGATTTTGCTGAACGCACCGCATGTTCACACTCTCCCACGTAAGTCTTCTGTTAAGGTTGACAAGCGATCTAGGCTAGAAGCCACAAGGTTGTACATAGTGTAAGCTTTAGTGCGCTGCAAAAAAAAACAAGGAAGAAAGAGATGGGACAACACGAGCGCAAATTCACAACTGATTTTCAAATGGTAAGTAAAAGTTATTTAATTGTTCAGTGAGTTATTCATTTATTTATTTATTTACTTACTTGAATACTGCCTGTCTCTTTCCGAGACCATAGGAAGTCATCAAACAAGTTTGACAACGAGTTAAAAATAAAAATAAAAACGAAACAGAAAATTCTCAGACATGCAGTGCTGTGATCACAAAGGTACGCAATGTAAGTTGTTAATATTAACTGTCAAATAGTAAAGAAAAGTACGAATGCAAGTCACAAAATATACAAACCAATATAGAATACGCAAAAATATTTATATCTACACATGATATACAAATATTACAAAACGTATACATAAAAACAAGTTCTGTGCGTACACGTTACAGGAAACACTCTTTACTGAACACTAGGTAACTGACATGCCTGTATTGCTGAATAAACCATTCAGTGACTGCGAACCTTACTGTACAATCAGATTGTATTTTCTTTTTTTGATACAAAGTCTGGAAATGTATTCGCGTTAGTAATTGAGGTACCTAGGGAGTTTCACTCTCTGAAAGAGCGTGGAAAGGACGAGCACCTGAAAGTGTTATTTTGGGATATGTACTCTATTAGTGTGACTGAATGTTTGTGTTGGGTTACGTGGGACTCCCATGAACGTATGTACAATAATGTGTCAATTTTGTGAAGTCGTGAAGAACCTAGAAAATAAATATCTTATGCATTTGCTTTGCTCTAATGAGTGAGCCTAAAAGAGTTGTTTCAAAACAGTTAAAAAATATATGTAAACAGAAAGCATAACTTCCATACACGCCAATGTATTCAGTAGTCGTTGGCTGTTGCCACCATTGTCATCTATGTCAAAAGGGGACAACTAACAGCGAGCAAATAGTAAGATATAAAATATAACATCACAACTGGAAGCAGCAGCGATGTCGCGCATATGCCCTAGATTTTTCCCAATTGTTGAACCATTGCGCACCGTTAATATTGTCCCGGGGTCGTGACGTGGCCGAAGACAGGAGACTTCGTGTTGGGATTTGACTGTTTATTTAGGCGAACCTGTGCCCGGTAAAAAGAAAGTCCAATTACAGCAGCAGTGTTGCACAGATAGCAGTCTCGGACTGATAGCGGCGAACGGAGCGTCGGCCTTCGATCAACAACTCACAAGCGGCGAAGCGCGTCAGCATTTATACTCTTGCCGTCGAATGTTCTAGCATTATTGCTGGTGGTGGCGTAGGTTCCAGAACAATCTGTACCGTTCGCACAGTGGGCGTGATCATATCGAAATGATCTACTACAGTCCGGAACCTTCTCGAAAACTGCAGACGCGGTTTCCGCTGAGAATCGTGTGGTGTTTTGGGACGATAACAAAAACTTGGGAAATGGAAAGTGGCATTGCCCCCCTTTGAAAAAAGGCATCGTCCCGATGCTTTAACTAAAGATGAAGGTACAATAATAATGCAAGAAAGTACAATGAACAAATTACGATACAACAATAATACAAAAAACACTGTTTCAGTGTGTTAACGTGCATAAAACAGCTTGAGGCGCGCGACATGGACGACTTCAGGTCGCGATAGGCGTCGTTGAGAGTTCGTGATGCCGCGGGGACAACCTCGTAATCAAGTGGGCCGAGACGTCGAACCACCCTGTACGATCCTAAGTACTGTCGCAGAAGATTTTCACTTAGTCCACGTCGGCGTATTGGTGTTCACACCCAAACACGTTCACCGGGCTGGTATTCCCCGAAGCGTCGTCGAAGATTGTAATGGTGGCTGTCGATCGTCTGTTGATTCTTGATACGGAGACGCGCAAGTTGTCCGGCTTCTTCGGCGCGTTGAAGGTACTCGCTCACATCGAGGTTTCCTTCGTCGGTGATGTTGGGTAACATGGCATTGAGCGTCGTTGCCGGGCTCCTTCCGTAGAACAATTTGTATGGAGATATATGCATCGTCTCCTGCACCGCCGTGTTGTATGCGAAGGTCACATACGGAAGAATGGCGTCCCACGTCTTGTGTTCGACATCGACGTACATTGACAGCATGTCGGCGATCGTCTTGTTAAGCCGCTTGGTGAGGCCGTTGGTCTTTGGGTGGTACGCTGTCGTCCGGCGGTGGTTTGTTTGGCTGTATGCCAAGATCGCTTGAGTTAAGTCGGCAGTGAATGCCGTTCCTCTGTCAGTGATAAGGACCTTCGGGGCGCCGTGACGTAGGACGATATTTTCGACGAAGAACTTAGCTACCTCGGATGCACTGCCTTTTGGCAGGGCTTTTGTCTCGGCGTAGTGGGTGAGGTAGTCGGTAGCTACCACGATCCACTTGTTTCCGCAAGCCGACATCGGGAACAGCCCCAGTAGGTTCATATCAATCTGCTGGAAAGGTCGGCAAGGTAGATCAATTGGCTGCAGAAGTCCCGCTGGCCTTGTCGGAAGTGTCTTGCATTGCTGACAGTCCCGGCATGTCCTTACATAACGAGTGACGGCGGTGGTAAGACGTGGCCAGTAGTACTTTTCTTGTATCCTCGCGAGCGTGCGAGAAACACCGACGTGCCCTGCCGTCGGATCGTCGTGCAGTGCCTGCAGGAGTTATGGTCGCAAAGCTGAAGGCACCACAAGGAAGTTTTTAGCTCGAAGCGATGAAAAGCTTTCTTTTGTAGAAGACCGTTTCGTAAAAAGAACGACGCAAGTGCGCGATTGAATACCTTCAGGACTTCGGCGGTCCTGCCTTCGAGGTATTCTATTAGGGCCTTAAGTTCCGGGTCGGCCCGCGGTCATTCAGCGAAGTCATCGGTAGTTATGGTTCCCAAGAAGTAGTCGTCATCTCGGTCGTCGGGTAGCGGTTGGTCGACAGGCGCACGAGAGAGACATTCGGCGTCGGAATGTTTTTTGCCGGACTTGTAAATGACAGTAATGCAATATTCTTGAATTCTCAGGCTTCATCGTGTGAGGTGACCTGAAGGGTCCTTCAAGTTGGCTAGCCAACACAAAGCGTGGTGGTCGCTCACAACTTTGAAGAGCCTGCCGTAGAGGTAGGGGCGAAATTTCGACGCAGCCAAGATGATGGCGAGGCACTCCTTATCTGTTGTGGAATAATTTGCTTCTGCTTTGGATAGCGATCGGGTGGTGTAACTAATAACCCTTTCAAGTCCGTCAGTCCTCTGCACAAGAACGGCGCCAAGACCTGCGCTGCTTGTGTCAGTATGTATTTCTGTCTCGGCGAATTCATCGAAATGGGCAAGTAACGGAGGCGTCTGGAAGCGATGTTTAAGCTCCTGGAAAGCGTGTTCCTGTGGCGTTTCCCACTTGAACTCCACGTCGGCCTTGGTATGGTTAGTGAGAGGATCGGAGATGCGGGCGAAGTTTTTCAAGGACCACCTATAATAGGCGCACAGGCCCAGAAATCAGCGCACGGCCTTCTTGTCAGTGGGCCGCGGGAAGTCGGCGATGGCGGCTGTTTTTCTTGGATCGGGATGAACTCCAGACTTGCTGATAACGTGCCCCAGAAACAAGAGCTCCTCATACGCAAATCTGCACTTTTCTGGCTTCAGTGTGAGTCCGGGCGTCTTGATGGCTTGAAGTACAGCTTCAAGGCGCCGAAGATGCTCGTCGAAACTCAAGGAAAACACGACGACGTCGTCCACGTACACAAGGCAAGTCTGCCACTTCAATCCTGCCAGTACTGTATCCATAACACGTTGAAAGGTTCCAGGCGCTGAGCAAAGGCCGAAGGGCATCACCTTAAACTCGAAGAGGCCGTCCGGTGTTATAAACGCCGTCTTCTCTCGGTCTCTTTCGTTGACTTCAATTTGCCAATAGCCAGTCTTGAGGTTCATTGACGAGAAGTACTTGGCACTATAGAGCCTATCAAGTGCGTCGTCTATTCGTGGGAGAGGATACTCGTCCTTTCTTGTGATTTTGTTCAGGCAGCGATAATCGACGCAGAAACGTAGGGTCCCATCCTTTTTCTTCACTAACACCACGGGGGATGCCCATGGACTCTTGCACGGCTGGATAATGTCATCCCGCAGCATTTCATCAACTTGTCTCTTTATGGCCTCACGTTCTTGAGTGGAAACCCTGTACGGACTCTGACGGAGTGGTCTGGTATTTTCTTCGGTTATGACGCAATGTTTCGTGATTGGGGTGTGCCGAATTTTCGATGACGACGGAAAGCGATATTCGTATTGCAGGAGCAGGGCCTTAAGCTGTTCTTGCTTATCGTTCGGAAGTCTGGGATTGACGTCGAAAGCTATGGGAGGGGCTTGGTTTCTCTAAGCAGGTTCCGCAGAATCGGCGAGGGCGAAAGCACTGGTGCCTTCGACAATTTCTTCGATGTATGCGACCGTTGTTCCTTTGTTCACATGTTTGTACTCTATGCTAAATTCGTGAGCATAACCGTTGCTTTGCCTCCCCGCAGCTCTGCTATTCCTCTTGCGACGCAAATATTTCGGGTGACCAACAGATGCTGACTGCCTTCAACGACACCTTCCAAATCAGGTGATTTAGGACCGCCGACTGAAATAATGACGCTTGAGCGAGGTGGAATGATGACTTGTTCTTCCAGCACATTCAAGGCATGGTGTCCTGACGGCGTGCGCGGCAGTAGTGCTTCTTCTGTGGATAACGTTATTGACTTTGTTGTTATGTTGAAGACAGCACCGTGGAGGCATAAGAAGTCCATGCCAAGGATGACATCTCTCGAGCAACGCTGTAGGACTACGAAGTCTGTAGGATAAATAAGGCCGTTAATGGTGACTCTCGCTGTGCTGATTCCTGCAGGCGTTACGAGATGACCTCCTGCTTTGCGGATTTCAGGGCCTTTCCAAGCTCAGTCCTAACTTTCTTTAACTTCATGGCGAATGACCCACTGATGACAGAATAGTCGGCTCCAGTATCGACGAGAGCGATCACACTGTGGCCGTCGATAAGAACGTCGAGGTCGCTAGTTCGACGTCTCGCATTACAGTTAGGGCGTGGCGTCGGGTCATGGCTGCATCGGCTTGTTCCGCTGCATCCATGTTGCGTCGTCAGGCCACCTTTGGTAATTAAGCTTTCACCGTCAGGGCTTTGCCTGGTTGGCGTTGTGTTCGGAAAGCTCCGTCGCGGCGTCATCGTCGTCGGAGGATCTTCGGTAGTTCGTCGCACAGCAACCGCACCTCCATCGGTTGCTGCCCTTAGTTTCCAGGATACGGGCTAAGAGACCGGCCCCGCGTTGGGCCAGAGTACTGCCGATGGTGCGGTGACGTGCGGCGGCTGGGCGACGGCGAACGCGAAGGGCTTCGTGGTGTCAACCGAGTTCCTGTCAGGTAGTCGGCGATGTCACGTGGTGGTTCTCCTGGCTGTGGACGTGGTGCATTGACGGCGAAGCCACGCAGTCCCATCTGTCCGTACTGGCAACGGCGGTATGTGTGTCCGGCCTCGCCGCAGTGGTAGCAGAGCAGGCGATGGTCAGAGGTGCGCCAGACGTCAGTCTCCCTCGGTGCACTACGCTGAGCCGCTGGCGAACGGTATGACGTCCGTGGGGGTGGTGGCAGTGGTGGCGTCTGTCGACGGAAGTGCGATGGGGCTGCGTTTTGGCGTGGACGGGGAGGAGCGTTGTGGCGCAGTGCAGCGGCGTAGCTCATAGCTTCCGGCTTGAGCAGCGGTGCGTGGGGAATTTTAAGCGATTGCCGAACTTCTTCTCGCACAATGTCGGCGATTGAATCCACTTGAGGCTGCGCCAAAGGCAACAGCTTGCGCACTTCTTCCTGCACGATCGCTCGGATCGTTTCACGCAGGTCTCCAGAGTTACTGGTTTGAGCAGCAGCGCAGTCAGCAGTCAGGCGACGAATATACTGTCTGGTGCGCATGTCCAGGGTCTTTTAAATAGTGGTCGTTTCGGCTACAAAATCTTAGACGGTGTTAAGTGGACTTCTCGTCAATTCCGCGAAGAGCTCCTGTTTGACCCCTCGCTTGAGCAAACGAGCTTTTTTCTCCTCAGGCATGTCTGGGTCAGATTGACAGAATAGTCGGGTCATTTCTTCTGTGATAATGGCGACATTTTCATTTGGTAGCTGAACCCGGGTCTCTAATAAAGCAGCGACCCTCTCTTTGCGAGCGACGCTCGCGAACGTTTGCAGGAATGCGCCGCAGAAAACATCCCACGTTCGGAGCGTGGACTCCCGATTTTCGAGCCGGGTCCTTGCGGTGTCTTCCAAATAGAAGAACACACGACGCAGCATTTCGTCATGGTCCCAGTGGTTGAGGGCGGCCACACGGTCGTCTGTTTCTAGCCAGGATTCCGGGTCTTCGAACAGTGACACATGGAAAATTGGTGGTTCCCTGGGTTTATGCATGAACATCGTGGGCTGGGACGCTGCGGTTGTCATTGTCGCTGCAGTCGCGGTCATGGCCTTGGTCTTCCGCGCCTTGTCTTATAGAAGCCCATACACCGGTGGTAGCCCTTGCTGTCGGCAGCTTGTTCGCTGCTCCTGGTTGGCGTCGATGTCTTCTCCGTGACGTGGGCTGGGTCCACGGCTTGATGGGGGCGTCCGGTACATGAACGAAGCAGCACCTCTACCAGATATCACGGGGTCGTGACGTGGCCGAAGACGGCAGACTTCGTGTTGGGGTTTAACTGTTTATTTGGGCCAACCTGTGCCCGGTAAAGATAAAGTCCAATTACAGCAGCAGTCTTGCACAGATAGCAGTCTCGGACTGATAGCGGCGAACGGAGCGTCGGCCTTCAATCAACAACTCACAAGCGGCGAAGCGCGTCGGCATTTATACTCCTACCGTCGAATGTTCTAGCGTTAACGCTGGCAGTGGCGTAGGTTCCAGAACAACCTGTACCGTTCGCACAGTGGGCGTGATCTTATCGAAATGATCTACTACAGTCCGGAACCTTCTCGAAAACTGCAGGCGCGCTTTGCGCTGAGAATCATGCGGTGCTTTGGGACGATAACAAAAACTTGGGTAAAGGAACGTGGCAATATAACGCAAATTTATTGTACGTTCTGTCTGGCTGATTGCATGCGGAAGAGACAAAAAAAAACAAAAAACAAAAAAACATTGAGGCAGTAAAGTTGTTTTGTTAGCCAAATGACGTATTAACACTTTGCACAAGAAACTTTGCAGAAGCAATTGTGAAAGAACTCTTCACAAGTAGAATAGAATATTAGTTCGAAAAATCACATTGCCGAATCGTCAAAAACCACTGCAACAAAAGCATTGCTTTGAAAATACAGCTTTGGCAGCCGTAGTGTACAGCGTCTTGTAGCTCAAGGCTTGTTCACACCGAAGACGGGGCAGCCAAAGCGGCGAGGCGGCAATGCAGAAAGCGGGGAAAACCTTCTCTCCCGGCCGCAAAACGGGAGAAAAACCAGGCGGCAAGGGCGATCGCTTTCGGAGCAATTTTGCCGCCTGCCAAGGCTCGCCGCTTTGCCGTAGCCAATCAGAATATCACGCAGCGTAGGCGCAGTGGTGGCGAGGGTGGACGCGTGGAAGAAGCACTGACACGTCATGGAGACAAGTGTGCAAAAGCGTGAGATGCCGGCCAGGTGTTCTGTGGCCGGCCTCTTCTGCCGGATGGCCAGCCGCAGGCGGCTTGCGGTCTGAACAGGTTTATGCACTGGCCGTCTCGGCGCTTCGAAAATTCCGCTTGAGAGCTTTGTCGCCTTCGGTGTGCTTGAGCTGTGTCTCATTCACCGTCACCATAGGCAAGGCACGTCGGCCGATACCAGCGAAAGTAATCGGCAGTCACATGAGCGGCTGTCTACGCATTCTGTGAGCTGGTTGAGCTCTCAAATTTCACACCAGTAAACATTACATAAAAATAAGTGAACTACCAATAGTACGCATGAAACCACCATGGCAAAATGCGCGATGCCTCGTAGACGTGGCAATACGCTGAAGCAAAAAAGACGCCAAACGAAACCCAAGCTCTCATAGCAGATTGTCTGGATACGCTCGCTTCCCCATCTCCCACTTATGGCGCTCGACTAAAAATTCAGGCAAACAACCATTCAGCCAGGTCTGATACAACCATTCATCCAGGTCTGACACACCATGAAGAAAGTTAATAGTCGACTTGGTCCCATACAAAATTACGAATATTCGGAAAATCATATTGATTGATTGATAGATATGTGGGGTTTAACGTCCCAAAACCACCATATGGTTATGAGAGACGCCGTAGTGGAGGGCTACGGAAATTTCGACCACCTGGGGTTCTTTAACGTGCACCCAAATCTGAGTACACGGGCCTACAACATTTCCGCCTCCATCGGAAATGCAGCTGCCGCTGCCGGGATTTAAACCCGCGACCTGCGGGCCAGCAGCCGAGTACCTTAGCCACTAGACTACCGCGGCGGGGCGAAAAATCATATTGAGTCTTTAGTTTTGGTTGTTTGTCCCCTTTTCACCTAGTCGTGCCTGAATCGTCACGCAGTTGTTGATGTAGGTCGCAATAAGTTTTCAAACACTTTTACTTTTTACACTCGCGACCCATTTAGAATGACCTTGACAGTTGTTTCAAAACAGTTGTGCGTTCGCGCTTGCGTTGTCCTGTTTTTTTTTATTTGTGAAGCAGCTCATGGCAGACTGCAATCCAGTGTCTGGCGTTATCACCCTCGCTGCACATGCACGTCCCCTCCCCTGTTTCTATGTCCTACGCTCCTTCTCTGCCGATTCGCCAGCGAAGGCGACGAAGCACTTCCTGAGCAGTGTGGTGTCCAGGCCCCCATTGTACATGTGCATCCTCCTCCTGCTTTCTCATGACTCTCCTATGCTCCCTCCACCTCCTACGCTCCCCTTAGAAACGCGTTCCACGTTTCCGTAAGACAGAGCGTGTTTGGTTTGGTTAGCACGGGATCTCGTTCGATGTTTCTTGCGTGTACGTTGAGGGCGCTGGTCACCGCCAGCGTTCACGGCAGCGGTCATCGCCATCAAGCAATGGTCGCCCGCAGCATCAGCCAGGTAGAGGTTCTGAATAGTGGTGCACTTGCTTAAGGTCCCGTAGACGAGTTTCTTGGGGTGCCGTTTCCCATCTCCCCCCTGCTTTTCATCCACACAAGATTCCATTTAGCGTGAGATGGCGTAATTTTTTTGCTTCGATTTTCTGTGTTTATAGTGCGAAAAAGCTAACACAAGGTTGATACTGTTGCCAGCAATTATGAGAACAAGGATTTTAAAATAGAACGTTTTGAATTTCTACTATTTTCGACGCCGAAATCTGTAAGCCTGGAAACTGTGCGTGTTAGAATAAGATAAAACACAAGGTCCGGGTCACCATTCACGCTTTCGATGTAATTTACTGCGCACCTAGTAAATCAGGCGACCATCACGGCATCAAAATTATACCTGTGTAAACAATTTTTGTCCTGAAAAAGATCACATTTTGCTGGCAAAAACGCTTGTCCGCCATTGCAAGAATTTAATAACTTCGAGCGTGCTTGAGTGAAAAGCGGGGCGATCCTGCAGTTCTGCATCGTAGCATTTGTGCTATTCCAAGGCAAATCATTTAGGTTGTTTTTACTTATTTTAATTGGTTATTTGTTGAATGGCTTTTGAAGTTAAGTTTATTTTTATACAAAGGGTGAAATGCGGGACTAAAGGCTCAAATGCCTAACGGCGACCTCGCCTCTTTTGTGCAGTCTGACATAAAAAAATGCATACATGTAACTTCGGATCAACTTCATTTGCTAGTGTAACACAATACTGCTAATATACATGCAGTGGATATAATATACAAATTGTACAAAGCACAAACCTGATACGAGTAGGCATTTATCTGTTTTTAAATATAATAAAAGCAAAATAAAAACCAACGTTCGTCGACATTTTATAACAGGCACAGTTACATGATAACTTACCTTTTGTTTGCTTTAGTTATTACGGGTCTTATGGACGCAGTGGATTTGTTTTCGAAAGTGGTATGCTTAATTAAACAAAGTAAATATTGAGTATGTATTTGATTGGTGTCAATATGCTGCATCAGTCGAGATAAAGTAGACTATGTTTGCTTCAAGCAAATCCTAATAAGAAAGCGATGGCAATGTAGAAAATCTTTGGGTCTGTCCCAGTACCCACGAATGAACCGCAAAGTTCTCTTTTGAGGTACTAGTAGTTTTCAATAGTGAATAGGCGTATTTTTCGCCATGCGAAAATACAAAGAGTAACTCAGAATACACAAGCGCGTAATATACCTGCAGTCTCAATCACACGCATAACAGACAAGCTACTTTGTAGGGATAGCAAACACTTTATTTACTTCAGATGCAACTTTAGGCACGTACGTTTGGTGGAAGCCGACGCCGAGAAATTTAATGCACTAGGACTTAGGTATTCTTACCCGTCCAAACTGAATGGTGGCTAGAGAGGAATATAAGTAGACTAAAAATACTGGAGGTTGTTTTTACCAAGTTTAAGAAAAAAAACATATTTGATTTTAGCTATGACTAAGTGTCCTGAGTACCTGTTTACCGTAGCCACCATTTGTACATGAGATTTGGCTGCAAAGAATACGTTTGTATCGTTCGCATAAATAATGTCGTCATGATAGCCTGGCGATTTTGTAATAACATTAATATTGCTACAATAATTTGAGTATGTCCCAGCCGACGCAATGAAATCTGGTAGAATCCTGGTAGGAAAACTTCGAGTTTTTGACCTAAGCGATCTTTGAAGGAACTATTCATAACAAAAAACTGTCGGACCAGTGCCCACGAAAGCCGTTGCACTCGATTCGTGTATTTACACGCGTATGCTGTTTTTGTTCATGGCAACGGGTGAAGGTATATAAGGCGAATCCAGTTGTGTGGCGCCACCTGCATCGGTCGTTTTCCGGCAATGTCAACAGCCGCTGTCGAAACGAAGGTGAGCGACGCGGTTGGCCAGCAGTCAAGCTATGGTCAGAAACCGGAAAGGTACCACTTCTGTCGGGAAGCTTGTATACGTGGACCCCAATTATCGTCATAACTGTTGCCACCGCAGGAAACGTTGACAGTGGCTGATATCTTTATGTCATCTCTCTCCACCAACGACAAAAGCGAGCAATGTGTCCTGAAGCACCGCAGCTGTAGCGCATGGAGGTGAACAATATGTATTGTACTGCTGGAAAGCATCGCGTGGGTGCGGTGTCACAACTGCTTAACGGGCGTAATTGTTCGGGTCCTGGCGGCGGCCAGCTGTTGAGGATAGCTGAAGTGGCGCTGGTATTTGCAGTTTGGTAGTCAATGCATTGCAGCCTTGGTGGTGCACCGGAATCGCAGTTGTGCTTCTCGATGCATGCTGCAGCAATGAAAACAAGATGCTTATGAAGACCGGGAACTAGCAAAGGTGCAGCTCCACAAGGTGTCGCGCAGGTGTGTTGACTGAGTTCAGGTACGATCTGGTGTATTCTTGACGCAAGATTGGAAACCGCGTAGCTATCAACACTCTCTACTGCGGTCACATTCGGTAGACGACCACATTTGGGAGCGCTTCGTCAGATGTCCAGCCTCTCGAATGCGCGACAGACCCGTGACGTCGGCTACTTTACGAATGGTGTCTTTGCCGTTGAGAAATTGGAAAACGGCCTCTGTGATTCGCTTTAATGGGTAGCCGAATTCGTCCTTCACAGACATGGAAGAGTTGACAGTTTTGAATCCCCTCAGTATTGCTTTTATATGCATCATGCACGTTTCGCATGGGTCATGGGTTTTTTGCACCAGCATTTGTTTGGCTTACTTCCTCTTTGCCATGGTGTCCTTGAAATACTTCCTTATTTCAGACACAAAACGACTCCACGTAGGGAGGATGTTCTCATGGTTCTCATACCTTATGAGCGCGATGTCTCCCAAGAACACCACGCTAGTCGGCTGAGCTGTCGCGCCCCAAGAGTACTAATCACTCACCCGTTTATGTTGTTTGAGCCAATCGTCCATATGCTCGCAAGATGTTCCCCTGAAAATACGGGCCTCTATGAGATGCTGACGCTGCCAACGACCAGCCGTGGGCCGAGGCTGGTAGTAGAAGCATTGCGAGAACTGGTCGTTCAGTGTCATCACCTGTGAGGTTCCGAGTTCCACCTTCATCGTTACACTTCTCTACCATCAGTAGTAAACTGTGTTTATTAACAGACCAGGTTAGGTGATGATAGGAAATGATGGCGTCCATAGGCTGAACAACTTGCTTCCTCTTTTTTCTCCTTAATAAGTACCAAGGGCTGGCTCATACCGTATCAAGCTGTATTAAAAAACAATAAGGCTCCTGAAAAAGAGCCATGAGCAACATCACAAGGGACAGTTAGTCAATTAGATGTAACATCATTCACCCGTGCCTAGCACATCCTTTGGCGTAAATAAACCTGCACCAAGTTAAGTGTAGTACATCGCGTTCATCATGGTAGTTTGAAGTTAAAAAAAAAGGTTTGTGATGTACGCCTTCAAACACCTTTCGAAAATCAAAGAATAGATCAAGAGTGCAGAGTATATGTTATATTTTCAAGTATTTTTTTCTTTCATAACAAGTAGCGCATGCTCTTTGGGTTCTTCTTCACGAAAGCATGATGACAAACAGATATCATGTTGTGTTTAGCGAAAAATACATTCAATCCTGCAACTGACGACACATCCAGATAATTTAGAAAATGCTAGATTACAGAAACTGACTGTTAGTTGGACATTTCTGTTTGATTACAAACTTTTTAAATCCAAAAGATCTTTGCGATTTTTAGGTCATCAGATCAACACCTTTCAGGTAATTAGTAGCACTCATTAGCTTAGCACTGAAAAGACACTACGTCAGATATCAAAGGTGGAACGCTCTTGTAGGGAGCTGTTTTTTTATTTTTGTAACCTGGAGATACAAAATTTCCTAACTTCTTCATTAATACGATGATTCTCCGGGAGCAAGGATATGAACAGAACACAGACATTGAAAAGAACTAATAGTTTTGTTGACTGCATTGTCAGATTCTGGTGATCACTGAGCGGTTTCTCAACGTTGACGAAGTGTTTAATAAAGATAGAAGCTAAATCATGTTCAACCCACCAATACGTCTCCCTCCTGTCAGATTAGATACTTCTCTCTATATTTTACCACTGAAGATTTAAAGTCTCGTAACGCGCTGGAAAAAAAATACTTTTTTTCGCTGTTTTATTGTTTACTCAGCTGATATCGATACTTTTGGACAACTTAAGATGGTTAGAATTCATATTATGAATATATTTATCACAATCATTGCAAACCGCGCGGAATACGCGTTTCAAAAATCTTATTGCTACGAACAAATCAAACTTGGAATAAGGGAACTAGGCCCATGTTGACTTTGATACTTTTATTTTCTTTTTAAATACGTCTCGTGGTGTTATTGCACTTTGTTTCACTTAATTAGTGTGATGACACGTATGTAGTTAGCCAACCACGGCAAAGTTTGGAAATACTTCAAAGGTCGATTTTTATTTTTCAAGACATATTTCTGAATTCAAGGACCAGGATGCAATTTGTTTTCGATTGCGAAGCAGTTGTAGCGCGTCACATGGGACCTTGTCCGTTTTGTATCTGCGCCGTTCTAAAATTGGATGTTTTAAAAATTAGATATAGTTTGTTCCTAGTAATTGTACGCCTGAAAATTGCAAGTTAGCAGCTCTACAACAGGACATGCGCTGCCAAGTTGCCTGGTCCAGCAGGTTTGTCTTGCCCAGAGCCACTTGGTAGTGGCCACCCAATACGGCGGGCGATCACATTACATGAGAGTGCCGCTTCGACGGAGGAGCTCCGCTGGTGCGTGAAAACAGCACTCAGGGGACGAATATCTTAAGGAACAATAAAAGCGAAAGTGTGGCTGGTTGGTGGTTCATGCTTGGGAAGTAAAAATAGCGCACAATTATAGACAAGCAGAGTAGAAGAGACGACACCGCGCTGATTGTTTCTCGCAACTAAACATTATTAGAAGATACACGCACATATACCAAGCATTCGACCCGGTCACGTGGAAAACTAAAGGCGTCTGTGCATCAAAGCAAACAAGGTACGAAACAAGCCTAATCCTATTGAACATCAACACGTGTGTAACAACCCAGAGAAAAAACAAAAAACACACCTTCCTACTTGCCAAAACATAAGCAACGTTCCCTAAAAGTGATTGATTTCTGGGGTTTAACGTCCCAAAACCACTATATGATTATGAGAGACGCCATATTGGAGGGCTCCGGAAATTTAGACCACCTCGTGTTCTTTAACGTGCACCCAAATCTGAGCACACGGACCTACAACATTTCCGCCTCCATCGGAAATGCAGCCGCCGCAGCCGGGATTTGAACCCGCGCCCTGCGGGTCAGCAGCCGAGTAACTTAGCCACTAGACCACCACGACGGGACGTTCCCTAAAAATTAACAATCAAATTAACACGCAAGAGCTGAACCCAGGTACCGAACTTTTTTTTTCACCAAAGGCCACAAACAACTTGTTTACGCACCTTTTCCCCTTCTTTTCAATGCAAAAAGCCTCCATCACTTCCCTAGTGCACTTGTCCCGATGGCCCAACAAACAAGTGGCTTTAACTTCAAAAGCTGGCAGACACACTCCCTACAAAGAGCTGGCAGGTGCAACCCAACAGTGGCCGTTAAAGAGGTTAAGTGTTCTTTTTGTCTCAGGGTAATGCACCGCCCGGTTTGTCCTATCTAACCCCCCCCCCCCCCCCACATGACAATGGCAACATATATACAACACACAATTTACACTGATCATGTCTACTTTTTTTCTTCTTTGGACAGTGCGAGCAGGCCTTTCGTAAACCCGAACTTCTTTTATGCACGTGGGAGTAAATGGAAGACAACTTCTTGGGAGCAGACATCACCACATGGTCGTTGCGTTCAGTGAATATCACCAATGCACAATTTGTTGCACTAAATTGTAGTCCTAGAGCCTCCCCTTCTGCATATATCGGCCAGCCACTGTATATCGTTGTAACTGCCTGCAACGACGACAGTATCGTCTGAAAAAAATACACTGGAAGCCTCGGCCTAGCGCGGTGTCGTTTCTTCCTCGATGCTTGTCTATATTTGGTGCTGTTTTTACTTCCCAAACTTGAGAAACGCACCATTGTGAAACGTGAAGGCTGTTAAGTGCCACTCAATGATATACAATGAAAGTTATGCCAGAGATTTTCTATTAAGCGCAAGCAGTTGTGTGCAACTGCTCTTCTGATCACCGAAAAACAATTAGGTTTTATCTATCAGCAACGTATGATACAACAGCAAAGCTTAGACATATTAGGAAAGCTGCCATTCACGTCCACGATGTTTGAGCGACTCAAACTGTACTTGCTTTGATCGCACCAGAAAACCGGTGCGAATGAGCCGTGAACCACAGTGTCTGCAAGTGCTTTGCCTAAATAAATCTGCACTTTTTTTTCAGTCGTTCACAATAAGCATTTTGGCTGCCGAAAGGGTGCCGGATCCCTTTCGGGGGTGGCGAGATATTACAAAACGGCTTCCTCGGCACGAATCGCTCTCGAACCAATCTTTGCGACGGCTGCCGCCGAATCGGTCGCCGCGAACCAATAGACGTCAGGCTCTGCCCAGGCGGCATAGCGAAAGATGGGTGGATCACTGCTATCAGCGTCTCTTTTATAAAGGGGCGGCACATCGTAACAATATGTTTGTAACCAGGCTCGCAAAAAAACGAAAAGATATCTTCCTTCTTATGTTGGCCTATTTACTTCTTCGATTAAATTCATCTTAGCATAACAAAAAAATATAAATTTGTTTTCCATCTCTTTGCCTCTTCAGGCAGAATGACGTCATTTTCCCACCATTTCTGTCCTTCATCACTAAGTTTCTGCCACCAATAATCTAACCGTCTCTTGCTTCTATCGCGGATGTGTTCAGCTTTTCATGTTCTTCCCTGAAGCCTAAAGTCTCATGTAGGCTTTTACCCACACGTATACCTTGATGCATATCGTGGCATTCAAACGGAACATGTTTCATTGTTCTCGTAACTCCCTCACAGCGTTTTCATTCTTCTTTTTTATTGAATTTAGCTTTATGAATGCGCGTTCTAAGGCAACCCGACCTCGCTTCGAACAGTAAAGCACATCCCCTTTAGTTATCACAAAACCTTTCCCTTCTTTATTCGTTTTTGCCCTTTCTGTAGTTACTGAGAGCCAGTTTCTTTTTATCGCTGTCATCTAATAAATCCTCTCCGCCTCTCCGATTTCGCCTAGTGCTTTTTGTTGCCGTATTAACCACACTGCTGGCCGTATATTGACTGGTGAGCCTTCTAGCTCTTTTTCTTCACTTAGTGTCCATGCTCTTCCTATGCGAATACCTGAACACCTTCCCTGCCCGTATACTTTCCTTCATTTTCCCAAGCCTCTCTTCAAACCTCATTTTGCTCTGAGCTTCGATCCCTTACTTCAAAGCCTGTCCATCCCATATCCCCCTTTACAGCATCATTCGTCGTCTTCTCGAGAGCACCAAACGCGAGGCGTACAACAGTCCTTTGATTTACATAAATTCCTCTTTGTACCTTTGACTTCATGCACACTACTGAGTTCCCAAATGTAAGCCCTGGAACAATTACGCATTTCCACAGACATCGAAACACTTCGTATCTATCGTATCTCTATAGTTATCTGTGCTTCATTAGTCCGCAGACATCGAAACGCTTCATATCTATCGTATGCCTATAGTTCTCTGTGCTTCAATAATGCAGCATTCCCCTTTCCCTTTGCTGCCAATGTTTTTTTTTCCTGTACCTCCATATATATCTCTCATTTCCCCATACACCGCGGTACTTGTGCACGCTTACCATCATTATTTCTTGAGACCACCTGGTCGTTGTGTTCATTGAATATCATCAATGCACAATTTGTTGCACCAAATTGTAGTGCTAGAGCCTCCCCTTCTGCATATATCTGCTAGCCGCTGTATATCGTTGTGACTGCCTGCAAAGAGGACAATATAGTCTTCATAAAATACACTGCAAGCCTCGGCCCAACCAACGCGCCAGCCTGTTTGTGTGACAAATCAAAATGAACGTTACAACTTTGAAGCCCTTTTTTCATCCTCACCATGTACAACATGAATAACAGCGGGGAAAAAAGACAATCCTGTCTCAGCTCCTCCTTGATTTCAACGCTGTCATTGCTGCTTATTTCTTCCCATTCTATGCAAACTGTATTTTCTCGGTATCTTTCTCTCAAGAGCTGTGTACAGACGTCACCTTTGCCCACTTTCTTTTATGTATCCTCAAAATTTCTTGATTAACGTTGTCACATGCCCCAGTGATGTCTAGATAAGCTTAAGTATTTGTTTTCTATTTTAAATATTTTTATACACTAAGCAAGAAAAAAAATTATCGTGTAACCACCTGTACATTTGGAACCTATTCTGTAGTTCTCCGAAACGAATCACAACATATCCATGCAGTCCATGGTGATGAGTAGGGCGAAGCATCCGTCAGCCCTCCACGCTGCCGTCCATTAGTTTATTCTTGCTTTCGTCTGTTCGTGCGTGCACTTGCGGGACCGTCCAGTCATCAATCCATGCATTCGTCCATGCGTTCGTCCAACCGTGCATACAATCATTCATCCGTCCATTCGTCTATCCGTGAGCCTGTGTATTCATTCATCCATCTAGTGAACACTTAAAGTACAGCCATCTCGAATTTTTCCATCATAAATTCATCATATAGAAGTGCCGCCACCCAGCAGACATTTCAAAGACTAAATGAGACGTGGCATGTCCGTACTAAAGGAGCGGTACGCGCGAACTTTCTTACAGCCCGCGCTTTGCATCTAGTTTCCACGCTTTTCTCTGCATCTAGTTCCTGGAACTGCGGTCCAACTTTCTTTAAACCTTGCTGAATCCAAGGAGCTTACGCCCAGCGTGTTCGACGTGGCAACCAGATAGTGCTCATTGTGCGTCCTTCTGATACTAGTTTTTTTTTGTAAGCATCATACTCACGGCAAATTTTATTGCAGACTAAGCTACCGACACTCGTCTCTGTAGCGCATTTATTAAGAAACAACTATCTTTTTATCTTTTGGCACTCGCACTTCGGCTTATTTTAACTCAAAGGCTCGAGTGTCCGCAATGCGAATTCTGGAGTTCCTACGAATGAAGGTGGATTTTTGTTATGGGGCCGCAAACATGAAGCCTATCCAGCGAGTGTTTTACGTTACGTAAAGGTTTACGTACTGCAGATTCTATCTGGTATCCAGTTACATGGTAGTGTAGGGAAGTAAACGTACAAAATAAAAGTCACTATTAAATGGAACTGTGCAATGTCTTAGAGAATTTAGATTGTACATTTTTCCAGATGCAGTCGGAACCACTTATAACGATTCATGATATAACGATCTATCACTCACCCTATTTACTTCCGTAATCCTTGCGCCTCCCCTTTGCCCAACAAGATTACGTAATCAGTTTTTTTGCGAGTAATTGCCGCACCCTCAAAAATTGCAGCCGTAATCTCGTCTGCTTCTTTGAAGCACTGATGATGATAGTGCTTTAAAGGAGAGCGGCGATGGCGTAGTGGTTAGAGCATCCGCCTCGCATGCAAGAGGTCCGTGGTTCAAATCCCGGTGCCCCGCAGTTCCCAACCGGATTAAAAAAATTAAAAAATATCCGCGTGTTTATGGAACTGCTTTAAGAGGCCTGGGGTGCAGGCTCACCGGTAACCACCACAGGGAACGCACTCCCTCACCAGAGAAGGATTGGCCACCCTGATGCAGTATCTGTCCACTACCTCCCACATGCATACGTCAAAGAAATCACGGCCCTCAGTCCACAGCTGCTGCGAAGCAACTGACCACGGCGGCAGTCAGATCTGCAACGCAGCAGAGAGTGCTAATAATCTCTGGATCCGGACAGGCCGCCATTCCAACCTGAACTTGGCAACGTTTAACGCTAGAACCTTATCTAGTGAGGGAAGTCTAGCTGTACTATTCGAGGAGCTAGAGGGTGTTAAATGGGATATAATAGGGCTCAGTGTGGTTAGGAGGACAGATGAGGCCTATACGGTGCTACAGAATGGGCACGTCCTTTGCTATCGGGGCTTGGCAGACAGAAGAGAACTGGGAGTGGGGTTCCTAATTCACAGAAACATAGCTGGCAACATAGAGGAATACTATAGCATTTATCAAAGGGTGGTAGGTATTGTAATTAAACTGAATAAAAGATACAAGATGAAGGTAGTACAGGCTTACGCGCCTACATCCAGCCATGATGACGCTTCAGTTGAAAGCTTCTATGAAGACGTGGAATCGGCAATGAGTAAAGTAAAAACACAGTATACTATAGTGATGGGCGACTTTAATGCAAAGGTAGGGAAGAAGCAGGCTGGAGACCAGGCAGTAGGAGATTATGGCATCGGTACTAGAAACGCCAGAGGAGAGCTACTAGTAGAATTCGCAGAACGCAATAATTTACGGATTTTGAATACCTTCTACCAAAAACGAGAAAAGCGCAAGTGGACATGGAGGAGCCCTAATGGCGAAAATAAGAACGAAATAGACTTTATAATGAGTGCACACCCTGGAATCGTGCAGGATGTGGAAGTGATTAGCAAGGTACGATGCAGTGACCATAGAATGGTACGGTCTCGAATTCGCCTAGACTTGAAGAAGGAACGACAGAAACTGATACGCAAGAAGCCAATCAATCAGCTGGCCCGAGAGGGAAAGTACAGGAATTCAGAGTGTCGCTGCAGAACAGGTACTCGGCTCTTAGTGAAGAAACCAACCTTAGTGTAGATACAATGAATGATAGACTGACGAGTATCATTACGGAGTGTGCAGTGGAAGTTGGAGGCAGGGTAGTAAGGCAAAACACTGGCAAGCTTTCCCAGGAAACGAAGAACCTAATTAAGAAGCGTCAAATCATGAAAGTGTCAAGTACAACAGACAAAATAGAACTCGCAGAGCTTTCGAAGTTGAATAATAGACGTAAGGTATGCGATGTAAGAAGGTATAACATGGAGAGAATTGAACACGCTCTGAAAAACGGAGGAAGTGTCAAAGCATTGAAGAGGAAACTTGGGATAGGCAAAAGTCGGATGTATGCACTAAGGGGCAAAGAAGGCAAAATAACTACCAATATGGATAGGATAGTTAAAATAGCGGAGGAGTTTTACAGAGATCTGTACAGTAGCCGAGGCAACCACGACCTTAATACTATAAGAACCAGCAGTAACCCAAATTACACCCCACCAGTAATGATAGAAGAAGTCAGAAAAGCTTTGGAGAGCATGCAAAGAGGCAAAGCTGCTGGTGAGGATCAGGTAACATCAGATCTGCTGAAAGGTGGAGGACAGATTGTGTTAGAAAAACTAGCCACCCTGTTTACGAGGTGTCTCCTGACGGGAAGAGTACCAGAGTCTTGGAAGAACGCTAACATCATCTTAATACATAAGAAAGGAGATGACAAGGACTTGAAGAATTACAGGCCGATCAGCTTGCTCTCTGTAGTATACAAGCTATCTACAAAGGTAATTGCTAACAGAATAAAGAAAACATTAGAATTCAATCAACCAAAGGAACAAGCAGGATTTCGAACAGGCTACTCAACAATTGACCACATTCATACTATCAATCAGGTAATAGAGAAATGCTCAGAGTATAACCAACCACTATACATAGCCTTCATAGATTACGAGAAGGCGTTTGATTCAGTAGAAATATCAGCCGTCATGCAAACACTGCGGAATCAGGGCGTAGATGAAGTATATATAAACATTCTGGAAGAAATCTACAGGGGATCGACTGCTACCATAGTGCTTCATAAAGAAAGCAACAGAATACCAATAAAGAAGGGTGTAAGGCAGGGAGACACAATTTCCCCAATGCTATTTACCGCGTGCTTACAGGAGGTTTTCAGAAGCCTAGAATGGGAACAGTTAGGGATAAGAGTTCATGGAGAATACCTTAGTAACCTGCGCTTCGCCGATGACATTGCATTGCTGAGTAACTCATGGGACGAATAGCAACTCATGATTACGGAGTTAGACAAGGAGAGCAGAAAGGTGGGTCTTAAAATTAATCTGCAGAAAACGAAAGTAATGTACAACAACCTCGGCAAGGAGCAGCGCTTCGAGATAGGTAATAGTGCACTTGAAGTTGTAAAAGACTATGTCTACTTAGGGCAGGTAATAACCGCAGAGCCAAACCACGAGATTGAAGTAACTAGAAGAATAAGAATGGGTGGAGCACATTCGGCAAGCACTCTCAAATTATGACAGGTAGATTGCAACTATCCGTCAAGAGGAAGGTATATAACAGCTGTATCTTGCCGTTACTTAGCTACGGAGCAGAAACCTGGAGACTTACAAAGAGGGTTCAGCTTAAGTTGAGGACGACGCAGCGAGCGGTGCAAAGGAAAGTGGCACGCGTAACCTTAAGAGACAAGAAGAGAGCAGAGTGGATTAGGGAATAAACGGGGGTTAAGGATATCATAGCTGAAATCAAGAAGAGGAAATGGACATGGGCCGGGCATGTAGCACGTAGACAGGATAACGGCTGGTCAGTAAAGGTAACTAACTGGATTCCCAGAGAAGGGAAGCGGGTTAGGGGGAGACAGAAGATTAGGTGGGCAGATGAGATTCAGAAGTTCGCGGTTATAAATTGGCAGCAGAAAGCACAAGACCGGGTTAACTGACGGCAGATAGGAGAGGCCTTTGTCCTGCAGTGGACGTAGTCAGGCTGATGATGATGATGATAATGATGATGATCTTTTTATATGATTAACGGGCATGCCAATTCCTCAATTCAAATGAGTGCGCGCATGCCGCTCCTCTAGTCCGGCTGTGGAGGTGACTGTGCTACTACGAAGAACTACTGCTACTATGACAACTACTACTACTACTATTACCACTACTACTTCATACATCGCGAGAGCACGACCCACGGCTTAAGAAACTTCGACCCTAATATCGTTTTGCTCTGCCTATAATTCTATTTTTAATTTTATTACCTGCATCGCCAACATGCATAGTACAGACATGGCAGCTAAATAAAAACAAGCTGCGGCCTGCTGCGTCGCGTCGACGTGAATGGGCGAGATTTGTTTGAGCAGAGTTGGCAGGTTCGGCCACTCTTTTGAAGAGGGCGCTGTTGCTCCACTCGTCAAAGCGGACGGCACTACATAATTCAATGTGGCTGCTGACGATTTGTGTGTGTTCATCTGCTTTTTCGTGTGCTTTCGGTCCTTTTTGTGCGCGATCATTTGTGGAAAGCAGTTTGCCTAAGTTTCTTGTGTTTCAGAAGAGCATTAATTGTGTGCAAGAGTGCAGATGTTTTAAACGCGATTCATTTCTCAGCGCACTTAAGCGACTTTGCGCGTCTCTCTCTCTCTCCTCTCTCTCTCTCTATATATATATACATATATATATATGGGATATGGCACAACGAAGGGAAACGGACGAAGATTAAAGGTAAATAGCCGACCGACCCATTAACGAGAAACCTTTCCTTTACACACACCGCCCGCCGCCCGCCGAACGACCAATCACGGGGAAACCCCTTTCTTTAGGCACGCCGTCCCGGACCCTCCCGGCACCGCGGCGACAATCTTGGGTGGCCCGACACACGCCAAGAACTGAACAGCACGTGATATGAACAGTAGGTGGATGTAGACGGACAGTTGGCTTCGTTCTCAGTGTTGACAGTGGTTCTTCCTCTTTTTTACTTTCTTTTTTTCTTTCTCTTTTCGTCTTTCCCCCCTTCTTTTTTTTCCCAGTTTCCTCTCACTCTCGCAAACGTCTTTCAAGGCGAGAGGGACGCGGCAGCAAGGATGTTTGGAAGCTCATGTAAGTATAACTCATCCCCTGATGAAGGGAGGTCCCCTCCCGAAACTGTTGGGAAATAAATATATTTATCCTTGTTGACAACGCTCCCGTTGTGCCATATCCCATTCCTTCACGAAGACTAACTGGCCCATTGAATTATTACTCCCACACACACACACACACACATATATATATATATATATATATATATATATATATATATATATATGTATATATATATATATTTATATATATGAAATAGTTGATTAGAGTTTCTTCCGGCTACCGTAATAGAAGTTATGAAAGTTATAAACTTTGAAAATAGTGCAATATGGAAACCAAAACAATAAAATATTTATTTATTCCTAACAGTTTCGGCTGGTGGACCAGCCGAAACGGTTAGAATCAATAAATATTTTATTGTTTTGTTTCTTATATTGCACTATTCTCGAAGTTTATAACATATATATATATTGTCAAGGGGGTGAGAGAATGAATGCAATAAATATATATACAAAATATACAGGGGGAGTCAAAGGCAGCTGCAGCCAAGATGGAACAACAGCAGCAACAACAACACAAGCACGGTCGCTTTCATCTTATTCGTCGTCTATGATACTCTTTCATTGCCGATGTCGTGTAATATATAACCTCCTGCCGCTGGCAGCGCCGTCTCGGCGCCTAAAGGCGAGTAGAATCATATGCGGATATGTACGGTTTGAGGCGGGTCACGTGGACGACGTCAGTAGTGGGTGCGGACAACGATGGCTGACTGTTCAATGAAGCAATCTCGTATGTGACATCGGTAAGCTGGCGTAGAAACTTGTAAGGCCCCGAGTAGCGAGAAAGAAGCTTCGAAGAGAGGCCAACGTGGCGGCATGTTGTCCAGAGGAGGACCAATGAACCTGAAGAGAAGGAAACTACTCTGTGATGGCTATCGTAGCGGGCCTTCTGAGAGAGCTGCAAACCAAGAAGACGTTCCCATGCGATTTGGCGGGCCACTTAAGCCCTAGCAGTGGCATCTCGGGCGTACTCGGTAACCGTTCGCGTAGTTGATGGGAGAAGAGTCTTGAAGGGTAACGCTGGATGGCGGCCGAACAATAGATAGAAGGGGGAGAAGCCAGCGGTGTCATGGCGTGACGAATTGTACGCGAATGTCACATAAGGCAAAGTACTATCCCAATCAAGGTGATCTTTGGAAACGTACATGGAGAGCATTGTGTTCAATATTCGATTTAGGCGCTTGGTAAGACCATTGGTTTGTTGGTGATAGGCCATAGTGAGCTTGTGACGCGTCGAACACGAGCGAAGGATGTCACTTACTACTTTTGAAAGAAATGAGCGACCACAATCAGTCAGCAGCTGTCGAGGAGCACCATGGTGAAGAATTACGCCAAGAAGCAAGAAGTCCGCGACGTCAGTGACACAGCTTGTCGGTAGCGCTCGTGTGATAGCGTATCTCGTGGCGTAATCAGTGGCTACGGCTATCGATTTGTTTCTAGTAAGAGAAGTCGGAAATGGTCCAACGAGATCAAGACCGACGCGGTAGAAGGGGATGGTGGGTATGTCTATTGGTTGGAGCGGACCAGCCGGTGGCAAGGTGGAATGTTTGGAGCGCTGGCAGGACTCACATGCAGAAACGTATCGGCGCACAGAACGGTAAAGGCGTGGCCAGAAGAATATACACCGCACGCGATCGTACGTGCGCGTGACCACGAGATGTCCCGCGGTTGGGGCGTCGTGAAGCTGTTCATGTACAGCGGAACGAATTCACAGGAACTACGAGTAGTAGCTCTGGTCCCTCGGCGCTGGTGTTGCGTCGGTAAAGAATGCCATCGCGTAGAACGAAGAAGTGTAGCGACGGGCCTACGTGGGGCAAACGTAGACTCAGCATGATAGACCGCAAGTGAACATCGCTGAGCTGTTCTTTGCGTATGTTGGTGAAAGCCGACCTGGCGAAGACACAAGGGTCAGAATCATGTGCTGAAAGGTCAGGTGCGTCCACATGGTGACGGGATATACAGTCGGCATCCTGGTGCATTCGGTAAGATTTGTATGCCACGTCGAAGCTGTATTCTTGAAGTTTCAAGGCCCAACGGCCAAGTCGTCCAGTTGGAGCTTTAAGGGACGACAGCCAGCACAAGGCATGGTGATCTGTAATTACCGAAAAGGTGCGGCCAAACAAGTATGGTCGAAATTTTCCGACTGCACGGACTAGTGCGAGGCACTCAGATTGGAAAACTTGCTCTCCGAAGGAGAAAGGAGGCGACTGGCATAAGCAATGACGCGATCCTGTCCTCGTTGCCGCTGAGCGAGAGCAGCGCCAATTACATGTCCGCTGGCATCGGTACGAACTTCCGTATGGGCTAACGGGTCGAAATGGGCCTTGATTGGTGGGGAAGTAAGTAATGTTGTAAGGATGCTGAAGGCAGTTGCTTGGTCAGTACCCCAATAAAAAGGCATGTCCTTCTTCAGTAGCTCCTTAAGTGGTCGGGCAATGTCAGCAAAGTTCTTCACGAAACGTCGAAAGTAAGAACAAAGGCCGATAAAACTCCGTACATCTTTTGCGGAACGTGGTATGGGAAAATCTTTGACAACTCGAATTTGGTCAGGATCAGGTTGCACGCCTCGAACAGTGACAAGGTGGCCCAGCACAGTGATTTCCGACGGCCAAATCGACATTTGGAAGAGTTGAGCTAAAGTCCTGCTTTCCGGAAAACCTCAAGAACAGCTGTTAGGCGGCTAAGGTGGCTTTCGAATGTAGGTGAGAATACGATGACGTCATCGAGATAGCACACGCACGTGGTTCATTTGTATCCACGCAGGAGAGAGTCCATCATCCTTTCAAATGTAGCTGGCGCATTACACAATCCTAATAGCATAACCTTGAACTGGAAAAGTCCATCTGGTGTGATGAATGCGGTTTTCTCAAGGTCTCGATGAACGACAGACATCTTCCAGTATCCTGATCGCAAGTCGATAGATGAAAAGTAGGCAGACCCATGTAGGCAGTCGAGAGCATCTTCAATCCGCGGCAGTGGATACACGTCCTTACGTGTTACTTTGTTTAAGTGATGGTAGTCTACGCAGAAGCGCCAGCTGCCATTCTTCTTCTTGACTAGCACGACCAGCGATGCCCATGGACTGCAGGAAGGTTCGATGACGTCTTTTCTGAGCATTTCTTCAACTTCGTGCTGGATAATTGTTGCTCAGCATTAGACACGCGATAGGACGTCGTCGGATGGGAATGGCGTCTCCAGTGTTAATCCTTTGAGTTACAAAGGAAGTCTGACCCAAAGGGCGGTCATTAAAATCAAAGATTTCGCGGTAGGATTTCAGCAGGTGCCGGATGTTAGCTTTCTGTGCTGAAAGAAGGTCCGGAGCGATCATCTTGTCGTGGGTGGCATCCGCCGCGCTCTTTGAGGTTGAGAACGGAGCAGAAGACGAAGAAGAATCGGCAACGAAAGCCGAAATGGCAGCCTCTATAGAAGAAACATTTGCCAAAGTCATACCATCTGGGATAACTTGAGCGCACCAGCTGAAGTTCAGGATCGGAAGAGATGCTGTATTTCCCGTGACTTTCAAAAGTGTGTGAGGCACGGCGACATTTTTGGCCAGCAGAACGTCAGAATTAGGTGTCAACATGTAGTCACCGTCGCGAACAGGAAGGACAGATCTCAGGTTCACGTAAGTAACGGCTTGAGGTGCTAGGCGAACGTGATCTGCAGAACACAGACGGGGCTGAGCTGGTGTTGGGTCGTCATAGAAACACGGTAAATCACATTGAATTATGCCGGTTCCACAATCAATAAGGGTAGAGTGGGCGGATAAAAAGTCCATGCCGAGGATAAGTTCGTGGGAACATTTCTCGAGCACAGCAAATAGCACTGTCGTGGAGCGATCAGCCACACTTATACGCGCGGAGCACATTCCAAGCACGGGAAATGTGCCGCCGTCGGCAACCTGGATGAGTGGCACAGTGGGTGGCGTTCAAACTTTCCTAAGGCGGCAACGAAGTTCTAAATTCATCACTGATATGTGAGCCCCTGTGTCCACAAGTGCAACAACGGGTGTGTCATCTACTTCAACTTCAATAAGATTGCGTCGAGTCGGCAGCATGGTCAGAGGGTTTGGCGGGCAAGTGGTCGATGCAGCCTCACCTCCGGGAGTTGCATCATCTAGTTTTCCCGTGGCAGGATGTCAGTCGGCGACGTTGGTCGGCGAGATTGGGGCGAGCGAGACGACGGGTGACGGGAGAGCGGTGAACGGGACTGTTGAGCATGCGGAGATGGAGAGCGACGACAATACGGCGGCATAGAAGGAACGTCTTCACTGGTGGCCTGAGGTGACTCCCGGTAAGTTTGAAAGCGTCCATGATACCTCTCTGGCCGATGGGTGTACCCATAGGATGCCTGATGTCAATTCTATCGAGTGTTACAATGGCGGGCCACGTGTCTGATACGGTGGCAGTTGAAAGAAATAGGGCGATCATCAGCAGTCCTCCACTCGGCTGGATTGTGAGGGCGCGCCGGAAGGTTTTCGCTTTGGGCATACGAAACAGTGGTCGACAACGGTTGATCGGCTGAGAGGGAGCTGTAGTGCACTCAGAGGCCAGTCCAGCATTGGAAAGCTCTTGTCGCACAATGTAATGTACCAGTGGCACCATCTGAGGGCTAGAGTCACAGGCATGGGAGCGCGTGGACGCAGGAGACAGAGCTTCAAGTTCACGTCTGATAATCTTGGTCACGTGCTCTGCAGTTAACAGCGTCTGTAGTGTGGGCCTGTCTTCGCACGACCAGGTTGCTGCCGTGTTTGGTAGTCGAGTTAGACTAAGGGCGATATGTCGACATTTTACGGCCTCAAAATGCTGGCACTCCTTGATGCTGGCATCGACCGTGTTGCAGTCCTTGCATATGAGAAGGTTGAATGCATCATCTGCAATGCCTTTCAATATGTGAGCTACTTTTTTAGTTTCTCCTATGCCGATGTCTGCTTTTCGGCGAAGGGCAAGCACGTCCTGCATGTAAGACACGTAGGACTCTGATGACGTTTGCGCACGAGATGCCAACTCCTTCTTGGCCGCTGACTTTCTGCCCACAGACTTGCCGAAAAGGGCGCGCATCTTTTCTTTGCACGCATCCCAGCTTCCAATTTCATCTTCGTGGTTCTAAAACCACACTTTTGCTGTTCCTTTCAAGTAGAACAGGATATTGGCTAACATAAGAGTTTCATCCCAACGGTAATTCTTACTTGTACGTTCGTACAACGGCAGCCATTCTTCGATGTCGACGTCATCCGTGCCGCAGAACGTGCCAGGATCGTTTATTTGCGGAAGGACAACAGTTGTTGTTGTAGTCGCCTCTGCGGGAGCCGGTCCCTGGTTTGCCATGGTGGAAACATCCAAGCGTCGGCCACTGCGGAGCTCTGTTATGTCGTGTTTTACCCTGCACCTCCACCAAATGACATGGGGGTGAGAGAATGAATGCAATAAATATATTTACAAAATATACAAAGAGAGTCAGAGGCAGCTGCAGCCAAGATGGAAGAGCAGCAGCAACAACAACACGAGCACGGTCGCTTTCATCGTCTTCGTCGCCTATGATGCTCTTTCGTTGCCGATGTCGTGTAACAATATATATATATATATATATATATATATGTGTGTGTGTGTGTGTGTGTGTTTGTGTGTGTGTATTCATGTAAGCATGTAATCATGTAAAAAATTATTAGATGCTGCGCTCATAGCATACTCGCGGCCGTTTTGCCAGCTCCACATATACCAAGTTTGTTATCAGATGGCGTGAATAGATGACAAAGTTTTTTTTATCTCAAAAGACTGCCCTTTGTCATAGCAAGCACGCAAAAAAAACACAGACTCATCAGAAATAAACAGGTTACATTCATGCGTAAGATTTAACAATGATTGGTGGAACAGTACTTTTATCCACATTTGTAAGGTCGGAGGGTGACCGGGATGGTGACCCGTTGTTCTAAGATTTTTAAGACTGGCTTCCTCGAGACCCGGGCACGACCAGATCAAGTGTGTATTGTCCATGACAGTTATGGGAGCGTCACAGAAGGGGCAGGTGCTTCCATACGCTGCGCGGTACTGTTGCAGCCAGTGGGCGGTAACTGCCAGCGTAAGAGCAACCCCCCCCCCCTCGAAGTCTCCAAAGCGCCACCTCCTGCAAGCGGGTAACCCCACCAGGAAGGTCATAACCACACAGTGGTATGAGTGCTTATGCAGTCTTCCGCAGTTGTCTTCGGGTAATAGTGGTAGCGGGTAAATTATGACCGAGAAGCGAGTGGCAGAAGCCGCCTCAAGCTGACCAGACATTGCCGCTCGTGGAACTCATTCCTTGCGTATGGTTGTGATTATGTGTCTTTCTAACTGATTGACAGCGTCTGAAAATGCTGTTGCTAGAGCCACACGACGGATTTCGTGAATCACTTCCATAGAATCAGTACGAAAGACGAGCTTAGAGTAGTGGCTCGTTCTGACGAAACGCTGCAATGGGTTGAGGCCATCCCTTATAGTGTCGATTTCAGCGAGATATGGCAGTGGCTCATGGTCAGCTGTATACGTGCATGTTTGTCCAGCTTAAGGTAGTTGGGGGCGCACCAGGATGGTATGAACCATACCATCTGAGATACTGGCATCGACATATCCTAAAATAATACCTGGTTGTCGGTGCGACGGAGACGGGAGAGAAACGTAGTCACCTGGCGAGGAATCGGACGACGAAGACGGTCAAGTGGCTTGTTGCCCGTGAGCTGTGTTAGTGGACACAGAACAGTAGTGGTCGTAACGGTGAGAATGGGAACTGCGCATTCCATGTACCGAGCTAACGCTGCAACTCTTGGGAATGCTGTCAGTTTCACTGCATGGGCCGAACGGCGCTCATGTACCAATTCATCAATTGATTTCAGTTATGATTCAGCCAGTAGACTCGGAATCATCGTCCTGCGCAGAAGCCTAGTGCTAGCACGCATAGCTCCCTGGTAAGTACTTTCAAGACGTCCCAATTATGCTTTTTTAGATGGTCGAACACGGCTTGGTATACAAGGCATGGTTGAAGTCTTTACAGCCTTTACAAAACAGCATGCATCGTGATGCGTGCGCTGCCCAGTTTTTTGGCTGTTCGACCAATAAGTTGAGTCAATAACGCCTCACGTTTTTTGAGATCTTGACCCACGCATACGCAGACTAATTTTGAGCGATTTCAAGCCCTTACACACGAGGACTTGATACATCTTGTACAGGTTCAAGATTGAACGAGAAGCGGATAGGTTGGCTTCAAAGTGCACGGCACCCGTACTTGTTTCCAACGGTTATGAATGATGTTTTTTTTCTATCGCGAATTCTAAGCCTATATGACCACTCCAAAGACTGGTAACATCTATAGTCGTTTGAATTCCCCATTCTTTGTGAGCGAAATGAGAGTGGACCGTCCACACAGTAATATCGTCGGCATACATCAAGAAGTAAATGTCAAGTACTGCCGCCAATTGCATCGCAAGTGGAAGGGCAATGTTAAAAAGGACTGGTGCAAGGACAGACCCTTGTGGGACACCTCGGTGGGACGTGAACAGACCGTCTGCTTGCCCAGCCAGGTGGATAGAGAATGTTCAGTCACACAAAGGCTTCGATGAAGGTGTAGACGCGTCTTGGAAGGTGAAACCAAGATAAGATTTCAGTTATTGCATCATGATTGACTTAGTCATAAGCTTTTCGAATGCCCATCGTCAATAATCTCTACTGAAACGTTCCGTACGCGAGTCCAATATTTTCATATGTTTCCATAAAGAATACATATGTTTCCTATATATTTTCCATATATTTCCGTAAGATTCTTACGGAAACATACGGAATTATTGGACATCGCATACGGAACGTTTCAGTAGGGATGTTCGAGTACAGTGAGAGTGGCCTCCAACGAGCACTATAAAAAACAGGTGTCTCAGCCCATCTTCAGTGCCCAAGTGGGGGTGGAATACGAATTGTGCAGGATGATACTAGGAGTACCATTCGAGCCACAATTTGAAGCGGGTCACAAGCATTCGCTCCATTAGTTTGCAAAGAGTTGTTGTGACGGATATAGGCCTAAGATCAGTGATGTTATCCTGACTTTTTCCTGGCTTCGGAATGGCAATCACCTCTGCGTGTCGCGATGCGTTTGGGGAGAGGCTACCTGCCCACACCTCATTAATAACGTCCAGGAGATGCACAACAACTTTTCCTTCTGTGTTTATAGAGTATCTAATAATGCTATCAAGCCTAGGTGCACTGTGCGAGTTGGTTTTGTCTATGGCTGGCAAAAACTCAGCCCTCGTAAAAAGAGCTTTATTGCCATCCACATCTTCTGATGAAAGCGTGAAGCCAGCATTCGTAGGAAGGAATGCTTTGCGCAGTAAACAGAGGAGCTAGTGTGTCAAAAACAAAAAAAAAGGCACGGGCAGCTGAAGATGCGAAAGTGGACGGAGTTTGGCCAGCTGCGAGCATAGCCGATGCCGCAGGATCAGAAGGCGGGGCCACTTTCCATCGCTCGCAATGTCGTTCGCGAATGGCGCACGATATTCTCGGAAGCCCCGCCGCGGTGGTCTAGTGGCTAAGGTACTCGGCTGCTGACCCGCAGGTCGCGGGTTCAAATCCCGGCTGCGGCGGCTGCATTACCGATGGAGGCGGAAATGTTGTAGGCCCGTGTGCTCAGATTTGGGCGCACGTTAAAGAACCCCAGGTGGTCGAAATTTCCGGAGCCCTCCACTACGGCGTCTCTCATAATCAAATGGTGGTTTTGGGACGTTAAACCCCACATATCAATCAACGATATTGTCGGAAGCAGCAGGGGCTGGTGGCACACAGGCGTCCTCGCAGGTAGATGTTGCAGCCGTGTTGGGAAGACACGAAAAGTGTGGAGTGATAAGGCGACTTTTCGCGTCTTCGAAGCGTCGGCATTCATTATTAACGTCGTCTACGGTCGATGAGTTTCGAAATACGAGGAGATTGAAGGCGTCATCGGCGATTCCTTTGAGGATGTGCCTCAAAGGAATCGCCGATGACGCCTCTTCAGATTCCGGCATCTTGTCATCAAGCTTCCGGCAGAGGGTGAGCATATGTTGTACGTATGTGACGTACGACTCGGTGCCGGGCTGGAGTCAGGACGCTAGTTCTTTCTGCGCAGCACGGCGACGCCCAATGGACTTGCCAAAGAGATCGATGAGTTTCTGCTTACAGATATCCCAGCTCGTGATATCTTCCTTGTGGTTGGAAAACCAAACTTCAGCTGTATCATCAAGGTAGAAAATAATATTAGCCAACATGAGCGTCGGATTCCAGTTGTAAAGAGCGCTCACCCTTTCGTACAGCTGAAGCCATTCCTCCACGTCGGTACTGTCACTGCCTGAAAATGTGCCTGGGTCACGCGGTTGAGTCAGGACGACGGTGCGGTTAGTAGCAGCTAGATGCGGTGCTGTTGGTTGCTGCGTAGTTGGACGAAGCACGGTTGGGGTAGCCTCCGAAGAATCGGCATGCTCGTCTTGATCAGGCATCGCACAGGCAGCCAAGGAACGTCCGCTGCGTAGAATCGTCGTGGTGTTGACTGTGGGAAGACCCGCACTCTCCACCAAAATGTTACGGAGAGAAGGTGTCCGAAAAATACCTTTACTTTTGGTAAACAGGCAGGCATACAATATGGAGCCCGGTATGTACGAGTTCGCCCTAAACATCGTCCTCTTTTCTACAATGTTTATTTGTGGCACCGCGTAGCAATATTGAAGCATGTGACGACGAAGGCCTGTGGGAAGCACACCAATCTAGATTACAACCTCGTTCCAAGCGGAATTTATGACGACGAGCTACGACGAGCTACTACTGTGCGGCGCTGATGTTCTATCCACGCTGTAGTTGAAGCTGGATGTCACTCAAGCGCAACTTGTGCTTGTCGGCGCGCAGCCCACAGAAGAAGAAGTTGTAAATCCGACATTTGTCGAGATTCGTCTAACCAAAACGTACGTGTAGCCGTGGTCAGTGCCGTGCGAAGATGAACCGATGGATCAGCGCAGGTTATATTCATGATACCTTCAGATAGTGAACGGCAGTGATCGCAGTCCACAACTTGGTAGAGGCGTCGGACACGACCAGTAGTACTTGGGTAAAGGCCATACAGAATGGGATGATGGCCGCTGCCTCGACAATTCGGTTCATATGCCTAAGACACCGCCTTGCTTCCAAGCCATCGGAATAAATCTGGCAATTGCGATGACGTATATATGCTGCCGCTCACGCCGCCGAGTAGATTAAGATACATTAATCAGGAGGTTAGAGTTGGCGTCTACGAATTTGTCAAATACATACGCGCCCCTCGCACTTGATGCAGCATATTACCATGTGGTGTGTGGTGCGTTAAAAGCACCAGCCACTAATAAATGTCGCTAAGGATAACGATAGAAAAGATTATATATCCAAGTGAAGCTCACACGCGCCGTGCTGCCGCTGTAAGAACGAGCGCAGCAAGACATAGCTATAACGTCATATCGCGGTAGACTTACCAATAATACCACCAATTCCTGCTATAGTGTGCACCACCGACAGAGGTCTATACGTGACTGGTGTAAAGTGGTACGAACGTATGTAGCAACCTTACCAGGTGGTACGCTGGGTGTCAAGCTTCTGCTGTCCATGATGGATGGGGAGGAGTACACTGTAAAGCCTGAAATTTGCGGAAGAGGGTTGGTTTCATAAAGATGCAATGCCCAAACATGTAGCTTCTCATATCGAAGGCGTTGACGAAGCTCTCTAACCTTCTCGAAAATAGCGCGGCGGTTCCACTCTGAAATGCCTTTTAAGGACATTGTAAAATGGCTGGCCATATATATACTGTTTCTAGCTGCCAACACCGACGTAAGCTGTTGAAGCTGCTGGCCCACAAAGCACAAAAGCTCATGTGGTGGCACCGGCTTTGCAGGTGTCTGACTTGCCGGGTGTGTCAGTTGAGTCATTGACGACGATGACTGCGGTTATGAACTATGTCGTCTTCAGCCAATCTGTGCGTGGCGTTTTTTTAGGCGTTGAATATCTATCTGGAGATTAGCCGGGCGAATGTCAATATCTATTTTTTTTTGCTAGATGCGTCAGTTGAGTCCTCCATCGTTTTGGGACGCTTAACCCCACAGATAATTGAGTCCTCCCCTGGTACAGTGTCTTGCGGAATCAGCACTGGAGGCCGAGGTTTCGAGAGGGGAGCTTCAAGTTCTGCACTCCACGAGGGTGTAACTTATTTGAGAAGTGTGTTCGTTAGAAGCACAGACTCTTCATCCATTGAAGCTAGAACGGATGGAAGTAGCCAGTTGGTTTGATGCTTCCTGATTGGTTAACCTATTGATAGATATGTGGGGTTTAACGTCCTAAAACCACTATATGATCATGAGAGACGCCGTAGTGGGGGGCTCTGGAAATTTCGACAACCTGGAGTTTTTTGAAGTGCACCCAAATCTGAGCACACGGACCTACAGCGTTTCCACCTCCATCGAAAATGCAGTCGCCGCAGACGGAATTCGATTCCGCGACCTGCGGGTCAGCAGTCGAGTACCTTAGCCACAAGACCACCACGTCGGGGCGATGATTACTGCAATGATAGCTTTGCTGATTGTCAATCTTGATGCTTCCTTAGTAGCACAACGCTTCGTAGGGCACTGTGGTGGCACGGTCGTTAATTTTACAGAGGCTACACTTGAATATCGGTGACGATGTAGCTTCCATCGGCTCCTCCTTAGGTGGGCAGGTACATAATGATTTCATACGCTCTTGTTTGTAGCACGAGTAGCAGCATATGACGGAAGGCTTGAACGGGCTTGGTGCAATACGCAGCCGTGATACAGGAGATTGTCTGGTGGAGTAGCAGGACCTTGTAAAGTGACGAGGCATGTACAGCCACGACCCGAATACCGAGCTGTAATATCTTTATGTGTGTTACAGGAGAGTTCCCGCCACTAATTTTTCGGTTGTTTATAAAAGTAAACGCCACAGAGACAACGTAGCGTCTTAAATCAGTGCCAGATGCCAATTACGCTTGGCCTGAACGGACGGCGTTTACGGACGTGCGTATCTCCCGAAGCGTTTTCAGCTTTTCAGCTAATTTGAAAAAATTCACCCACGAAGAATTGGTATTTGTAAGTTTGTGCAGATCAAATCCTTGAAAGCCTGATGTACTAAGGCAAGCGTCCACAGCTGCTTGAAAGGCACTATTGGGTAATGTGGACATATCGAAGCTGGAACGCGGATTGATGACTACCTTGTAGGAAGGCTCTGTAGGTGCCTCAGGAGAATGCACTTCGATTGCGGTGTCGTGCATTTAAAGGGGTCACTTGGATGCCCTATCAGACGCGACTCCAGACATGGCCTCCTGTGCTGGTGATATAACGTTTGTGGCATCGTTTGGTCTCTTGACACAATTCTGCTGCGGGGTTGTCGAATTGTGGTCCATGCTGCCAGTATTGGCCATCTTCATCGCAGTTCTTGCCCTGCAATTGCTTCATCTTTATAGACGCTGTTCTTGAGACATGAGAAGATGAGTTTCGTCGGGACGGTGTCTGGAACGCAGCATGGCAGTGCCGTACTGTAGGGCGCCAGTCGAACTCGACTGCGCACCAGGCCTAGGCTTTCAGCGTGAGATGGTCGAGGCGCTGAGACAAGAGCACGTAAAGGACGACGTACTTTATGGATGGGTGCCAGGTGTACTTATGTAGCAGCCACTATGGTCCAAGAGGTGGAATAACACTTTTAACAGAAACAGGAGGCACAAAACACGGAGCCATGCACATACACGTGCGGTCGTTTCGAACGCTCGCAGCAACCCCCCCTCCCACCAAAGTAAATGACAAGTCCAAACATGATAATCATGATAAGCGGGAAGTGTAAAGCATGACTACGTGCTAAGCTCATAGAGTGATCATTGTCGTTTGGATAGCTCCACATCTAAAAAATTTGCTATTACGTCATGTGAATGGACGACGAAAGCAAATGACCCGTCCATCTTGATAGCGTGTCATGTGAAACATGATTGCATGCTACGCTCAGAGCACGCTTGCGGCCATTTCGCTAGCTCCACATATACAAAATTTGGGATCACGTGACGTGAATAGACGACGAAGGTAAGTGAAACGTCCAAACATGATAATAATGATATGCGTGTCATGCGAACCATGACTACATGGTACGCCCACAGCGTGCTCTTGGCCATTTCGCTAGCTACATATATACCAAATTTTTTATCAGGTTACGTGAATAGATGAAAAAGGTACACGACACATACAAACATGATAATCATGATACATGATAATCAGGTACACGACTAGTGCAAACATGATAATATTGAGATGCATTCCATGTAGGTACTGCGCTCATGATGCACGCGTGGCCGTTTCGCTAGATTCAGATACACCGAATCTGGTATTACGTGACGTGAATGGACGACGAAAGTAAATGACACGTCCAAACATAATAATCATGCCTAGCGCGTCATGTAAAACATGACTACATGCTATGCTCATAGCACGCTTGCGGTCATGTCACTTGCTCCACATGTGCGAAATTTGGTATTACGTGAGGTTAACAGACGCTGAAGATACTTGACAAATCCAAACATCATAATCGTGACATAGAGGTCATGTACGGAATAATTTACGCCCACCTTGTAACGTAGTGCTCATCTTGAAATGACATATCAACCTTCCTAATTCGTGCTTCGCATATTATAGATTCCCGTAGTACGTGGGATCTGAAATTTAGTGGTTTTTCGCAATGAGTCTGTTATGCCACTGTGTGTGCCGCTGTGCATGTCGAACGCAAAAAGAGACGCTAGCTTGCAGTACCATGAATTCCCCTGAAATATACAACATGACTGAATAATGATTCTTGCAAAGGAACGTCAAGGAGCGGAAGAACGTCATTGCTCCCGTACGCAAATTACACGCTGCTGCGTGAATTAGCGTATGCTTTCGTATACTTGGCGGAAGAATAATTCTGGCCAAGCACCATCAGACAGAGGAATAACGTCATTGCTCCCGTACTCAAAGTATACGCTGCTGCGTGCAGCAATGGGATCGCCGCAGTATTTATGAGTGTTCGCGTGCTTTGTCGTGTGGTTTGTTTCGTACACGTCCACTGCTTTGTGTGACTGTGTGTGTGGGCAGCTAGACTCATGTTGTCTGTGCTTGAGTGTGGTTTTCACTGATGCACGTTTGTAGCAGACGGTGCTTTCTTGCGGTGCGATGCCCAATAGTAACAAGGACAAGAGCTAAATTAAGTAATGAATAAAAAAAGGTAAAAAAAACTACAATGAAAAACACTTATGATTTCTGCGTGCGTTCTTTTGACGCTTTTTATTTACGCGAAACTGATTTGTCAACTGAGTCAAATTTATTAAACTACCACATTTGCCGTAGAATTGAAATATCTGTAACAGAGACACAGAGAAAAAGCTAATTTCAGAATAAAGGGCTTCCGAGCCTTCCAGCCACTCTCCTCAGTGCCTACATCACTGACTGCTTATCTTGAAGAAATAAGTTAGGCTACTCCCAATTATTTTCGCAATACAACACTAATTTGCCGTTCAGGAAAATCAAACGGGCCGCATTAATTGAGGCTATTACTCTAAGAAAGATTGGCTCTCTCAGCGCAAACTCTTCCTATATTTGGTGAATAGGTACTCCTAATAACGTTTGAGAATCGAGCCTGTGATGTGAAGCTATGAAACGCATTTACAAACTACTGTCCCGCATAGAAATGCGCTTTAAAGCGTTTGTCCTAGAAGGAGCGGTGGCGCCGAAGCGGGCACGAGATGAAATAGGCCCATCCCGCCACTTCGGCGGCGCGCTACAGGCCGCAACTTGTTTTTATCCAGCAGCCATGGTACAGAAGTAATGGTCAGCGGTCTATACAAGGGAATGTTATTTTTTTCACCCTTGCCTTTAGAGATAAACTTTATTCTATTTTTCCGCTTAGTGTTTGGTAATTGCTTGTTCTGTAAGCGCTTTTATACGAATTTCAGCAGCTTCTTCTACTTTTCCGACAAGTCTCTATTTCCTTCTTCTGTAAGCACTTTTTGAGAATTTCAGCTGTTGCTTCTTTAGTGTTATGTCGTAGTTAGTTATTGCGGCAGACGAGAACGGCATCTAAGCCCAGAGTAGTGTGCCTTAAAATTTCGGATATTGCCTAGTGCTCCGTACCCTTCCAATTTGTTTCTTCCTTCATCTACCTTATGTTGCTGCAATGCCATGCAACTTCCCACCTAGTGCTATTATGTGGGCACAAAATATTCTACGTGTGGTCTTCTCTTCGTGAATCTCCATCCAGCGTTCACTTGCACCTTTGATTTTTGCCTCGACCAATATCTGCAAAATATTTTTTTCTCAAAACATAGTTTCCAAGTTTGGTTGACTTCATCTTGTGACTGCTCCTCTCTTTTTGCCTGCCTGTGCTTCAGTGATGCCTCACGTCACCTCCCGATCGCTTACCGCATTTCTCTGTTACACCAACCTATAGGCTTTCTCTTTCCTCTCCAGCAAATGGTTTTCTTCTCTTTTCGCCATCTCCCTCGTCATTACACGTTACAGCTAACTATACTCTCAGTGTTTTTCCAGTAGTTTTCCTATTTTGTCCTCGAATCTTGTGGCTACATATTTTTTCGTGTGTCATTTAAGACGAGCTTCCTAACTTTGATATTATGTTCTTTTTTTTTCAGTTTTATATTCCATTTCAATGTTATGCTTTTATGATTACAACCCAAGCTGTTAATGTCTTCCTTGTGTATTGTCATCTTCTTCAGTTTGTCATAGATTCCCTTTCTCGTAAGGCTATATTCCATGCTCGATCCCCTGATGTGTCAGACTTCCCATGTCATCTGCTACTGACACTTAGGCGCCGCGTCAACTATCTCTAGACTACGGTGCTCGCAGTGATTTAGCAATAACCTGCCATTGGTGTCTGATTATGCATCAAGCTCCTGTATGTGACCATTCATGTCTGATAGAAAGATTATTTTGGCCCCAAGACCAAAATGTTTGATATCGGTCCGTCTGCTATTCAATATCTACAAATTCTTTTCCTTGTAGTTATTCCACGTCCACAAGTAAGCTACACTTAGCCATGTTTTCTTTCTCTCTACTGTGCCCGAAGCTCTGAATGCGTATGCTTCCCTCTGTATTATTTGAATTTGCTATGGATAATCGTTCCAACACCCATAATTTTCCTTTTCCGTATGATCTTGTTTCAACCTTTTTAAGCATAATTCAGAATCTGTTGTGGCTCTCCTAAATATCTAGGCTGTACTTATGAACCTACATGAACACTTCTCTGTACCTTGTTTAACTACTCTTGAATCTCAATTAAACAACATGCCATTTTTCTCCCCCCCCCCCCCTGCATGTTAGTGTAACTGATTGCAACATGCACCTTGCTCCTTATTATACCTTTTCTCTGGTTTATCGCTATATTACCTACCAAAAGTCCTCCCGGTTCTTTTTCTCGTTAGAAACTATCCTGAGCGCCAAAGCCCTCCCCCCCCCCCCCCAAAAAAAAAAGTTACTGCGCATCATGCGAGTCACCAACCTACATTTATGACTTAGCCTCCTATTGAAGTGAATTTTGTGTCGTTGAACAGCACCCCACCTATGAAACTCTCCGTTCATTTTTACTACAACAAATCCTTTCTCTCGACCTATCTGCTATATCTCTCTGTTTGCGCCGACAACCGCTCTTTGCAGATTACCGTCACGCACCGGTACCTCCGGTATCGTGAATACCACTATCTGAAGCTAAGGGGCAATGGTGCTCATGTCATCAACCCCTTTCGCCAGAGTGGTTGGTTGTCCTGCCGATTCCTGACCGCCCGCAATTATCCCGAAGTTTCGTTCATTATCTTTATTTATGAGTTTCACGCTTGCTTGCCTCATCACTCCGATGGAGGCGGAAATGTTGTAGGCCCGTGTGCTCAGATTTGGGCGCACGTTAAAGAACCCCAGGTGGTCGAAATTTCCGGAGCGTTCCACTACGGCGTCTCTCATATTCATATGGTGGTTTTGGGACGTCAAACCCCACTTATTCATCGATTGCCGCATCACTGATTCCAGCTTATGTCCCGGAAACGTCCCTATTGCAACGCTCTTTCTCATTGCTTCTGCGCATCGATTTAGATTGAGTCCGCGGTGATTATCACGTGATCTGACTTTTTTAGAGTTTCCCGCACCTAGAGGTTACTTACGCTTTTACCATCGGCTTCTTTGTCACCTCCCACCCCCACAACTACTTCGCGGAATCTGGGCTAAAGGTTGAAGTTTTATTCAAATATCATCATCAATTACATATGACATGATTCCTAAGTGGTACAGAAGGAGGTCCCAAGGTAAATACCATCAGAGGGACCTCCAATTGATTATAAATTGATTAAATACAGGGCAGACAAGTGACGACGAGAAGCATATAATCAAGTGTGAATTTTTCATCCAAAACATAAAAGCAAGAGCGCAAATATTTTTAAAGTTGCAAGGCATATAACACCAACAATAACAAAAAACTTGTAAATAACATACCTACTGTGAAGAGTTACATAAAAGAAAATGAAGAGACAAAATGAAAAAAAAACGCTGAAAAAATGCTGACATGAAATCTGAAAGAAATGTTTCCTTAATTTTTTAAAATGTTGTGATATTATGACAAACTTTATTGAATAAAAGAAGCGAGTTCCACAGGCAAATACTTGAAAAAAGTGCTGTCTGCCATAGTTCGTACAACCTGCAAAAGTAAGCTAAAATCACAGGAGAATCCAGTGAAATTTGTGTTTGTTAGGAAACATAGTGGGATGCTTTCTAGTTCAATGTGAAGATGACATGCACAAAAAAAGAGAGCAGTCAACTCAATAAAATGGAATGATTGATGGGAACAATACCCGAGAGTTTAGTACATAGGCTTGACAGACTCCCTCAAGTGACGGAAGGGGATAATTTTTATTGCTTTATTCTGCAAGTGAGCAATCTTGGAGAAATAAATTCTGTGTTTCCCCAAAAAGAACACCAATACGTTAAATGACTATGATTGCAGGCTAATTATAATGCACGAAGATTGTGCAGTGACAAGAAGGGGCAAGGTTTATTTAAAACACGAATGCGAAAAAAAATTCATTGCACCAAATTGCTGCGATGTGTTTAATAAACTTTAGGTGAGAGTCGATGATAACACCAAGGAACGTCGTTGTACCGAAGGGATGAATAACACGCGAGTTAATTGTTAGAATTGGCACGAATGGTATAGTCTTACGTGAGAAATAAAATAACATGAATGTAGTGTTCAGTGGGTTGATTGCGAGCTGACTGTTACAGCAGTATTGTACTACATTGGTGGCGTCCTTATTTATTACTTAAGTAGGTTTACTAAAATGCTATACAGTTGGACAATTTAACCGATTGAACCTGTTTTTTCCGAACATATTTTTCCTTTCATCTTCGCCATCGTGGGTGTCGGTGCCCGGCCGTTCCCGCCATCGGCTGCTCCTTTGTTCACCTTTGCTATTGCCTCGTGGGCTGACCTAAGCCTTTCTCTCTTAGCCTTCGTTTTTTTTCACGCCCTGTCGCCAAAGCAGTCCTTATTTCGGCGATTTTGATCACTAGTGTACTCTTGGCAACCCCCCTTTTTCAAATTTTTTACCGACCACACATTGCGTACACTTCGCGTCAGCCTTCTCTGCATTCACGTCCATACTATAGGCTCCATTTTCAAACCCTTCCCACCGCCCGAACATTTTACAGGCTTTTTCATCATATCTATTTTTGACAGTCTGGTCGCCATCAGCAGCACCGCCACCAGAACCCCCATAGCACCGCTGGCCATAACTGGGTAGTGCGAAAAGCCGCCATTGCATGGCCAGCGCAGTGTTATGAAGGATCCTATCCTTCATAACACTGCGCTGGCCATGCAAAGCTTGCACGAAATGGCGATTGTTTCCAACGCTTTGCTAAGACGACACGGTGGTGGCACCTACCCGTCGCCTTGCGTTCTATGCCTTATCAGCTCAGTGACGGGCACGCACGGCGCGTTCCCCGTTTTCCAGGATAACTACCAAATAGTGCTCATGTCTCACGTGTGAGGTGGCTTGATGCGCTCGTTCGCCTCCGCTGCACGCTCGAGGCACTCTAAAGAAGCGCCTCCAGAATACGATTCACCAATTTTTTTGCGCAGAAGAGCAAATAAACTTTTTGTTCAGTCTCTCTAGACGCAAGACTATCGTCTTTCGACGGCGTTTAGCGTGTAACATGCAGATGTGGGGCCAATTTTTTTTTGCTCTTCTTGGAATACAAGACAGTGGCTTTCAACCAAGAAGGCACTACTCTTTCTTCCTTCTTGTACACTAGAATCATCGATGTCTACACAACCGAATAGCGTAGTGCGTTTGCGAGCCGTGACAATAACTAAAAGATAGTGCATCTATCCCGCCTTTACCTCATGGTACATGGGGTATATAGTCGCCGGCGTGAAGCGCATCCAGAACGAACGACGCTGTGTGTCAGTGACAAGGGAATTTAACTCGTTTTAGAAAGCGGATTCTTCAGTGTGATCTAAGTGTTACATTGCTGCTTTTTTGTGTGTGTGCATATATAATATTCTACGCATGACACGTTTTTATCATCATATTTCGTGGCTTCGGGCAGATTGATTTGATTGATATGTGGGGTTTAACGTCCCAAAACCACTATATGATTATGAGAGACGCCGTAGTGGAGGGCTCCGGAAATTTAGACCACCTGGGGTTCTTTAACGTGCACCCAAATCTGAGCACACGGGCCTACAACATTTCCGCCTCCATTGGAAATGCAGCCGCCGCAGCCGGGATTCGAACCCGCGCCCTGCGGGTCAGCAGCCGAGTACCTTAGCCACTAGACCACCGCGGCGGGGCACGGGCAGAACAGCAAGGGAAAAATCTGCATACTATGGGTTATACCGAAGGCGCTCACTGCAAATATTGTGACAGAGTTCTCACTGTAAAATATGGTCGTTGTACTTCACAGCCTTCCCCCTTCACAGTAATGCATACCTTATGTCATACGCACTCCAAGTGAAGTTTTCATGTGTAAGTGGAGCGGGTCCACCATCAATATTTAAAATAGCAATATCTGAGGTATTACGTCCCAAAACTACGACATATTTTTATTTATTGATTGATAAATACTGCAATCCCAAGTGACTGATTATAGCAGGGTGGTAAACACAATCATACGTATAGCCATGCAAACATCAATCCAAACATGAACATAAATACGAAAGTATAATACAGTTCATGCATTATTTGAGTAAAAGAAAAATCAAACAAGAAAACATCTATACATTATAAGTAAAGAGAACAGTAACAACCATGAGGACAACATACAATTCAAGATCTATCTATCTATCTATCTATCTATCTATATATATATATATATAATAATATATATATCCTCCTGAGTTCCAGCTATGGCGATTTGTCCAAAATATTGGACATGAAATACCCCATCACTACAAAGATCTCAGCATGTTTTCTTCCTCAAAAACCACTTGTCCAATATTTTGGACATCTACTGGCGCCCTCCATGAAGTTTTGTCGAAATTGCGCCAGAAGATCGCGAAACAAAGAAGAAAACATGGTGGCGTTGAACAGAGCAATCTTCTAGAAGTTAAACGGCGAAAGTTAAGGTCCACTTTTCTGTTGGTTTTTTATTATTTGTTAAATTTTGAATAAAAACTTGCAGTTATTACGGAATTTGTCACACTTTTCTTCAGTAACCTTGCTTTGTGTTGCTTCAGGCCCACTACTTAACGCTTTAATTAAGTTTCAGCGTCCAATTAGTTGGACATCACGCCATACCTAAAGCACAGGCATAACGGAAATAATAAGCTTCACTTTTTATCTTCGTCACCTACACACCCAGTTGTGAAAGTTTCAGGAAATTCCGTGGACCAAAATCCAACCCGGAAGTCAGGAGGATAAATATATATATATATATATATATATATATATATATATATATATATATTGTTAGTACGCCTTTAGCAGTGAGCCGAAGACGCTTTTATTGGGAGAAACGCAGAGGTAAAGCCCACCAGTTGTCAAGCGGAGCGAGCGTGAGCAGCAACAACACTCTTCCTTCTCTTCTTTCACTGGCGCTCTGCCTGTGCCATATATCAATGCTACAAATCACTCCCCCCCCCCCCCCCAGGAAAGAAGCCAGCCTGGCGACCTATGGACTGAGTGGGATGGGTGGGTCGTAGTGCGGTTTCAATCGATCTACATGAACAGTCCCGCGATCAAGACAGCGTCGGTCTGCGATGGTTTAACTGGCTAAAAATTATAGTTAATCAGTGAGGACTGATGTAGGACTCGGTAAAGGCCTTCGTACTTCGGCAGTAGCTTGGTCGAAAGACCAGGAGCACATGAGGGAACGCGAAGCCATACCAACGTGCCTGGCGAATGTGACTGGGGAGGCAGGTTTACATCATGACGCTCCTTGTAGTATGCATAATCTTGTGCGTTTAAGGAACGTGCGAGTTGCCTGCAATCTTCCGCATAGGTGGCGACTTCGAATAGAGTTGTGGATTTTGAAGCGTCTTGATGGTACAAGAGAGTGGTGTCCATGAACGAGGAAGGTTCGCGCCCGTAGAAGAGGAAGAAACGGAGAAAATCCTGTCGTAGACTGAGTTACGCTATTGTAAGCATAAGAAACAAAGGGGAGTATGCAGTCCCATTTGGTGTGGTCAGCGAACACGTACGTAGACAGCATGTCGCCGAGTGTGTGGCTAAACCGCTGGGTCATTCCATTCGTTTGCGGATGGTACGCGCTGGTTGTCCGATGCAGAACGTTGCATTCACGAAGAAGGGCTTGTATGGCTTCGAAAAGAAACGAACATCCGCGGTCGCTGTGTAGCTCACGAGGCGAGCCATGGCAAAGGACAAGGCTGTGAAGGATAAACAAGCCAACGTCACGTGATGTGGCCTCTGGCAACGCAGCACTTTTAGAATAGCGTGTCAAGTGATCGATAGCGACAACCACCCAGTGGTTCTCGTCAGGAGTGTAGGGAAGGGTATTGTAGAAGTCAATTCCGATGCGGTCGAAAGGTCGGGGTGGGCAAGACAACGGTTCCAGTTGTCCATTGGCTGTGTTCAATGGGGTTTTTTTGGCGTTGACGTTTGGAACACGAACGTACGTACCATCGGACAAATGGGCACATTCCGCGCCAACAGTACTGCAGCTAAAGGCGTGCATACGTTTTTATTACCCAGGTGGGGCCACATTGAGGATCCGTGTGAAAGGAGTCGCAAATTAGCAGCACGTAGGTGGGGAGGAATCAGAAGTAACCGCCTGCGGCCGTCGGAAAAGTAGTTGCGACCATACAAGAGTCCATCGCGGATGGCGAAATGTCGAGCTGTACGTCGTAGGGAATGATTGGCGGTACTTTGGGGCGGCTGAGACAGTACCTCTATCATAGACACAATCTAAGCGTCTTGGCGCTGCTCAGAGTGCATGTCAGTGAACGAAGGTGCTGCCGCATCGAGACTAGAAACAGACACGCTTCCATGTTCATGGGGAAGTGGAGAGAGGGAAAGAGCGTAGGCATCTGAATGTCTGCGGCCTGACCTGTAGACGACGCGGATATCATAGTCTTGGAGACGCAATGCCCAACAAGCCAGACGTCCAGACGGGTCTTTTAGTGACGATAACCAGCAGAGGGCGTAGTGAGCAGTCACGACATAAAATGGACGGCCATAGATGTAGGGTTGAAATTTGTTATTGCCCAAACGATGGCCAGACATTCATTTTCTGTGACGAATAATTTTCTTCATTCCTGGTAAGAGGGTGACTGGCATAAGAAACCACGTACTCGTCAAAGCCAGACTTGCGTTAAGCAAAAATAGCGCCAAGGCGGACTCCACTAGAGTCGGTGTGGATTTAAGTAGGGGCATTTGGGTCAAAGTGACGGAAAATTGGCGCCGATGTCAGCAAAAGACGTATTTTCGCAAATGTGTTATTGCAAGTGGAAGACCACGCCGAACATCCTTCACGGTGAGCAAGTAGCCGTGTTAAAGGGGCTATTACGGATGCTAAATTACGGACGAATCGACGAAAGTATGAACATAAGCCGATAAAGCACCGGAGTTGCTTTAGTGTCGATGGCTCAGGAAACTGGGCGACGGCACGGAGTTTTGCAGTGTCAGGTAGAACACCATCTTTGCTGACAACATGCTTTAAGGTGGTGAGCTTCCGGGCGACAAAATGGCACTTTTTCACATTTACTTGGAGCCCAGCATGTGTGAGCCGTTCCAGGACACTTGAGAGTCGGAGAAGATGGATATCAATATCTTTTGAAAAAAAAAAACGATGACGACGCCCATATAGCAAAGACACGTCTGCCATTTGACGCCTCAAGGTATGTTATTCATCAGTTACAGTTTCGATTTATTCATTTTTACTTTCGTAAAAAACATACATGCTTACATAAACATACAGAAGGAGGTCCTAGAGCACTTGGCTGAAGGGGGACCTCCTGTTAGAAAATGTGATAAATATGCACAAGTAAAAGGCGGCAACGTGGAACAAGTTATACAAATAAATGGAATACAGACTAAAAAAAACAAATTTTAACAATCATAAGTACAACAAAACACTGCAAAGAACATATAAAAAATAAAATAAAAACCCAAATATTATTGACGAAACGAACAGAGGACGAAAAAAGCAAGAAAAAGATGAGTGGCTGTGGCACCATTAAGAGTGCATAAATACGAACAGGTGTAGATAATACTGCACATCTTAGAATTGTATGGTATCCAGCAGAAAAGTAAATAATGTGTTTTTTGAAAAATACCTAATGATGAAGACTGCTTAACGGTAAGGGGACGACTGTTCCAGGTTTATAAGGACGTGAAATAACGAGAGTGTTTTCCATAGTTAGTATGGACTAATGGAAATAATAAATTGTTGTTAACTGCAAATCTTGTTCGGTTGGTGTTTAGTAGAACACCATCTGGAAATATGTTTACTGGAGGAGGGTTCTTCATTATTTTAAATAACACTATAGATAAATTGTACTTAACAAGGTTGTCTAATGATAGGATTCTGTTATTATGAAGAATGTCAAACACACAGCAGCTGAATGAGCTGAACGTTAATATACGGATGGCCTGATTTTGTAAATGTTGCAGCGGGGCTATGTGAGTTGCATATGTGGTACCCCATGAGGTGATGCAGCAGTTCAGATGACTGTGAATGAAACAATAAAACAGTGTTAGTAGGGTAGGTTTGCTGAAATACTACCTAGTTTTTAATAAAATTCTAATACCAGGAGCAATTTTGCGCTTCAAATGGGCGATGTGTTTTGTAAATTTTAAGTTAGAATCTAAAGTAACACCGAGAAATGAACATTCATCAGCTGCACTAATGACATGAAAATCAAGAATGATAGTGGGAATAATTTCTGGTGTTCTGTACCTGGTATGAAAAAGCATGAATGAAGTCTTGGTGATATTTATTTTAAGTGAATTAAGGCGGCACCATGCTAAAATATTGTTCAAATCAGTATTACACTTCGATGTAAGAGCAGTTAGTGATCGATCACTAGCAAGCAATGTCGTGTCGTCTGCGTAAAGGAAAGCTTCTGATTGTGATAGGTGATTAGGCAAATCATTTATGTAAAGTAAGAAAAGTAGTGGGCCAAGTATTGATCCCTGCGGAACACCCTTGTTTGTTATTTCAAAGTTAGAAAGCGAGGAACCAACACACACAGCCTGTTGTCTGTCTGTTGAATAACTCTTTATAAGCTTCAGCACGGGCCCGTCGACCCCTACTGCCCGTAGTTTAGAAATGAGGATGTCATAATTGATGGAGTCGAATGCTTTCGATAGATCTATGAAAACTGCTCCTGCATAGAAACCAGAATCAATGGCGATTTTTATTTTATCTGTGAAAGAAAGTAAAGCGTAGTAAGTCAAAGAACCCGTCCTGAAGCCGAATTGTTTTGAGGAAAGATTATTAAATTTTGAAAGGTATGTGGTAAGGCGTCTTCCAATGCACTTTTCAATGACTTTGCTAAAAAAAGGGAGAATAGCGATAGGACGATAATTTGGAATGCAAGACTAGTCTCCTTTCTTAAACACGGGAATAATTTTAGCTTTTTTTAGCTGCCTTGAAAATATTCCACTCGTGAAGATTAAGTTAGTGACACAGGATAAAAGGCTGGCGATGCAATGAGCGACTAATTTTATATTTGCTGAACTGATTTCCTCTAGACCTGCGCCCGTAACCTTTAAATGATTTATGACATTGATAATCTCGTCTGGGTTTGTTGGAAATAAGTACATTGATTGTAAGCAACGTTGAGGTAATACTTGATTATTGTTGTTTTCCTCGGAAGTGGGACCACAGAAGAATTCATTGAAAGCGTTGGCAATATCTAACGGTTTGGTATAGAAGCCACGTGATGACTGAAGCCACGTGATCAGACACTAGAGTGTGTCAGGGGCATAACGAAGACCGAAAGGCATCACGTTAAACTTGAACAAGCCATCCGGAGTTACTAACGCAGTCTTGGCGCGATCAGATTCATCCATGGGTATTTGCCAGTATCCTGATCAAAGATTCAGTGAGGAAAAGAACTCTGTTTCTTGCAAACAGTCGAGAGCGTCGTCAATTCTGGAGAGCGGATAAACATCTTTCGGCGGGATCTTTTTAAGGTGCCTGTAATGAACACAGAATCGGATGTTTTCGTCCTTCTTTTTGACCAGTGCCACTGGGGAGGCCCATGGACTATTGGACGGCTGTATGACGCCACGATTGAGCCTATCAGACACTTCATTATCACTAATTTGGCGTTCAAAGTGAGAGACCTGGTATGGACGCTGACGCAATGGTGCGTGGGTGCCGGGGTCTATGCGATGAACAATTGCATATGTTCAGCCCAAATTGGTTTACTTGAAGTCGAAAGATTTCCAGAAGCGGTCGAGAAGTGTAAGAGTTGGGTTCATTGGACAACAGGAAGGTTCACATCAATCGATGGAAGGAAGGCGTCTAGGAAAGGTGGGGTGGATGTGGAAGCGGGAGTAACACTGGCGATTTGAAGGCTTGTTGCGCGATCGTGCAGTGGACTGGCGCAAACACAATCAATGTCTTCAAAACGACCGGTTCATTCGCCACTGAATAATCTGGCTGGCACTGAAAGGACATTCGTGGCGTAAATGTTTGCGGAAGTGTTTTCGATTATCAGAAGAACAAACGATAGAAGAACGTTTTTTCGAGAAGCGAAGTCTTCAGACGGCGTGAGCATGACGTTAGAAAAAGCAGCATAGTCACAGAAGATCGGCATAATAACCGTAAACATAGGTCGGATATCCACGTCTGCAGCAACGACAACACGAGAAATGGAACGCTTGTTAGAATCGTCGTCGGCGAGTGATGATAACTGTAGTTCTGCCCGGGCACAACCAACAAAGGCATGATGTGTGGAAAGGAAGTCCCAGCCCAATATCACGTCTTGTGAACAGTATGAAAAAATAATTAATTCGGCCATGTTTAGAACGTGCTGGATGAGTAGCCGAGCCGTACACGTCATAGAACGTTTTATTTGATGCGCGGTCGCCGTACGCAGGGAGAAGCCAGAAAGCGGAATCGTAACTTTCTTTACCTTGCGACGCAATGCTTCACTCAATAGAGACACGGCAGCACCAGTAGAAAATAATGCTTGAACACCTTCCATAAAAACAGTTATTTTGTTACTGGGTAGAGGATGAGGCCTTGTAGAGTTCGACAGTGGCATAGTTCTTGGCTCCGGAACTGCGATGGTCAGTTTTCCGTTTGGACAGGCGGTGCACGCCGAAGCATCGGTGAAGGCAAACGTCGGCGTGGGGAGGGCGATGGGTGCTGGCTGATGGCACGGCGGCTCGGTAGAGGGGTATCCTAAGTAGCATCGAGAGGCAGCGCCTGTGGTGGCTCTCTCTGGGTGTAGCCGTAGGTTTCATCAATGGTACCTGGATGAGAGAAGCGTTGGTGACAGAACCGTTCAACATGGCCAGGCAGATGATAGTAGCAGCAGATGGGTCTGTTATCTAGTGTGCGCCAAGAATTGCTGAGAGCGTTGAAAAACGGCTGGAAAGGGGAGCATGCGAACCTGCCAGTATGCGTGTTGCGTAGAAAGAGTTCGTTTGGTGGGATGTGCCGACGACGTGTGACAGCGCATGTGCCAGCCTTCACGCGACGTCAGCGTAAGTCAGGGGAGCGGACAAAGGTGGTGGCTGGCATGAGGGCGCGAGTGCCTCGCTGACTTGCTCTTTGATGGTTTCGCGCAGCAACGAGGTCAGCCCGTGAGTATTGCTGGGAAGGAAGGGCGCAACAGACAATTTCGAGCGAATTCTTCTCGTATGAATTGTTAGATTTGCGGCGTCAAACCATCTATTCCGGCGAAATCGCACCAACGGTCAATAGTGACGTAGTGGTCATGGCGAAAGTAGGCCGTCGCGTTGAAATGCGCTGTTTTCGCAACTCATCGTAGTTTTGGCAGTGCTGAATAACTTCCGCAACTGTTTGTGGGTCTTTCATTATCAGCATGTGGAAGGTATTTTTCTCAATGCTCGTCATAATATGTTTTACCTTGGCGGTTTCGGACATTCCGGGATTGTAGCGCTTGCAGAGGCCCACAACGTCATTGATGTTGGACGTGGAACCCTCTCGAGACAGTTGGGCGCGATGTCGCAAGCGCTGTCTGTTCTGTGCGAAGCTTGCACACTCTTGGTCGGCCATACACGTCCGCGTAGGTGGTCTGGAAAATGGCCCAGTCGGTAAGCTCTGCTTCATGGTTGTTAAACCAGAGTTCCGCTACTCCTATCAGGTGAAAGTGGACGCAACCAAGTTTGTCGTTTTGGTCCTTCCTGTTATCGACGCTTACTCTCTCGTATGAAGAGAGCCAGTCCTCGAGGTCCTGCTCATCGGTGCCGCTGAAGATAAGTTGGTCTCGCTCTCTCGGGACACCGGGACAGCAGGCATGTGGGGATGTGGGAATGGTCTGCTGTGCAACGTCGGTGGACATCGTTGACGGCGAAGGGAGAGTTTGGTTGCGGAATTCCAGGATGGGAAATGAATCCAGCACTCTCCAGCACTTGTTAGTACGCCTTTAGCAGTCAGCTGAAGACACTTTTATTGGGGGAAACGCAGAAGTAAAGCCAACCAGATGTCAAGCAGAGCTAGCGTGAGGAGCAACAACACTCTTCCTTCTGTTCTTTCACTAGAGCTCTGCTGGTGCCATATATCAATGCTACAATATATATATATATATATATATATATATATATATATATATATATATATATATATATATATATATATATATATATATATATATATATATATATATATATATATATATATATATATATATATATATATATATATATATATATATATATATATATATATATATATATATATTTCGAACGCTGGTCTACAGCTCAATACAAAGAAGTGCCACTTCGCCGGAACAAGCGTCAAAGTATTGGGTCACCTTGTCAGCAAATTTGGCGTTCGACCCGACCCCGACAAGGTTGCTGCCGTAATTAGTTTTCCAGGTCCAGGCAATGAAAAACAATTGCGAAGTTTCGTGGGCCTGGCGTCTTACTTCCACCGCTTCATCCGTCACTTTGCTGCCATTGCGGGGCCGTTACACAAGCTTATGACGTCAGGAACGGCCTTCACGTGAACTGACGAGTGCGAGTGTGCTTTCCAAGCCCTTAAGCGTACTCTGACGTCAGACCCCGTTTTCCGTCACTTCGATGAGAGTGCACCCACTTTCCCGCACACAGATGCCAGTGGCTATGGAATCGGGGCTGCCTTCCTCCAGCGAGATGAAACATCACGTGAGCGAGTAGTTGCATATGCCAGCCGCGCACTAACACCTGCGGAGCAGAACTACTCGATAACAGAGCAGGAATGTCTCGCTGTCGTTTGGGCCATCCAGAAATTGCGACGCCATATGGACGCCACTTCACTGTGATTACCGCCCACTATGCCCTATGCTGGTTGTCCTCGCTGAAGAATTTGTTTGGGCGCCTTGGTCGTTGGATACTGCATTTGGAACAATTAACTTTTGACAATGTGTACAGGTCTGGCAAACAGCATCACGATGCTGACGCTCTCTCTCGCTGCCCTCTGCCACTTTCATCTCCAACCATGAATCCTCAATGCCCCTCCGGTGATCAAGCGGCTTCCTCTTCACCCACGTTATCACCCCTGGCAGTCGCTGGGTCACTATCTTTAAACAGCAGCGCCCAGTTTGCCGCGTGCCACCGTGACGACCCCTACTGTAACCGCATCATCGCATACATGAATCGTCTTCTCCACCCAATGCCAGACTACGTCGTCAGCTACGGCAGTTCATGCTAGAGAACAACGTCCTGCAGCGCTATACTTACAATGTGGACGGGCATCGGTGGGGGCCAGTACTTCCCCGTTCCCTGCAAAAACAAGTTCTCGAAGCATTGCACGACGACCCGTCAGCTGGACACTTAGCATTCCAAAAGACCTACAACCGCGTTAGGAGCTGTTTCTTCTGGCCTGGTCTTTCTATCTTTGTGGCTAATTATGTCGTTTCTTGCGCACTTTGTCAACGCCGGAAACGACGAACTTCAGCTCCTGCTGGCATATTACAACCCATTCCATGTCTCAATACACCTTTTGTCGTTGTCGGAATAGACCTCGTCGGGCCATTTCCCGTAACGCCACCGGGCCACCGCTGGATCGTCACAGCTGTCGACCACCTCACACGATACGCGGAGACTGCTCCTCTACGCAGCTCTGCCTCAGACGTTACCGCCTTCTTTTTAAAAGCCATTGTGTTGCGTCATAGTGCACCTCGCGCGTTGTTGAGTGACCGAGGCAAGGCCTTCCTGTGTACAATTTTCGATGATATCCTAAAAACTTGTGGCACAGTTCATAAGACCAAATCCACTTATCACCCGCAGACAAATAGCCTGACAGAGCGATTCCACCGGACTGTAATTGACATCATATCCATGTACATCGGACCGAACCACGATAACTGGAACAAAATCTTGCCGTTCGTCACGTTCGCACACAACACCGATGTTCAACGAACCACTGTGTATTCACCTTTCTTCCTCGTCTATGGTCGTACGCCGACATTCACCACTGACGCAACTTCCTTCAATGTAACGACAAAAACGTCCACGACTACGCCAGAACATTTCGTCTCCAGGCTCGCTGAGGCACGGCAACATGTTCAACTGAACACGGAGGCCAGTCAACAAGACCGCAAGCAACGTTATGACAGCTTTTGTCGAGACGTCAATTTCTATCCTTGAGATGAAGTATCACTTTGGACGTCTGTTCGCACACCAGGATTGTGTGAAAAGTTTCAGTTACGCTTTCTCGGACCTTACGTTATTTCTGAACGAACATCTCCTGTCAATTACCTTGTCCCTCCCGTCGAGAGTTCTTTGAACCGTCGTTACCGTGCGTCCGAGATAGTCCACGTCTCACGTCTTAAACCCTTTGTTTGCCGTGCCTTTCCCGCCTACGTCTCGCCCGGGCCAGCCGCTCAATTACGCGGGGAAGAAATTGTGAGCATTATTTATGCGTCCCATCTTTTCATCTCTACATACTCTTCATCACCAGACAAGCTTAGGTTGTGGAGCTCATACTCGAGACAATAAAGAAGAGTCTTGAGGGTTCTCGACGCCATCCTACAATATATATATTGTCAAGACGAAGAAAGACGCCGGGGCTCGGGCGCGTGGGCAGCTAAGAGAAGGTAGAGGAAGAAGAAGACAGAATAAGGACAGCTGGCCCAGGATCGGGTGTTGTTTCTTGTTCTCTGTCCAGTACATTGAAATGGCGCAGTCCGACAAGTGAACCCTCTTCAGAAAGCCACCGCTACGTGTCTTCGTAGTTCGTTGGCAGTGCGGGCTTCTCCATCCAGGAACGCCGTTCACGCTTCTTTGGCGATAGAGTCAACAACCCGGCCGCCGCTTCAGCTGCCCATCGGACCATCAGTGGACGGTGTCCATGCCTCCTTTGTGGTACCAGGCGATCACCCAATGGACACTATGCTACCACTTCGCGGCCGTAATGCGCACGGGCTCCTGTCCTTCGAGAATGCTTTTCAAGCTTTCCGCGGCCTGCATTCCCTGTCAGGTACTCTTACAACACATAAGCAACCAAGAAACGCTGTTCATGCTTCCTTGGACCTGCGTGTCACCACCGTGAGTACTACTAGAACCACGTACTTGACGGACGCGAACCAAAGTGGTTCAGAAGCCTCGTGCGACAGTGCCGTGGAGCTGTCGCGTACCATCGCACTGCTCCGCACCGAGACTCACCAACTGACAGCGTTTATCGCCGAGCGAGCTCCTACAATGTTACCAGCATTGTGTGAGATTAACGCAGTTTTGAATGTAGCTGCCTCATACGACCTTGAGGCAAGCACACCGGAGCAAGGCAGCGAGCTTCGGTCTTCTCTGATCTAGCTCTCACACCAGCTCAACTGCGTCGCGTTGGTGATCTCTGCGTTGCCACCTGCCACCTCACAATCACCAGCCGTCTACCGGAATTCCGGAACTCTACCGGAATTCCACGGGGTCCGGACCAACGCCATCCGCTGGGTGGCAACTGTCAACGCGATAGCAATGTGCGAGGCCTGGACAGAAAATCATAAATGGACCGTGGCTGTAGAACGTCTCCGGGAAGGTGCAGCGGCGTGGCACCGATATGAAGCTTGGAAGCAGCAGTCATGGGCGGAGTGGAGCTTCAAGCTCATAGCTGCTTTCGGTCCGATTCCCTGTGCCAACTGTCCATGCAACTCGACCTTCTCTCAAGACGGAACTCGGGAAAAGCCCGACCTAGAGGATGCAATTTGAGCCCCTACCATTCTGTCATCTCTCGGCGACCAAGATGCAGGGAACAAACCTGATCGTGTAACTCTGCCTTGCACAGGCATTTCTGCTGTCATGGAGCAGCGGCCCGATGGTGCACATGTGTCCGGTAGGTCTCTCACGGTAAGTTTTGCAAAACTCCCTGCGACAGGCCCCAACAAATGCCATCCGGAGTCGTCAGACCATTCGGTAGACGCTGAGGCGCCAGCCTCCATCTTACTGGACATTCTACCGCGTCATCAAAGGCACGTGTCTGTGGATTTCACCAAGCTCATCCTTGACCAGACGAAAGCGCTTCTGCACGCTTTACATCATTCAGTAACTGAACATGAGAGCATTTCCGCCTTGCAAAAAGACGCCTCTCGAGAAATGAAGTATATCGAGGAGTTTCCTGCTGCTTACCCTTGACCAAAGTGACCACACTTCTCCTGTGCAGGTCGTGAACTCTGCATCGGTATTAGACACGGGAATACCACCACCAGACCTTCCTTAGGAGACACTGTCCTCTCGCTCGTTGTCGTTTGAGGACATGGAGGCGCTCACATCTATCGTACGAGACACAACTAAACCCCACCAGACCATGATCGTCGCAAACAAACTGCACTCCTTACCGCTTCACAAAGCAGGTCTTTCCGAAGATGCGAACAAGATCAGCCGCAACTTGACAGAGCCATGTTTGCAGACAACTCATACATTCATTTTCGAAGACGCACATACGCTCAGCCACGCAGGCATTTGGTTCCCAAAGGATGTTTCCTTTGAGAAAATCCAGACACCTAGCCAGGCTGAGGCCACTGCCATTGAGAACTTGTCGAAAACCAGCCCTCGTGCTGTTCCCTCCCAGCACACCAAGTCTGCACGTGACAGTTCGCCAAAAGCCACCAGCTGGACAACTTCAGAGAGTTCTGCTGTGGTATTGATGCCCAATCATAAGCTACGTCGCAACTCGATTCGAGAAAGAGCACAAACTTCCACATGGCTGCCTCACAGAGCGTCCCACTGCAGTTCAGTCCACCAACAGCGGTGGGACAAACACCAGCATTTGCAGGTTACTCTGCGACCTTGCCGGAACTTTCAAGGCCGTCCGCCTGAGCGGTATTCAACGAGTTATCAGAAAACGTTGTACCATGGACGAGTTCAACCGCAGTGACAAAGCCATTTCCGCCCACCTGAGTACACACTGACAGATCTTCAAGCAGAGGCGCACCGTGGCGTTGACCGACCGGCTCGAGACAGCCAGTGTGGTCCACCAGAGACGCTTCCCCCAGGCTGTCACTCCTTGTTGCATTGTGGTTCGGGACGACCACCACAATGCAGCCAAGCCCACCCAGCAGAAACTGCCGCCAGCTCCACGCGCGCGCAGTCATGGCCGATTGTCAAGACGAAGAAAGACGCTGGGGCTCGGGCGCGTGGGCAGCTAAGGGAAGGTAGAGGAAGAAGAAGACAGAATAAGGACAGCTGGCCCAGGATCGGGTGTTGTCTCTTGTTCTCTGTCCAGTACTACACAATATATATATATATATATATATATATATATATATATATATATATATATATATATATATATATATATATATATATATTACACAAAAACATGGCGCAAACATTTCAAGGGATGGCTGTAGAGCAACGTCATTAGTTAGGTTGTTCGGTGGTGCACGCATACTTTAGTTGTTTAGGTGAGTGAACGCGGCCAAGCGAGCGCTTGGCGGGGAGAACGGACTATGTTGTCGTTTGTGGCACGCTGATAGATGGCTCGCCGTACTGAGGTACTGAGGACTGTGGTGGGCTGGGCTGCTGACAAATTCCGCAAAGCACGCCTGGCACGAGAGCGACGATATCAAAATCTGAGAAAACCGGATTATCGCGCGATGACAACCATGCGAAAGAAGGAATAGAGCGGCACCGCAAAAAAGGTTGGATTAAGGGAGGAGGTGGATAGTGAGGGGAGGGTGCTGTGGCGAGGATAAGTTAGCGCCGCTACATTTCTACATCCCGGGGATGTAGAAATGTAGCACCGAGAGCGGAGTGGGGGGGAGATGAAGCCGGGGCAAAGTTCTTAGTGCCGTCTCTTTGGCTCCTTGTGAAGCAGAACTATTGGGGGCAGCTGATAGTCCCGGAGTTCGCTCACTGGCAGCGTAGGCAGAGATGGAAATGCGATGCAGGATGAAAAAGTTACGCAATGCACGAAAAAGCCCTCTGCCGACGATATGGTGCTGGCACGTGGAAGTGGTCTTGGGTTCTGCACAAGGTCATTGTACCCAACGCCACTGCAAAAAGGCATCGATATCTCACGCCATGCCATATTTCAAGGAGCGGCTTTTTTATGGCTTCAGTCTGATACATATTTATAGCCTCCCTAACGTGCTGCATAACGCTCTTTGTTACAATGCTCTTTGTTGCAATATTGCAATATTGCGGCGGTATTTTGCCGCCAGCATCAATGTCGGCGTCTCCGTAATTCACTGTATATATATAAGCGCAAGAAACAATATTCAGAAAAACATTTCAGCGTGCTAAATCAAACGTCTGACTTATTGCTTGTGAATGCGAGGCGTTAGCCATTGATTCACATAAAAAACAGCGCCAATAACGAGGGACAAGAAAACAAGAAGACAGACAGCGGCACTGGCTTACAACAAGATTTATTTGCTAGAACCGCACAATATATACTTGAGCAGTATCTGACAAAAAAAAAAGAAAAATACAAACAAAGAAAACAGAATTCACCTAACAACCGAGTAATCATCGTCATAACGCACCATGAACAACACGTGTGCCAGCGTTCTGAAGAAAATCTATTTCTTTTTGTGATAGAGCAATCAACGGCCAGCCGACATATGCACTGCTCAGTCTTTCCATTTCTGTAGCCTTATATATTTCACGTATCATCTGGTCCCGATGACGCCTAATGACGGTAAAATGCTGAAAATCGGGGACACAACTGCAGTCTCGGCAATGAATGCCGAGGTGGCCCGAAACTGTAGAGGAGGCGTTGTGAGCGTGCTATTTCAGCCGCTCATTCAAACACCTGCCTGTTTGGCCGATGTACCACTTGCCGCAGGACAGGGGTAGAGAGTACACCACCCCTTCAATGCATGGAACGTACTTCTTCCGATGCTTGATTTTGCAGCTTCGCTCTGCCCTGGAACCAGGATTCACGGTCTTGCACAACCTAGTCAGCTTTTCTGGGGCAGAAAAACCAGGTCTACGTCGCGCCTGCTGGCCACTTTTTTGAGGTTGTGTATGACGCCGTGGATATAGGGATTAACGACGAAGTTTCGTTTCTCCCGTCCCTTATCCTTTGTACGGGTTCGCGCATTATTCTCTGGGCTCATCCTGATTTCTCGGAGTAGACACCCAGCAACGGCGGTCAAAACGTACATCGGGAAACCAGCCTAAGTAAGGCGTTCGTTTCGCTGAATAAAGCTGGACCAAATCCCGTGATGGCAGGACCTTCGTAGAGAATTTTTGTAGCAAGTCTTAGCAATAGCGTGCTTATCCACTTTTGAGTGTGCTGAACCAAAAGGGAGAATTGGCTTGTTAGCGCGTGGCTCATAGGCCCAACACACGTGGGAAGGACTCAACGTTAACATCAAATCTAGGAACTTGATGGCTCCTCTGTCCTGAAGATCATGTGTTATATCAAGCGGAGAAAGGCACTTACTGAAAATTTCTAAAATGCTAGCCAAAGGCGAACCGTCCGACGAGGTTCTAGCTTGAAACAACACGAGGAAGTTGTCAACATAGCGGAATACTTTTTTAACAGTTGTGGATTCCAAGCAATTCTGAACTACACGATCACGGCTGGCTAAAAATAAGTCACTCAAAGTGGGCGCAAGGCATGATCCTATGCACACCCTTGACGTTGCAAGGAAATATGGTCATACCATTCTGCAAATGTCGACTCGCTTCCTCTTTCAAGTAAAGGGCACACACTGCATCTTCGAAGGGTCGTCCCACTTGTTGCTCGCGCCTAACTTTTCAAATGTCGGCAGCGAATCTTCAACGTCTTGTTCGTTGGTACCGTCAAAAAAAGTGGGATCTCGCTGGCATAGCGCTGTGGGAACGATGACCATTGGAGGCTGGGTCGTACTTTTGGGGGTGTTTTCGACAGCCATTTTTTTTGGGGGGGGGGATAGGTAGCTTCTTGTTGCGGAGCTCTAGGTTGAGTTACCCAGTGCCTCCACTACACTGAAATGGGGTTCATTGGTACGCACAGCAGTGTAAACAGCACTTGCACAGCAGATCTATCGATACTGAAAGCGGGTGGCAATGACCGATACAGGAATCACAGTGTTAGGGGCAATAGCTCACACTCGAGGCTTTTGGCTAAAGAGATGGCCCACTATTGTGTAATAATTTTTTTCCTCCTTACTAAATATTCGTTCATGTCCCATGGCAATTGTCGTCAATCTGCATCTATGCTGAGTAAGCGGCTTGGTTCTATTGCTGGTAACCCAGTAAGCGAAGGTCTCGGTAGGTAAGGCTTAAGTGTGTCTTGTCTCTTTCGTACGTACCGCCCGGACCAAGTTAAGGCGTGGCATTCCGGGGACTGACATGTGGGTCACGGCCATTCTGTTCGGAAAGTGAAAAGCTACACGTACACCGAAAACTGCTTTGTCGCGGTGCCGCAAGTCCGAGTAACGTCGCTCAGCGTTAACCCAGCTGCTTCCTGGATCAGTCATGCCGCTGCCTCCATATTGAGGCGCTTGCATTTGAACTTTTTTGTGCGGCTCTGCGTAAACGAACGCCGTACGGAACAGCACGCATCCTTGAAAGCTTCACCCCATTCGATTCTCTTGGCGCCTTGCCATAACTGTGGTTGTTATTCTGTGTTTAATGAAACTAAGATATCGTTTAAGCAACAAGATAAGGTAATTTGTGAAATGATGGAGGTGTTTTACATTTGAAAAAGGAGACTTTACTGTGCTAGTGAACCATACAACCTTGTTCGTTCGAGGCTCCACAGGACAATATCGTTTATTTTGCAGAGTCTCTTTATTACGGCTCTATTCACGTACCACGCATCCTTCAGTGACCAGTAAGTTTCCTTGTAGTGCAAGTAAAGACAGGAATAAATGAAGGCACATATAGACAGAGTGCTAACCAGCAAGCCCTCGTTGCACCCCTCGTGAACTTTTATTGTAGTGGTTAATCTCGTGCGCGGACATGGTTGGGGTGCCCAGCATCAAGTAACTTACCATGCTTGTTCACCATGGCCACTTTACGATATTTTCCACGTGTCCGATACACAGCTGCGTGTCGTCGTACAACTTGTTATTCCATACTTTTGAAGACAATAGTAGTTTTTTGTACATTAGTGGAAACCATCGACGATGTCTAGACATTTAATGTTTAAAATACAGTATTTCTTGCTGTCTGGTACTAACAGAGAACATTTGACGACACAGTTTTTTTGCCGTTCGAGAAATGACGTTACGCCTATATGTGCATAGCCCTGAATATACACTTTGTACGCTAAATTGGGCAAAGAAGAAAAGTGACGAGGACACATTACTCTTTGTCTTTGCGTATATGCCAGCTAAAACGTGAGAAGGGAGTTGTAACTGTGCAGAGTCTCAGCATGGCTTTCTCCACGGCAAATCAACTGAATCTGCACTACTAACCCAGAAGAAAATCATTCTTAAGGCTTTTGAATTAAAACAGATATGTGTAGGCATTTACATAGATTTTTCTAAGGCCTTTGACCGGATTCAGCATGCAACCTTGTTAGAAAAACTGCAACTATATGGTATTCGCGGCGTGCCACTGCTTTTGATAAAATCCTACTTGAAGCATAGGTTTCAATGTGTCAGCATAGGAACGGCCGTTTCATCGTTACAGCAGGTAGTCACTGGCGTTCCGCAAGGAAGCATATTGGGTCCTTTATTGTTCATCCTTTACATAAACGATATAAACACTATCAACAAAACACCAACTTATGTAATTTACGCTGATGACACTAGCCTATTTTTCACTGGAAAAAATTAGCAAACTTTAGCACCTGAAATAAATAACGCCCTTGAAGACATACAAAAGTGGAGTAAAGAAAACTCGCTGTTGATCAATGATAAAAAAACAAAGGCCATTCTTTTTCATCCGCGTCAGCTTTCAGTCACCATTGATAGTTCCTTATTTTTAGGCACGGCGCCTATAGAATTTGTGAACTCAAGAAAAATTTTAGGTGTGCTGTTTCAAAAAATTATGTCCTGGGACGATCATTTCGACCACGTTCAATCCCACGTGGCTAAAAGTGTGGGTGCTATTGCAAAATTTCGACACATTCTTCCTGTATCGATAAAACTCATGCTGTACAACACGCTTTTTTTATCTCACATAAATTATTGTTTTTTGGTGTGGGGACATTCCACACAGAGAAATAACCATAGAATATTATGTTACAAAAAAGGGCTCTTTGGTCCATAGCGAACGTTGAATATCATGCGCACACAAAGGATTTGTTTCATCGTTTTAACGTTGTACCCATAGAAAAATTTTATGATTGGAAACTAGCTATCAGATATAAAAAGGCTGTTTATAAAAATGAGCATGACCTTCTAAATCTTGCTAATCTAAGAGGAAATGTTCCTTTCTATTCTCTCCGCAAACAAGACTTCTGGAACATCCCCTTCTGCCGAACTGAATACGGACAACAAATGTTACAGTATTGTTTGCCTCACTTGCTAAATACTCTCCTCAGAAGCGAAATAGAAGTAGAGAAACGCAGTATAAGTCATATTAAAAAACACTTCCTGTAACCAATCACCGTAAAAAAAATTTGATGTACTGTATGAAGAGAGATATATTTACATTGCTTTTGTTTGTTTGATGTTTGCCTGTTGTTTTTGAATAAATTGTTGGGTCAAATCATTATCTCTATCGATTGACTATCGGCATGAACATTTACACATACCCTGTATCATTGTTGTAACGCGCTGGTATGATTCCGTGAGAGTATCTGTGTTAGTATATTTTTTTTCATGTATGTAACGCGCTAGTTTGTTTTCTGATGGCGTTTTCACATCTTTGTGTGTCTCTACTGCTATGCCTAGTATATGGGGGCTTGGGCTTTCCTCAAGCGAATTGTTCCGCTTTTCGCCCAAGCTTGCCCACATCTTTCAGGATGTAAATAAACTTTGATTTGATTTGATTTGATTTGAGAAGCATACGTTTTTTCAAGCACTCAATTGAATTTACAACTGCCAATTTATTTTCATTGTTCGTGCGATTGTGTGTACGAATGAGACAGTATTTCGGCATGCAAGTGCATTCTACCATAAATTTTGTTTAACAGTGAAATAAATTTAGCCATCATAAAACTCATAGATACTAGTGTTTTCACGTATTGTAAAAGTATCCCAATTGCAGAAACAGCTTCCCAGAAGTTAAAAGTCCGATCAAGGTGTACTGTGCGCTCACTTTCGGCCCTTTGAAAAAATGAGGCCGTACCTTTTGTCGAAATTCGCCTTGTCCGGGAATCCCTTCAGTGGTGAGGCTGCGAAAAGAGTGCAACACCACTAGTTAGGAATAGAGAGAGTTCATTTGTGTGCAGCTCTGCGTAAACGAACGCCCTGTGAAACACCACGCATCCTGAAAGCTTCAGCCCATTCGTATCTCACAGCGCCATGCCATAATTATGACTGTTATCCTGTGTTTTATGAAACTGTTATATGGTTTAGACAAAAAGATAAGGTAATTTGTGAAATGGTGGAGGCGTTTTACATCAGGAAAAAGGGAACGTGACTGTGCTGGTCAACCATCCAACATGCTAGACTACAAAAAGTATGGCTTTCTTGGTAAGTGAAGATTGCTACCTTCACTACGTTGTCATCTTCGTCCTGGTTCAGAAAGCCGCTGCGCCTCTCGCTCAACCAAATATGTTTGATCTGATATGATGCTTTTAACACCCTAAAACCACCGTATGATTATGAGAGACGCCGTAGTGCAGGACTCTAGAAATAGTGACCCCTTGGGGTCCTTAAGCGTGCACCCAAATCCGAGACCACGCGCCCACAATCAGGCAACCATATATGGTTCTGTTGTACTTCAAATGTTATCGTGTTCAATAAAAATTCAGTTTGGACCTAAGCGCTGTCCTCTAAAAACGACGCATGAAATACCGACCAGAGATGAACGATGAGAATTGAGTGTTAATCTCGTCTTCATGTTTGAGGGCCAAGACTTCTCGAATTACCCTAGGTTCACTAAATTTTTGGAACACAGTTTCATTCGACGTGTTATACTCTCCCAAGGACATCAAGGTGGTTTTTATGTGCACCGGCACTTGGGCTTACTGCAAGCGCAGGCATTACAATGTCTGATGATGCCAATTTTCGTCTCCAGCCTGTTGTTTGGTCCGGTTCAAACAATTACACGTACTTGTGACAAAAACAAATGCCACGACTGCTCTCGGATTGTTTCTTTAATGCAATTAATGAAAAAATAGCCTATGACAACAACGCCTCTTATAATGTTTGAAATAATAAGGCAAACAGGAGGGGTATATTGTTCAGCAATCACTGATGAGAATTTCAATATTTATCCCTGGGCAGGGAAAAAATAAAACCAGCTGCGCCCTATTGGTGGCCAACCATTGAGAATCTCGAAATGAGAGTCCACACTTTGAGCCATAGACGCAGCAAAAGCAATCGGACAAAAAGAAACGGAAGATTTACTAAAGTACATTTACGTTAACAATGTCGTAAGCCAAATGAAGTACGTCACTATTGATAAAGACATCATTCTACAATAATCCAATACACACAATCACCAGCGCAACAACAAACACAAGGTGAGCGAAGGTGGCGTCGCCAACGCTCGACTCACCAGGAGGGGCCCCCGGGATGTGACACGTGCTGCCGTGACCCATAGGCCCAATCGCGGGAGATGACCACTTGCCTAGCCACCACGCGCCAAATAGAGCCTCTCATGTGGTAAAAATTTTATTTCTCGTGTCTCGGACACCGCTAGGGGGCCACGGAGTGCGGACGTGTTGCGCGTCGGCTCCGCCACTTTCCTATGTTTTTGGTGGATTGTCGAATTTATCGTGGAAAACGCTTCTCACCATCGATAGGCGGCAGTTTCAAGGACTTCCCTGACACCAAGTTTTGCCAGGTGGGACCACTTTTTAGCCACTTATTGGCGCCTTTTATTCCACCACGAAAGCAAGAACGCCAAGTCCAGCGTCTCTGCGCACGACGCCATAGGCCGGCCGCTGCGGCGGTGGGGCCTGCAAGCCTAACGTGTCGCCGGACCTCCTCGGAGCTCCCGATCCCCGACGGCAGCGTACAAGGCCTTTGCCAGGGCTAAATGGATGTCGTAGAGGTAGAAGAAGAGGACATTCGGCCGGAAGAATTCGGCGAGGGAGCAGGATGGTGCAGCGTAAAGAGAACGAAACAGGCCGACGGCGCGTCCGAGTCAGCGCAAGACCAGAAGACGGAGACGCAGCAACAGGAGGCTGCCGCGGAGACTACAGGGATTGCCCCGGATACCGCCACAGCGACGCAGAATAAAAAGAAGTGTGCTCGTTACTTGCAGCACCTCGCTAAGGCGAGCCGAATGCCAGAGCTACCGCCCGATGACTACAGGATCATTGTGCGCCCCCGCGGCGGATTCAACGGGGCTGAATACAAGATAGATCGCATTTACTGCTGCCTTCGTAACGCGGCAGGTATCGGTAGAGAAGCGGCTAGAGAGGACAGCATCTGCCTCAACGTTAAACAAAACGTCGTGGTGCTCAGCACTCCGTCCGTGGACAAAGCCAAACGCTACGGAGCCATCAGCAAGCTTTGCATCGGGAACCGAGAGTTCGAGGCGAACGCCTATCAGGCCACCCCGGAGAACACTTCCAAGGGCCTGATTAGGAACATTTCCAAAGACGAGAGCCCGGAGGACATCGTTAACAACCTAGTGACGCAGCGCAACCCCGCCGTGCTGCATGCTAAGCGAATGGGCACCACGGACATCATCATCGTATTGTTCGACGGTTTCCATGTTCCCAGACACGTATACTATGGACCTATACTTGTGAGATGCTCCCTCTACAGAAAGCACATCGACGTGTGCTACGCGTGCGGGAGGCTGGGCCATCGCTCCGACGTGTGTCCCAACCCTGCCAACAAGATTTGCCGTGGCTGCGGAAGCAGTAACCCACCGTCGGACCATCGCTGCGAGCCGCGGTGTCAACTGCGTGGCAAGGATCATCTCACGGGTGACCGCGTCTGCAAGGCGAGATACAAGACTCCTTACATAGTCAAGCGTCGCCGCCTAGAGCGAAAGCGGCGTGAAGAAGAGCAAGCGGCCGCAGCGTCCGACAGCATCTACAACAGCGGCATTAGCACTGAAGGCAAAGGAGGTTACTACAATCATTATCCGGCGTTTGGCAGTCATTCATCCAACGCCACCCGAAGAGGATGCTCGACAAGCCGAGACGCGAGAGGCGGCGGCGGTAAATCCCGGTCCCGCTCTCGCAGCCGGACACCAAGGCCGAGAAGCATGTCGAAGACGCGCGGTGGCGCCGTTCCGGGCGCCGCAGCTGTCAACCAAGGCACCCAACAAAGTCAGCAGCATCAGACGTCGTGGCAGCAGCAACAACAAGGACCCATGGGCACATGGCAGCAGGTGAGATGGGCGGATGTAGCCGCCTTTCGCGCCGGCGGCGTTGTTTCGGCGGGACGTCCTGGCGGTCCCGCCGTTGGTGGCGGCGGTGGGAGCGAGCTCAAGCTAGCGGTAGAGCGAGCGCTAGAACAACGCCTAGGACCATTACAATCAATAATTTCAGAGCTGAAACGCGAGAACGCCGCCCTTAGAGCGGAATATTCCAAATTGAAAGGAGATGCTCCACGACTGCAACAACCGCAGCAACAGTCGACGGCGCCGCCACCACCGACGCCTCAGTCTTCGACTCCGTCGAGACCCGAGGCGGCGGGGTTGGACACGGATGACGAGAGCAGTTCGGGAGAGGGGGCAGGCGGACGCGAAGACCGCCCGTGTATCGCGAAAAGGATAGCACTAGATCCTGCCAGGCACGAATTCACACAGCGATTTGGCCGTTATGATAAGCTACAGAAACAAATCGATACTATCGAGACCAGCCTCGATGAACGTTTTGCTAAACAGGTGGCACAGATGAATGACATGTTCAATAGTGCGATAGCTAAGCTCTCTGAGCAAATGACACAAATGCTCACCGCGCACACGGCGCGCATAGAAAACATTGAAGCGCGACTCCCGCCATCTGCGGGCAGACCGATTAGAACGGTGAGTAAGCCCTACGCTAGACAGCAACAGAGTCAGCAGCAGCAGAACGCGCTGCCAGACGCCGAGCCGCAGATTCAGCCGCACCCCAGTCGCCTCAACGGCGATGGGCTAAATTAAACACAAGCATCACCATGGCTAGACACGCGCACACTCACACTAACACTCACAAACAACAGTACACGATCTGGCAGTGGAACTGCCGGGGATATAGGAGGAAGCGGGGAAATCTCGAGCAATTTATTCGAAGCCGTGAGACGAAACCGGACATTATCCTTTTGCAGGAAACAAATTATCCGGCAAAACTAGTTGGTTACAAAGCCATAAATGCGGCCGCGGCGGACAACAGGCGGAAAGAAAAACGTGCTACACAGCGCTCGGCGCGTGGTGGGACGCCGGGGGCGGCCGCGGGTCGCCGAGGGCGGGGCGATCCGCTCTCGTCGTCGTCGCGACCGCGGTAGCTGCCGTCGCTCCCGCCGCGTCCGGCGCCGGTCGCCGCCGTGCTAGTTAGACGTAACATCACGGTGGCGCAGCGCGAACTTGAGTGCGTAAGGATACCGCATGTTTTTGTAGAATTAATTCCTAAGCGCGGCCGAGGCCTGTTTGTACTTAACGTCTACAGTAATCCCACGCTACAGCACCGATTTGGGGAGATGCTCCGGAGAGCAAGCACGGCCGCCAACGGCGCACTTCTGCTAGTTGCGGGTGATTTTAATGCGCCCCATGGGGCCTGGCGATACACGCGTGAAACGCTCAAGGGCAAACACCTTTGGGAAGACTCGCAAGACCAACGGCTTGAACTGATCGCGAACCCCGCCGATCCGACGCGCCGGGGTAATAGCGTGAGTGCAGACACGCTACCGGACCTCGCGTTCGTGTCGAATGTCACAGCGGCGTCTTGGCAAAACACGCAGGAGGACTTAGGGAGTGACCACTATCTGATAGAGATTACGGTAGACACGGGCCCGAGCGTTCGTAGAACACATACTCTGAAAGCACAGGCCGTAAACTCAAATTAGTGCAGTGGGACGCGTTCCGCAAAAAGAGAGCAGAAGGCGGGCGGGGTGACGAGCCGATCACGGATATAGACGAGTGGACCGCGACGCTCAATCGGGACGTAGACGCGGTAACGTGCCACATCCCGCCCGAAGCGAAGCTCGAAGTAATCGACAGCAGGCTCCTACACATGTGGGAAGCAAAGCAAGCCCTACTCAAGAGGTGGAAACGCCAAAGACATAACCGGGCGTTGAGGAAACGCATAGCACGGTTAGACAGAGAAATTGAGGAACATGCGTTCCAAGTCTGTAGGTCACAATGGGAAGACCTGTGCAACGGCCTCGAGCGACAGATGCGCGGGGCGAGTGCTTGGCGCCTTTTCCGGCACCTATTGGATCCGGAAGATACTCGTGCCGCTCAAGGCCATAAAACTCGGAGACTTGTGAACGATCATAAAGGCGATGACCTACTCGGTGCAATACGTGACCGTTACTTTAAGTCGGCAGAGAGCGTCCAACACCCAGATTATGACGGCGTTGCTAATGAGCAACTAGACGCCGAATTTAGCGAAGCAGAAATTCGGGCAGTCCTTTTTGAACTAAACACCCGATCGGCGCCCGGCCTGGACCGGATTTCGAACAAGGCTCTCCGCAACTTAGATGACGAGTCAATCTCCCGATTTGTGACTCATATCAACGAGTGCTGGCAACGTGGTTCCCTTCCTGAAGCGTGGAAAAGAGCTCGAGTTATCATGATTCCTAAACCGGGCAAGCAGGTTGTGCTTGATAATCTAAGGCCAATTTCGCTCACGTCTTGTGTAGGAAAAGTTCTGGAGCACGCAGTCCTCAAACGCGTGACTGACTTTCTCGAAGTCCGCGATGTATTTCCGCACACCATGCTAGGATTCCGCCGCAATCTCTGCGCACAAGACGCGTTGCTTCAGCTGAAGCACCACATTGTTGATGACATTACCAGCTCAACCAAGGCGATCCTTGGCCTAGATATTAAAAAGGCCTTCGACAGCGTTAAACACGAAGCAATTTTAAACAGAGTTCAAACATTAGGACTAGGACAAAAAACATATAATTACATACAGGCCTTCCTTGCCGGCAGACGCGTACGCGTCGTCGTTGGAGATGTGGAACTGCAAGAATTTGAGAAGGGCTCGAGGGGCACGCCACAAGGCTCCGTAATTTCGCCATTACTCTTTAATTTAGTTCTATTGGGGCTACCCGAGAAATTATTAGGCATACAAGGATTGTATCACAGTATCTACGCGGATGACATCACCCTCTGGGTTCCCGGCGGAGGTTGTGATGGTCACGTCGAGCGGACGCTCCAGGCAGGTGTAGACGAAGTTCAGGAGTACTTGCGAGGAACGGGCCTCGAATGCTCGGCAACCAAGTCGGAACTTCTAATCTACAAACCTACAAGTAGAGGTCACAAAACCCCGCGCGACGAGGAAAGGGAGTGCTACAAAATAAGCGTTCTATTGGCAGATGGCACTCCCATTCCACACGTAGACAAAATTAGAATTCTGGGGTTACACCTGCAGGCAAACGGCCATAATGGTGAGACGGTGCGAAGACTACGTCGTTCGGTAGACGACACGATCCGACTCCTACGTCGTATCACGAACAGACGTACTGGTATGCGCGAACACTGCGCGATCCGTCTAGTGCAGGCGTACGCAATAAGCCGTATAACATACGTTGCCCCCTACCTCAAATTACTAGGCTCAGAAAAAAACAAGATCGAATGTATAATACGAAAGGCTTTCAAGAGAGCAATTGGAGTTCCACTGAATGCAAGCACTGAAAAGTTAATAGAACTTGGACTGCACAACTCACTCGACGAGTTAATTGAGGCCCATGTCGTTTCGCAAAACGAACGCTTGTCGGGGTCTAAGACGGGTCGACACATCCTCGAGTCACTTGGCATCCGGTACCACACTCAGCAGGGAGAAAAAGCGGATGTCCCTGCCTCGGTTCGCGACCGCCTAATTGTTCCGCCGCTTCCTAAGAATATGCACCCGACGCACCACGTCGGGCGCCGTAACCAGCGAGCTAGTGACCTTCAAAAGAAGTACGGCACTAGCGACGAAGTTGTGTACGTAGATGCCGCGAGATATGGGGACGGGAGACACGCACACGCCGCTGCGGTCGTTGACCGTGCGGGCAAATGCCTCGCGAGCGCCACGGTGACCACGGGACATACGGAGGCGGCCGAAGAAGCCGCGATAGCCCTAGCAATCGCCACGGTGCCGAACGCTACGATCGTAATCAGCGACTCGCAAGCAGCAATCCGCGGCTTCGCGCGCGGCCGCGTCTTGCGGGAAGCGGCCCGCATCCTTAAGAGGTGCGGTGATGGTGACTCAGCGTCGCGATCGCCACAACAAAATTTAACAGTCTTCCTCCTTTGGACCCCGGCACACACCGATGTCCCACTTCCGGGCAACGAGGCGGCCCACGCCGCGGCTCGAGGTCTCACTCGCCGAGCCGTGGCACATTCCGTGGCCGCCGCCTCCGCTCCCGAGAACGGGGCTTCTGACCTGCCGGATCGAGACACTTTGACAGACACGCAGCGACAACACAGACCACAATGGTCGTGGGGTGATCGTCTCATCACGTTCCGATATATTACGCAACACTACAGACTGGAAAGGCGAAAGTTCCCACCACCGCATCACAAATTGAACAGACACGATGCCATAAGCTATCGCTTACTACAAACCCACTCTTACCCCAGCCCGGTCGTCTTACGCCACTGCTACCCGCACTTACACATTACCGATCTATGTAAAGCATGCGGGCACAGAGCAACGCTGCGCCACATGCTCTGGGAATGCGCCGATAACAATGGTCGAGAAACGGCCGCCGTTCGCGATGCGCCTATGGCGGCTGCCAATACCAGGCAACAGGAAGCCTCGAGCTCACTCGTTCCCGCCGCCGTCCCGTCTGCGGGAGCCGCGGGGGACCTTCTCCGTCGGCGACGCCGCCGCTGGGAGGCGGCGCTCAGAAGCTCGGAGCTCAACGACCAGCTCTGGGCTGTCCGGCAGGCTGAAGATGCCGCCCGAGTTCAAGGACTCAGCGCCGCCATCTGAGGCCACCAAGACCAAGCTGCCGGCCAAGTTCTAATAAAGTTTCCTCTCTCTCTCTCTCTCGTGTCTCGTGTGCCACCACACAGGCTCGTGCCCGCTGCGGTGGTCTAGTGGCTGAGGTATTCGGCTGCTGACCTGCAGGTCACGGGATCAAACACCGGGGTGGTCGCTGCATTTTCGATAGACGCAGGAATGCTGTAGGTTCATGTGCTCAGATTTGGCTGCACGTTAAAGAACCCCACGTGGTGCAAATTTCAGGAGTTGACCACTAAGGTGTCTCTAATAACCATATCCTGGTTTTGGGACATTAAACCCCACATATTATGCAATCAATCACCCAGCCTCGCCTCCAGGCATAACTGCTGGCGCTGCCACGCTAATACCAATAACGATGACAGTACTACAGAAAATGATAGCACCGCCCTCCCCAACCTGAAGTATGTACTCGCGAAGCCGGACACCTTTTTGTTTCATTGTTCTGTTTCTTTTCTCTTTTCTTTATTTTTACAATATTTCTGTGCTTTTCTTTGTTGCTATTTATTTACATATTACTTCCCTTTTACTAGTTTCTGGTGGTCGCATTTTGACGGAGGCAAAACACTAGAGGCCCCAGTACTATGCGTAGTCGGGGCACACTAAAGAACAGCAGCTGCTAGAAATTTCCGAAGCCCTCCACTAGGGCGTTTGTCATAAACATATCCTAAATTTTGAACGTAAAAGCCTGCGTATTGTTATTCTTATTTTAAATGCTAATGCATTTCTTAGTCGTGCTATGTCAGGCATACGTAGGTATTCACCCACCTCCCTTTCCCACAGCAATGGCTGTGGGCGCGCGCGTCCTTGGAAACCAGAGCTCGCATCAAGTCATGGTTCGGTCCCAGCAGCTGTCGGCAACACCTTCGGGTGCGCGCGCTTATTTTAAGCCGAAGCTGAAGTTTGCGAAGGGATGACAACGCCGTGCCTGGCCCTGGAGGCGAGCTCCAGTACACTTGAGGAGAGGTCGCAAGTGAGTGAGCGTGTTTCGCCGAAACGGGAGCGCGTGCGACACGCGCGCAGTGCGTTCTGCAGTCGGTGCGGCGAATTTTGGCGCCATGCCGTCAGCTCGGCGCGCTAAAACGAGACGCGCGCATCGCGAAGTTGCCTTTCCGCGATTAAAGAACCGGCACCACAGGAGCGTCGCCCCGGTTCGAAGTATTGTGTTGCGGGCTGCCACAACACTGCAAAAAAACACCAAGGGATGTTCTCCAAGTGTAAGGCTGTATTAGTTTCCCATCTAGTGAACGGAACACAGCCGCTTTCGTGAAAGATAGAGCAAGCATGACACGAGAGTGAGTGAGTTAAAACCTCCTTGACATTGCGCAGAGGTATTTAGCGGGGTGGGGCTACGAGCACCCCAGCATAGGTGACGGCCTCAAGGCCTTGGACACGGGCGGCTTCCTGGGCGTGCCGGACTGCCCACAGTTTTCCGGCGAGGTAGCGGCTGAGCAGAGCCGCCTCCCATCTCATCTCACGGTTCGAGACTGCCATGTATACCCGGTTCATAGGGGACTGCTGCACGCTACCGGTGCACTCCAAGGGCATGCGCTTCAGCGTCACTCGTGCGTCACGCGCTTTACAGTCGTCGAATGTATAAATGTCTGGGTAACAGAGGCGCAGGATCACTGGGTTCGGGTACGTGTGAGTCAATAATAGTTTCCGGAAAGCCTCCTGTTTCTTGTTTAGTTTTCATGTGGTGGTGGATATTAGCATCTGTTCAGTCTGTAAAGTTGGGTGATGTGTCTGAACATTGTCATGCGATTCCCCCCCTTCCACATCGCACTTTTCTCGATGTCTGCGAGACATAGGGGCTGCCGGTAGGCAGGCAACACAGCTCGGCGTGCAAGGCCTTGTGCAGCGGCGTGGGCAGTCGCGTTGCCCGCGAGTTGAGGATCTGTGTGGGCGAGAGTCCGCACAAAGAAACTGTGGTTTTGTGGCAAATACTGCCTTCGTGAATTTTAAGAATGTGTGTTGCTTCGCGGGAAATCCGGCCACTGGCTTAGTTACGTAGGTCTACCTGAGAGTCGCCTATTATCATTTCGGCATCCGTGGTAGCTATCGCGAGGCCTATCGCCGCTTCTTCGGCCACCTCTGTTTCTTCCGTGCGTATTGCAGGACTCGCAATGCAACTTCCTGCGTAATTCGTGATCGCTACGGCGAAACCACGTTGCCACTCGTCATAGGCCGCGTCTATGTAAGCAGTATCTTTACAGTTGCGAATTTCTTTTCTAAATCTTGCGCGTGTTTGTTGCGCCGACCGATGTGATCAGTGGGATGCATATTCCGGGGCAACAGCAGAACGACGATGCGCTCACGAATATGTCTTGGTATTTCAATCTTTCCTCTACGCTGCATATGGTAGTTTATGCCCAGTCTTTAGGATGTGTTGGCCGGTTCTGATTCTCCACATACGTTCGTACTGGGCGATGTTGTGCGCTTAGATTAGTTCATCTAAGGCATTGTGCAACACCAGCTCGACAAATTTTACCACGCTAGTATGTATTGGTAAGCGTATTGTGCCTTTGTACGCCTTGCAGTTGAGACGATCTAGCTTGGTTAGTTCAGTCGCCTGCCACTTAAGGTAGGAGCAGGGGACGTGCCTTATGTGGCTCATTACGGAAGAATGTATCCGACGGATGATATAGCTTTCTTTCATTCTGATATGGTGAATCGTTGTTCGTTGCAGCAGCGGGAGTGTTCCATTGACAGCACCGTCTACTCTGCATATGGTTTCACCGTTGTGGCCATTGCCGACAGGTCAAGCCCAGTACTCGAATGTTGTTAACTTGTGGGATGACGGCGCTGTCCGATGTTACTACTTTAACATCTCCGTCTGCACGCTCACTGGAAGAATCTGCTTTCTTTGGTTTACAACCCCTGCAAGTGGGTCTGTAGAGAAGCAGCTCCGGTTTAGCCGCGGCGCATTCGATGCCGATGTTGCGAAGATAGTCCCGTACCACGTCGACCGTCTCTTGCAAAGTTTGCTCGATATGTACGTCATTCCCCTCGGCGACCCACAGGGTGATATCATCGGCGAAAGCTGTGGCGGGGGCCTTCTATTTCAGGCAATTTTCGTGGTAACCCGACAAGGACGAGGTTAAAAAGCATTGGCGAAATTACGGAGCCCTGCGGCGTGCCAATGCAAACCATGTCTACATCCTGCGATTCTAGTCCGCCGATCGCTAAGCGGACCTGGTGACCTGTAAGGAAATCCCGTATGTAGCGGCATGTTCTTTCGCCCAGTCACAATGCTTGTATGCTTTCAAGTATTGCGGCGTGTTTAACGTTGTCGAACGCTTTCTTGAGGTTGAGCCCTAGTATTGCTGCTGTAGATCACGTGGTATTGTTGACGATTTCATGTTTGAGGTGAAGCATAACGCCCGGTGTGGAAAGGTTACGACGGAAGCCCCGCATCGTGTGCGAGAGCATGTCTTGGTCCTTGAGGTAGTTGGTAAGACCAGCTAGATCCCCGTGTTCTATGACCTTACTAATGCAGAAAATCAGAAATATCAGTCCAAGATTGTCCATCTCTACCTGTTCGCCTGGTTTAGGAATCATGATTATGCGCCCAGTTTTCCACGAGCTCGGTATAGCGCCCGCTCTCCGGCAGTCGTTCATGTAAGCTGTCAATTGATATAATAAGTCATCGTCAAAGTTAAGCAGTGTTTTGTTTGTTATCCCGTCAGGGCCTGGTGCCAATTTTGTGTTGAGCTTGTGCAGTACGGCCCTCACCTCTGCCACACTGAAGTTCTCGTCTGGCTCTACGTTACTCTCACTATCCTGTCCGTATGCTGGGTGCACGATGGGGCTTGAGGACGTGAAGTAACGGCTACGCACGTCATTCAAAAAATCCACGGACGTGCCTTCGTACTCGTGCAGTCACTTGTTTAGCTTAATAGCATGTGCTGTTTTGGTCTCCTCCGGATTTCAGAGATGCCGGAGAAGATGCGAAGTCTTTGCCAAGGCCAGTTGGTTCTCGATATCGTTTTACGTCTTCTCCCATCGCACACTGCATACTTGTAAGGCATGCTAGTTTATATCCCTGCTTAGCCGTGCGATGCGTCTGCGCAGCGTTCTATTGTGGCGGTGACACTTCCACCTGTCTTGCAGGCAGCGTTTGCCTTCCCACATGTGTAGGAGTTGACTGTCTATTACTTTTAGCTCTGCTTTCAGCGGCACTTCCCGCGTTGCCGTTTTTACATCACGCCTGAGCGATGACACGACGCCCAGAAAAAAAAGGCGACCACTTCGACTTGACTCGCTGTGGTTAAATTAGGCTTGCTGCTTCGCGGTGACGTCAGCGAGTCATGAGTGGCACGGAGGACATGAATTTAAAACTTCTCGGACACTTTATAGCCTGACCTTATATCTTTAGTTTTCGTTTATTTTTTCAGCACACCGCAAACGTTTGCACATGACAGTACACAGCTGCTACAGCTAAATACCACATCAAAACAACAATTATATGCTTTCCATAAATGTCAACACAGCACATAGATTGAGTACGCGGCTTCATGTCGGCAGTATCAGGCTTACCTCGAGGCATAACGTCGTGCACGGTATTATCATGGGGGACCCGAAAAATGCATTTCACAGTGACTCGGGCGTCCTCGTCTTCCGTCATCTGCTCCACATCATAAACTTGACTAACGAGCTTTACTCCTTCGGTTCGATTCGCTTCTCGGAAGTGTTTGTCCAGCTCAGAAATATTTGTGAAGCCGCACTGCAGGCGTTACATTGTGAGGTGACTCAAACACAGTGCGCGCTCTCTGCACTACCACGTAAGCGAGCGGCAGTGCGTTGAAGCGAAGGCAAAACGCACCATCTACATCCCCGGTTTCTACATTTTTACCAAAGATGACGTTGACAGTCCGGAGTTGCAGTTCCATCATGCGTTGCTTTGGCTTCCTAAACCGCGTTTCTCGCGACAGAAAAAACGCCACGTGCTGCAAATGGCGCTATTGGCGGCGCGGTCTATGAAAAAAAAAAACGCATTATTCTTCTAAAGCCGTGCTTTCACGTGCTAAGCGCTGTTGTGGACGCTGCGCAATGCATTTGCTGTTGCTCAAGATTCTCTTCAGCGAGTGGCGGCCCTTTCTTTCTTGTTCATTCTCTTTATGTTTCTCACTTGCTTCCTCTTTACATTTTCATGCTTTGTGTTTCGTGTTACTAGCTATAGTAGTAACATCCCCTTTTTAAATATTATTAATCATCATCTTGACCATCATCATCATCAAAGTACTTGAACAAGAGGAGAAAACTTCTATTTGGCACGAGCGTGATGTCGATATGCTGCAGTTGACTTTTCTAAACGCAGTTTTGTCTGCGCTAAAATCATCAAATCACTCGAGGTTTTTATAAATGCGATAGCACTTACACGGACACCTCGGCTGGAGTTTACCCCCGGCGTTGGCACCGACGTTACTCACCGTATACGTATCTATATGAAAACGCAAGAAAAAAAGTAATCAATAAAAAGACTTCGGCGCGCGAAATCGAACCTCGGTCCTTGGAATTGTGAGTGTGAGGCATTTAGCCGCTGAGCCACAAAAAAGGACCTTCTTCAGCGTTCAAACGGCAAGCTATTTATATCTACCACTTCCCGCTGGCTGGTGGACGTGTTGGTGGAACTAATATCGTCTGTTCAGCATTACCAGCCAGATGGCGCAATTAGCGCGCGTCGCCTTCTAGTCACGACGCAGTGACACGCGCTCTCGTTCCCACTCGTACTTTGCCCCACGGAGAGGTAACGCTTTCACATGCACACGCTTATCTTGCGGTGGGGACAATCGTACGCTTTGGGCTTTCAGAGGAGCGATTCTGTTTTAGTTACCGGTCTGTTCTGTTAGTTACTGCACTCGTAGTCTCGATTTGCCAAAAAACGCTCGCTTTTCAGACACGGCGAAGTAACAATTTAGATGCCAATTCGCGCTCATCCATACGTATGAGAGCGTTTCGTGTGCCATTTGTGCGTTAAAATTGCGGGGCGCATTTCGTCCTTCTTGCCATTCTTGGCGTGACCTACCAATCCGTAGCTATCGCATTCATTGCCTGAGTTTGCTGCAAAGCTGCGACTTTTTTCTCATTTTTTGCTTTCAATAAGTTCAAATTCAAGAGCCATGCCACTAAAAAATTGAAGCTCTGTGTTAGGCCTTCTTTTCTTGTTGAAGAACACTGAGTCGTGTTTAGAGAGCTAAGCGTGGCACGCAGCACGTGTGCCAATAATAGTGGTGGACAAAAGAGCGTAGCAGACGCGAAGAGACTAGGCGTACTGTCATTTATCTTCCAATAGCAGAAATGTGCATAGTGTTAATATAAGGCCTCAAAGATTCAAGCCACCACGAGTGCTATTTTTGGAGTCTGCGTGGCCACAAACTGCTGGCGAAATTTATTGTGCAGTTCGAACGTTTCTGATGTGCACTGAGATGTGGTCATCGACGCGAAATTGCCTAGATCGGTTACACCTCGGGGTTGCCATCAAAATTATTTGAGTGGGCGAGTGCAGAGCGAGGGAAAATAGTAACTGCTCGCGGAACCCCTATCAGCGTAAAAAGTGTTGTGGCTCGGGCGAGTTGGTTATCCACGAAGTTAGCTTGGCTTATACGGAAAGAGAAAAGAAAAAAAGACGATACATAAGTCAAGAAAAAGGTAGGCGTTCAACTTCCAACTGTTTGTTTTATGCCCTTAACAACCAGCGTATACATGTGTAAAACCTAACTCATCTTGCACGTGGTCTCATTTCAAGAAACGTCATTTCTTTATCTGTAAGTGATATTGATGATGAACTCACACACAAGTTTTCCAAATCTGCTACAGCTGCGGCTTGTTTAATTTTGTGTCAGCTGATTCCGAGACCGACAAATAAAGATGCAGCTATACAGATCCGGAAAAGAACCTTTCCGGTACACTACAAAGGACCCTCCCACTAAAACTTTATTTCTTGCGTTCTAGTTGTGTTCCTGTATTCTATCAATAAGGTAAAACATCGCTTGGTCTTCCCTAGAGAGTACTTCCCGCCCGGTAATAAAAACTTGTAGACAACGCAGCCCTCAACATCTACTTATCTAACGAGGTGTCTGTTATCACGACTAAATGAATGACATTATGTGGGCAAGTGAACTTAAAGCGGAGTAGGTGTCATACTATATATTCAAACTGTTTCTCATATCTTCAAAAAGTGACACAACGAGCTAAGCTACGCGTGGGGTTTTCAACCCCCTCCCACCCCAATAAAAACTAAGAAAGTTTTGCATGTTTAAGATTGATGCGATGGGTATGACGCAAACAGTTGGAAGTATAGTGCCTACCTTTCTTGACCTCTGTGTCGTATTGTCCTTTTTACTTGTCATAGCTGCCGTGCTAATGCTAGCTAAGTCGAGATGAGGACCCTGCGGAGCTCTTAGGTTCCACGGAACCCCCTTTCAGAGCATCTGTTCTGGAAAAACTAATGTTCACATTTTGCGCCTAGTTGCATTGGAACGTTCTACGATAAGGTCTCAGTGGTCTTTGGTCATTCGGCGTTCTTTGCGCAAAGCAGCACACACAATCGTTGATAACAAACTTGATGCAGCAATGTAGCCCTGCTTCTTCAGAAAAAGGCATCGACCTGATGCTTTACGAAAAGATAAAGGTACAATAATACAACAAAAAATTAACAATGAGAAGAAGCACTCAGCACTATAATAGAGCAACAAGTGCAAAAGCACATTCCTCAGGTGTGTTAACGTGCATGAAAGGGATTGAGGCACACAACATGGAAGGCATTATGTGGCACACGCAACCGTTAAGAGTTTGTAATGTCATCGGGGATAGCCTAGTAAGCCACTTAGCTATCGAAGAAGGTTATACGGCCTGAAGTATTGCCAAAGTACCTTCTCGCTAAGTCTGCGCCATCGTATTAGCATCCCTATCTCGACATTGTCACGAGGCTAGTGTTCTGCGTAGTGCCGTTCTTCTTCGGCGCGCTCAAAGTATAGGTGGTGAATTCAAAGATTTTTTCGTCGGAGGCATTGGGTAGCACCACGTCGAGCGTTGTGGCTGGTATCCTTTCATACACCCTTTTGTATGGTGTAAATTGCGCCGTTTGTTGCAGGGCCACGTTATATGCGAAGGTCATACGCGACACCATGGCATCCGTCGCCTTGTGTTCGACCTCTACGTACACAGCCATCATATTGGCATGGTCTCATTAAGCCACTCGATGAAACGATTTGTCTGTGGTTGTTACGTGGTGATGGCTTGTCTGGCTATGTCTGAGAAAGCCCGAGTCAATTCAGCAGTAGACGCAGTACCTTGATTGTTGATCAGAACCTCTCCGGCAGCATGACAATGTCCGATGTTCTCAATGAAGAACTTCACTACCCCGGTGACACTCCCTTTGAGCCGGGTCTTTGTTTGAACGTGTCGGTTGGGGTCTTCGGTAGCTACGATAATTCGTTTGTTTTGGACATTTGACATCGGAAACGGTCCCAGTTGGTCCATTTTGATTTGTTTGAGCGGTTAGCAAGATGTTTCAATTGGTCGAAGAAAGCCTGCTAGCCATGGAGGCGGTGTTTTGTGGCGCTGGCAGTCTTGGCATCTCCTCACGAAATGAGCGGCGTCGGCGGCAAGGTGTGGCCAGTAGTACTTTTTGAAGACGATAGTCTTTCTTGGGGACCTTTGACGCAAACATTTGGTCTGTCTGTCTGTCTGTCTGTCTGTCTGTCTGTCTGTCTGTCTGTCTGTCCACTTTTACCGGTATCGGGTACTAGACACGGCCGCCCGCATCCGCAGCGCCCACCATTGTTGCTCAAGAATGAGCGTTCATGCTTGTGCAGTTGTCAATTAAAAAGCAATTATTGCGCATGTCTGGAGCACCATAACAACACGCATATGTTCTGCATATGCATCTCTCACTAAAAAATGCATACATGAGTAATTTTAAGGACCATAGCGTTTATCCAGCTGCGCCTACCATGCAACGCTTGCACGCAACGGGGAGTGTTTCCAACGCTTTTCTAAGACGAGATGGTGGTGGCACCTACCGTCGCCTCGCGTTCTATAGCTCATCACCTCTGAGACGGGCGCGCACGGCCACGCGCTTTGTTTTCCATGCGCTCATGTCTCACGTGTGACGTGACTTGGTGCACTCGTTAGCCTCCGCTGTACGCTCGAGGCACTCTAACGTAGTGCCTCCGGAATACCATTCACCAATTTTCTTGCGCAGAACATCAAATAAATGTTTTGTTCACTCTCTCCACACGCAGGACTATCGTCTTTCGACGACATTTGCAGATTACTTGCAGTTACAGGGCCAATTCGTTATTTTTTATCCTCCAAGAATTTGCTGGTGTTCAAGAAAAAGCCGCAAAAAGGCACTATTAGGCCTACAATACTAGTCTATTAGTCTTACACCAACCCAACAGGTTATTGAGGTCACCGTTAAATTCATTCACTACGACTGATGTATTTTCATTAGAGTTAATTTTGTAGTGTAATCAGTTTATAATATGCACTTGGAAAAGGTAAGACAATTAAGCAGGTCATTATTGAAAATTAAAAATAGCAAATAGCAAAATTGACCCCTGCGATACAACTATATTAGTAATTTTAGGTTTAGACTAAGCATTGAATATACTAATTACTTGATACCTGTTTCGCAAGTAGTGCCGTAGCAGCAGTAAAGGAGGACCAGTTATGCCAATTGAGTCTACTTTTTTTAAGAATGTCATGATTGACAGTATCGAATGCCCGCGTAAAGTCGACGAATAAAGAACCTGCATATTTACCGTCAACGATGGCTTTGTTTAGTTGGTCAGTAAGAGTTATAAGTGCTAGTTCAGTAGAATAACCTGATATAAACCCAAATTGGTCTGTTGAAAGTATATCAAATTTGTTTATGTATTTTAACAATCGTTTCTTAATTATTTTTTTCAGTGACCTTGCTAAAAAAAGGTAAAATACAGATTGGTCTATAATGGAATACTAGTTAGCAATCTCCTTTCTTAAAAACTGGAGTTATTCTATCTCGTTTGAGTTCTCGTGGAAAAATTTCCGTTTTAAACATGAGGTTGATGATGTGAGACATGACAAATGATATTGGTTTACAGATTAATTTACTATGTCCTAGATGAATACTATCCCGCCCAGCGCTGGTAATTTTTAAATTCTGAATTACTGATGCAACCTCGTCAGGTGTAGTTAGAAACACATAAAATGACTGTGAAAGGCGTTGGGAGGCGTGTAAAGATTGCTGTGCAGGTGGATTGACATCACAAAATCAAAAATCACCAAAAGCATCAGCAATCGTAAGTGGCGTATGATAAGTATTACCATTATGGGATATTTGTGATATGTTATAGGTTGCTTGTTTTCTATGCAAAAATAAATTCACTACCTTTCAATTTTTTTACATCTGGACCACATTTAAGTATCTTTTCCTCGTAATATTTGGTTTTAGCTTCTTTAAGTCGACCAGACAGTGAGTTGAAAATCTCTTACACCGCGCATGTAGGTTTATACTGAAAGGTTGTCTTTTTGTTTCTTTTTTTGAAAATTTTTTGACGTTTGCGCATCGCTTTTAAGGAGATTTTCAGTGACCCAAAGGTTTCGCGGAGATGCCACTTTCATTTTGCATTTGCGCATTTGGGAGCACGATTGAGTGTAATAACAACTTTGTCAGAAATTGTGAGTAAGCTAACTGCGGATCATTAGTATTAAGAACAAAAAACCAGTCAGCATTGGAAACAGATTCTAAGAATGATTTTTTTATCAAAAACAAGTTTCGTGTAGCACTTCGAATATGAATAGAGGGCAGATGTAGTGCGCAGGAAGACGTGGAAGTGGTCCGTAATGTCTGTTTCACGAACTCCCACCTCAGGTGAATACAGAAGATTCGACAATGCATGACTGATCGGAGTGCTGGAACCACCGGGAACTGAGCAAGTAGGGACGCTAATAAGGCATTCGTAACCAAAACTGTGAAAACAGGATGAATAGCTAACAGAGTACACAGATGAAACCAATAAGTTTAAGTTTATATCACCCATATTTATAACATTTTTATTCTCTGTAGATAGCTTTGTCATCAATGTTTCAAAGAAAACGCAAAAATCAGATCCAGAGGAAGAAGGTGATCGGTAAACAACTGAAAATGAAATTTCTAGTATCTATGTTCAGAAAATTATGATCGAATTCTAACCAAACTGATTTGCATTTGTCAGTATTTAGCGTGAGGTCGTGTCTGCGTTTGTACGGTATATCAGGCAAGATGTAAATAGCAGCTCCGCCATGATTACTGAGTAGACGGTTGGCGTATACAAATTTGTACAAAGGGAAACAATACAAGTTTTTATCAACGTCACTTAGCCAGGTTTCTGAGACAGCAGTTTTTGAAAAAGTGAAAAAAAAGGTAGAAAGCAGAATAATAAAGTAGTGTTCGCGGAGGCTGCGTGCATTGAAATGAATAACAGAACAATTACTATTCCTGAAAAATTTGTTTAACTCACTCGCGCTGTAATGTGAAGCCATGATATAAGTATGAGAGTAAGGCAGACACAAATCGAAATCAGGTTAGTTAATTACCGCGAGGTCCGATTTCTTGGCTAGGCTGTACACTTTGGTTTTCTCAGCTTTTCTGGCTTTGATTAGGCAGTTGCTGATCCACATAAATTGCCATTTGTGTTGTTTTTTCAAAGCCAGTGCCTTCGAGAAGAGCGCCTTGTTTCGCGGCGTCAAGTGCTCATTCACATAGACAGCACTGTCAACAGAAGCATTCACATCAATGTCAATTGGGTAAAGCTTAGCTTTGTGTGCCTTACTGACAAACTCATCTTTTTTTGCTTGCGAACAGAATCTAGCTACGATATTTTTCTTGTCTTGAACTTTAGTGGGAACTCGGTGAGTGACATCGAAATCAGTCGCCGTTACCAGGCATCCAATTTTTGTGCTCATGGTTTGTATGACTGCAATGCGGTCTTCCTCTTGGGTACAGGGAATGCCCCTAACCTTAACATTGTTCGATCTAGAGTATTGTTCGAGCTCGGCCGTCCTTAAGGACAGCGCTTTGTTTTCTGATATGAGCTTTTTGTTAACAGTTGCAAGCTTCAAGTTTTCATCACGCAGTTTTTAAATAATGTCATTTAAGATATCCAAACTTAATTCCAAGTTTTCTACTTGTTTCTTTAGCTCGGTAGCATCAATACCAGAGGACTGAAGCTTTACCAAAAATTTACCGAGAATTTCGTCAGTGAGTTTGCTGCTTTCATTTTATAAATTAGTTTCAAGTGCATCTAACCGCTTGGCAAGCTCTGCATTTGACGGCATATTGCAATGAAAACGGCAACCAAACAACAGCAAAAGCAAAGGTACAGGAAAAAAAGTGATGGCAACGACGGGGAACAAGGGAAAAAAGTGCGTAAAGTTTCACAAAGCTAACCTGCACATGCAGAAAAAAATGCGCGAAACGATATGCCGGATGCACCATCGCTGCTACCAGTGACGTCTCGGGAATGACCCTGCTTCTTATGAGCGGCGTTACTCGAAGTGACGACACCTGGCAGACTTTTGGCCAGCCCATGAAGCCGATAACACCAATGGAGCTTATTGGAAGCCGTTGACCAGAATAATCAGGTTCGCTTTCCACGTGGAAATGTTGACCGCAGGGCGATATAGTTGCACATGCAGAGACAAATGCGTCAGACGATATGCCGGATGCACCGTCGCTGCCACCAGTGAAGTCTTAGGGATGGCCCTGCTTCTTATGAGCGGTGCTACATGAAGTGACGACACCTGGCGGACTTGTGACCAGCCGATGTAGCCGATAACACCAGACGAGCTTATGGGAGGCCGTTGACCAGAATAATCATGTTCGCTTTCCATGTGGAAATGTTGACCGCAGGCTTAGATAGCTGCACATACAAAGAAAAATGTGTGAGACGATATGCCGGATGCACCGTCGCTGCCACAAAAGAAGTCGCCAGTTGCGTGTGCCTAAGATAACGAACCTTCAACAGCAGTCAAGACTTCAGTTCACGAGAAGAAAAGCGAGGTAGAAGCGTTTCTTGAAACAAAAGTTGAAACAGTCAGGGCACGCCAGTCATGCAAGTGTTATTGTTTGAGAGAGTGAGAAACAAGAATATTTGGTCCGAAAGGAAGAGGATGAGATGCGTATACATTCAATCCCTACTAGAACCATGTCGGGATGGGAAGGCCGAGCCTCTCCACCATCTCATGGGCCTTCTGGACAGCCAGGCGGTGTACGTCGTAGCTGGGGTAGCAGCGTTCCACTAGGCTTCTTAACACCAGTCCTACAACGCAGGGCATTGCCAGAGCACGTGTTTTAATAAGCTTACTTCTCCACAGTCTGGAAATGTTGGGTCCCTTTTCGCATGTACCGTACAAAAGAAGGTCTTTGAAGGGTAAGAGTCTGTTTGGAACATTCTGAGCGTGATAGATTGAGCTGCATTAGGTTTATGGGGGTGGGGCGCTTATCTAATGCCCCTGTAGTGCGAGGGGAACTCGTAAAAAAGTGATTGATTGATATGCGTGGTTTAACGTTGAAAACCAACATATGATTATGAGAGACGCCGTAGTGGAGTGCTTCGGAAATTTTGACCACCTGGCGTTCTTCAACGTGCACCCAATTTTCAGCACATGGGCCTACAACATTTCCGCCTCCAATAGAAATGCAGCAGCCGCTGCCAGGGTTCGATACAGCGAACTGCGGTCAGCAGCCAAGTACCTTAGCCACTAGACCATCACGGCGGGGTTCGTAAAAACTGACGAGTGGATTACCAATCTTCAGCTGTTCTTAACCACTAGAGTTCTCCTGATCGCCGCGGCCTGTGAATCTTCACGCACAATATTGAGGGATGTCATTAGGGTTCGCGGCCCAGTATTACGTCCAAACCTAAGTGAGCCGGAAAACAGATGATGTGTTGAGGTTTGTCCCTGAGGAACCTACCTTTAAGAACTTTAGCTGCTTCTCTTGAGACTATATTTGAGTGAACTGCCCGTACAGCAGCTCGGGAGTCAGTGTAAATAGTTTTGCGTTTAGGATCTAGTAGTGTCATAGCCACAGCTATCTGTTCAGCTGCTTCTGCGATTGAGTTGTAAAGTGAGGCGAACGAGAGGAGGTCTTCTTTGTGGTTTCTAATAGTGACTGAAGAACTGCCGGCATTTTCGTGATGGGCTGCATCTACAAATGCTCCTGTACTCATCAGATCCTTTAGGAGAAGGTGGGATATGCTCTGCGTGATTCAGGCAGCAACAGCGTAGTGGTACGATGATCGCTAGTCCCGGATAGATATTGACGTGTGCAATGGAAACCATACTTTCGGCCGAATGTAGTACCACTGATTTGCTGGAAGCTGACGTACTCGTCTCGTCATCATACTTCTCAGGAGCCGTTGTTGCGAAGTGCCTGGAGAACCCATTTTACAACGTAATCACGAGAAATTTTAGAAAGATCTCGGAAGTCGGGACCACACAAAGCCAGATAAAGACTTAAAGAAGATCTTGGTGATTCCCGCCCGCCCAGCTAAGAATGTAAAATGGAGCAACATGAAGAATATCCGTTCAATTTCCACTGTTGTTGGTGCAAAGGCCGCAAGGACGGGGGTGGGTGAGCGAATGAACGTCCTTCAGATCACACAAGAAAAATTTCAACAGGAGCAGAAAAATGATAAGAATTTCAAAGTTAGCAAAGTTAAGGTAGACAAACCCTTCAAAGGCAAGGGATATACGCCCTGTTCGTTATAAATACGCGATGACACACTGTATCGCTCTTATCCATTCTGTCCTTGCAAAACGATCAAGAATGCGGTGGTACCGAAACCGTTACGTGCGCATGTTCTCAAAATATTGCACTAAAACTCCCTCTCCGGGCGCCAAGGCATCAAGAATACTACCGAAAGGTTACTGGGCACGTTCCACTGGTCTATTGTTCAGCAGGAAATCAAGAGGCATACGAAATCATGTGATGCGTGCCAATAGACGTTTCTTAAAGGAAGGTTGAGCAAAGAAGCCAGGGGCCCTTAAGCTTCGTCCTAAAGATTTGAACGCGATAGCGATTCCGGCTCTTAGTGCACCATTTATCCGCTAAATGCATACCTAATAATATGTTTTGTTACATACACATGCAAGCACACAAACATGCACACAAAGTAGATTGGACCAGCGCGCGCTATTATCACCAAATGGGCTCGTTTTTGTTGTGACACCTGTCGAACAAATTGCGTTAAAGGGGCCCTGAAACACTTTTTTAAGTAACCATGGAATGAGTTCATTAGAAGAGCTCATTGCTTCACGAATTCAACGCCGCAAAAGTTTTAGGAATCCGTATAGTGCGAGTGGAGTTACAAAGGCTTGTTGCATTATGAAGTCGCATTATCTCTTGTCTTGTTCCTATGAAAGCGCTGGAAACTGAGCAGGGAGGGGTGGCAGGGCAGAAAAACGACGGTGCCTCGTGACCTTGAGCATTTTTTTAAATGTGTGGCTTTTCCCCTGTGATAGTGCGCGCACGAGTAAACAAGTAGTGGCTTCCCACGGCTATCTTGATAACTTGATTTATCGGTCACAGACGCACAGACGATTTTTCGCTCGCAACCAACGGGGATGATGCCGGAGGTGGGTTTTCTGCCACACGAGCTCTTTAACGCTATCACGTCGAAACGTCACTTGGCCACATGTTGCTCATACACACGCCACATTAGGGAGTGGCTGTCGATAATATTGGGTCACTTTTGCCCACTTCCTAGAAAGGCGACAGGTATATCCCGACACTGGTGGATTCGCCATACCATTGCCGGCTGTTGATTTAGCGACTACGGTCAAAGGGCTCCTGGAAATGTATTCACGTGTAAGATTTTCAATAAAAAATTTGTGTATCGGACGTTATGTTTTACCTCAGTTATTGTAAGAGGTTAACAGCCTACTCTAGATCAAACACCTGAGTTCCACTTTTTACCATCGCATGTGCAAAGAAATAGTTGAACGGTTTGAAAGAACCATGAAAGGGATGCTGCGTAAACTGTATCAGGAACAATTTACGTCATTTGATCCGTACTTATCTCTTCTGATGTTTCCATACAGAGATGTACCACGTGTTGGACAACACCATCGCAAAAAATCCTCACTTAATCTGCTGAAACAGCACTGTTGGATATTGAAGAAAGAATACTTAATAATTTCGAACATGAATTATTTGCCTTAGTAATTTTTTCGACTTCAGGAAAGCGTTCGATTCAGTTGGACGCGAAATTTTATCACTGAAACTCCCTGCATACGGAATTAGAGGAAAGGCTCTAGATCTTATGAAAAGCTATCTAAGAAACCGACAGCAGTACACTAGTCTCAGTGACACTCAATCTAACATAGGGTTTATAACTTGTGGCGTCCCACAAGGGTCAATCCTAGAGCCTTTGATTTTCCTAATTCACAATGATCTATTTATTATACCACTTACACCCGATGTTGTTCTATACGTTGTTTATACCAATATATTATTCGCTGGCAACTCCCCCAATTGCCTTGAACAACAATCAAACCTGTGGCTGATACATCTCTTCGAATGGCTCAACAGTTATAGATTAGAACTAAACAACAAAAAAACTATGTTTTATTGCGACCACGCAAGAAGACTATTGAGAGCGATCCTATAATATGATTTTTCCGACAAAAATTGAACGTGTCACAGCGAATAAATTTCTTGACATTTTTTTTCAAGAACACTTAGATTGGTCTTTACACTCCAACCATGTTCGTACCAAGATTTCAAGATCCACGGGTACCATCTGCAAATTGCGACAACTTTTCAATTTGTTGTTAAAAACCACTATACAACTCAATTGTTCACTTACATCTTCATTGCTGTCTTCTTGTGTGGGGCAAACGACTATGGCCAACACTGATAAAATTCACATCTTACAAAAGAAAGCTGTACGAGTGATATCAGGGGTGTCATTCAGGCATAACACCATACCTCTCTTCAAGTAACATAAAATACTAACGACAAAAAACTTCACGAAACAAAAATTCGCTATGCTTATTTGAAAACAGGTACGACCGTTCAGTTTTTTATCAAAGGCATTTACCAAGAGATCATGGTCACAATTTACGGCATAAGGCATATACATATGATAAACGACGTACCAATTACGGCACACGAAAGCTATTGTACTAAATTTCGCATTTATTGAAAAATTGCCTGACTCTAGCTACTCTTATTGATGACACTGGCTCATACGGGACTTTGGAAAAGAAGATACAGGCTCACTAACTGTCTACGCAAACAAAATCACCGTCATCATTATTTTTGTTTCGTATTCGTTTTGTACTTTTGTATTAAACTTTTATGATTTGTGTTTTATATATCTTAATGCAAATCACATTAGCGTTTGAGTATACTCTATAAACTCTTTTTGATTAGTTGTTTCCATAAATGCTTTGTGGATGTCATTACCTGAGCAAATTTCTCTCATATATATTTTTTTATCTTCGAGATGTGAATTTCATGCAGCAACACATCTATGTTTATTTTACACTGGCCCTTGTGTTATTTTGGTGGTTTTGGGTTTACAAGCGGCAGCCACTTTGTAAGGCTTTTATGCCTTTCGCTGGTCCCCTCGGCGAAAAGGCATTTTCTACATCTTCGTTTATTTTTCAGCCTTTACTTTTGCCTAGAATAAACTTCAACTTCAACGGCGAATTGGAATCTTTTGGACGTTACTGTCGACAGTGTGCGTGTGAGCGCGTTGATACATACGGGCGCGCTTGTGTCCATTATGATGCTACCCTTCGCCGCCAACTTGAAAAAGTTTCACGCATGCCTTCAACCAAGCCGGACGAGTCGCGGATGGAGAGACTGCCGGAATACTTAGCAAGTGCTCTACCCGAGTCTCTACAGGGGACAGAAGCACTGTAGTTTTTTTCGCTGTTATGAAACATTGCCACCATGAACTCATTCTGGTATGTATTTCCTAGCCACGCATTCTGCCCTCATAGACTGTTCAGCTGGCTCTTTCCACCTCCAATTACCATGTTGAGGAACATGAGAGGAGATGGCTGCAATGAGCCCGTGCTGAGGTCACAGTTTTCATTTCGGACACAGGCGTAGGTGGAGCCAGCGCTACAGCACACAACAAGGCCAGGAGCTCAGTCGTTCTCAATTGCTCGTGGCTCGCACTTCACTAGCCACGTGGCTCTCTTCTTTTTCAGCTCAGCCACATGACCAAATCTAGTGTAGCCCTACATTGGCTTCCCCCCTCACTTTGCGCGATTTTAAGCATATGTACAAAAGAAAAAGCAAAAGAGACATACTATTTATATGAGTGACAGTCTGTGAATTGTAAGTGGGAACTCTAAGTCATCATCCTGGAAAATTGTTGGCCACCCGAATGTTCTGGCGGACGACACTGGGCGCTGCGGAGTGGGCGAGGTGCACGCCGCACAGATGTTCTAGGCAGCAGTGACGCAACCTGCCAAGGTTCTTTTGGCCACTGACATCGGCGACACCATCGGTCGCTACGCAGAAAGCGGCTGAGTGTGGATGATAAGGAGTTTGGGGATGACTTGTGTAGACAGGCGTCAAAAATGGCGAGTGATCGGCGTAGGCTTAAGTTTCGGTGAAAACTCGACGCTTCCTGTGTGTGGTGAGAGCATGAGTACGCAGACCGATAGTCAACGAAACGACGTGCCAGAAAAGATGCTTTGCAACGCGCACTGCGATTTACGAAGGGCTGTAGACGCAGCAGCAAGCAGGTGTGTTGAACAGCCATGGGCTGGTGGCACGCTCTCCAGCCGCACGTCTTTTCCAACTTCCACAGACCGCGACTACTGGGACATGTCAGACTCCATAACGGCTACATTTCCGCACACTCTGGAGTCTGCCACGACCCGGAACAACATCACGCTTGCTACTGGTCTCCCGACCACACAAGTTTCACCATCTTGCCCGACTTCCACAGCCCGCAACCCATGTAACATGTCAAACTCCACAAGCATTACATCGGCGCATGCCCTGGAGTCTGCCACGACAATGGACATTATCAGGCGCGCTATTCGCTCCTCGATCGTGGAGGCATCGCCGTCGACGTTGTTCAAACAACCAAATGTTTCACCGACTTTGCCATTTTGCCCCACGTGCTGGCAGAAACAACTATCGTCCTCGAATTCTATCAAAGAAAAAGCGCCACCAGCCATCTACCGCCGACCGGGTGCGACACTGCGACGATGACGGATAGCCGCGAAGAAAACCTGCCTGACCTGCAACAGGTTGAGCAGGCCGCGTGCGTCTTCCTGAGCACGCACGCAGACAGTACACCAGCCGCCTCACGCGTGCGCTCTCCTCCGCGTGCTAATTGTGCAACAACAGTGGACATGCCTTCCAGTCCTTATTTTATGGCTCGTCATCACACCAGAACTGATCGCGTGACATACATCTCCAGCGGAATCCTTGCAGCTCGTCTGCACTCTACACGGCAGAGAAGACAGAATCAGCAGCATCTAATATGCCAGCTTCAAAGCAGTTACTGGCCCATCAGCACGACAGCTTCGTATTCCACCTCGAGTGCTCAACTGCGCACGAGAACCAGCACCATCGCCACACCCTGTCTCGGTGCAAATTTTGTTGTACTGCACTACGGAAGTTCACAGCCCGGTACCCATTTGCACCTTGTTGGGTGCACTAGCTACAACCAACCGTGTGCCTTCGTCGTGGCCCACGCCAGCTGCGATTCTCCAAGAGTCGCCCAAGGGGACCCACTGCTTACCGACGGCCAGTCCACATTTACAACCTGGACTTCCCAAACGGACACTTTGTAGATTGTCTTTCTTGTACATAGTATATGCCTCTCCCTTTCTTTTGTACATATGTTTTCGATCATGCAAAGAGCTAGGGGGATGCCTATATCCCCCTAGCTCTTTGCATGATTTGGCCAGCTGACCGCGCCGAAAAGAAGCGAGCCATGAGGAATAAGAACGACCTAGCTCCTGGCTTGGCTGGACACTAAAGCAGCGACTCCGCCAACATCTGCACCCAAAATAAAAGCTGCGAGCTTGACACGAGCTCGTCGCCGCCGTCTCTAGCACTACAACCTCTCTTTTCCGACCCGACCGGCCCACCGCAAAGCCCGCTGTTCTCGAATAATTTCACACGTTTGCCACTTAACTCTATCATTGATAGGTATGTGGGGTTTAACGTCCCATAACTACCATATGATTATGAGAGACACCGTAGTGGAGGGCTCCAGAAATTTCTACCACCTGGGGTTCTTTAACGTGCAACCAAATCTGAGCACACGGGCCTACAACAATTCTGCCTCCATCGGAAATGCAGCCGCCGATGCCGAGATTTGATCCCACGACCTGCGGGTCAGCAGCCGAATTCTTTAGCCACTAGACCACCGTGGCGAGGCCGCTTAACTCTATCACACACGTCGACTTATCCTCCACGTTACTAGTACCTGACGGTGGCCTGATGGTGGCCCCGATTCTTGCCGTGACGCCTACGCATGGGGTTGCTGTGTCGCATAGGATACTGACGATTACTGGAAACCTTACCTGCCTTGCGCTTGTGTACTTCTCACTCACCGAAATTACCGCCCTCCAAAATGACCACGTCGAGCCCTTAAGAGTGGACTATTGCTGCAGCTCAGTCAGTGGTTCAACCTCTTTCGCTCTTTGGACGTCGACATCGAGCGAATGTTGTCATCAGACTTCACCTCTGAGCAAGCTGCAGTGCTTTGCCGCATTCACGTTCTTGAGGGTAATTGCTGAATTTTCGAATTCGCCAGTACCTCTAAGCCAAATGACCGTCGTCACCCATCGCATCAATACTGGCCGTGCTACTCATATTCACCGATGACCGTACCGTGTTTCTGCGTCGTAGCGTACAGTATTGCAACAGGAAGTCGAGAAGATACTTGCAAAAGACATTATGGAGCGATTATGCAGCCCCTGGGTTTTTCCCGTCGTCCTTGTCAAAAATAATGATGAGACATGGTGCTCTTGCCTCGATTACCACTACCTCAACAAGTTTACAAAAAAAAAACGTTTACCCTCTGCCACGTATTAACGACGCACTCGACCGCATGGTGCCACCTATTTTTAAATATTGACCTTTGGTCGGGCTACTGGCATACAGCCGTCGAAAAGATCGACCGCAAGAAGACCACATTGATCACTTCTGCATCCTTCATCAGTTTAAGGTGATGCCCTTTGGTCTCTGCAATACGCCAGCCACATTTGAAAGAATGATGGACTTATTGCTCCGATGGCTCAACTGGTACACCCGTTTGTGTTATCTCGACGATGTTATTTATTTTATTTAATACCCACAGCACCTATACAGGCATCATATGGGGAGGGGGAGTACAAGGAAAGAACATGAAGATTTGCAGGTTTACATAAGTTTACATAAGTTTGTGTAGAAAAAAAGGAGAAAAGAAATACATTTACAAGGCACAAAACATTCAAAGCTGCACCAATCACAGCTGTGTCAGAAAAGTAATATGCATTGGAGAAAAAATGCAGAAACCACAAATTTTGATAAAAGTTCCGCGATAATCAAAACAAAGTGCAGCATTCGGCTAGCCCAAGTGCAATTAACGGCAAAACAACATAGTTTACAATGAAGATACCGTACAGATCTTGGCGACTGCCAGGCGCACACACGTAGTCAATAGGATTTAGCGGTTGAAAGATTCAATCATTTTTGTTGCAGAAAATAACGCACTCATTGAAGAAATTTCTACAACTGTGGAAGGAAGTCGATTCCACGGACCTATACTTCTCAGAAAAAAAAAGAGTTGCTGAATGATGATGTATTGCATTTATATTCTCTTGTGTTCATGATCATATCGAGCTGAAGTGTAGTCAGGCCGGCTTATGTATATATCACGGGCAATTCGGGTGTGAGAATAAAATATGCTATTTAATGGCTTCAGGCGAAATGATGCCCTTCGGTGCTCCAGAGGCTTCCATGTTAACTTCAGCTTAGCCTGCGTCAAACTGAATTATCTGTCATACATTGGTGCAGTAAACAGATATCTTGCCGCCATGGACTGACCGTTTTCTAATCTTTTTTTATTTGAAGATGTTGCAGTGTCCCACACACAACATGCGTACTCCAGTACTGATCTCACGTATGCCTTTTATAGTACCTCCGGGGTTTGCTGTAGAGAAGCACGTGTGTTTCTTTTTAGGATTCCTGAGCTCCCACAAGCTTTTTTTACAGTGTAATCCACATGCCGATTCCATGATAGAGAGGGGTAGAAGAAAACACCTTCATATTTGTACTCGCACACTATTTTTACCGGAGAACCGTTTATTGTGTATTCAAATTCACCTGGGTTCTTTTTTCTGGAAAACCTCGTGCATACAGTTTTCTTAGGATTCAGTTTTATTTCCCATCGCTGGCACCATGCGTACACTGCACATAGGTCGTTTTGAATTGCGGAGTAGTCAGTTTTATAGGTAATCCGGCGGTATAAAATGCAGTCTTCTGCAAATAGCCTAATATGAGATCGTAAGTTGTCATTGTTGTCATTTATACGTAATAAAAAAGTAATGGTCCCAGAACTGATCCCTGAGGTACCCCTGACGCAACACTAGTTATATCAAACTGTTCGTCATTAACAACTACATATTGTCGCCTCTCATGTAGATATTCTGCAATCCATGTAATAACTTGGCGACTAATATTAAAACCGGTTTGTTTTTGCAGCAATAGGTAGTGCGAAACAGTGTCGAATGCTTTTTGAAAGACGAGAATAATAAAGTCGACCGAAAATTTGTCATCCAGTGCTGCTGCTAAATCATGGGTGACCTCTAGCAGTTCTGTGACGCATGATAGCCCCTGCCTAAATCCATGCTGGTTCGAGTTGAATAAGAAATTCCTATCTATGCACTTTACAATCGCAGTATATAAAATATGCTCAAGAATTTTACTGCACACAGAAATGAGGGAGATAGGGCGGTAATTACTCACAGCATTGCGCGGGCCAGATTTATGTATAGGAACAACAGACGTCATTTTTTAATCAGTTGGAAGAGAACTTTGTTTTACATTTTTTTCAAAAATAACTTTCAACTACATGGACACTGCATGGGAAGAAGACTTCGACATAAAATTAGGCAAGCTATCTGAACCCATTGCTTTTGCACAATCTAGATTTCTAAGTATTAATTCAATGCCACGATGCTACATCAGGCATGGATGTGGATTCATGAGTCAACATTTTCAATGCTTTTAAGGACGATAGTTATAGCACGAGAACACGACGACAAAGAGACAAGAAGGACACGAAAGACACGAGCGCTAACTTCCAACTGAGTTTATTGCGCAGAGCACGAAAATATATGGAGGAGACAGTGACCATGTGATAAAAACCATATGGCACAAGAGCAGAACATGAGTAAGAAAACCAAAAACAAACAACACAAACACAAACGCACTGAAAAACCGCAAAGAAAAAACCTAGAAGAAACTGAAACAGAAAGGTAAAGCTACCTGCCCGCACCGAATCCTTCGAGGAACCTGCGTTCCTTCTCGGACAAAGCCACGGAGGGCTTGCTAATACAACGCACCTGTTCGCGTTACCTGCCCGCACCGAATCCTTCGAGGAACGGGCGTTCCTTCTCGGACAAAGCCACGGAGGGCTTGCTAACACAAGGCACCTGTTCGCGTGCCATCTGTGCAGCCTCGACAATGACCCGGGTGCTTACATCTCTGTGTTTGTACAACGTCGCTGTTTCTTCGAAGAGGGGAACACACTTGCACTCAGTGCAGTGCTGGGCAAGAAAACCATCTTTCCCGTTTTTAACATTGTTCGCGTGCTCTCTCAGACGATCGTTCAGACACCTTCCGGTCGTTCCGACATAACAAGCACCACATGAAAGGGGGGTCCTACAGACGACTTCCCGGGAGCAGGCCACATACCTGTTTCAATGTTGAACTCTGCAATCTGTTGATGATTTCGTTTTCAGGGGGTTGGTAGATTTGGTGAGGCTGATTAAATTGAACGGTGCTGAGAACAGGACACGAACTCCAACACGTTTTCCGATTTTTTCGAGCCTATGTGATATCTGGTGTATGTATGGAATCACGGCTATCCTTTCACGTTCGGTATCCGTGTTGCTCAGATTCTGTCGCGTCCTCTGCTCTGCCTTATTAGTCCGCAGGATCGTCTCCGCAACAGACGCGATAAACGCCTCGGGGAAACCTGAATCCTTAAGGCGGGAAACTTGAGCTTTGAAGCTCGCAGAGATATTGTGGGCGCACGACCTATTTAAAGCACTCTCAAGGCAGGTTCGTGCTATGCCTCGATTAACTATCTTACTGTGAGCAGAAGAAAAGGGAAGTGGAGGTTTCTGCGCACGTGGTTCATAACACCAACAGGTGTGCTGTGAGCTAAAAACCAGATTTAAATCCAAAAAGCGTAATTTGTCATTATCGGGCATTTCATGTGTCACCACAAGAGGCTTCAAACAATTTTCGAACACGCCTATAGTTTGAGTGGCCAACGAGGGAAACATACAAGACTTACAATTTAGAATAACCAATAAATCATCCACGTATCTAAATATTTTGACGACATGCGAGGCTTCTAGCTTTTCCTGCAGTTTTTTGCCCATTTTGGCCATTAGAAGATCACTGAGTAGAGGTGCTATGCATGAACCAATTGAAACACCCTTTTTCTGCAGATAAATGCAATCATTCCATTGAACGAAAGTAGACGTAAGATACAGCAAAACCAGGATAAGAAAATCTGGCGAACTAATGCCAGTTTTTAATTGGAAGTTCAATTTCCCGAAAATTTCTATGTTACCCCTTATACATTCTAGTACCTCATCGTGAGGCAGAGAGTAGTATAGGTCCTTTATGTCAATTGAAAAACCAAAAAGATTAGATTGGTTCGACTGTTTGAAAAATTTTATCAGAGCTTCCGAGTTTTTGATCACAAATGGGTCGTCAATCTTTAGACACTTTAGATGGGTCTGAATAAACAAGCTGAGTTGCTTTTGCCACGTACCACTTTCTGTCACAATGACACGGAAGGGCATGTCAACCTAATGTGTTTTGGCGGAAAAAAAACATGCTGAGCCCATTTTTGTCACTTTTGCTAATGTGCTGTGCTAACTGTTTTAACTCTAGTTTACGACACATTTCCCTGGCCAGCGTTTTTACCTTATCTAGACGAATGTCGGTACAACATTTGAAAACAGATTCGATAGCTGTGACCACCTTTTCTAGGTACAAGCAATTAGGAAGAATGGCGAAACCACCCTCCTTATCTGACGGCACGACACAAAGTTCATTGTCTCTAAGAAACTTCGTCGTCTTCCGCACCGGAAGGCTGTTGCTGGTAGGCTTACCCCGTAGGAGCACGTCGACGCCTTCTGAGATGCACCTGTCTGAATCCTCAGGTGAAGCACGGCCAGCCACAGAGCGCACCATTGAAAGAAGCTCGGGTGCGGACCTCCCTCGGTCGACGGCGAACTTCGGACCTAGAGCGAGGGTGTTGTGGACGTATTCTGGGAGGACGACGTCGCTGCATGAGTGGACGACACCTGATTGCCGAGGCTTATTTGGGCGCTGCGCACGAAGGCTGGCGAGCTCACGTGACCACAGGCGGTTTGCAGTGTACTCGATTCGGTCACAGTACTCTCGCCATCTTCTTTTCTTCACTCCCGGTGTTAGATCTGTCAGTTGAAGCTGGACATGCAGGACGTCCCGGCACGTGCGCTCTTGTCGGTGCCATTCAGACCGAAGAATTTTGCACACCCGTATGCTATGGCCGATAGAGGAGTGGTAAGCTCCAAACAAGGCTTTAACGTCCAATGGGAGTTGCTTGGTGTGAATGTAAAAGGAAAAGGTGCGCGCACGGCAAATGGAGACTGCGATGAGGATTACGAGGACTGAATGATGAAGAGAAACACACGAAAAAGAGCCCGAATAACTAGAAATGTAACTTAGAAGTGTGGCAGCTTGGGCTAGTTGGTATGGCATGACGATAATTATAGCGCGAGAACAACACAACGACACAGAGACAAGAAGGACACGAAAGACACGAGCGCTAACTTCCAACTGAGTTTATTGCGCAGAGCACGAAAATATATAGAGGAGACAGTGACCATGTGATAAAAACCATATGGCACAACAGCAGAACATGAGTAAGAAAACCAAAAACAAAAGCACAAACACAAAGGCACTGAAAAACAGCAAAACAAAAACCTAGAAGAAATCGAAACAGAAAAATAAAGCTACCTGCCCGCACCGAATCTTTCGAGGAACCTGCGTTCCTTCTCGGACAAAGTCATGGAGGGCTTGCTAACACAAGGCACCTGTTCGCGTGCCATCTGCGCAGCCTCGACAATGACCCGGGTGCTTACATCTCTGTGTTTGTACAACGTCGCTGTTTCCTCGAAGAGGGGAACACTCAGTGCAGTGCTGGGCAAGAAAACCATCTTTCCCGTTTTTAACATTGTTCGCGTGCTCTCTCAGCCGATCGTTCAGACACCTTCCGGTCGTTCCGACATAACAAGCACCACATGAAAGGGGGGTCCTATAGACGACTTCCCGGGAGCAGGCCGCATACCTGTTTCGATGTTGAACTCTGCAATCTGTTGATGATTTCGTTTTCAGGGGGTTGGTAGATTTGGTGAGGCTGATTAATTTGAACGGTTCTGAGAACAGGACAGGAACTCCAACACGTTTTTTGATTTTTTTGAGCCTATGTGATATCTGGTGTATGTATGGAATCACGGCTATCCTTTCACGTTCTGTATCCGTGTTGCTCAGATTCTGTCGCGTCCTCTGCTCTGCCTTATTAGTCCGCAGGATCGTCTCCGCAACAGACGCGATAAACGCCTCGGGGAAACCTGAAGCCTTAAGGCGGGAAACTTGAGCTTTGAAGCTCGCAGAGATACTGTGGGCGCACGACCTATTTAAAGCATTGTCAAGGCAGGTTCGTGCTATGCCTCACTTAACTGTCTTACTGTGAGCAGAAGAAAAAGGAAGTAGAGGTTTCTGCGCACGTGGTTCATAACACCAACAGATGCGCTGTGAGCTAACAACCAGATTTAAATCCAAAAAGCGTAATTTGTCATTATCGGGCGTTTCATGTGCCACCACAAGGGGCTTCAAACAATTTTCGAACACGCCTATAGTTTGAGTGGCCAACGAGGGAAACATAGAAGACTTACAAGTTAGAATAACCAAGAAATCATCCACGTATCTAAATATTTTGACGACATGCAAGCCTTTTAGCTTTTCCTGCAGTTTTTGCACCATTTTTGCCAATAGAAGATCACTGAGTAGAGGTGCTATGCATGAACCAATTGAAACACCCTTTTTCTGCAGATAAATGCAATCATTCCATTGAACGAAAGTAGGCGTAAGATACAGCAAAACCAGGTCAAGAAAATCTCACGAACTAATGCCAGTTTTTAATTGGAAGTTCAATTTCCCGAAAATTTCTATGTTACCCCTTATACATTCTAGTACCTCTTCGTGAGGCAGAGAGTAGTATAGGTCCTTTATGTCAATTGAAAAACCGAAAAGATTAGATTGATTTGACTGTTTGAAAAATTCTATCAGAGCCTGCGAGTTTTTGATCACAAATGGGTCGTCAATCTTTAGACACTTTAGATGGGTCATACCAATACAATACCGACATACCAATACATGTATTTTTCAAATTTTTGGCCTTGCCTAAAATCAGGTGCTTTTCTTTCACTGACCCCAACCTTGCGATCACGGGCCGCATTTTTCCCTCTCCAAATTTCCCGAGCCGATACGCTTTTTTCGTCGTTTCGGGGTTACTTGTAATTTTGTCGAGCATATATGTCACAAAACGAGCGCTCAAAAAGGGCGCGCCGCCTAATTCTCGCGACGAAGCCCGGAGATACGCCTCGAAATCAACGATAAAAAAAGAATAAAACAAACATCCAAAGACTCCCCGGGCGCGCGTTCCTCTCCCCTCGGAAGCGTGGGTTCGCCGACGGGCCTCCTCGCGTCGGCGGCCGAGCAGGCCCTAGAAGATTCTCGATGGAAAGGGGCGTGGTGATTCCGGGTTTCGTCATCCGTCGCGGACGGCCTTCGTACCGTCTCGCCCTTTCCCCTAGCCTTCGCTGCGCATCGCGCCGACGAAATGATGAGAATTTTGCGGAATCTCGCGCGGAAGGTATTTAATCGAGCAGCCGAGATGGGAGATCAGCAGAAGAAGGAAGTTAACGCCAGAGTGCGTAGGGTATCCCGCCGCGTCTGTCGGTGAAGGTTTTGTCCTTAGTGACAAAGCAGGAGAGGAAGAGGATTTCCACCTGAAGGGTGAAAACTCGAGCTATAGGTAAGAGTGTGTGTCTACCGCTATCGAGCGAAGGCGCGTGGCAACAGCTGCGTGTGTGAAGCCGACGTCTTTCCGGCGAAAAAGTTTGAAGTTTGGAGAGTGGCCAAGTGGAGACGCGAGGTTTCCTGGAAGAGAAACTTCGGGGGCAGTGGAACGACAACAACGCTGGACATTGAGTGATTCTCGGAAAAGTATCATTCAGTCTTTTGTTAAAAGGACTTTGGACTCAATAGGTTTTCGAACTCTTTAGTCTTTAAGTGTCTTGGTTGTTCGATGCATGCGACTGCATTGTAGTGCATATTGTTGTCTGTGTCCGTTGTTTCGAGGGTGGTTGAGGTACTGTGTAGTACATTGTTTGATTGGTGACATATTGTATTCAGCTATTGCCGAGTGTGCATATTTGTGTATCGTTTTTATCTGCCATTATTGAGAATATAATTTTGTTTTGTTTACCGACGCTCGGCTCTGACTTGTTCTTTGGGCCACAGCCGGCGTCTGCTGGCGCGCCAAAAAGGACCACTTCTAAATCGTCCACGCTTTCGTGGTGTGGTTCGGAAGGCCGATACTTCGGCCCTTGGAATTAGCCCGGTGATTGCCTCCCGAATTAATGGGACCTGTGACAACATCTTTGACAAGCAGTTCAGATTGTGACCATTATTCGCGGACACTTGTATCGGGTATGCCGTAGAATACCAAAATATGCTGTCTACTATGAGTTTCAAGATCAGCAATCTTCTTTTGAAACAAATGCATTGCCCCGTGTTGTGTATCACAGCGCGCAGTACACTCAGTGATAGCGGCTTCTAATTTTGATAGCACTGACATTTTCTCTTCCATTCACGACACTCGTTCACTCAAGTCATTTATAGCACCCTTATGTTCCACTTGGTTCGCTTCAATGGTATTAAGCTTTCGAACGATCGCGTTTTGCCCATCCAAAATTTTCTGTAGCGTCGCATCAACGACAGGGCAAGGATTCATTTTGATATCGCCACAGAGAGTTAATAACAAAAAAATACAAGCAAACACGACGCAGCAACAAAATTCGACGCTTTGAACGGCTTTTAGCATCGGAGTGCACGCGCACACAGCTGTAGAACATATATGGAGTGGCACCGGCAGGATTACAAGAGAGAATTGTTTACAAAGGGGACATTCACTAACCTGCATAAGACGCAGAACATGCGTGAGCGAGACTGCCATGGCACTACCGGTTCCACGCCCCAGAGATGCACTGCAGTCGATCCTCTTTTGTAGGACGGTGATAGCGGCAAACCAAGGTTTGTAGAGCGTTGAGAACACATGTCGGATTCAGCTGCAGTGAGCGTCAGCGGTTCCCCATTGAGCGCTTCGCAGATTTTCTTGCTCTTGCCTGAGAATCTTTTGGCGACGTCGACGATAATGCCGTGGTTGACAGCGTGGTTCGTTGAATGTACCGTGCATATAAATGCAACCTGCTCAAGAAGCAGAACATGCGTAGGCGGCACTGCCATTGCACTGCCGGTTCCATGCCCCTTTCAGCCCACATTCGACTCACATCTCCATCACATCACGGCTATTCTCGACATTTTACGCCGAGCCGGACTCCAGTTGAACGCCTCCAAGTGCCACTTTGCTCGTCGTCATGTCTCCGTGCTTGGTCACCTTGTCGATGCCCAAGGCATGCGTCAAAACCCAGAGAAAGTTTGCGCCGTTACAAACTTTTCCTACCCGAAGGTCACAAAGTATGTATGCAGTTTTGTGGGATTATGTTTGTGTTTAAGACGCTTTATTAAAGAATTTGCGACCATTGCGCGCCCCCTCACATACCTGTTCTAAGAAGATGCCTCATTTTACCGGGGCCATGACCAGGCGTCATCGTTTTCTTAATTTATGAGCCTGCCTACAACGCCAGCAATCTTGGCCCACTTTGATCGATCAGCCCCAACCGAGGTTCGCACGGGCACCAGTGGAAACGACACAGGAGCTGTGGTAATGCAGTAACAACGGGGACACGACCGTGTTAGAGCCAACGCAAGCCGACTGCTATCTCCGGCCAAGCGCAACTATTCCGTCGTAGAGCGCCAGTGCCTTGCCCTAGCATGGGCAGTCACCAAGTTTCGTCCATACCTTTACGGGCGTTCATTCCGTGTAGTCACCGATCACTACGTGCTCTGCTGGCTAGCCTTCCTGAAGGCACTAATATGTGACGTTGGTGGAACGTCATATTTAGAGAAGTTTGAAACACAGCGCAAGCTTTATATATCTCGAAAGTAATAAATTGCAGGAACCTAGAAAAGAAAAAAATAATAGAAAAATATTTGCGCTTTCACTTGTATGCTGTGCAATTAAAATGAGTGATCCGCCGAGCAAGCATGCAGCTTGCGGAATACAGCCGCGCGGCAAACACACCGGTCTCGGCGGCCACGGACAAATCAGAGCGGGAGCGTGACATGGGGCGCAACTGGTGGGCGCCGGTCACAAGCTTGTTTCTCACCGTTCCGATAGCCCCCATCGCACTGGTAATTGTGCATATCGTATTTGCCGGTGGCATGAAAAACGTTGTATAAACTGTTTCACTTGACTACCTGTGGCCATTCAATATGCCGAGGAAGCCATCGTCCACGCTGACCACGTGCCATTTTGCCCGTAATCGTCTACAGGCCTCACGGAGCACCAACGGATGCTCTACAATTGTCATCATAGGGACGTACACTTTTCACCGTGCTTTCTCGTGCTCCTCCGGTCACCCACTCGGCGTGTGGGACTGTCTGACAAACTGTTGTCCTGTTGTCGCTCTACATTGGGCCATTGTGTATTGTTCGCCAGGTGAATGACGTCACGTACGAGATTGTCACAACCGATCCGACGAAGTCATCAATCATCAGCTTCGAGTGTAACCGTTCACGTGGCTTGGCTAAAACATCATCTGCGTGGATTATTCATCGAGGGGGGGGGTACCTATACATAACAGCCGCCACAAAAGACGCCTGGAACGCTCGACGGTTGCAGAAGCTCTCACATTGGCTCTGTCAATAATCAATGATTATTGTGGTTCTTCACGCCTGTAGCAAAAACTCTTGGCCTCATCGTCAATGCCAAATTTTATGCTACAAGTAGATACCACTTATAACCAGGTGGGCCATATTTTTGACAACTTCTGCGTGCTTTATCTCCAGGCCGCCGCGACGCCGACCTTGAAAAAGTGTGCTTGGAAAGTGACACCGTGGCCGAGTCGCCACAAAGCATCTACCGTCTTTGCCACTCTATCGACATCGACGTCACCAGCGCTTCTTCGCAGCATCAGAACAAGACCTCCTAATGGACCACACTGTGAGAGGAACTTTTTCGTAGTTTCCATACAATTTTCTTAGCTTAACGGACTCTTGGACAGCCTAATTGCACGGGCATCGTTGTTTTGTCGTTTCTTAACTATATATTTTCCTTTTACTTACTTTTCGTTGTAACAAAGAATTATTTGTGCACCACGCAGTTTCCTTTATAATGCCACTGAAACAATTTCTCAGTGACATTACTTAACTATAAAAACCTATTACCAGACAGCACCCTTGCTCTCCTACTGCTGCAACCACAGGGAGAGGGAGCTCATCGACGGCTCACCTCTTTTTTTGGACAGGCGAACAGGTCCTTTCGTCGGTTCGGACATGCTGCATATTCGTGCGGTGTGGCCACGTTCATCGTAGCGGTAGCAGACGACACCTTTTATTTTATCTAAGGTTGATTTCGGTGACTCTTGAGAAGGTCTCCGTGCACTTGCCGCACGTGGGGCTTCGCGATCACATCTTCCCTCATGCATTGAGGCACAAGGGTCCCGTTCTCGTTCGCCCTGCAGGGCAGAGGGGCTATACGTGTACGGGTCGAGAGTCCGGTCCGACACGTCGTGATTGAAGCACAGGCCGATCTACCTTGTGATTAGGCTGAGATTATTAAACACCAATACCAAGATTATTAAACAGAATAGTTTGCAGAGGGCTAGAGTTAGAGAACATGCTTTTTAAAGGCATACACAGGTTATTTGAACTCATGACACACAATTATTAAAAAAACGTTCTTTACATTCACAGTTCAGTGCAAGACCCCATAAAGTTTACGTTCTCCTAAGGGTTATTGTGTCAGAATATGACTCCGGGCAAAAGCCAGTAGCACTGTACTGTTTTTACAAGCCAAGCTTAAGTGTTTGTCCATAAAAGACCCCTTTCTGCTAAGGAACACGCATGAAATAATAACTTTTCAGAAACTAACGCTGACAAAGGTTACAAAGCATTTCCCATTGACATTGAAGATATATATTTACTCGTTTCCCGATAAAGACCTGCTCGAATTAGTGAAACAGTTCATTGATCAATATCGTTTCATAAGGTTCCAGAATGGCGCCTTGATATCTAGTAGTGGTTTTTTAGTGCTTTTTTATTTTGATCTCGTGTCAACTTTTATCAAATAAAACGACGCAGTTTATCTACAGAAAACGGGGGTTTGCATTGGATCGTGCATCACCCATACTGAGCGATTTTTTCCTCGCCCGTCTTAAAAATTTGCTGTGTGATAAGCTCGTTCAGACGAAGGTGCAAAAGCTTTTCGGTATGTGGAAAATTTCTTGTTCTTTATTGAGTGTTCTTCAGGTGAGAATGAGCTGCAGGCTGCAGTAATTCTGCCAATAATTAAGGAGTGTCTTGTACCACTTGAAATGACATACAAAATACCGCAAGAAGCCACAATCCGCTTTTTTGACCTTTGTCTTTCTTGTTCGTTTGAACACACTTGCTGGTGCTATGAACCGCGGTCAGAAAAGCCTCTCTTGCAGTAAAATTCGGCGCATTCAAAGCTAACAAACTGAGGCGTTGCAAGGTTATGTTTTAGAAATGCCCCGTTGAAGTCATGCCGTCACACTATGGCTGCTAGTTTTGCAAGACAAAGCAAGCGATTATCCTTGGCAGGCTACCCAGAGTTGGTTCAGTTGTCGGTAGCTGAGTGCTTCTCGAATGGTCACCGTATGCAGGGATGACCGCAGACCAGTGGTGAGCCCGATGCTGTGAATGCCAGTGTGATTCCTAAAGTACATCATATTGCACACCATTTGAAAAAGATAGCTCTGAGAGGAAATCTTCGCGTGGTGGTCTCTGCTCCAGACCAACTAAGCCGTCTATGTAAGCTTACGAACCCGAAGAAGGAGGCAAAACCCACCAGTGGAAGGAAGCATGTAGCTAAGTTTGTTGAATGCGTCCTAGCTGTTATGTTCTTGTTCCTGTTGTCGTGTGGCTTGGTTAACATTGGTAAATTGGTAGGAGTGCTATTGGTAGCTTGCGCGAGCACTCTCGCAAAGTAAAAAAGAAGCTTTCTTCTGGTGGTTTCCTGTCTATTTCCTGTCTATGCATTGTAAGACATTTAGGTGCAGTCCATCCTTCGATCAGTGTGTCATCTTGGGCTGCAATCGTAAACACTTGACACGGTAAACTATTGTCACGGTACAGCGTGAACCAAAGGCAGATAAACGTTGACACAGGAACTCTCAGCAGCCAAACAGCAAGATCGCCTTCTTTATCTTCAATCAGCCAGAGCTCCACTACCTGGTGTCCGCCAAATGCCCTTATCATCGTTTTGGTCCACCAGTACACACGCGTCATTTGCCCCCCCTCTTAATGAGCATCGCCCCGATGCTAAACCAGTAGTGCAGTTTTTTTTCTGTTCTTTAAGAAGTTTCTTGCGCAGTCACTACCTTTCATAAGGCTTCATGCGCACAACGTGGACTAGTTCTGGACGGTGCTGGCGAAGCCTCGTACTATGTGAATTGTCGGGGACGACCTCGTAGGTAACATCACTCAGTCGTCGCAGTACTAGATATGGCCCAAAGTATCTCCTTAGGAGCTTTTCAGAGAGTCCTCGTTTCCGTATGGGCGTCCAAACCCATACTCTGTCGCCGGTCTGGTAAACGACCGTTCTGCGGCGAGAATCGTAGCGGCTCGCGTCGTACTCTTGTTGTTGCTGGATTCGCAGGCGTGCTAGTTGTCTTGCTTCTTCCGCTCGTTCTGTAAACATCTTGGCGTCCGGTTCGATGTCGTCGCATTCGTGCGCTAGCATCGCATCCAACATGGTTCGTACTTCCCTTCCGTGAATTAGGCTGAACGGGGTCATCTGGGTTGTTTCTTGCTTGGCAGTGTTGTAAGCAAACGTGATATATGGCAAGATTTCGTCCCAATTTTTGTGCTCGACGTCTACGTACATAGAAAGCATGTCTTCAATTGTTTTGTTCAGACGCTCTGTAAGCCCGTTCGTTTGCGGGTGGTAGGCGGTGGTCTTACGATGGGTTGTTCCACTCAGCATGAGGACTTGTTCCAAAAGAGCTGCCGTAAATGCGGTTCCTCTGTCTGTGATTACGACGCTTGGTGCACCATGCCGCAGGACAACGTTCTCGATGAAAAATTGTGCCACCTCCGCTGCTGTACCTCTCTGGATAGCCTTTGTTTCAGCATAACGGGTAAGGTAATCAGTCGCGACAATAACCCAGCGGTTCCCAGCAGTAGAAGTAGGAAGTGGGCCCAAAATATCCATGCCAATCTGGTCGAATGGTGTTCTTGGGACCTGCACGGGCTGCAGGAGGCCAGCTGGTTTAGTCGGCGGTGACTTCCGTCGCTGGAAGTCGAGGCAAGTACGAACATGGTGTTTTACGGCTACGGTCAGTCTTGGCCAGAAGTAGCGCTGCCGTACTCTGGCCAACGTTCTTGTGTAACCTAAGTGGCCTGAAGTCACCTCGTTGTGGCATGCTTCGAGTACTTCGGAGCGAAGGGCTGCTGGGATGACGAGCAAATACGCAGATCCTGTCGAAGAGAAGTTTCTTTTGTATAGTACTCCGCTCCGTAAGCAAAATGATGACAGCGCTCTTACGAAAACAGTTGGTGCCTTCTGAGATCTTCCCTCCAGGTAATTAATTAGGGCATGTAACTCAGGGTCGCCACGTTGTTGCTGTGCAATAGCGGTTGAGTCAAGCACGCCAAGAAATGCTGTTTCCTCCTCATCGGATATAGTTGCCGATTCAATGGGTGAGCGGGATAGACAGTCGGCGTCCATGTGGCGCTTTCCTGACTTGTATACGACAGTCATGTCGTACTCCTGCAGCCTGAGACTCCAACGCGCTAATCTCCCGGTAGGATCTTTAAGATTTGTCAACCAACACAGTGAGTGGTGGTCGCTGATGACTTTGAAAGGGCGGCCGTATAAATACGGACGAAATTTTGTGACCGCCCATACCACGGCGAGGCATTCTTTCTCAGTCGTGGAGTAATTGGTCTCGGCGCGTGTTAGTGTTCGGCTTGCATAGGCGATTACTCTTTCTGTGCCCTCTTGCAGCTGCACAAGCACAGCTCCCAAACCAATATTGCTGGCATCAGTGTGTAGCATCGTTGGCGCTTTCTCATCAAAGTGGGCAAGCACTGGAGGCGTCTGTAGTCGCTGGCGGAGGTTCTTAAAAGCAGCTTCCTCTTCGTTGCTCCATTGGAAAGCAACGTCTTCTCTCGTGAGGCGGGTAAACGGTGATGCGATGCGTGCGAAGTCTGCGATGAATCGCCTATAATACGCACATAGTCCGAGGAATCGTCTGACAGCCTTCTTATCAGTCGGCACCGGGAACTGTGCAACAGCTGCGATCTTTTCAGGATCAGGACGAACGCCTGCGTGACTGACAACGTGGCCAAGAAATTGCAGCTCTTCATAGCAAAAGTGGCACTTTTCAGGCTTCAACGTCAAGCCCGCAGACCGTATGGCTTGTAAAACTGCCTCAAGTCTTTTAAGGTGCTGGTCAAACGTTGCGGCGAAAACTACGACATCATCAAGGTAGACCAAGCAGGTTTTCCACTTCAACCCAGAAAGTACGGTATCCATAAGTCTTTGAAAGGTAGCAGGCGCTGAACATAAACCAAAGGGCAAGACTTTAAATTCATATAAGCCATCTGGTGTCACAAAAGCAGTCTTCTCGCGGTCCCTTGGGTCTACCTCGATTTGCCAATACCCACTCCTTAAGTCCATCGATGAAAAGTAACGAGCATGTCGAAGTCTGTCGAGAGAGTCATCTATACGAGGAAGTGGATACACGTCTCTCTTTGTCACCTGATTGAGTTTTCGGTAATCTACACAGAAGCGCAGGCTGCCATCTTTTTTTCTAACGAGGACTACAGGTGACGCCCAGGGGCTTTTTGAGGGCTGAATGACGTCATCTTCTAGCATTTTGTCGACTTGCTCTTGGATCACTTCGCGTTCCTTTGCAGCCACGCGATAGGGGTTTTGGTGAACTGGTCTCACCATGTCCTCGGTAATGATTCGATGCTTGGTGAGAGGCGTGCGGCCAACTCTTGATGTTGTCGAAAAGCAGTCTTTGAATTCGGCCAGTAGCTCAAGAAGCCTCTTTCGCTCGTTCTTAGGCAAAGCAGTGCTAACGTCAAGGACTGGTGTCGAATCAAGTTTTGGTGCCTCGTCGACTACTGCCAAGCAGCCTTCTGCGTCTGTGATATCGTCGAAGTAAGCGACGGCCATGCCTTTTGGAAGGTGCCGGCGCTCATCACTAAAATTTGTCAGAAGCAAGTCCGTGCGTCCAGCGGCGACACTGACGATACCTCTTGCGACGGAAATGCCGTGTGTGAAAAGGAGCGAGGTTATTCGATCTGCTACTCCTTCGCCGTCAAACTGGACAGCGGCTGCCACAGAAACAAGCGTGCATGACCGAGGAGGGAGAACCACATCGTCATCAGTTAGACGCAATTGGTTTGGTCGCGCCTGTGTACAATCAGGTGCGCCCGAACTGTTGCGGAATGTAATCAAACTGTCTGGGATATTGATGACGGCGCCGTACTCTCGTAAGAAGTCCATACCAATAATTAGATCCTTGCAGCATGCGGCGAGAACGACGAACGACGCAACGAAAGAAAAACCTCCTATGTCAATTCTCGCTGTACATCTTCCAGAGGGCATCAATAACTGACCACCTGCCGTCCTTATTTGAGGGCCTGTCCACGGTGTCTTCACTTTCTTGAGGCGGATGGCGAGGTCCTGACTGATGATAGAAAAGTCGGCACCGGTGTCGACTAAGGCTGTTACTTTCTGGCCGTCAAGAAAAACACTCAGGTCAGCGGTCACAATGTCGTCGCTCTCACGTCTTGTTGGATTCACAGCGTCGTGTAATGGGGGCTTTTCGTCGTCATCTTCATGGCCTGCAACCTTACCCCCGGAGGTCGCCGCCCTCAGTTTCCCCGTCGCGGGCTGGGTGACCTTCTTGCGTTAAGGTCTGCGGAGGTACGTCGGTGTGACGAAGGTGAATAAGCAGGAGAAGGAGAGCGGGATTGACGTCCCAAACCTGGCTGGCGGGTAGGTATTGCCTCCTCGTCAGAAGTACGGTATTCGTAAAAGTGAGAACGGGCTCCATGGAAAGAGGCGTCCTCCCGGCGTGGTATGTATTCTTCGTTCGCCCGTCGATCGTCAGACCATGTTCGAAGAGGGCGGAACGGATCACTGCGGTGCCAGCAATGACGGGCAATATGACCTGCACCTCCGCAGTTAAAGCATAGTGGACGTCGATCGATTGTGCGCCATGCATCTGTTCTTCGGAGGGGTGGACGTCTGAACCTCCCTTCTTGCGACGATGTCCATGGTGCTGCTGTGGACACCTGGTGGTACGTCGGTTGGCTTGGCGGTCGGCTCAGGGTCTGCTCTTGCCGTGGTGACGTAGGGGCCGTCGGCACTGGGTGATATGGCGGCGATGTACCAGATGGTGAACGTCGCAGAGCATCGGCATAGCTCATGGGACGGTGCTCGTCACCAGGACCAGTGGTAGAAAATGCGTGGCGGATTTCGTCGCGTACCAGTTCAGCGACGGACGCAACGGGGGTTTGAGCAACTGGATTTCGGAACTTTTGCAGCTCTTCGCGAACTATCTCCCTAATGAGGTCTCGCAGGGAGCTTTGATCCTCAGGTATGGCGGCAGCATTGATTGGGGTGCTGCTAGACATTCGATGATACTGCCGGCATCGTTGATGGAGCGCCCGCTCGATAGCCGTAGCCTCCTTGATGAAGTCAACTACGGTACTTGGAGGGTGGCGCAGTAGCCCGGCGAAAAGTTGCTCCTTAACGCCGCGCATGAGGTAGGTCAACTTCCTATCTTCACTCATGTTCGGGTCAGCTCGACGAAAAAGACGAGTCATATCTTCAGCAAACATAGTAACGCTTTCATTGGGTTGTTGAACCCGTAGCTCCAACAGCTGCTGCGCACGGTCGCGTCGATCGACATTGGTGAACGTATCGACAAGCTGTTGTCGGAAGTCGCCCCAAGTTAACAGACTGGGTTCTCTGTTCTCATACCAAATTTTCGCACCGCCGTCAAGGTAGAAATAGGTGCGTGAGAGCTTTTCTTGTTCAGGCCCCAGATTAATCTTGGCGACACGCTCATAGTGCTCAAGCCAGTCGTCCACGTCTTCATGTGCGCCGCCACTAAAGTGATAGGGAACCAGCGGTTGAAAGATGGTTACCTGTGAAGGCTGTGTTGGCGGGGGGCCTTGGGGCGCCGGTTGCGGACTGGTGTTGGCCATTTGGAGAGGTAATCGGCACTTGCGAGGTTCCGTGGAAGGCGTGAACTCTGGAGCGAGGCCTACCAGCCGCCGACTGAACCGGTGCACGGGAGTTGCAATGGGTGACAATGCGTCCGAGCTAGATGAACGGCTCCCAGTGGGAGTATGGAGCATTAGGTAGGGTTGCGTCCCAGCACTTCCACCAGTGTCACGGTACAGCGTGAACCAAAGGCAGATAAACGTTGACACAGGAACTCTCAGCAGCCAAACAGCAAGATCGCCTTCTTTATCTTCAATCAGCCAGAGCTCCACTACCTGGTGTCCGCCAAATCCCCTTATCATCGTTTTGGTCCACCAGTACACACGCGTCACTATTGAGGCGAACTCTATCGCAAAATGTGCGAAGCTGTGTTTGAGTACGCCATCTGTGGCCTCATCGCAAAAAGAACTCAGTTTTCTGGTGCACGTGCTGCGAAGCATTGGTATAAAATTGTTAATTTGAAATCAAATTATAACTAGGTTTCCTTGATAGTGTATTGCGCCACACGCGTACGGTTTCGTCATGTGTGTGACGTCACGTGGAATAGGCTATATAATATGTTGTTAGGGTGCGCAATAAACAAAAGTTGGAAGTTAGCGCTCACACTGTCGTCTGTTTTTTTCCCCTTCTTCACTGCACAGTAACTTTCCTTCACGCTCAAACTGAGTTGCACTGCAGCAATATCATTGTACCCTGAGGCAGCTTGGCGCGCTTTCCTGGGGGAACTTTGGGTCTCCTTTTACAGCGCAAGGCAGGGAGTGCGCCGCTTACCACAAAGCTTAAAGAAGCTTGGACGCAGTTGCAAGCAGCGAGGATTGCTCCATTGCACGTGTGGCCGTAACAGGGTCGCGTGCCACTTCATTGGCATACACGTCAAATCTGAAAGGGTCAGTCAATAGCACCGAGGAATGTAGGGCTGTTGCCTCCTCTCCGACAGGTACACGATGCATCTCGTGATAAGCGAACGAATCGACCGTCGAGAGTGCCACCTAAGCGCGCCTGAGTCACGCGAACGTCGACAAAAGCGGCTACGTTGTCGTCTAAGCGAGCATTCAACACTTTTAACCCTCTGAGCCCGTGCCCATGGTGAATCCGTGAGCGTGTGCATGCCGACACCTAAGTGGCCACAGAATTAAGGCTTCGGTGGGGCGGGTTGGGTAGTCAGCTGCGCTGCTAACAAGATCAATCAGAAGAGACAACACATAGGGAGGGCGTGTAAGCGCGTGCGTTTTAAACAACTGAGAAAGCCCGCAACAGGCTTGACTGGGATTGTAATCTGCAATCGAGGGGTTAACACCACTGTATCGAGCCCCAAGGAGAAGATCACTCCCGCTGACCGAAATGCCAGGGCCGCTGGGGCAACCATATCTAGAGCTGTCGGGTTCATCCGCATAGAATGAGATCAAGCCCGTCGTCAGGGAATCGAACTTAAACGAGCGCACTGAGGAGGCCTTCTTTGCAGCCATGCCAAAAGCAAGTTGGGCGTCATATATTGTGACAACGTGGGATCGACGAGCACACAAAGCGCCTCAAACAAATACGCTTTATCGATCGCAGGAAAAAGACTGCAACGACTTCTTCACCTTTTGTCCTCGGCCAAGGACACTCGGGTTGCTTCGTTGTCGCTACCACTGGCACATACGCGTGGCATTATTCCTTTAAAAAACACCGTCCCGATGTTAAACGTTCGAAAAGCAAGGAGAAACCAAAACTGCACAGTTAGTCACTGAAAGTAAGGTTTTATCCGAAGCACGTGGACAATTTCTGGTGAATGTCTGCGCTGCTTCGAACACAGCACGCCGTCCTGAACAACCTCGTAGTTGACGTCACTGATGCGTCGCAGAATTTTGCAGGGTCTAAAGTATCTTCGCAACAGCTTTTCGCAGAGCCCATGCTGACGAATAGGTGTCCAGACCCATACTTTGTCGTCCACGTTGTATATGACGGCTCTGTGCCGAATGTTGTAGTCTTTGGCATCATCGTCTTGTTGTTTGGTGATTCGCAACCTGGCAAGTTGTCTGGCTTCTTCTGCTTGCTGGGTAAACTCTTCGGCGTCCGTGTCAGTCTCATCGTTTGCATGACGGAGCATGCGTCTAACGTTGTCGTAATCTCGTGTCCGTAAAGGAGACTGAAGGGTGTCTTTCGAGAGGTCTCCTGACGAGCCGTTTTGTACGCGAACGTGACGTAGGGCAAAACGACGTCCACGTTCGTGTGCTCTACATCTACGTACATGCTTATCATGTCAGCCAGGGTCTTGTTCAGGCGTCCGGTGAGCCCGTTGGTCTGGGGATGATACGCTGTTGTCTTCCTGTGAGCTGCACCACTTAGTCGGGAAGCGGTGTCCCAGAGCTCGGCCATGAACGCACTACCTCTCTCGGTGATGACTATTACGGGAGCACCATGTCTTAAGATGATGGCTTCGATGAAATTTTGTGCCGCTTCAGCTGTCGTTGCCCGTGGCAGAGCGCGTGTCTCCGCTTATCGGTTCAGGTAATCCATGGCGACGATGATGATGATGAAAAACCTTTATTATAAAAGAGAGAGGTACGGGGCCAAAGCATGACTCCGCTGCATGGTCGGCGTCCTTAGTCCGGGACACCGCATGACGAGGCCCCTACTCGCGCCAGTCTCACCAGAGCCCGTTGAGACTCTAGTGATGAGCAGCTGAGGAGGGCAGTCTCCCATGCCTCTCGGGAAGGGGTAGGGGAAAGGGGTAGGTCGAGATTTTTCGGACATGCCCATACCATGTGGAAGATATTACACGTCTCCCCACAGTTTGGGCACCGCCCATCTGTGTTCGCATCGGAATGTTTTAGGATTGCAGGACAGAGTAGAGTACCTGTCTGCAGGCGCCTTAGAGTTCGCTCTCCCGCCTTACTCAGCCCCTTTGCAGAAGCCGGGTAAAAGCGGTGAGTGTCGCGATAATAGGTCACAATTTCTTTGAACCGCAGCAGCGGTGTATTGGCCTCCGAGTCATAAGAGCCAAGGTGAGGAGCCCGGTGGGTAAGCGCTCGGGCGGCCGCGTCAGCGGCCTCATTACCTCGTAAGCCCTGATGGCCAGGAGCCAATACGATGCGTTTCGGGGCTGGATCAGCGAGAGCCCGCTTTAGAATTTGGCTGGCTAGGGGGAATATTTCTCCTACCAAGTAATGAGCACATGATTTCCGGGAGTCTGTGATGATAACTTTCGAGTTGGGGTCCGCAGCAGCAAGCGCTATCGCGACTTCCTCAGTGCGCTCTAGATTTTGTGCTCGGAATGAGAGCTCATTGACATGCTTTTCCCGGTGAGCTACAGAGGCCGTGTAAAATCCCGTGGGCGAAGACCCTGCTATATCTACGTAGAATACACCAGGTCGGGAGCCGTGTTGCCTCTCAAGCGTCCGAGCCCGCGCCTGTCTTCTGCTTTCGTGCGTGTGCTTATCCATGTTACTGGGGAGTGGAGAGACCGAGAGCATATGCCGCCACAGTTCCGGAATACGCTCCGCCTCCTCTGCAGTGCCAGTGTGCTGTATATGTAAGCGGTTTAGCAGGCGGCGCCCGGGAGCCGTCTGCACGAGCCGCGTATATTGATTAGTAAGGTGGGCCTCCCGCAACTCCTGGTAGGAGTCGAGCACCTAACGCCCTCAGTTTGGCGTTGGAAGTGGCCACCGGGAGATCCACAGCTCGTTTAGTAGCCTTACGAATGATGGCATCTATTCTTTCGTCTTCTTGCTTGTTATTGTGAAGGTATGGGACGGCGTAGAGAATCCGGCTAGTCACGAAGGCATGGGCGAGCCGAAGCGCGTCCCTGCCCCGCAGACAACCCCGCTTGTTGGAAACGCGGTGGATCACGCGCCCTACCTGTTCACCTATTCTCTTGAGTTTCGCTATAGTGCAGTCCGGTCTGAGTCTGTGGTGAATGAGCAGGCCCAGAATCCGGAGCTCCTCCACCTCTCTGATGGGAACTCCAGACAGGGAGATTTGTATGGTTGACTTATCTCTTGGCTTCGCTCTAACGTGCAGAAGCTCTGATTTGTTTGGAGCACATTGGAGTCCACAATCGTTGGCATACGCCTCGACTATGGATGCGGCCTGCTGAAGGCGTTCCTGCATTTCACCAAGGCTCTCTTCAGTGGTCCAGATTGTATTATCGTCGGCATATACTGCGTGTTGTGTGCCTTCCACCCTGGCCAATTCGCTTGAAAGGCGAATCATAGCAATGTTGAAAAGGAGCGGTGATAACACTGCTCCTTGTGGGGTACCCCGTGTTCCCATAATGTACGGGCCATATTCTTCGTCCTCGATCCGAAGAAGTGCCTGGCGTTTAAAGAGAAAATCTCTGACATATGCAAAGGCCTTAGCCCCGCAATCGGTGGAGCTCAAGTTAGCCAGGATGCTGCTGTTTTTAACATTGGTGAAAGCCCCCTTCAGATCAAGGGCGAGGATGGCTTTATTATTGTGTTGCATAGTTATGGGCTGTATGACAGCCCTATGGAACTGGAGAAGGACGTCCTGTGCAGACATGTGTGGGTGAAACCCAAACATGGTGTCTGAAAAGAAGCCCTAGTCCTCAAGGTATGGGGAGAGGCGATCCCGTACCATCGTCTCCATAAGCTTGCCCGCGCACGAAGTCAGTGATATGGGCCTCAGATTTTCCGTGTTCACGGCCTTGCCTGCTTTGGGATGGCGAAGTTTATCCACCTGCTTCCAGTGGCAGACTTTGGGAAGGGGCCCAAAAAATTGATGCCAATTTGTGCGAACGGTGTTGCCGGCACTCGGACAGGCTGCAGCAGGCCAGCTGGTTTGATGGATAATGGCTTGTGACGCTGGCAATCTAGACATGCCTGCACTATTACTGGCCAAGACTTATCGAAGATTTGACAACTTTGGCAAGTCTTGGCCAGTAATAGTTCTGCCTTATCCTCGCCAATGTTATTGCATAACCCAAGTGACCAGTGGTAGGCTTGTCGTGACAGGCTTGCAGTACCTCACGGCGAAGCGACGAAGGAACGACGAGCAAGTAGCTGCGGCCGGTGGGTGAAAAGTTCCTCTTTTAAGGAACGTCATTTCGCAAGCAGTACGACGGCAGCCCTCTCGCTAATAACTTCGGCGCGCTATTTGTTCACCCTTGTAGGTAATTTAAAGTGGTAGCAGTTCAGCATCGTCATGCTACTGTTGAGAAAAAGGTGGTGGTGTCCACAGTTCCTAGAAAGGCCGTGTCGTCATCTTCATTGTCCGGGGAGGCCATCTCAACAGGAGACCGAGAAAGACAGTCAGGATCGGTGTGTCCTTTTCCCGACTTGTAAGCAACAGTGAAGTCAAACTCTTGGAGCCGAAGACTCCATCATGCAAGACGGCCAGACGGATCTTTCAAGTGTACTTACCAACAGAGAGAGTGGGGATTTCTGGTAACGTTGAATGGGCGGCCGTACAAATGAGGACGAGACCTCAGGACTGCCCATACTATTGCAAGACATTCTTTTTCCGCCGTAGTGTAGTTAGCTTCCGCTCGGGACAGCGTCCTGCGGGCGTAGGCAATTACCTTTTCGTTGTTGTCCTTCGACTGTACGAGCACTGCTCCAAGACCCACATTACTAGCGTCTGTATGAAGTAGTGTTGAAGCGTCTTCATCGAACTGGGTCAGCACAGGGGTGTTTGCATGCGCTGACGAAGCTCGTGAAACGCCTGGTGTTGGTCTTTGCCCCATCTGAAGGGGGTGTCTTCCCGAGTAAGCTGTGTCAATGGCCATACGATGCGCGAAAAATTAGAAATAAACCGCCGGCAATAGGCACTGAGTCCAAAAAAAAACGTCGCACTGATTTTTTGTTTGATGGCGACGGGAAGTTCACCACGGCGGCAATTTTATCCGGGGCGGGTCAGATTCTTTGGGTGCTCACGACGTGACCGAGGAATGGAAGCTCGTAGAAGCAGAAAGGGCACTTTTCAGGTTTTAGAGTAAGACCGGCCAAGCGTATTGCTTCAACAACTGCTTCGAGCCTACGTAAGTATTCCTCGAAAGTCGCCCAAACGACAATCACGTCATCGAGGTACACCAATCAGGTTTGCCACTTAAGTCTCGACTTAACCGTGTCCATGAGACGCTGGAATGTTGCTGGCGCCGAACACAAACTGATATGAAGTACCTGAAATTCATAAAATCCATCGGGCGTAACAAAGATGGTCTTCTCACAATCTGTCTCATCCACTTCCATTTGCCAGTAGCTGCTTTTCAATTCCATAGACGAAAAGTAGCGTACGTTTCGTAGTCTATCCAATGAATCATCAATCTGCGGCAGAGGGCACACGTCCTTCTTTGTGATCTGATTGACCTTCCGGCAGTCGACGCAGAAACGCAATCTGCCGTCCTTCTTCTAGACGAATACTACAGGTGATGCCCAAGGACTGTTAGATAGACGAATAACACCATCTTCTAGCATCGCTTTCACCTGTTTTTGAATTGCCTGACGCTCCTTTGCAGCGACTCGATAAAGATTTTGCCGGATGGGTCTGGCGTCGGAATCCGTGATTATGCGGTGTTTCGTGAGGGTCGTTAGGTGAACTCTTGATGTGGATGAGAACCAGCCGTGGAACTTGTTGATCACCGTAGAAGGTGGTCTCGCTCAATGGGAGATAACGTTGGACCAACGTTGACAGGTGTCGGTGTAGTGATAGTAGACGCTGCTGCTTCCTCCACTAATTGACAATGTTCTGTTTGTTAGAGTTCGTCGAAATGGGCAATAGCCGTGCCTTTAACTATGTGTAGCGTTCTCTGCTGAAATTTGCCAATAACAGTTCAGCGCATCCGTCAATAACAGTGATGATAGCCCTGGCTACAGAAATGGTGCTAGAGAATGCGAGCTCCTTGATGTGATCAGCGATGCAAGTACCATTTTGTAACTTGTCACAGTGCACGCATACGGAGGAACAACTTCGTGGCAGCAGTATGACACTGTCATCGGCAATACGGAAGCGAGGTGGCTGTTGTTCCTCATCTGTAGCAGTCTCCGAGCTTATAGTGAACGTTTGGCTTCTGTCACGAATGTAAATCATATCCCCGCATTCGCGCGAGAAATCCATAACCAATATAAGCTGTTTATAGCACTGGTGAAGAATGACCAGGGTGGTGACAAAGGTGGAACCAGCGATGAAGAGTCGAGCCATGCACTTTCCAACTGGTGGCATCAACTGACCTCCTGCAGTATTTGTATAGGGTCCCTGCGATGACATCCTCACCTTCCTTAGTCTGTCGGCTAGCTGCAGGCTTAATATAGAAAAGTGGGAGCCAGGGTCCACACGAGCCGTCTCTTGGTAGCCGTCAATGTGAACGACGAGGTCAGCGCCTATAACGTCGGTTACGTCGGCAGTTGTTCCATTCGTCGGTTTAGTCATTGCTGTCGTCGTCTTCGGCATCGGTGGCTTCGAGATGTCATATGTCTGCAATGGGGGCTGTTCGGAAGTTCGATTATTGGCAACCCCACCCCCCGAGATTGCTGCGTCCAATTTCCCCGTCGCGGGCTAGGGGATCTGCCCCTGGTTACATCAGCAAAACTGCGACGATTTGGTGAAGTGCCCCGCGCAGGAGATGGAGAACGTGGCCCGAGCCTCATTGGATTCTGCGGCGGTGTGTTCATAGGAGTGTCGTTGTACGTGTGTCGATCGTCCTACGTAGCGTAATTATGGTAGCGAGGAAATATCGAGTACTGAGCGCTGCGATAACGGCAAACTCTGTAAACGTGCCCAGCTTCGCCACAATGAAAGCATACCGGTCGACGGTCAACGGTACGCCACAAATCGGTTTTCCGACGCTCGTAGGTAAGCGGGGACTCCCTTTTGAACCACGTTGTGGGCTTCACATTTCGGCTTAACGGCATTCGTCTTGTCGGCAAGATCGGTGCGGTTGGGAAAGTCGTCGGCGTTGAGAGCGGCTGTGCTCGCAGAGTTGGTGGTAGTCCAGTCATTGGAGTCCTCTGTGCCGAAGGCGCGACGACAGGGTGGCAGGGTAACACAATGCCTAAATTCAAAAGCTCGACGCAGACTTGTCTGGTTGAAAAAAGACAAGAAGGTAAAATAAAACAAACCGCGAACAAAATGAAGATGTTCCGGCTCACGCATGGCAGCATTTTAGGGGTGAAGCGCATTATTATAAAGCCTTGTTCGCCGTCACCTTAAGATGATGATAAAGAACAAGCGCGTTCCAGACCACACAATCTGTTTCTGCCATCACGGCACAGCACATACAAGGTACCCACTATACGTGGTGACGTTGAAGCACCCACTATGCTACAATGTGATTCATCATTCTGCTGATAAGCGAAGTACCCGCGAAACATCTCTAAGACATCTAGGATACTTTGTTCTGTCGCTTTTGGTGAAGAAAAATATGCCTGTTCGAGGCAAACATTCTACTTTCGCCATAGATGAAAACAAACGCACGAGGATACTGTGGCACGGGAACGTCGGCTAACCAATCGAAAGGTGGGGAAGGATCGTGTACCGGCAGCAAAACGGCAGCGCCGGCAAGCCGCGGCCAGAGAACGCAGTGGACTTCAAGCTATTGATGACCAAACCGCCGTAATGGCTTACTTGCTCTTATAAAACTGTCAAATGAAACCGTCCTAATGAGATGATACCTTGTCTGGAATCTCTCTCGTGTCAGCCTAGGAAACACATCGACATAGCCTTGATATATTTGACAATAAATACAAAAACTACCCCTTCATACTGGCTAGTGACTAACGTAGCTATCATAAACGATGGCTGGCTTGTACAGATTAAGACGCAACGATATGCTTTGAGATGCACGTGACAATCTTATTGTTGTCATTGTTATTGTGGTTATAGAAAATAAGGAGGAGGAAGAACAACAAGATAGAAGGGCAGTTGACCATACCCATGCCCGGTTGGCCAACCTACGTTGGGGAAATGTGTATGGCTAGTATGAAAGCGCAGCAAATAACAACAAAGAGGTACGCGTATGACCTTCGACTTTAAAAACTTCAGATTGCGTCCTATCCACGGAGCTTTGGCACTTCATTTCATTTATATAAGGCAGTCTTACTGAAAGGAAAATGAAGTCCGCAGATCAATACTTCATATACGACCGATAAAACTGCACTGTACATAATGCACCCCCATGTGGTAACTAATGCGCATGCCTGAGTAGCGATCTACGGAGAAGTTACGGTTACCCGAAAAATTGTCCGTAGCTTCGCCCTCTCATTCCAATTAACTTCGAATATACGCTGTAATTCTTTAACGCGATAGCGCTAGAGAGCTCGTGCTGCAGAAATCCCGCTGTCGGTGTCAACCCCATTGGTTGTGAGTGAAAAATCGTCTGTGCGTCTGTGTCCGAAAAATCAAGTTACCGAGATCATCGCGGGAGGCCGCTACTTGTCCACGCGTGCGCCCGCGATCACACTGAGAAAGCCGCGCATTCGAACAAAAATAAAATGCTCAAGTCCACGAGGTGCCGTAGCTTCTTCGCCCCTGCTACCCCTACCTGCTTAGCTTCCAGCGCTTTCGTTTTGACGAAAAAAAATATAATGCAATTACAGCATGCGACAAACCTTTGTAACTCCACTCGCACTGGATGGATCATTAAAAATTTTGCGGTGTTCAATTCGTCAGGCAATAAGCTTTTCTAGTGAATTCATTCCATGGTTACCTGAGAGAGTGTTTTAAAGCTCCTTTAACGCATTTTTTTCGACAAGTGTCACGACGAAAACGAGCCCATTCGGCGATTTTCAGGCGCCTTTGGGCAGCCTCAAACAACGTCGAAAAAGACCGTGATAGTGTAGCCATCGCCGCTGAAAACACAAAGGAACTTTCAAGCAGCTCTAAAAAATGGACAACTATGCCTATCTAGCGGAAAACATATTATGACTTTTCAGAGACGTTGATAAAGCAAACAGCAAACGCTCGAGAATGTGCTGCTATCTGTGAGGCATTTTGAGACTCTATGGCCTCCCAGATGGCGAGCGCGGCTTGTATGTTGGAGCCTATGTGACTCCAGGTTTAGATCAAAAACCTGTGTGTACAATTTGCACGCGCACTCTCGCACGATCTACTGTGTGCGTGTGCGTGTGTATGTAACACAACATATTATTAAGTGTGCACTTAGCGGTTGAAGGGCGCGTTAGGGGCCAGATTTTGATATCGCGTTCAACTCTTATAGGCGAAGCTTAAGTATCCCTCATTTTTTCGTGTATGTGTGAAGATTTCCTTAGGAGAAGCTTGTACAGCTTCCTTGTCTATAGTCAAGAATCCGATGGAATCCCATCTGGTTGGGACAAACATAGTGCAAAGTAACGAAAACGCCGACCAAGGTAAAATTGTCCGAGTTCCTGTACGAGAGGCAAAACGTCTCGTGTTTATGTTACTTTTATTCGAGGTCATTGTTTATTTTAATAGTCGGCATATATGATTCTTTTCATTCTCCCTGATCATCAGCATGAGTATTGTTATTTGCTTGAGGGAATCATTTTCATGAGATATACGATAATATATTGTGGCAGAACATCGTTTTCATCCGCCCTGCATGTTTTTACCAGCACATATAAGCCACTCACCTTGGGCGGCAAGGTGTCCTTCAGCATACGGGCTGGCTGCCAAACCTCTGCGGCAGAGTCTGCGCGCTGTGCTCAGCACGAGTGAGTTAGTGCGGCTGTCACTTTTCTTGCGCGCCGAGGAACGGAACAGGCAGTCGCCCACTGCCGACAGCGGATCCTTGAAGGGATGAGAGACCTTCTCCTCCATGACGTGCTCTGTGCAAAATTCACATGGGCTTGAAAGAAAGACTCACGAGCCCTATGTATACCACGTGCGACTTGAAATATATTTGACATATAGATCTGTTTGGCCGCGGGAACTTATACAAACATAGACTTCAGTGATGCTCAGTTTTTAGTTCTTTATTTAAAGAAAAAATTCTGTACAATTACAGACCCATTCACTAATATTATACGTATGATTTCACGCCGCCACACAAGTCTGTTTCAAATATGTTTACCTTTAAATCGCGCCACGAAAATGCTGAGCGGGCCTCAAAATGTAGAACCAGTTTTCAAAGTAATAACTAAAAACTAGACGTGGCTGTGGGGTGTCTATCTATACACTAACTGTCACGCAACAAAATACGACGGGAGTGATTTGAACGCATTTTCATTTATATATAAACGCCAAAAGCATTAAGAGGCCAATAAAGGTGTGAGTGTTGCCTTAAAACAAGGGAATCTTAAAGGGCCACTGACCAGGTTTGACAATTTTCAGCTGACAAGCGCAATGCGTAAATGAGAGGTTCATGATCACGTTTGCCTAAATTTGCAAAGCTATGCGCCGCGGAATTGGGTCAAACTCCAAGGTGAGCGCTGCTTCCCCTTTCTTTCGCGGGTGCGTGCCCAGAGAATAAGGGCATGACGTGCTCGTATGAATGGCCCGATGTACACGGCAATGCAGTAACATTGGTCATCTACGTAGACGACTTCGCTATTACGTCGCCAACAGTGGCACGTGTCATGGCGAAAATTATTTAACACATGCTTTATGCATTTGTTGTTTGAAGAGAATAAATAATCTCTAGATAAATAATGATACGCAATAAATGTGTGAGCATCTTTTTTTTTTCATTTTCATCCCACGAATCGCACCGAGATGCGGGCTCAAGTCCCGGCGTTTCGCATACGTTTGTGTCCCCTTGGTCCCGTGGTCAGCGCATCGAGCAGACGACAGCCGTGAACGCTCCTACGCGTTCGCGCACTCAATGTGGTCATCTATTTTACTGCGTCTCATCTATTCTACCATCATCTATTCGTCTTTTATGCCAACTCCAGTTCAAAGAAAAAGCAATAAGAACTATAGAAAAGTACTTTAAACCGTTCAGCGGGATGCCTTCCGAGGTTAACTCAAGAGTAGTTTTTCTTCTATCAGAGATGGAACTGGGAAGTCTTTCAAAAACCGTGAAGTCTTGCAAAGGGCCGTTCTAGAAGTATTCTTTTCGGCCAAGACACATAAAGCCATGTGTTCCCGTCGAGCCATTGTGACTGAAAAGGGATGTTGGCAGCATCTCGTGAGCTCCTACCTGCAATGACATCTGAATTGATTGGCTGCTGATGACCCCTTTAAACTGAAGTGTTCAGACGTACTGGTGAGAGACCTGTTGTCAGGCATGTGGGGCGCCTTTATCGCTTTTCGGTTGATGTCGAAGAATCATTTTATTCTGTCCCACACGATGAACTATTTATAGCTACACGGCAGGTTATTGACTCTTTCGGGAGAGTAAACTTTCAAAACAACTCATTAATTATTGTAGAGATTATTTCTTGGATCAACTTCAGTGTGACCTGTGTGCAACCAATATGAAGTTTGATGATTTGACAGTTGTTCAAAGAAAGGGCATATGCATTCGGTCCTGTGTGGCCCCTGTGCTTTGTTAAATATTCTTAGCAAAATTTGACCGGAAGCTACAACATGAGCTCGTCGGACAACCTGTACCTAATGTCTACAGATATGTTGATATCTTCCTAGTGATGTTAAACATGGAAGATAACTGTTCACCCACTTCAGTAATAACTAACATTTTGGATTGTTTTAAACAACGCACAAGTTCATTCTCATTCACACTTGTATACCCAGCCAGAGAGGCTTTGCAGTTTTTAGATATTAACATTGATTTTAGTGCAGTTGGTCACGTTTGGTGAGAGTTTTCGCCGTGGTCAAAGATGGGCCTGTTACCCTTTGACTCTTCTAAAAGCAAGCTACTGAAAAGGTGATAGCTAATTCCTGCCTTAGTTCATCACTCAGCAAATCATGTCTACATAAAATGAAACGCAATTTTCGGAATCAAGTAAGACGCCTACTCAGATCGGGCTCCTCGGACAGCTTGCTTGTGGCAGTAGGCAGTACCTTGTTAAAGAAGTTGAAGATGCCAAGTACCACCAACACGGTGGAAACAAGGCAAGCAAAACGGTTGTAGTTATCCCACATGTGTACAAGATTTCGCACTCCTTGATAAAGATTGGGTGCAAGCACAGAGTATACGTTGTTCTTGCGGCTCCCTGCAAACTGGCAAAACTGTGCCCCATGATAGTAAATCGTGGAGGGGTGAACAAGAGTAGTTGCACTAAAAACATGCCACGCTGTTTCTACTGTGTAATTCAGGGGTTGTGTACATAATCCCCCTGAGCTACGGAAAAGTGTACATCGACCAGATGGGTCCTTGTTTAGAGGATCCCCCCCGAGAACATGCGACGTCCTTGAAGGTTCTCGCAGGTGGCACGCACTTTGCAATTCACTGCGGGGATTGTGGGTGCGATCTGCAACTTGGCAGCACGAGAATTCTGGGCAAATCAAAACACAAACTGACCGGAAAAACCATGGAAGCAGAACAGATTAGGGCGAACGCAAACACGTGTATCAGTGTTCCTTCGGTATCAGTAAGTGAAAAAGAGGTGTCCTTTTTGAGCTGTCGAAGTAAATGACCGTATACCTTCTTTTCTTTTAGGGGAGGGGAGCGGAATCTTGAAGTGATAGTCGGGTGCGCGTGCGCGTTTGTGTTCTCGTGCAATGAACGTTTTCTAATAGAAGTTCAGTTGTAAGTGAGCATCTTTCCTATGAAGTGCTTTTCCCTCTACCTTTTGCGCTCATATATTTCCACATTATGCTATACTAACTGGCTCAGCCTTCCACTTTATTGTACCGCGTCTAAGCCAGCGTTTCTAAACCATCCCACAGAAACAGGCAGTAAACTTCAAAACAATGCTGGTTAAAAAAAAAACGCCACTCGCGTGCATGTGGGTTAGGCTTGTTCGTGCGCGTCATGCGCACGGGACCTCTTGGTAGGATGACGGTGAGGATAGGGATGAGATTAGGCTTGTGAAGGCTACACGGATGAGCGGCAAGGGTTTCGAGCTCGCCTCCTCTCACCTTCGTTGCGCGCCGCTTCAAAAAAAAAACAGCATTTTTCCCAGCTCGTAATGAACCGATTCCAAACGTTTTTGTGGCAAAATGATCCTCAATGGACACCAAACAGCTTCATGGTCTAAGTAAAATTTCGTATGCGACCTGGTAAGTGGTCGTTTTAGAAAGTACCACCAACCATTTTGCTTGCTGCCGCGTGAGCGACAACCTCTCTCCCTCCTCCTTCCGATTTCCTACCCTTCTCCACTGTTGTTTCTGCGCGATGATTGGTCTCTCGCGATTGCCTGTGTGGACATGCAATGCGTGCGCTGTGCTGATATTTTTTTCTTTTTCGCTCAGTCATTTTTCGCTAGGGCTGCGCGTAGCCTCCGTATTGAACATAGGAAGACCCACGCCGGGAGACGCGCTGCACTGCCGGGCGCTGTCGGTCAATGTTGGGTGAAAACTGGTTACTCAAGTGTTGACCGCTCCGCTGTCTCCTTCAACCTGCTTTCAAAACGCATACCCTGCACGCGTTCTACACGTGTTTTTTAGAGAGTTTGGCGTCGGGTTATGAAGTATACGCTTCTGTCCGCGTTTAATAGGATCGCCGCAATTGAGAATATTTTTCGTGGCAGCAATTTCGTAAAATGGCAGCATGTGCTCAGCCATGTAGCCGATGCGAAGCAAGTTGTAGCAGACGACGCCGTCCTCGTCAGAGTAAAGTGCGTTTTGCAAGTGAAAGACGACGCTGTTTACGCTGTGGAGTTAGAAGTGAATACACCTTTCTGTACGTTCATAATTATATACCTGTTTTATTTTGTTTGCTGTGTGTACTATGCGCTATGTTTGTTACTGGATGCATGGGTAAGGCCGCTTCTCATGCTTTACGTTAAGGGGTTCTTGCGCTGTGACTGCTATTTGTTGGGATACCTTAATTTAAAAGCACCCATCCAAGTTATCGTGTGGTATATACACATCACTTCAGAAATAAATGGTCCATTTGGGGCTTCTTTCTTACCCACAACGAAAATTGACATATATCTCGCGTGTCCTTCCTTGCATCATCACCTTTCTCATCACGGTACTTCGAGTTCACAGCTCATGTGAGCGCACAGTTTTCAGATAAACTTTTTTGTGTGTTTCTAATCTGCATTAGAAGAGCACATTGCTATAAAGGCATTTTATTTGGTCACTATCAAATATGCACCGTATTGGTCGGGCTGCCCCGGCACACTCAGTAACAACTAGTTCTCTGTATCTGCCAATGGACGTGCAACAACGGCTAATGCATTTTTGTTTTCGTAGTTGGCGTGGTTGTGCCCACTCAAGCGGGAGCGTCCCATCTCCAGCGGCAAGTGCGATTGCATCGCTGGCGTCTCTAGTGATCCTAAACCACTTGACAGCGTGTCATAAACATCAAGGAAAACAGAGTTTTCTTCATCTTGCATTGCTGGGTCGTGTTGAGCAATAGCTTGCGGCACAGTCTGCTCCACGGAATTTTGTGCTCATCTAGCTGCCCTCACAGAATGACGCTTCCACCAAAGCAAAATAACGTTGTGGCAGAGATTAGATCGTGCCGTTTACAACAACGTTTATACGTTGGAGTTTTTTTTATTCAGATATTGTACGGTGATAAACATTGAGCATATCTGTAGTGCGCCAGATATTATTTTTTTTATCATCTTCAAGTGTAAAATGTACAAGAAGTCTCAAAATGAGTATACGTTTAAGGGGTTTCCGTGATCCTGTTAGTAACGCCTTACATTCACAAAATAAAATAAGTACTAGATATGAAATCAAACTCTATGAAAAAATTTGTGATGTCGAAATGCCCCATTAAAAGAAACTAGCAATTGTGTCCATCTGTGTGCACAGAAATATTTCATACGAGAACTTCACGTAGCTACGTACGAAAACTTATTGATTAAACATGTTGCATTGTCTGCTGCTTGAATCATTTTTACTTTGTATGAAAACTATCAAGAATGCAATGTGCTTGTTACTAACCACGTTTCAATCTTACCCTTAAATTGAGGTGGTGTGAAAGTGTCAAGTTTGATCAAAACCCTTCTATATTAGCTTTACTTGATAATTGCGCATGCGCGGAATGAATTTTCACTGAGCTTAAAATGAGGAATCTAGAGTCCTCAGAAAATGCTTTAAAATGCATAGATAGTTATGCGCTTCAATGCCTATCATACCTCCGTGCCATTTCTGCGTGAGGTGCCCGTTTATTGTAAGCCGCTGGAAACACTGTCGGCACATACGACGGGTGCAGACTTGAGTCATTTTTGCAGTTTCCCACAAAATGTCTGCTACAAATCATTGTAAAAGCTTTTGCAAACCACACACTTTCGTCGGCGCTGCGTAGATATAAAAAAGATATAACCGCACATCACCAATACCACATGTGTACACAGCTTCAACTACTACATCCCCAACTATATCGAATAATAGTAGCAGCATAAACATAATTTTTCGCAATATTTTAACATTGCTTCAAAGACTGAAGTTGAAAGTATTATGGTAATTTATACTTTTAAGATGGGGACGCGCCTCTCCCAGTAACTCGATAGATAAGAGGAAGGGTGACGCAGGAATTAACACCCGTTATGATGAATGCATTGTGCACGTGCTAATTTTTAATAAAAATTGTGTCCTCACTTTTTTCGGCACACTGCTTTAATCCATTCCTGTCGTCTGCTTTTTACGTACCATCGGTCTGGGAATCGGTAGAATTTCACTGGTGGAGTCATCCCTTTCGTGTCTGCATGACGGCGCAGAAACAGTTACCCCTTTCTGTTGGGGTGACATTGCGGAACGAGGGGTGCTTCACGCGCAGCGCGCACTTCGCAAATGCGGGGGAGCCAAAGGTAGTGGAAGGGTCGCTACACGCTAATAGTTTGCGCTTTTTCTGGCAGGGGAAAGGCAAGCGCTGGCGTCGGCAGGCAAACTTGAGCGGGTCTCCCCTATGGCGCGCGCTTTGTTTTGTGCGTTGTTTGCTGGCGCTATGCACAGCGGTTGCGCCTATAAACTGTTGCAAACAGAAAACAAATGACTATGTTTTTCTTACAATATCTAGGTAAACGCGATAGTTTTCATAAGAAGTAGTCACTGCACTACATAGGCTGAAAGAATTTAATTTCTTCAAGAACATGTTCTTTGCTAGTTACGGCTCATTTCTTATTGCTCGTGCGAAAGCATCACCGAATGCTGCTAGTATTTGGGCATCCTTTCTTAATGATAAACACAGATGTTCTGCGCCCAACTGTGCATTTTATCAAAAATATTGTTCTTCTGAATGCGCTGAATATTCTGCCGAGACTACATACAATCGACGTCTGAAACTGTTATTCACTCTGAACCGAACTGCAAAAACTGCTTTCCACAGCGAAAAGTTACCTGCTATGACACATCTTTTCGTAGGCACCTATCGTGATCATTGGGATTTGTTGGAAATGCGGAAAAAAAGGGAATGAAAGAATATATCGAGGCAACACTGGCGTTGGTCAGGGAATGGCGTTCGTTTTTAATAGAGGGGGCGGGTGTCCACATGCAAAGTAATGACACAAATGCGTTCTGTCGCTAGAAAAAAACCACTGCCAAAAAAAAACTGTCAAAAAACATGAACTACCTGATAGTGAAAATGAACCGTTATGGCTCGTAGCGTAAGTTACGGGACGGCTCTATGACGTCATTAAGAGACCATGAGTTTTGTGACGTGTAATAAATTTTTGTCATATGGTGATGTAATCTCGTGATGATTACAATTTTGGTTTTCTTGCGCACAGGAGCGACGTCCAAAAGTTGTTCCGGGGATCACACTCGCTTGCTGGTGCTATCAACTTTGAGGCAGAGGCCTAAAATTCTCGCTCACTCAGTGACTGTTTCAAAATCATCTCTCGTATATCTGGTTTTTTTGCTGAACGTTTTCTATTGATGTAGCATGAAGTGAAATTATAGCATCGATTAATTTTGCCAGAAAGATGTAGCAGTCAGTTAAGATTATGATCGTTGCGTATTAATTCAGAGAAGTTATGTACCGATAACTTTTTGCACTGCAGCGTGTCAGTCACTTGTGATTTTGTAAACGAAATTACACATTGTGTGTGAGTGAACAGCTGCTTTCTATATGTTGTTGCTATATTCCATTGACGATCAATCTGAGCCGCGTTCTTTGCAACTACTAGGGGGAAAAACCTGAAACGCGACGCTGTTCGAACCTTATAGCTCAGTTCAATTCACCTGCACCAATCGGAATCGGTTCATGGCTGTGCACGTGAAGTTCAGAAATCATGCAGCGCAAGTTCAGTCGTGCAGGCACAGTGCGACACCCGAAACAAATAACGATGTGTTGACAAGGTGCAGGCCTTATTTCTGCTCGCTTAGTTTACAACGTCGAGATAAAACTGACCGATGGCAAACCGCACACGCGGACAGTTTATGAGGCGCAAACATCTTGGCAAAACACATGGCGTTAGCGTTAGTGGAGGTGGTTATGGCGCCTACGCCAAAGTGCTGCGTCATATATTAAGCTGCAGGCGCAGCTGCGCAACGCCGGCACCGTCGACGTAGCAAGTGCAGGAAAATCATGAACCAGCGCAGCTCCTCTTTTGCACATTTCGACACAAATGGTCGTCAGAGGTCGTTCAGAGGTCGTCAGTGCTACATCACTGAAACAAATGGCAAGGTGCGGCACCTCGTGAACTGGTTCATGTGGTGCAGGCATACGAGTGGACCTGTCTTCTTGACCACTCTTGCGAGAGCCACAGGAAGCGCCCTCGACAGAGACAAATAACCTCGAGCTGATAGTGAGTGGACGCTGCCTGCTCCTTTTCACGTCACTATAATTTGCCACAAGCAAAAATATATATGATCAGAACATAATTCATGTTTTCATGAGAAAAAAAAAAACGCCTGCATCATAGAACTCTTCATGAAGTGTTATTGAAAGTAGCATGCCACATTCACAAGGCTTTCGGAAGAAACTAATCTTCAAACAAAGATTCATTGCAGTGTTCCCTATCCTATGCTCAGTAATGTTCTGAAGTCGATACACTACCGCGGTGCGCAAGTGGCTCGAGATGAAGCGCGTCCTCTATAATTCAGCGGCGCGTCCATGGGAGCCCCGGTGAAAAATGGCGCCGGGTGCAGAGTGCGCCGAAAATGGGAAGGATAATCAAAGATGAAACCCGTGCTCGGAGGAGAGTGTCGTTACTTTCTTACACAAAAACTTACGGCATCTTCGGCTGAGATGCACTGGTTACGTGACAGTAGAAAGAAAGTTACATCAATTACCGCCCGAGTTTCACGCCTCGCTACAGGCCAGCCAAACGCGTGAACCACAAATCTCGAGTCCGCTACAGCAGCGCTTTATGCGAGAGACGTCATTTAGCAGATGACAATTTTCAGCCTCTTCTTTGTACTGGCAATAAGAGAGCAAACAGAAAATCAAATAATGAGAGACACTTGCGAGACGCTACGTGTCTATTGGGTGCGCATCTGCTCTCCAGGCGGTTGTGCTGCACCGATTCTGTACCAACTATACGAGGGTTACGGTGATTTTCGCATCGCCTTCGGGGTCCAGTGGAATCCTGGCAGCAAATGTTGCCTCGTGCGAGTACGCTCAGATGATGTAAGCTCACACACGTTGTCTGTGCCATCCAGCCGTGTTCTGCGGCAGAGCCAGCTGTAAATTACGCCTGCACAAATGGAACGTCACCGCGTCGTCTGCCAGCGTGCGCGGGCTGTTGGATTCCATCACGCTCCACCGTTGACGTCATTGATTGATAGATTTTTGGGGTTTAACGTCCCAAAACCACCATATTATTATGAGAGACGCCGTAGTGGAGGGCTCCGGAAATTTTGACCACCTGTGGTTCTTTAACGTGTGCCCAAATCTGAGCACACGGGCCTATAACATTTCCGCCTCCATCGGAAATGCAGCCGCCGCAGCCGGGAATCAATCCCGCGACCTGCGGGTCAGCAGCCGAGTACCTTAGCCACTAGACCACCGCGGCTGGGCACCGTCGACATCCTTGGTGCTGTCGTGGCGTGCACTCGTGTCGTGGCCGGCCCAGCTGAACATGTGACACCCCACACGTGGTGCCCAGACAAGCTTACGGCACGGCATGAGTGCACGGAAGACGCCACCGGTGCCGCCAGCCGAAGATGCCATCAGACGGTGACACAAACACTAGATGGCGACAAGGCTTCACCACTTCACGCTAAACTGTTTTCGCAGCAGCCAGTTTTTTCACGGATTTGAAAATCTTGTGATTTGGAATATTTGGACATTTGTGGTCTTAAAAGGCCTGCAAGTAACATGTAGTGGACCTTTTGTTTCGTTGGGCGCATGTCCTTTATCTGAAATGGGTGCCGGGTAAAGAAGTATGATCGAGTGTCAGTGTGCTCTGTATTCTATGGCAGAAAAATTGTGGAAGGAAGATGGGGCACGGTCTCATAAGCAGTGTGCTACCCGCGACACTGCCACTGCAATGCAACAATTCTGCTAAACATGAGAAAGAACGCGATGCTTTCTAAATTTTTTATAGTGGGATTTTGTTTTACATATGCACTCTCCCTGCTCTTTCATCCCCTGTGTGCAATGGTGTGAAATTTTTAAGAGTGAGTGAGGCTGAAGCTTTCTATGGACCTCCCGTGTGCTAGCAGAAAGTGAGTGTTTCATGTTAATTGGTAGAACGTATGACTAACGTTTCTGTGGAAACTATTAGAAACAAAACAGCTAGTACTACGCTTCCTAAGCGCGGGGTAGAAGTTGTCGATATTGAAATTTCTGCCAGCATAGAGCAATATAGTTCCCAGATTGTTCCCCGTTGACAGCACATTTATGTATCAAAGAGCTGCGACAGCATGTTTTTACTGTTTAGTGTGGGGTTAAACGAATGTCTGTGCCGTCAATGTATGCTTACAAATGAGTCGTGGTGGCATGTTTTTACTGCTAAGCATGTGGCATTACACAAAGGGCTAATGGACAATAGCAAACAGGTTTCCGAAGTTGAACTCGTCATGTATAAATATATATAGTGTTATGTAAATGCAAGGCGAAAAGCGGTAGCAGCGTCGGGACAGAAGCAGCAAGAGCTGGCCGAGTTTACGGGCGTCGCCGCAGCAGCAACCAGGCAGTCCTAGCTCGCGCCTCGCGCCAACATGTCGATGTCGCTGCGGTAGTGGGCATTCCTCTTCACTACATATAGTATTCGCCGGAAAAAGAGTCATCCTGGCGATTCACGGTGAACAAAGTACGAGTGGATCATAATATGGTTTCAACCGCTGTACGTGAACGGTTTCACGACCCCGAACGCGCTGGTCTGTGGATGGCGTAACGGGTTCAACAATGTAGTTAACAGGTGAAGTCTGCGAGACAACGTGGTAGGGTCCCTGGTATTTTGAAACAAGCTTCGAAGAAAAGCCTGCAGGGACAGCTGAAACCGAAAGCGACACAAGGGTGTCCGGAACAATGATGGGGTACGGGTTGTTATCGTCAAGCCATGTAACAGGAAAACTGTCGAAAAGCCCGTAGTCACCAGTGGAGCAGTATTTTATGCGTATGTCACAAAAGACAGGATAAGTACAAGTCGGAGTGGTCTGAAGCAACATACTTAGATTCATGTCGCCAAGGGTACGGTTGAATCTTTCAGTCAAGCCATTCGTTTGGGGATGGTAGGTGGTGGTAATCCAGTGAATGATACGGCATTTGGCAAGGAGTGCGTTGACGACTTCAGAGAGGAATACACGTCCTCTGTCGCTAAGAAGCTCACGCGGTACGCCGTGACGGAGAATGAAATTCCGCAGGAGAAAAGATGATACGTCGCGTGCTGTGGCAGCAGGCAAAGAGGCTGCTTCTGCGTATTGCGTCAAGTAGTCGACAGCGACAACGATCCAACGGTTTCCGGAACCCGTGAATGGAAGAGGCCCGTACAGATCGAATCCAATGCGGTCAAAAGGCCTGGCTGGGCAAGGGATTGGCTGGATCGGACCAGAGGTGTGATGAGGCAGAACTTTCCGTCATTGGCACTGTTGGCATGACAGAGTTTACTTGCGCGAAGAGGTCTACGTGCCTCGCCAATAAAACCGGGAGGAAAGCCGACCGTATGTTTTGAAGATGCCCGCATGTGCACACTGAGGGTCAGCGTGGAAAGCGTAACATATTCTAATGGGTCCAGGAGAAGAAACACCACAAACTAGTTTATTATGGGCGAACTTTTGCCCTGAATATTATGTGCAAAAAATGGAAGAGTCCGCTAGAGCGTTTTCAAGCAAAAACTGTTCATTTGCCAACGCGCCTTCTTGTTATTCGTAGCTACAACCCACACTGACTCGTACCCGTGAACAAGAGGCATAAGTCGTGCGGCCACAAGCAGGAGTGCGCACAGGACTGTGGACGCTGATTCTTCATAATATCGGATAGCGTAGTTAGTTTCTGTGGTATTACACGCCTTCAAAATAGAGGGAGGCAAAAAAGCAAGCTTTTTCATCGCCCCTCGTATTAGGGCTTCATATGAACGACGTGTACGACTTCTGCGCTGTTTTGTCGTTTTGAACGAATGTGTCCATCGGCGATGACTTCGTAGTTTAGGTCACTAATTTGTCGGAGAATCGTATAGGGGCCAAAGTATCACCAAACGAGCTTTTTTGGTAGACCGCGAAGTCGGATTGGCGTCCATATTCACACTCGCCCGCCTGGGTTGTACTAAACTTTTCTGCGGCACAGGTTGTGTTGCTGTTAGTGTTTGTTTTGCTGTTGGTGTATTCGGTGCCGTGCCAACTGGCGTACTTCTTCAGCTTTTTGCAGAAAGTCATCAACCTCAGATGGTTCCTAAATGTCGTTGTCTACTGGCAACTTGGCATCGAGTGTCGTAGTGACAGTGCGGCTGTAGACCAAATGAAAATGTTGTTACGCGGATAGTCTCCTGCATGGCCGTATTGTAGGCGAAGGTTGCGTATGGCAAGATTTTGTCCCACAATTTATGCTCAATGTCAACGTACATCGAAAGCATATTAGCAATAGGTCGGTTGAGGCGTTCTGTCAACCCGGGAATGGTTTGCAGTGGTCTTCCTATGACTGGCGTTAGTCATTGTCTAAAAGGATTGCGTCAAATCAGCTGAGAACTTACCTTCTCGAACGGTAATCATGACGAGTGGGGCTCCATGGTGAAGAACATTATTCTGAACAAAAACTTCGCGACTTCCGCTTTCGTTCCTCGGTCAAGGCAGCCGGTTTCATCATATCATGTCAAATAGCCAGTAGCAACTATTATCCACCTATTTTCTGATGCTGACATTGGAAACGGTGCGAGGAGGTTCATTCCGACCTGCTAAAATGGAGTCACGGGAGGCTCTATAGGGTGGAAAAAGCCGGCCGTCTTGAGGGGTGGTGTTTTGCGCCTTTGAAACTCGCGACATGTTTTGACGAATTGTTTCACGGACGCTAGCAACTTGGGGCCGTAATATTTATGATGAATTTGGGCGAATGTTCAACTCGCACCTAAGTGACCCACAGACGGGTCATCATGACAGGCTTCTAAGACTTCATGCCTCTTGGCTGATGGTACAGCGAGCAAGAACTTCTCCTTGTGTTCGAAATTCTTCTTGTAAAGTGCATTATCTCGGTGGCCGAATGAGGATAACTCTCTCTTAATTACGCGAGCAACTTGTCCGTCGTGCCCTTCGAGATCCTTTATTATTAGGAGCAGTTCCATGTAAACCCGTTGATACTCGGTGATTTCTGAAGTTTTCATCACACAAACGAGTGGGAAGTCCTCTTTTGAAAGAGTCGAGTCGACTAGTGAAAGTGATAAGCAGTCAGCATCATAATGCTTTTTGCCACACCTATATACGACCGTAATGTCATTTTCTTGGAGCCTCAGACTCCATCTCACAAAGCTGCCTCGATGGGTCTTTTCTAGCTCGCCAGCCAACAAATTGAGTGGTGGTCGCTGAAGGCACGGAACGGCCTGCCGTAGAGGTAAGGCCTGAACTTGTTGATCGCCTATATGATTGCCAAGCACTCTTTTTTGGTTGCATAGTAGCTTCCACTTTTGAAAGGGTGCGGCTAGCATATGCTATCACTCTCTCTTATTTCTTTTGCAATTGCACCAGGACGCACCGCACCTAGGCCAAGATTGCTGGCATCTGTATGAACTTCTGTATCCGCGGTTTCGTCCAAGTGAGCCAGGATAGGTGGGGCTTGCAAACGTTTCTTTAGTTAGTTGAAAGCACTGTCTTGTTCGGTGCACAAAATAAATGGCACGTCCTCTTTCGTGATTCTTGTTAGTGGTTCGGCAAGTTTCGCAAAATTTTCCGCAAACCACCTGTAATAAGCACATAAACCCGAAAATCGGCGTACTTCCTTCTTGTTTCTTTGCTTGGGAAACAGCCCCATGGCCATAATCTTGACCGGGTCCGGGCCAACACCTTGAGCGCTGATTACATAACCAGGAAAACGAAGCCTCTCGAGTCCAAACTGTCATTTTTTTGTTTAATCATGAAGCCGGCTGACTGGATAGCCTGAAGTACCTAACGTAATCGCTCTACATGCTGTTCAAACGTTGCTGAAAACACCACAACGTCGTCCAGTTAGACTAAGCACGACTGCCGTTTGAGGCCTGAAAGGACGCTGTCCATCATGCGCTGCAATGTTGCAGGCGCACAACAGAGGCTGAATGGGAGTGCTTTGAACTCATATAGACCATCAGGGGGTTACGAAAACAGTATTTTCATGGTCCCTTTTGTCTTCTTCAATTTGCCAATAACCGCTTTTTAAATCCAATGAAGATAAATACCTTGCGTGCCATAGCCGATCCAACGTATCATCAATACGTGGCAAAGGGTAGACATCCCGCTTGGTCACGCTGTTAAGCTGTCCGTTCTCAACGCAGAATCTCAGCGTGTTGTCCTTTTTCCTCACATCGACTACAGGCGACGCCCACGGACTATTGAATGGCTGTATGACATTGTCCTCTAGCATCTCTTTCACTTGGCTCTTTGTGATCTCTCATTCCTTAGGCGATACACTGTACGGTTGTTGATGTACCGGCGTTGTAGCTTCATCTGTTATTATTCGGCGTTTAACAACCTGGGTCCGCCGTACTTTTCACGAGGTAGGGAATCATCCGGCGAAGTCTTTTATGAAATCCTGAATAATTTTCTCGGCTGGTGATATATTTTGGCTGATTGCAACTCTTGCCACGATATTGGGCGCAGGTTCCCAAGCAGGTGGCCCGAAATCGGGTGGAGGTTCCCAAGCAGGTGGCCCTGACACCAGACCACATAAGTCCGTCACTGTTTCAATACCGTCCAGAAAGGCGGTAGCCCTGTCCTTTGCAACATGCTGAATTTCGTTTCAAAAAATCGTTACCAATACACCGGCACATCCACCACGTAATTGAACAATGCCTCGAGCTACACAAATGCCTTTCTTGAGCAGTTTTTTGATGTTTAAATCGGCTACTGCTTCAAAATCAACGAATGCTTCATTTCCTACACTGAATAATACGCTGCATCGTGGCGGCACGGTAACATCACAATATGAAACACGTGATGCATTGTACTCTGGCTCATTTGTTTCTATGGCTAGCTTCGTCGAAAAGAGACACTGAAATTCTGCAGGTTGACTATAGCTCTGTTTGCTAGCAGATAATCCATTCCGAGTAATAAATCTCCAGAGCATTCCGGAAGTACGACAAAGTCTGCAACGTACGTAGTGCCTCAAATTCCAATTCTTGCGGTACATCTTCCCAGAGGTGTAATGAGATGACCCCCAGCCGTGCGTATTTGGAATCCACTCCAAGGCGTCATAACTTTCTTTGAATCCTTTACGGCAGCGTAACTGACAAACCAATAATCAGCACCTGTGTCAACTAAAACAATAAATTCTTACCTGTCTACGGTAACGCATAAGTCTGAAGAAATTTTGTCTTTACCTAACCTAGTTGTAGTGTTCCGCTCGTCGTTGCTGCGCTGAGACTTTGACGGAAGATCTTCATTTGGCCGGACACCAGCGGCCTTGCCTCCACAAGACGCTGGCTTCAGTTTTCCTGATGGGGACTGCTTGAACGATGGTGTGTTGAAGTTGATGGTAGAGAAAGTGAACTAAATCGTCGAGGGCTTGGTCATCGATAGCGAGCAGGCGCTAATGATCTAGGCTGATGCTGGAAACCATAAGTTGGAAACAGATGGCTGGACAAAGATTCTTCGATTTCAACGGGTATTTCGCCATTTCAGGGGCATGACACGTTTGGAGCAAACCCACGGAGACCAACTCGTCGACATGGGCATATTCTGCACAGGTGTCCAGCTTCGCCGCAGTGAAAACCGAGCAGCGTCCTGACAGGTGTGCGCCACACGCCACTTTTCTGTGGCCTTGAATTAGCTGAAAAGTATAAGCCGCGCGAAGCTGGTTGGTAGCCACTGGGAGCTGCAAACAAAGCAGTATGCACGGTGAGCTGGCACACAGCGTCGGCGTCAGACGATACGGAGCGTTCCTCCAATTCTTGTTCAAGTCGAACAGGATGGGCCTCAGTTTTCACTTGTAGTGTGGCGTGGTGAACTTCATCTCTGATCAGGGTAGTGAGAGACAAAACTGGCGTTGCGACTTGGGAAGAGGGGGGGGCAGCAGCTTCTGGAGCTCTTCGTTCACAATGGATCGCACAATTTCCCTCAATACTTCGCTACTGCTGCCCAGGTTTGTTGAGAGGGCATCCGCAGGAACACTACTCATAGCATGATTGTAGTGACGGGAGCACAGCAGTGCTGCAATGCCCGCTCTATGGAGGTGGCTTCGGTGCGGAATTCAGCAACTGTACGAGGTGGGTTGCGCATGAAACCGGCAAATAACTCCTGTTTGACACCTTGCCTCAAGTGACGAAGCCTTTTCTCTGCGGTCAGATTCGGGTCAGCGTGTTTGAACAGGCGGGACATGTCCTCATTATATATGCCAACGCTTTCGTTTGTGCCCTGGTTCCTGGAAAGTAGATCATTCTCCGCCTTCTCCTGAAGATCGGTGCTTGCATAAGTAGCTACTATTTGTCGTCGAAATTCTTCCCATGTCGGTATGAACGCATCGTGGTTTTCATAGCACGTCCTCACTGCAACCTGCAATGCGAAGTACACGCGACGCAGTTTCCTTGCTTCATCCCAGCCGTTAGTCTTCGCAACCCGCTCGAAGTGTTCTAACCGATCTTCTACATCTTCGAACGTGTCGCAGTGGAAGGGCTCAGGCAAGCACGGTGGGGACAGAATAAGTTTCGATGATGTGACCTTAGTAAGCCACCGTTCCATTGTCTGTGGACGCTGTTTGCGTTGCTGGAGAACTGGGGAGGAGTGCGAATTCTGGCGGCTCTCCTCGAAGGTGCTGGCTTAAATGCTGGTGTACCGGAGTCAGTTCGCCAGGTTCCCATCGTGTAGGATCGGGGCTCCCTCTCTTGCACCAAGGCGGCTTCCAATCATACCCAGCACCTCCACCAGAATGTGACGGGTTCAAGCGAAGAAGCATCAAAAACTAGTTTAATATTGGTGAACTTGTGCCCTGAAAATTATCTGCAAAAAATGAAAGAGTCCGCTAGAACGTTCCAAAACAAAAGCTGTTCATCCGCTAACGCGCCTTCTTCTTCACAGCTTCAACCCACACTGACCCTTCCCGTGAACAAGAGGCATAAGTCGTGCGGCCACAAGCAGGAGTGCGCACAAGACTGTGGACGCTGATTCTTCGTGATATTGGATATTGTAATTAGTCTCAGTTGCAATATTGCAGCAGGAAGATGGCGAAGTGTGACCAGTAACAGTTTTCGGCCGTCAGACTTGTAGTTCCTGCGTTAAAAGAGGCCATCGTGGATCTTGAAGTGAACCACTTGACGGTGCAATGTTCGAGAAGATGGATATGTCGACGGGTCGAAAAGGAATTGCAGAAGAGCGCTGATCGAGTAATCCTTACGTTGCTCAAACGTCATGTCACAGTTTGCTGGAAACGAAACCGTTTTGTCCTTGGCAGATAGACAGGCAGAGATTTCCGATGATACAGGTGAACGCGATAGGGCGTCCGCATCAGTGTGACTTCGGCCAGACCTGTAGACAACACGCATGTCAAACTCTTGCAACCGCAAAGCCCAGCGACTAAACGGCCGGGGGGGTCCTTCAACGTGGATAACCAACAAAGTGCATATTGATTGGTGACTACATCGAAAGGGTGTCCATATAGGTACGGTCTAAATTTACCTAGAGCCCATACAATTGTCACTATCTTTCTCCGTCGCAGAATAATAATTCTCCGCTTTTGTGAGGGTACGGCTTGCGTATGCGACAACGTACTTCTGGAATCTCCATTTGCGCTGCGCAACCACGGCGCCAAGTTCAACACCACAGGCATCGGTGTTTACCTTAATCGGAGCAGTCTGGTCAAAGTGACGCAAGATTGGCGGTGAGGTTAATAGGTGGCGCAACTTTTTGAAGACATTATCACAGGCGGGTGGCCAAGCATCACTTTTTGAAACATTCCATAAGAGTTCAGTCAAGGGGGCAGTGATCATCGCAAAATTCCGAGTAAAGCGGCGGACTTGCGAGCAGATGCCAAGGAAGCTGCGCAGATATTTCAGAGATGCAGGCTTAGGGAACTCTGCAACTGCCTGAAGCATTTCGGTGTCAGAAAAATGGCAGCATATCCACGGAATGATTGATGGAAAGTGGGGCGAAGAATTTGTCCGTCCATTCGTTCTTGCTTCCGTCTGTTCATGTATCCGTCAGTGTGACTGCCCATGCGTCCATCAGCCCGTCCGTGCGTGCGTCTGTTCGTGCGTCCGTCCCTTCGTTCGTCCATGCAGCCGCCCCTGCGTCCGTTCATGCGTCCATCCATGCATCTGTCTATGTGTCCGTTCGTCCGTCTATTAAACACTCCAAATACCACCATCTCGCATCTTTTCATCATATATTCTCCATATAGAAGCACCGCCATTCAGCAAACATTCCAAGGACTAAACGAGAGGTGGCACACGCACACTTTCTTATGGCTTGCGCTTCGGGTCCACTTCCCACCTTTAAACACCTAGAGTTTATGGTATATAATAGTTCACTGTATTCATGGCACTGCGGCCGAACGCTCAATAAACCTTTCGAAAACCAAGGAGTTTACGCACAGCGAGTATGACGTAGCAAACTTTTTCAGTCAGATAGTGCTCAATGTACATGCCAGTGGCTGCTAATGGGAAATGAAAGGCGGAGAATTCGGTTTTTACTTTCTTACGGCTTGCGCTTCGTATGTACTTCCCATTTTTAACCACCTCGAGTTCAATCATGGTATATACAAGTTCATTGTATTCAAGGCACTGCGGCTCAACGCTCGCTAAACCTTTCTAAAGCTAAGGAGGTTACACCCAGCTAGTATAACGTAGCGAACCTTTCTTGTCAGATAGTGCTCAATGTACATGCCAATGGCTGCTAATGATGATCGCAGCCTGCGCGTCAACTAAAAGCCGAATGCTCCTGTCTCTCATTCTCCATTAGCAGCCATTGACATGTACATTGAGCACTATTTTTTATTGTTCAACAATGCTCAGAAGAAGTCTCTCACCGGCACCACCTTGGAGGTCAAAATGCTATACTTGTTACATTCTACGGGGGACCAACGGGTGCCGCTATGAGGAACTTGGCCCCTAAAAGAATACCGCCTTTAGAGACAAAATGGCCGAGGATTGTGAGCTCACTTGCGCTGAGACGGCATATTTTCATGTTGAGCTGAAGGCCGGCATCAGTTAGGCACTGTAGTATTTCATCTAGCTTGCGGAGATATGGAAGAAAATCTGGCGAAACTCTAACCTCGTCATCTGAGTAGCACAGGCATCTTTTCCATTTCAGGCCACGCAAAAGATCGTCCATCATCCGCTCGAATGTTACGGGCGTGTTGAAAAGACCGAAAGGCATGACGCGGAATTCGTAAAGGCAATCAGGTGTGACGAAGGTCGTTTTAGGCTGATCTTCAAGCGCCATAGAGACTTGCCAGTAGCCACTCTCTGTAGGTCAATAGAAGAGAAGAACTTCTCACCTTGGAGGCGGTCAAGGGCATCGTCGATTCTCGGTAAAGGGTAAACGTCCTTTCTAGTTATTTTGTTAAGACGACGGTATTCAACCCAGAAATGAATTGACCCGTCCTTCTTCTTAACGAGAACACTGGAGATGCCCAGGGGCTATTTGATGGCTGGATGACGCCACGCTTGAGTATGTCCGTTACTTGGTCACCGATACCCTGGCGCTCTGTCGCGAACACGCAATAGGGTCTTTGACGCAGTGGTGCGTTGGTGCCAGTGTTGATGTTTTGACACACAGCTAACGTGCAGCCAATTGAACTATGCTGCCAGTAAAAGGAAGAACGGAAGTTTTTCAGAAGTTCTAGAAGCTGAGCACGTTGCGAAATGGTTACCGTGTAGGCAATGGAGCTGCTCAGTATGTCAGGTACAGCAGTCTACGGCGAAGAGGCACAGGTCAATCCAGCGACTTCGTGTTCGGCGAAAGAACCAGTCGGCATGTCGATATTTGCAGAAGGGTTGAGACTGTAAACACGCTCAACGCACTCGCCCCGAAGTAGTGTTACAGGACATGACAGCAGATTTGAGATGAGCAGTCTGTTGACGCCATCATGGAGTTCCAATAGGGCATGAGGTAGCGGCCAACACTTGCAATGAATGAAAACGGCAGATGGCGTGAAAAGGGCACTCGACTCGGCGAGTGCATTGCAAGACACCATGACAAAAGCAAAAGAGTGCGGCTGTACGGTAACGCGTCAGCAACAAATAGTTTGTTCCCCTGTTTGAGGAGCGTCATATAAAGGAGCGTCACTTCACACTTCAAATGGTCACCTGAGCGCGAGAGGAGTCGATGACAGCCTTATTAGCGGAGAGAAAGTACCAACCCAAAATTAGGTCATGGGAGCAGGAATCCAACACTAGCAATTCAACGACATAGATCACGCCGTGAATCGCAATGTCAGCAGTACAGGCAGCGGCTGGCGTGACGTGCTCTGCACTCGCTCTACGAAGCGATATACTTGCTAGTGGCGGCATAACTTTTTTGAGCAAGCGGCAGAGTCTGGCACTGATCACTGAAACTGTGGCACTAGTGTCGACAAGAGCGAGTGCAGCGACGTCGTCCACATATACGTCCAGAACATTCGTCGGTGAAGAGAAAGCTTTTGGTCTTTTCGCGGATGACGAATTTCCTGCCTCTGGAACTGCGGCAATTAGTTTTCCCACTCCGACAATGAAGGAGGACAACGCATCGGCGATGGCGAGTGCCGTCGAGGCAATGCCGAGTGACCGCTAACAGGAGGTCAGTGGTCGGCGTATGATGACATCTGGTCGGGGTGCTGGGAGCTTGTGAACGAAGGGCGCTGTGGCACATAAGGGGCAGGTTCGAAGCTCTGGTGGTAGTTCTGTGGACAGGCAGGGACACGCCGATGGCAGTTTCGCGCTATGTGGCCAGGCAGGCCACAGGCAAAGCGTATGAGCCGATTTTAGGGTGTACGCCATTGTCCACTACTCTGGAGGGAACCTGGCTGAGCGAACCGATGAGTGGGCACGGATGATGGTAGTGACCTGAAAGTCTGAACAGGTGGCCTTGCGGCAACCTCGGCATAACATAGAGGTGCATTCACCTAGGCACAGGCCACAAGGGTCGGCATCGGCGAAGTCTCGCGGGCAGATGGAGGAGCTGCGCAAACTTCCTCCTGGATGACCTCGCGAATATTTGCTGCCAGTGGCAGATGTGATGGTGGTTGGCCCGTTGTTTATAGCAGCGACAGCTGACAAGCGACCTCAACACGAACAAACTCCTTGATCTGCGATAGCAGCGACTGAAGGTCAGAGGTGGTTGTCAGGCTTGAGAGGCTGTCATCTGGGACGTTAGGGCGTCGTGTGAGAAGACGCGGTCATGGTAGCTCGTACAAACACTGACACAGTGCGATGAGGTCGGAGACAGTGTAAGGGTTTTTCGAAAAGAGCATTTGATAGGCATCGTCAGAAATGTCTTTCATAATGTGTCGCACCTTGTCAGTTTCCACCCTTGTCGGGTCAACACGCCGCCAGAGGTTGAGAATGTCCTCGATGTCGCTGGTGAATGTCCCACCAGTTTGTTAAGACCAGCTTCATAGGCGTTGTTCAGCGCAAACTTTGCGCACCCCAAGGCGTCCAAAAACAGCACCGATGCAGGTCTTGAAGGTCATCAAAGTAGGAATGCCTGCCTCGTGGTTTCGTTACCACACCTTGGCAGCATCCGTTAAGTAAAACATCACGGTACTCAGTTTATTGGCATCATCCCAATGTTGGTAGCGCTGGCTTGTTCATAGCATCCCAGCCAATACTCAACGTCTTTATCGTCTGTGCCACTAAAGATGTCGGGTTGTCGCAGGAACTGGGCACCGGGACAGCCCCTGGGTGGTGAAGCTCGGGAAGATGTGAAGACAGCGTCGTCAGGCATGACGGACGGCAGCTTTCGCCTACGCAATTCCAGGGCCGGGGAAAACCACAGCAGCCTCCACCCAAATGTAATGTAAATGCAAGACGAAAAGCGGTAGCAGCGTCAGGACAAAAGCAGCAAGGGCTGGCCGAGTATACGGGAATCGTTGCAGCAGCAGTCAGGCAGTCCTAGCTCACGCCTCGCGCCAACGTGTCGATGTCGCTGTGGTAATGGGCATTCCTCTTCACTACAATAGCAGCTTTTCTACACTTGCTTTCGGTGGCGGAGTCTGTGGAAACAAACCATATTTGTCCGAAGCAAACATAAAGCGAACTTTGTGTTAGTTGTGTTAAGCTCACGGTGACTTGAGATTTCGCAGAAATTTTCCATGTTTGTGAGATTCCTGGCCTAGACATAAAGCTGAGAAAAAACTTATCACAACACCGCATCTGGGACAGCTTTACACTATAAGTAAATACGTTATATGCAGTTCTCTTGCTATCAGCGTAAAGACCGCTCTGCTTGTCGATGGTTACAATATTTGGCATGGCCTCATTGCGCGCACATACTTGACTTCATCAACGATCATATTTAAGGTTACCAAAAGAGAAGTTCCAGCTAGTCATCTTCACAATCGTTGTTTAACTTTAACCAGGAATTCTTATATATATCAACAACATGCCTGCAGTCTGGATGTTATTTTCTACTAGTAGTTTTGAAGCTGCGTACTGAAACGTTTCACGTGTGTACATTTCGATAAGCAGGCCGAACGAGAATCGAGGGCTCTGCATGGTGCAGTTGTCACACTGGCGTCATTCTTTCCATCGAAATATTAAAAAGAGAAAAAATGGCATGCGTTAGTGAGAATTAAAAGGCTGTGAGTTACAGCCTTAGTTACAAGAACGAAAATTTTATCAACAAAACAATGAAATAAAAATATAAAACGCCAAACACTGTGTCTACAAAGGTGGCCATCTTATCTCTGCTATATCCAACGGCTGGAACATATAGATGTATTCATAACTGATGGTACACGTGCAGATTTCATCAAGTTTATGCATTCTTGTGTGCTCCTTCGTGTGTTACTCCTCTCGTTTGCCCCAGCACTCGCAGTATGTACGCTCTCATGCGATACCTCATAGACTCTACAACTGCCATCTTGGCGTGTGGCGACAATAAAACATTTAAACCAAGAATTGTAGCGGACTTCGATACTCGTGCCACATATCGTGTCTATTGTTGCGGTGACAGTGATACGCTGAGTGGTTAGTTTTTATTTATTTATTTATTTCACAATGTATTGCAGGCCAGCATGGCCCAGGCAGGAGTGTGTTTACAAAGTCAAGGAGAACAGTACAGAAATAAATTATTACCACTACAAGCACTACATGCAATACTTCAGTTTTGATGTAGAGTGATGTTTCAACAGAGAAATAAAACCACAGCAGCAATACAATACAACACTCTCACAATATGTTATAAAACAGTCTCAGCGATTCACTGACAGATGATGTTCAAGCGCTTCATAAAACTTGTCTGCCTCGCAAACAAACTCGGGCAGACCAGACCAATCCGAAACGCTGCGGTTGAAAAACTGTTTAAATACCTCTGTTTTGGCAAAAATATATTGAGGGGTGTGTTTGCGAGTATTTCGCGTGGTTCTGGCAGTAGTGGCTGTAAAATATGAGGGTGCACACATACTAAGCTAGCCGTTCAGAGTATAATGCAAGCACTTAGGTTGACTGACTTTTCGGCGGATTTTATAAGTTTTCATAGGTTGAGTTGAGTAATCTAGTTTTTTGTATTTAATAAATGTAAATCTGATGGCTTTCCTTAAGGATCCCATACCGCGGATGCATACCCCAATTTAGGTTTCATAATAGCATTATACGCTTATGATGCGACACTGCATCACTTAGCTGGCAAGTTTATATAATTTGTTGGTTGGATATTTGATTGGCATGTGATATAAAGAAACTTGTACTTTTGCTGTAACAGAGTCGTAGCATAAGCTCTAAGTATAGATAAAGCAAAGCTTTGCGTTACCGAGGCTGAGAGGTTTTTTGTCGAGGTACTGTTGTCATGACAATCAATAGGGAGGGTTTTAAAATAGCGCTCTGTGAGCCCTTGCGGTGCGGTCGCTGCAACTGCTCATGCATCGTAACGTGAGTCGCCGGTCGCGTTCGCGGCCCATCCGCAGGGAATCCGAAATAGCGGCCGCGTGTGTGGCCCGCAAGCGTTGATTTCAAGACTACGGTGTCGCTGCGTTTGTGGGGTGCGGTTCGCAGGAGAGCAAACGCTATTCTAAAGCTTATATGGCGCCCACTATGCTGGCGA